>NC_065539.1:39993571-40659642 GCF_932294415.1 Quercus robur | reverse complement strand
TCTCCTTCTTCTTCCTTTCTTCTTTCTGCTTGCGATCCCTTTTCCATGGGGATCTCCTTCCCTTATATAGCACCCTTCCTGAGATCATGTCCCTACACTTGTCAGTCATCCGATCCTCCACTCGAGTGCCTGTCCCATAGGTCATCCTCCCTCCTTTCTGTGAGTTGCAATGGCCAAGGTCATTCTGCGTTCCTGTCCCTTCCACATTAATGCGGCTGGAAAAGTAGTTCCTTGGCATTTAATGCGGCAGTTGTGATTGTCCCCTCCTCCTTCCTGAGTGTCACGCATTGTTTCTTCGTATTGAGCGACCTTTCGCTAAGTATGGGGTGCAAATTGGATGCTTACTGGGTGAGTCCGAGGAGGTGTTCCTCCTCGGACGCCCCTTAGCAGGCCCGGCCCATCATGATTGAGACGGGATATCCTACGCCCATGCCTTTTCTTCTTTATCGCGGCTGGGCTTGGTACGTGAGTTACGGCCCAACATCAACTGACAGACTTTACCCACCACAATAGCCCCTCAAAATGCCGGCCTTTTTTGAGTCCGAGGAGAAAAGGCGGGATTTTGATACCCACTAGACGGCTCGTGGCGAACCACTGCTTCACACGTGGAAGGGGGAAGGCACGCCTTTACGTGCTTCATTAATGCGGTGGGCAGTTGGTGACTCAGGGGGAAGTAACCGCAGCTTTTGGGGTTTTACACTCGCTCAATCCAACGGTTGGAGGCAGGATCTACGGTGGACAGCGTCTCGCATGTCTTAGACGCGAGCGCGTCTGTTCGACTTCTACCGAGTATAATAGGTCTTGAGGGCGTTCATCTCTCATTTTTGACGAGCTTTCCAATATTCAGAACTTCTCAGAGCCTATTCCTTCAGTCTGTTCTTGCTTCCGCTGCCATTCTCTTGAAGACTCCTTCGAACCTCTTACCCGTAAGTTCGCGCTTCTTCTCCATTATTCTTCATTAATCATACTGCCTTCAAGTTGTTTTTAGGATTAGAGGGGATGGGTAGGCTTGAGAAACTGGTAGATTCTCCGGCCGGTATGGCGGGCTTCAGGGCGAAGTATCGTATCCCACCGGAGGTAGGGTTAGAGTACTGTCATCTGGAGGACATTTTGATGAAACGGAGAACAGAAGAAGTCGCAATTCCAATGATAGCCTTCGTGGAAGGAGGAATGACTATTCCGATGGGGAGAATAACTAGGGACTATCTGCGTGGTCATAGGTTGGCCCCCCATCAATGCACCGCTAATGTATTCCGGATCCTGGGGTGTGTCGAAACCCTGAACGATCAGATGAACCTCGGCCTCTCATGGCACGACGTGGTTCATCTTTACGAATGCCATAAGCTCGGCGATACATACTATCTAAAGTCTAGGGTTGACGCAGTGAGGTTGATATCTTGCCTTTCGAAGTCTAGCAAAGGCCTGAAGGACGACCATTTGATCGTCTCCGGGCCATGGTCTGACGGCCCTCACTGTCCGACTAGGGAGGGAAAACCAGGTGGGGTGTCGTAGAATTAGATGCCGTGGGGAGGATTCTGGTTTCAAGCTCCTCCACCCCTTTTTCTTTTACTTGCTTTAGATTTGTTGGTTTGATTGCATGTCTCCTCGGACTAACATAAATCGTTTGACGGCCTTTGCAGACAAGAAGCGAACCACTCCTCGGCTGAGCCTAGTCAATGTCCCGGCTCTAAATTACCTCCTGAGGTCCGAGATTTTTGTTAGCAGGGACGGACAACTACGGTCGGCTCCTTTAATTTTGGATTATACTCCGCTCACTCGAGCCCAGGTAGAAGCCGGACAAGCTATAAGGGCCGGTAGTCCGAGATTAGCACGGATTGACGTGTCCATACCAGGGTTCCTCGCTGATACAGACTTGCCTCCAATTCAGTTACCCCCCCAACAGGCTTTTCCCCCAGTAGTTATCCCAGAGGTGGAGTCCGGCTCTTCGCATTCATCCTTAGAGGATCAGATAGACCGGTTCCAATTTTCTGAGGAAGGGGAGGCCTCGGTCAGAGTAGTAGAGATCTCCGACTCTGACGCTGATTTGGACCGTACCTCAGCGGCTCCTGGTACTGGTTTGGTCATCGCACAGCCTGATCTTAGCGAGGATACCGAGGAAGAAGAAGGAATGGACCTCCAACCGAGGACTGGCCTCAGGGGTCTCTTATCCAACAGGTCCAAAGGGCAGACCTCTAAGGAGACCTCAAAAGGACAGGTCGTCTCCAAAGCCCCCGTTCTTCCTCCCCCTCCCTCGTCGGGCGCGGCGCTGAAGCCTATGCCTAATCTAAAGCGGAAAAGGCCTGTAGAAGAGGCAGAGGAGGGAGAGGTTGCCCGCGAGAAGGTCGGGCCTAAAAAGAAGAGCAAGGAAACGAAAGAGCCCCGGGAAAAAAGAACGAAGTCCACTGAGAGCCGAGATGAGGCGGTCACTCAGAGAGGACCTCGGACATGGTCTCCTCGGATCGAGCTAGATGGCGCTCCAGTCCTCTGGGATGCGACCCTATGGGAGACCCAGCGTGAGCCAGCTTCGTTCTTGGCTGAAGCATTGCAGCAACCTCTTCTCTTGCCCCGTGATATGGAAGGCCTCAGGAAGATTCGTCAACCAGAGCTTTTCATGTCACTGAAGAGGGACATGGCTGTGGTAAGTGGAATCTTCTATCTTGTTTTTGTGTTGAGAACCTTCTCATCGTCTTATCTTGGTGTCGTCTTCGTTTCCGTCTGAGTGCAGGTCACCCAACAAATTTATGTTGCTGAGGAATGGGCCAAACAAGCTCGTGAGGATGTGCATAGGGAGGCTCAGTCCCGTGCTACAGCTGAGAGGGCCGCGAGCGATCTCAAACGTGATCTTGATCGTCAGGATCATGAGTTAAGAGAGGTGAAGAAGGCCAATGCGATGCAGAGGCTGGCCTGAAGACTGCTGAAAAGCAAACCGAAGAGCTGCGCAAGCAGCTCCGACACTCTGAGGAAAAATTGTCAGCGGAGCAACAAGCGGTTTCGGAGCTTAAGGCTGAGCTTGCAAGGGCTAAGGAGGAAGCCCGCTTGTCCAGGGAGGCTGCCGAGAAGGCTGTGGCGGCTTCGTATGAACGTGGGGTTCACGATACTGAGGCAAGGTTGACCGAGGAAATCGCCACTGTCTGCAGGGATTATGTCACCTCGACCTGGGGGTTGGCCATGGATAGGGCAGCCGTCCCCGCAGATTCTGATCTCAGGAAAGCTGAGAACATCTTTTACCCTGCGGAGATACGTGAGACTCCTGGGGAGGTCGTTTCCACTGAACCTCTTCCAGCAGATTCCCCCATTCTCGAGACTGGAGGCATGGAGCAAGTTACGCAGGGCCAGTCACCCGAGGACAGTCTTCGCATCAACGAGATCCTTGCCCAGGCCCAGGAGATCGCCCCGGAGAACCCAGCAGTGGATGATCAGCCCGCCCCAACTCAGGGCCCTTAGGGACGTAGAATAGGAATTCGTCTGTCCCGCTTTTGTACTTTGTTTTGTTTGATCCTTGATAATATTTCTGGACTGAATTACTTTGAACATTATATGACAAAAGTTATTTAATTACATATATCGCTGCTTTACTTTATTTTGTTTTCATCATGAATGGATATCGGTCTTACCCTTTTACTGCTTAAAGTCGAACAATAATGAATAAAGACGATAAAATTGCGACACTTTGTAGTCGAGCAACAACGATTACAATGCTGATTTTTTCCCAAGTCCGTGGCTAAGAATCCGCGCAGGACTTGGCTTCCCTTTAACGCTTTTCGTGAAACATAAACGGTTAACCCTTGATGAAGGAATTGTGAGGTTAATTTCCCCCAAGTCTGTGGTCCGAGGAGCCATGCAGGACTTGGGTTCTGTTTAACGCTTACTGAAAATTGCTGCGAGGTTAATTTCCCCCAAGTCTGTGGTCCGAGGAGCCATGCAGGACTTGGGTTCTGTTTAACGCTTACTGAAAATTGCTGCGAGGTTAATTTCCCCCAAGTCTGTGGTCCGAGGAGCCATGCAGGACTTGGGTTCTGTTTAACGCTTTACTGAAAATTGCTGCGAGGTTAATTTCCCCCAAGTCTGTGGTCCGAGGAGCCATGCAGGACTTGGGTTCTGTTTAACGCTTACTGAAAATTGCTGCGAGGTTAATTTCCCCCAAGTCTGTGGTCCGAGGAGCCATGCAGGACTTGGGTTCTGTTTAACGCTTTACTGAAAATTGCTGCTAGGTTAATTTCCCCCAAGTCTGTGGTCCGAGGAGCCATGCAGGACTTGGGTTCTGTTTAACGCTTACTGAAAATTGCTGCTAGGTTAATTTCCCCCAAGTCTGTGGTCCGAGGAGCCATGCAGGACTTGGGTTCTGTTTAACGCTTTACTGAAAATTGCTGCGAGGTTAATTTCCCCCAAGTCTGTGGTCCGAGGAGCCATGCAGGACTTGGGTTCTGTTTAACGCTTACTGAAAATTGCTGCGAGGTTAATTTCCCCCAAGTCTGTGGTCCGAGGAGCCATGCAGGACTTGGGTTCTGTTTAACGCTTTACTGAAAATTGCTGCGAGGTTAATTTCCCCCAAGTCTGTGGTCCGAGGAGCCATGCAGGACTTGGGTTCTGTTTAACGCTTACTGAAAATTGCTGCGAGGTTAATTTCCCCCAAGTCTGTGGTCCGAGGAGCCATGCAGGACTTGGGTTCTGTTTAACGCTTTACTGAAAATTGCTGCGAGGTTAATTTCCCCCAAGTCTGTGGTCCGAGGAGCCATGCAGGACTTGGGTTCGGTTTAACGCTTACTGAAAATTGCTGCGAGGTTAATTTCCCCCAAGTCTGTGGTCCGAGGAGCCATGCAGGACTTGGGTTCTGTTTAACGCTTTACTGAAAATTGCTGCTAGGTTAATTTCCCCCAAGTCTGTGGTCCGAGGAGCCATGCAGGACTTGGGTTCTGTTTAACGCTTACTGAAAATTGCTGCTAGGTTAATTTCCCCCAAGTCTGTGGTCCGAGGAGCCATGCAGGACTTGGGTTCTGTTTAACGCTTTACTGAAAATTGCTGCGAGGTTAATTTCCCCCAAGTCTGTGGTCCGAGGAGCCATGCAGGACTTGGGTTCTGTTTAACGCTTACTGAAAATTGCTGCGAGGTTAATTTCCCCCAAGTCTGTGGTCCGAGGAGCCATGCAGGACTTGGGTTCTGTTTAACGCTTTACTGAAAATTGCTGCGAGGTTAATTTCCCCCAAGTCTGTGGTCCGAGGAGCCATGCAGGACTTGGGTTCTGTTTAACGCTTACTGAAAATTGCTGCGAGGTTAATTTCCCCCAAGTCTGTGGTCCGAGGAGCCATGCAGGACTTGGGTTCTGTTTAACGCTTAACTGAAAATTGCTGCTAGGTTAATTTCCCCCAAGTCTGTGGTCCGAGGAGCCATGCAGGACTTGGGTTCTGTTTAACGCTTTACTGAAAATTGCTGCGAGGTTAATTTCCCCCAAGTCTGTGGTCCGAGGAGCCATGCAGGACTTGGGTTCTGTTTAACGCTTACTGAAAATTGCTGCGAGGTTAATTTCCCCCAAGTCTGTGGTCCGAGGAGCCATGCAGGACTTGGGTTCTGTTTAACTCTTATTGAGAATTGTACAGTAGAACGATATCAAGTAAAATATTCTTTGTTAATAAAAGTACCTTTTCAGGTTATTTACATTCCATGGACGTGGCACTACACGTTCGTCCAAGTCTTCCAAATAGTATGCTCCAATGCCAGCCACAGAGGTGATACGGTATGGACCCTCCCAGTTCGGCCCGAGTTTTCCCCATGCAGGGTTCCTCGCATTGCCGAGGACTTTCCTCAGCACTAGGTCCCCAGGCCTCAACGGCCTTGACTTCACCTTGGCGTCGTAGCCCCGCTTGAGCTTTTGCTGATACTGAGCTAGATGCACCATCGCGCAATCTCTTCTCTCTTCAAGGAGGTCCAAGCTTTTCTCTAGAAGCCAGTTGTTAACAATAGGGTTGAATGTAGCAGTCCTCTGGGAGGGAAAGTTTATCTCTAATGGGATGACGGCCTCGGCCCCGTAGGTTAACGAAAAGGGGGTTTCTCCCGTGGATCGGCGGGGCGTGGTGCGATACGTCCACAAAACATGGGCGAGCTCTTCAACCCACCTCCCTTTCGCGTCGTCTAACCTCTTCTTCAGCCCATTCACTATGGTTTTGTTAACTGCCTCGGCTTGTCCGTTACCCTGCGGGTAGGCTGGTGTAGAGTACCTGTTGACAATCCCCAATTCACTGCAATATTCCCTGAAGGCCTTGCTATCAAATTGCAGGCCATTGTCCGAGATTAGGGTGTGTGGGGTGCCGAATCGGGTGACAATGTTTTTCCAGATAAACTTCTTGACATCAACATCCCTAATGTTTGCCAGCGCTTCAGCCTCAACCCGTTTCGTAAAGTAATCGGTGCCGACGAGAAGAAACTTCTTGTTCCCGGCAGCTTTGGGGAACGGACCTAATATGTCTAGGCCCCATTGTGCGAATGGCCAAGGGCTGGACAATGGGTTAAGTACCCCACCGGGTTGATGTATATTCGGAGCGAACCGTTGGCATTGGTCACACTTCTTCACATATTCCAGAGCTTCCTTATGCATGCTTGGCCACCAGTAACCCAGCGTCATAGCCCTGTGGGAGAGGGACCGGCCCCCCGTGTGGCTCCCACAAATCCCCTCGTGCAACTCCTCCAGAATGAGTTCAGTTGCGCCTGGGTGTACACACAGCAAGTATGGCCCCGAGAATGAACGTCTGTAGAGCTTGGAGTCCTCGGACAACCAGAATCGAGAAGCTCTCCTCCGGATTTTGTCGGCCTCGACTTTGTCGTTTGGTAAGGAATCATTCTTCAAGAATTGGACAAGAGGGTCCATCCAGCTTGGCCCCTTGCCGACATTGTGTATCCGAATACCTTTAGCCTCCTCTTCCGTGGGGCGACAGAGGTCCTCGACCAAGATAACCCGCGGAAGGGGCTGAGCCGAGGATGTGGCCAGTGTTGCCAAAGAATCGGCGTGAGTATTCCCGCTTCTGGGTATATGCATCAAACGGAAGTCATCGAAGTGGGCGCGTAGGCGTTTAGCTTGGGCAAGATACCGTTGCATTCTTTCGTCTTTCGCCTCCAATTCCCCGCTTACTTGCCCCACTACGAGTCTTGAATCCGAGAATATGCTCGCGCATTTCCCACCCAGCTTCCGGATCATCGACATCCCTTCTAGCAGTGCTTCATACTCAGCTTCGTTATTCGTTGCTGGGAATCCCAGTCTCAACGACTTCTCCAGGGTTATACCTTCGGGAGAGATTAGAACGAGCCCCACTCCGGACCCCTTTTGGTTCGCTGCACCATCAATGTATGCTCTCCACTCATCGTGCTCTTGCACAGAAATCGTGCTGACTAATCTCCTATCATTATTCGGTGATTCCGACACGTCCATCCATTCCACGGTTGGTTCCGCAAATTCAGCTACCAGATCGGCGAGGACTTGACCTTTTATGGCGGTGCGCGGCATATATCTGATGTCAAAGGCGCTTAAGATGGTTCCCCACTTAGCGATTCTCCCAGTGTAGTCGGCGCTGCGGAGGACTGATTTCAATGGAAGTTGGGTTAGCACAACCACTGTATGCGCCTGAAAATAGTGGGGAAGCTTCTTTGTAGCTTGCACGACAGCCAATATTGCCTTTTCGAGGGGGAGATACCGGGTCTCTGCCTCCTGTAGCGACTTGCTTACGTAGTACACGGGTCGTTGCGTGCCGTTGTCCTCTCAGATCAGTACTAGGCTGACTGCATGATCGGCGACTGCGATGTATGCATAGAGTACCTCGTCGGCCTCGGGGCTGGACATGATCGGAGGTCGGGCGAGGTATTCCTTGAGCTGTTGGAAAGCCACGTCACACTCCTCAGTCCACTCGAAACCCTTCCACTTGTGCAATAGGAGGAAAAAAGGTCGGCATCGGTCCGCCGAGCGAGAGATGAAACGGTTCAAAGCTGCTATCATGCCGGTAAGCTTCTGGACTTCTTTGGGATTCTGAGGCGGTTGCATACTATGAATGGCCCTTATTTGGTCAGGGTTAACTTCGATCCCCCGATGGGTTACCATGTAGCCAAGGAATTTTCCCGATCCCACTCCAAATGAACACTTGGAAGCGTTCAGTCGCAGCCTGTACCTTCTCAGGATGTGAAACACCTCGTCAAGGTCCCTGATGTGGTCAGTCACCAATTTGCTCTTTACTACCATATCATCTATATACACCTCGACAGTTTTTCCCATCTGTTGTTCAAACATCCTAGTCATCATCCTTTGATAGGTCGAACCGGCATTCTTCAGGCCAAAAGGCATCACCTTGTAATGATAGTTGCCAATTGGGGTGACAAAGGCAGTTTTCTCCTGGTCTTCCGTGGCCAAGGATATCTGATGGTAGCCCTGGAAAGCGTCCAAAAAACTCATTCGGGGATGCCCGACAGTTGCGTCGACCAGTCGGTCTATTCGCGGCATTGGGAAAGGATCCTTCGGGCAAGCCTTATTTAAGTCCGTGAAGTCCACACAGACTCGCCATTTCCCGCTCTTCTTCTTCACCACAACTGTGTTCGCCAACCATTCGGGGTAGAACACTTCCTTGATAGCCCCAGCTCTTTTCAATTTCGTCACTTCTTCCCTCACAGCGTCTGCATGCTCCCTTGACGGGCGCCGAGGGGGCTGCTTCTTTGGGGTAATAGCTGGGTTAACGTTAAGGTGATGGCGTATTAGGTTTGAGTCAACACCAGGGGCTTCATAAGGATCCCAAGCGAATACATCCTCATTTCGACGCAGAAAATCAATTAGCGCCGACTTCTCCTGTGCTGGTAGCTCCGAGCCAATCTGGAAAAACCTTTCGGGGTCTGATCCGACGAGCACTCTCTCTAGCTCTTCACAACTCACCTCCATGTCCGGTCCTTCATTACCTGCAACTTGGACCGGGGTTTTTGATTGCTATAAGGTATTCCCGGTTGAAGTGGAAGGCGCGTCGCTTAATCGTCGAGCAATGGCCGATACCATGCAATGCCTGGCCATTCCTTGATCCCCCACTATCTCTTTGATCCGGCCCTCTGAGGGATACTTCACCTTCTGGTGCAGGGTAGACGACACAGCCCCTAGCGTGTGAAGCCATGGCCGTGCCACAATAGCCGTGTAGGGTGAGTATGCGTCCACCACAATGAAGTCTACTTCCACTATTTCTATGTCTGTTTGCACAGGCAATCTGATCATGCCCTTAGGGATGACGATTTTTCCCTCAAAGCTAAGCAGAGGAGTGTTGTATGGCGACAGGTCCTCTTGCTTTAAATTCAGCCCTTTATATAGGTCCGGGTACATCACCTCCACGGCGCTGCCCTGATCAACTAACACCCTCCTCACGTCATAACCTCCTATTCTAAGTGTCACGACTAGGGCGTCGTCATGGGGCTGAATAGTTCCCTCCTTGTCCTCTTCCGTGAATCCAATTAATGGCACTCTCCCTCTAGCCCTCTTGGATTCCTTTTCGCCTGGCTCTGTCGGGAACCTACCTACTGACATTACTCTGAATGGGCCGGAACCGGTTCTCCCAGGTGCGGCAAGAATGACATTTATCGTGCCGATGGGTGGCCTCAAGGTGCTTTGCCTGGTATCGACATTTGACTGCTCAGGGCGTTGCAACAGATGCCCTATCTTTCCTTCTCGGACGAGTCGATCCACATAGTTCTTCAGATTCCTACATTCGTCCGTGACGTGGCCGGGCTCTTGGTGATACGCACAATATAGGTTCTGATTGCGTTTTGAGGGGTCACCTGCCATCCTATTTGGCCATTGAAAATAGGGCTCGTGCTTTATTTTTTCCATGATCACGTGTAATGGCTCTCGGAACACAGCGTGGACTACCTGGGCCCCTGTAGATCCCGACTGTTCTGCATAATCTCTTCTCGGCTTATTACTGTTACTGAAGCGGTCCGACCTGAAGTCCCTTCTCTCCTGGGGGACAAACTTCGCCTTTCCCTTCCCGGTTTGCTGGTCCTCCTCGACCCTCTTATACTTGTCTATCCTGTCCATAAGTTGCCGCACGCTGGTGGCTGGCTTCCCTGTGAGAGACTTTCTCAAGCCATGCTCTGTCGGCAAACCCCTTTTAAAGGCACTGATGGCGACGTCATCGTGACTCCCTTCTACCTCGTTGTGCACCTCCCAATATCTGTCCGAGTAGGCTTTTAGCGTTTCTCCTTCTCGCATGGACAGAGATAAAAGGGAATCGAGGGGCCGAGGGACTCTAGTGCTGGTGATGAAGCGGGAGCCAAAGGCCTGCGTCAACTGTTTGAAGGAGTCTATAGAGTTTGGTGGGAGGGCATCAAACCATCTCATGGCCAAGGGCCCCAGGCTGGAGGGGAACACTTTACACATTAACGCCTCGTCCCTGGAGTGAACGGCCATCCTTTGGTTGAACTGGCTCACGTGCTCCACTGGGTCAGTTCGACCATTGTACAGGCTAAACGTTGGCTGATTAAATCGCCGAGGGAGCACCGCCCGCTCTATCCTACGGGTAAATGGCGACTGGGAGATTCGATCCAGGGCCTTACTCATGGCGTCATTGACTAAGCCTTGGTAAGGTGGGCTTTTGCGGCCGCGTTTGTGAGGCCTCTCTTCCTCATAGGAGAACGTCTCGCTCGGGGGGGTCCTCCTCCTTCGTCTGTATTCATCATCCTCACCACTGCTAGTATCCGAAATGGGCAAAGGACGTTTTTGTTGGGCTCGCCGCAGCCTTTTCTTCAAATCCTCAATCTCTTGCTGCAGAGCCTTCTGCTCGTTGTGCTGGTGGGATGCATGGTCTTTCCCTTTCGAGCGACTTTTACTCGTGTGGGCGGTGTTCCCACTGCCCTCTCGTTGATCATTTTGGTCTTTTGCTCGTTCAAGGTTTACAAAGTTGTCCTGTCGTTGAGATTCAGTACGTCCGGTTTGGCGCGGACCTGATCCTTCCATCCCTTGCTGTTTCACTTGTCGAGACACAAGTTCTCCCCACAGACGGCGCCAATTGTAAGGTGACGAATTTGGGGTTCAGGCCCAACAGGTGGGAGATTCTGGCCCAAAAGTCCCTCAACAATGAATTTGTAGAGAGCAGGTTATAGAACTAGGTCTTTGACAGGTGAAACGAAGTTACGACCAAGCCATGCAACCAGTTGGACGTAGGGATATTCCTTCGAGCTTTTGGAGTAACGGTCCCTGAGGCTGTTCCTGCTACTTCTCTCTCTTTTCTCCTTCTTCTTCCTTTCTTCTTTCTGCTTGCGATCCCTTTTCCATGGGGATCTCCTTCCCTTATATAGCACCCTTCCTGAGATCATGTCCCTACACTTGTCAGTCATCCGATCCTCCACTCGAGTGCCTGTCCCATAGGTCATCCTCCCTCCTTTCTGTGAGTTGCAATGGCCAAGGTCATTCTGCGTTCCTGTCCCTTCCACATTAATGCGGCTGGAAAAGTAGTTCCTTGGCATTTAATGCGGCAGTTGTGATTGTCCCCTCCTCCTTCCTGAGTGTCACGCATTGTTTCTTCGTATTGAGCGACCTTTCGCTAAGTATGGGGTGCAAATTGGGTGCTTACTGGGTGAGTCCGAGGAGGTGTTCCTCCTCGGACGCCCCTTAGCAGGCCCGGCCCATCATGATTGAGACGGGATATCCTACGCCCATGCCTTTTCTTCTTTATCGTGGCTGGGCTTGGTACGTGAGTTACGGCCCAACATCAACTGACAGACTTTACCCACCACAATACAAATTTCAATTTTTACTCCTAAAAGTTGAGACTTTTTTCTCTTCACGTTCATCTCTTTACTCCCTAAAATTTAGTTTATATATATATATATATATATATATATATTTGTAAGGACACGATTCTCAAGCGGCCCAACAATGACGTTGGGCTCGCGCGTGATGGATCCCTCACAATAAATTTTGTAGAGAGTGGGCTTGAAAGGCTAGAGTTGGGTCACGGGGCGTTAGTACAGGATGGACATTAGATAAACCTAGACTAGAAAAGGCTTTAGTCTGGTTATCTAAGCCCATCAACTTTACAAATTGAGGGGTTGGGCTCCTCGGATCCTGTCTGAGGAGCACTAGTATTTTTCTCCGGTTACCCGTCGATGGGTTTTCCATGGTGGAGCGCATATACTATCCGGGCATTCTCATTCCTGGAGTATTTTTTAGGAAATGAGATGGGCCTCCCTATTTTGTTATCTTGCGTTTTCTTTTATACTAACCTACGTTCATTATCCCCCGTCCACGTGTAGGGTCGACTTTCCCAGGACAGAGATTTGTCCCATCAGTCTAATCCCGAAATTGTGGGAGATGGTCAATAAAGCCTAAGAATCCGGCTCTGTTAGGTGCGGTGTCATGTCAATGGAGGGTATTAAGGACTATTTCCCTGAGATATTTTCTGATCTTTTAAGTTTGCTTGTATTCCACTTTCGTCAATGGGATTCTGGGTCTTCCGAGGACTGAGCGGTCCTCGGACGTATCTCTGGGCCACTTCGGGCTCACTATTTTTGGGCTTGGGCCCTGGCCTCCTTTAGTTTGGGGCCTGTGGACTCCCTATAAGCGAGCGAGCCGGGCCCATAAACTATTGGGCACCACAATATTTATAATAGATGCAAATTATTAATCTTTACTCAAAAATATAGAAGAGCTGGCCTTTGAGCATGCGCGACGCATGTGCTTAGAGGATAGTATATTTTATAAATTTTATCATAAAATTGTGCAACGCATAATAAAACTGAGATTCTGAAGGTATGTAACTAATATATTTCAAATGGTCATCCACTTAGAGGATAGTATATTTTATAAATTATATCATAAAATTGTGCAACGCATAATAAAACTGAGATTCTGAAGGTATGTAACTAATATATTTCAAATGGTCATCCACTCTTTTATATTGTCGAAAGATGAAAAAAGGGTTTTTGCTATTGAATAGTTATATCTATCTTTACAACAAAGTTTTCATATATATAGTCTTAGTAGGTCGGTTGGTTTTAGAAGATATACTGAAACAATGAAATGTCATTGGAGGATTGATATGGCATTAAGGGCCAAATTTTACTGCTAAAGGCTGCATAAAAAAATGCCAAAAATTGGGAATTGTATTGCACTATATTTCGGCCGATACCTCTCCCAACTTATCTCCACTTCCAACAAAATAACAATATTTACAAATTTCAATATTTGGATAATGGGAATATAAATTCTTTGTTTCTAGAAATCTCTTAGCACCCATTTCACTAACAAAGATGGCCTTTGACTTTGTTATAAATACCAAAACTCTCTTTTTCAAAGAACTCATTTCACTATCATACCCATATGGTAAAGTTGAAGAAAATAACTTCACTAAAATAACTAAATAGTAAAAATAACTTCACTAATTAGTTGTTACAATAAACTACATGCCATGTAATATAAATATGACATAAATGACATATCATTTGACACCAAAAATCAATAATGCAATAAGCTAGAAACAGCATGTACTAGATAAACATGCAAAGCCACACATCATTCCTTTTAGCTTATGAATCCTTAAGTTAATCCTTTGTGTGAACCTCTCACCTCAAACGAATAGGGAAACAATGACCCAGAATTTTGTTTTAAAGATCAATAAAACAAGAAGAGTGTTGTATATATAGGTATATACATGAATAGGTTGTAATAATGATGTTTGAATTTGGAGAATATTGTTTCATAAAGTTGTTAAAGTGAAAATTCAAGTTCTGGAATTTTCTAAGTGAAAATTCGAAATTCAGCATTTTCGATTGGTCAAAACTTTGGCTCGATCGATCAAAATAGTAAGAAAATAATCTTGGAGTATCTGGATGGTTCGATCGCTATTTGATTCCTGTTCGATCGATCGAAAAGAGCATTCGATCGATCGAAAGGACCTTTCAACTGATCAAAACTTGAAAAGCTGAATTTTCTAATGACTGTTCAGAAAGGTTGAAGAGGTTTCAAGCCTTGTAAACGATTTTATGAAACATTTTAACTCTCCATACGTACCTTTTGAAGAGTTATAATCCTATGGGTATAAATAGACGTTAATGTTCACTTGAAAATATGACCATCTCCCTAAAATATTAAGTCACAAAGAAATATAAAAAATCCTATGGGTATTCTCCACAATTGCTATTTGTAGAATCTAATAAACTTGGTTGTATTTTGGGACAAGTTTGTAAAAACCCTTTAGCAACTTGCGCATAGGGACAAATATTATCTAAGGATAATATTCAATTGTGCCTCCAAGTTAATTGCTAATTTCTATTCACTTGATGTGTTCATTCATTCTTTCATAATTACTCCTTAATTTGGTAAAATCCCCAACAAAGAGGGCAAAGATTTAATGAAGATATCTACCAATTGTTATATACCAGAGACAAATCAAATTTTAAGATCTTTGCAAAGATCCCATTCTCATACAAAGTGATAATAAATTTCAATATGCTTTGTACGAGCATGGAAGACTAAATGGGAAGAAATAGCAAGGGTAGACCAAGTGAGCGAATTAGAGAGTAAGAGGACAATGAAACCAAATGTAGAGCAATATAGGTCACTAGCCTAATCACATCAGTTAAAGCTAACAACAAAAAGGGTCCAAGGGTGAAGTGAAGGCCATTGTAGAGAGAACCATTAAGATATCTAGTTTAGTGGAGTGTTATTTTGTAAAACATTAAGAGAGATTGGTTTAATTTACCCTCAATTTAAAAGAAAAATTTTATGTATAAATTAGTTTAAAGGAAAATTTCTCAAACCAAGTGACGATTTATAAAACCATCTATGTGTATTTTAAGTTATATAATTTATTTAATAAGTCATGCAACTTTTTTAAATAATACAAGTAGATGGTTTTATGAATTGCTACATAATAGATTGAATGAGATTCTTCTAAATTAGTTTGGAGAAAAATTGTGTTTAAATTTTAATTGCATTACTTACCATAAATTCATTAATGACATAGAGGGAAGAAGTGGGATTAAACTTGAGAGGGGCAAAATTAAAATACCCCAAAGTTATAGTGGGGTCAATTCGCAATAAACTGTAACATTAATAACTCGGAACATTCTCCAATCAGGTGTTTTTCACTAACTTTCCCGAGAACCAAACAACCCCCTTCTCCCTTGCTTTTCCATTCCTTCTTCCCCACCTTCACTCTCTCTTTTCCTTTCTTTTACGCCAACAAACAAACAAAGAAAAAAAATGATTCTCTCTCTCTTCCTTTACAGATACTCATCAAACTAGGTTAACCCCTCCTTCTTCACCTCTACCTCCACAAACCCATCTATGGATTTCATCGAATTAGAGGCCATCGAAGGCCTCCGCTGGTCATGGAACTCATGGCCAGCGTCGAAATCGGAAGCCACAGCTCTCCTAGTCCCTCTAAGCGTGATGTGCACGCCATTGATGCAATCCACAGAGCTCCCGATCCTCTCTTACGACCCTCTCCTCTGCTCTCAATGCGGCGCCGTGTTGAACCCATACGCTCGCCTCGACTACACCTCTCGCATTTGGTTCTGCCCCTTCTGCTACAAGAAAAACACGTTTCCACGCTCTTACTCCGGCATCGGAGAAACCAATCTCCCCGCCGAGCTTTTCCCGACCTACAGTACCGTCGAGTACTCCTTCTTCAATCCCAAGCTGAACGGCATGTCGTCTCCGTCTTCGTCCATGTCGCTGACGTCCATGTCCATGGCGTCGTCGTTCTCGTCCATTTCGTCGCTGTCGGGTTTGGATTCTTTGAGGAAAGTAGTGGGGCCCGCGTTTGTGTTCGTGGTGGACACGTGTACGGCGGAGGAGGAGCTCGGGGCGCTTAAGAATGAGCTGTTGCTTGTTGTGGAGCAGTTGCCGGAGAACGCGCTTGTGGGGCTGGTTACTTTTGATTCCATGGTTCGTGTCCATGATCTTGGGTTTTCGGAGTGTTCGAGGGTTGTCTTGTTTCATGGAGAGCGCGAGGTTTCTTCGGAGCAGGTACTTATAATAATGTTCAACAATGCTACACACACATCAATGTTGAGACATTGCTTTTATAGAACACCAATCACAACTTGTCACCTCAACAATTGTTAAAAAAAGAAGAAGTGAAATTTGGTGTGCTTTTGGTTGTGTTTCTTTTAATATGTTCTAATAAGATTCAATTGCATGGTACAATTAGTAGTCATATTATTCCTAATCATAATGTTTGCACTTGGAGTGGTGCTTGTTAGGAAGACATTTTTTTTGAATCTTGAGTTAATTTCTTAGGAGGGATTAGCAGAATCAGCTCAGCTGGGGGACAACACTTTTATGAATTGCAATATATGCATCCTTTCTCTCACGGTGTGTGGACCTCACAACTGTAGGACCTGTATGCTGTGAGGAGGATGCATACATCCGATAAATTAGATAACTTCTTCATGAAATGGGGGTCATTATTTCAAATCTCCCATTTCCCCTCCCTTTGGAGCCAAAACTTAGGTGTTTAAAAAAAAAGGGTTAATTTCTTAGGAGAATTTGGTGTATGAAACTATAAATAGTAGTTTTGATTGTGTTCTACAATGTCCTTATAAGCTTCAATTGCATGGTTCAAGTAGTAGTCATATTCATACTATTATGCCTCATCATAATGTTTGCACTTTGCCTATCAAAAAATAATGTTTGCACTTTGCACTTGGAGTGGCGCTTGTTAGGAAGACTTTTTTTGTGTGTGTGTGTGTGCGTGTAGTTAATTTCTTAGGAAAAATCCCAAATGATAACACTATTGGCTGGGGCTTGGGGACTACACCTCATCAAACACAATAATTATCTCATAATTCAGAAATATGCCTCCTCCCTCTCATAGTATGTAGGCCCCAACAGTGTGAGATATGTGAGAGGGAGGATGCATACTACATCCGCTATATGAAGTGGTTAAAAAAAAACACGGATTTCTTAGGAGAATTTGGTGTATATGAAAAAATGTTTTGATATATAAAGGAGGTTCTTTTGCTGGTTGTGTAAGGCTCAATGTCTTCTAGTTTCTTTTGGTGATTCTGAAAATCTGATAAGTGGTCATTCTCTCCAATACCATAGTCTCTAGGCTGGTTTAAGATTGAAAAGCTAGACAGGCCTTGATCCCTCTACATTTCTCCTTTGTTCTCTCTTATTGTACTTGTGCTTTGCTTCTTCTAGAGATAAAGTGATAAAGAAGGTAGGTTAGAGTGTGGCCATATCATGCATACAAACAAACATGTCTGCTTCCTGTGTGTGTCATAAATTTGTTTGAATTTCCCTCCTCTTGTATTTGCTTAAATTTTAAAAGGTTTCTTCCTTTCCTTAAACTCTCAGACCCAACAGTTTCTGGGTCTTACTCGCACAAAGCAACAGTATCTTGGAAAGACGCCAGTTATCCAAAAGCAGGGGTTTTTGCTACCAGTATCTGAATGTGAGTTCAATATTACCACTGCAATAGAAGAGCTCCATTCTTCAGCACAGGTCATGCCAGGACATCGCCCTTTAAGGTCCACAGGAACAGCAATTTTAGCTGCACTTGGACTTTTAGAAGGATGCTTAGTGAATACAGGCTCCCGGATCATGGTCTTCACGTCTGGACCAGCAACTTTAGGCCCAGGAATTGTCGTGGACTCAGACTTTAGGAGTGCCATCAGAACTCACCGAGATCTTATTAATGGTCATGCACCATACTATAGTAAATCTAGCAGCTTCTACAAGCAAGTATCACCGAGATTATCTGATGCATCTATTGTTCTTGATTTGTTTGCTTGTTCTCTTGATCAAGTTGGAGCTGCAGAGCTAAAAGACCCTGTTGAGAGATCAGGTGGATTCATGATGCTAGTGGAGTCATTCGAGTCAAGTCAATTTAGAAAATGCTTGAGGCATATTTTTAGTCGTGATGAAGAGGGAAACTTGAAGATGTACTTTGATGCAACTATTGAGATAGTGACCACAAAAGATTTAAAAATATGTGGAGCCCTTGGACCTTGTGTTTCCCTTCATAAAAAGAACAATTTAGTGAGTAACAATGAGATTGGGGAGGGTGGTACCTATATGTGGAAGTTGGGTACACTCACTAGCAAAACATGCTTTTCTTTTTTCTTCCAAGTGAACGAAGAGCATAAGGTCCAGCCTGGATCTGCATTCTCCATACAGTTCATTACACGATATCGACATGGGAACATGGGAATCCGAAAAAGAGTGACAACTGTTGCTAGAAGATGGGTTGCAAACAACTCACCAGAAATCGCTGCAGGGTTCGATCAAGAAGCAGCAGCTTCAGTGATGGCAAGACTTGCTATTCAGCGAGCAGAGGATTGTCAAGCTCGGGATGTTATCAGATGGCTGGATGACACGCTGATCCGATTTGCTTCTAAGTTTGGAGACTATATCCAAGAAGATCCTTCTTCCTTCCGCCTTTCATCCAACTTCTCACTTTATCCACAGTTCATGTACTACTTAAGGAGGTCACAGTTTATCGATGTATTCAACAGTTCTCCTGATGAAACTTCCTTCTTCCGGCTGATGCTGAACCGTGAGGGGGTGGTGGGTTCACTTATCATGATCCAACCTACTCTTCTCCAATATTCCTTTGATGGGCCGCCAATTCCAGTTCTCCTAGATGTCCGCTCCATTTCTCCGGATGTTATTTTGCTGTTTGATTCTTATTTCCATGTGGTTATTCATTGTGGGTCCAAAATTGCTCAGTGGAGGAAACTTGGTTATGACAAGGACCCAAACCATGAGAATCTAAGAAAGCTATTAGAAGCTCCTGAGGTTGACGCAGAGCAGCTCATAGTTGATCGAGTTCCGGTGCCCAAGATTATAAAATGTGATCAGCATAGTAGTCAGGCAAGGTTTCTTCTTGCAAAGTTGAATCCATCTGTTACTCAGAATTCAACATACACAGATGGATCGGATATTATTTTCACAGACGATTTGAGCTTGCAAGTTTTTATAGATCACTTGCAAGCCCTAGCAGTGCAGGGCTGATAATAAGGAGCACTGTATAGAGTTTTTATCAATCTATAGAGTTTTTGTCAATCTATAGTCACACGAAAGAATTTACTGTATATAGCATAAAGAGAAACATTTTCTAGTTGTTTTTTTTTTGTTTTTGTTTTTGTTTTTCTCCAATCATTTTGTAATTAGAATAGTTATTTTGTTTCAGTATTCTTTTATATTGAATGAGTTCCTGTAGTTCTTATAGGTGTTAAAATTAATGAAATTGACTGCTTTTACATGTTAGCATTGTAGACCTTATCAGAATTTTGCAATATTATTGGATACTTCAGTCCTTAATGATCCTCAACTAGGATATTCTAGTCCTTGCGAGGTTCCACATTGTTAAATGTCAATACTAATGAAACTTTGAATGATTGCTGGGCTGTGAGCAACAACTCTAAAGTCTAGGAAGTGGGAAAATGGATATTTTTTACAAACTGATTGGGCATGGGCGTATATGCCCAATACCCAAATTATCCAAAATATATATGCTTCATACACAATGTGGGAAGTGGTCATATTCCCTTATTCTACTATTTTGATCTTTGCCCTTTGCTGGTCCGTTTGCTATTCCGTTAGCCTCCCTCTTGTTGCACGTGATGTGGATGCACCGTCCATTGCCTCTCCATGAGCCCCCTGCAATCATAAACCAAGGTAGAAAGACCTAGTGAAGGATCTTCCCTGTTAGTGAATAAGTTAATTGCTATTTTTGAATCAGATTCCAAAATGATGCACCTTTTTTTTTTAGTTGAGAAAAAAAAAATTGGGTATAGAGGGTGACCTGAGTTGGTGTCTTCCACCTAAGTGTGACCATAGTGACACTTTATCCGCTGGGCCCAAGCCTATGAAAGCAGGGGATCCGGATGAGCCATAGCTATGCATCTAGCCCAATCAAGGACACTAGTGAGCATAAGCTAAGAGTATGAAGTTATTTCCCAACGCTTCCCATTGCGGGATTCAAAACTTGGGACCTCCACTTCCCAAACTCTTAGGAGTGAGCCCATGGCCACTAGACCAACCACCCTTGGTGGTCCAAAATGATGCTCCTAAAGTCCAATCCCACGCCCTTTGCAGACTCTGGCAAATCACCTATAGTTCTGTACAATTATTGGTAGTTGTACTTGTACCTATATGTAAGGAGAATCCGAATACCCAATTGCCCTCTTGAAAGCAAGAAACAAGGTTACAAACAAAAAGATTAACTTTCCTCAACCCTTAGAATATTACTAACACAGGGAGGGCAGTTGCACAAGTCAAAGGAACTTACAAATCTACTCTTAACAGATCATTTGGCTAGAGAATTTGCAGCACCATTGGCTTCTCTAAGAACCCAGCAAAAGGAAGTGTGAGGTACTACCCCTTTCAGAGTAATGATTTTACATTCTTGATTCTCCATGGCACATCAGTACCCTTTCTCAGAACAGCTTTGATGCAAGTCAAAGCATCACCTTAAAAAATGACGGCTTGGTAATTGGATTGGGAAGCAATGTACACAGCCCATCTTAATGACTCAGTTTCTGCTTGGAGGGGATTGTTGAACTTCACTGCTTTTGAAGTTTGAACACGCAAGTAACAATACCCCTCTCCAAGCCCTTAACACTACCATTACTGCTGCTCTAGATTGCCCTTCTTGTTTCTCTTACTGATTGATGATTGATGAAAGAAAAAGGTTACTAAGAAAGAATGGGTTAGGTTTATATTTTTTACATTACATTTTCTCTATTTTTCCTGTACTTGTAAAATTACAAGATAATCATAAATCAATAAAGATATCATTTATTTTAAATTTGAACATTTTTCTTTAGTATTTTACAATTATACAAAACATGAGTTCAAGAATCGAATAAATACATCTGATCAATATAAAATTTGACATGTATATTAAGAAAAATAAAAATATGTAATCTAATTATGAAAATATTAATTCATTAAAGAGTTAGGCAAAAACACCATCTTGATCCCTACATTTTGAAGTTATTGTTATTATGGTCCTAGTTATTTTCAACTTACAATCAATTTTGTCCCTATTGACACAATCTTTACACAACAAGCTCTAATGCTTTTAGAGTATTTTGCAACATGTTCTTAACATGTTGAATGTTTTATGTTATAGCTATAGCATCTCTGATTTTATTCTATTTATTGATTATATTATTATTTTAGAGTATGAATTTCATGTCAATGGACGACTCATTGACATGAAATTCATACTCGACTACCCTCTCAAAACCGATCCAAACTATTTACTAATCAAAACACAAACACATGTCCCAACAACAAAAACACCCCTAACAAACCTTTGCTCTTCTGCATTTTGTTTTGGCCCTTTGGGCTTGAGCATTGCAAGTTGTGGGCTTCCAAAAACAACCCTCAACAGGATGAGACCTACAAGCTGCACCTTCACAAGATGGTTTATTATATGACTTGAGGGTAGAAGAAAGAAACAGTTTTTCACAATCAGTTGCAAAGTGCCGTGTGTAAAAGATAAACTAGGCAATTAGTTCCCATAGTTTTGAGTCAATTTGATTTGATTTTAAATATTTTGCCTTGGAGATCTAGGCTACATCAGCGAGAAGGCTACAACTTTTGGTTGACTACTTATTAGAAAATCATATAGATGACTTTCGCTTTAAAAAGATAGTATATCATATATTATAGATTTGATAATGAATGTTGGGTAATTAGAAGTTGTGGTTGTGAAAAGTGTACAGCCATCTCTTACCCTACGTATGTGATAAAAAATAATAATAATAATAATAATAAAAAACTCACTGCATTATAAATACATTAAAATTATAAAACTAATTCAACTTTATTATCAAAGATCCAACAAGTTTAAATTATTATTTCGTTTAAAATGTTATTATTAATAGTAGGTTTAATTAACTAAACTGTTAAACTCTCATGTTGTTGAATAAGAGATTTGAGATTTAAACTCCATCTACACAAAAAATCAATTAGTATCTTGGCTAGCCGATAAAAATGATTATTATGGAGTGAACATTATAGGTTGAAATTTTATTATATTTTTTAAGAATAATGCCAGAGATACAAAAAATTTTACAAACTGTTAATATGGTGAGTGATTATTGGTAAATGAAAAAGTGATATTAATGGTGGGACTAAATGAAAACCAATAAAAAGTTGGCTACATAAATATTTTGTAAAAATGTTATAAAATAGTTTGTGACGGTAGCATTGCTCATTCTTAAAAAAAAAAAAAAAAAAAAAAAAAAAAAAAAAAAAAAAACTATTATTAATAGTTATTGTATTTAAAACAAAGAAGCTATTGTTAATAGTTTGAGATTTTTAAAAGAACTTATATTAATTAATCAACCATATTTATTTTAATGAAAAAACAATATCTTACGTCAGTTATGTGCATATCACTATCACAATATAATAGTTGAAGAATGATTTAGGCAAGTTGTTTCAAACTCAAAGCGCTCACGCGAGGAAGAAACATTGCTTGCTTTGCGGATCAACTTACTTTGGGTGTTTACTTGGCATGATGGTGATATATTAATGATAATTTATGAAGACAAGTTGTTTAAGAGCCAAGGCTAATTATAATTAATAGTGCTCTTGTTAATGACATATGATGACTCAATCAATTAAATACTGACACTCTGTTTGTTTCGTTGGGAAACCTTCTACAAAGATAGTTTTTCACATTTTCCAGTATTTGATAAGACAAAAAAAAAAAAAAAAAAATGGTCAACGGAAAAACTATCTTTAGTCAACGGAAAACCCTAATAAAAATAAGGCTTATTTTCTATAAGTTGTTTTCCAATAATAAAAAATGGAAAACAATCTCTCTCTCAAGCTTCTCATCTTTTATAAATATTACATTCTTCTTTAGCTGCATGAAACATAAATTTTTTGCCGCCTTATCGTCATCTTTAATTATTTTATCATTCTATCATTATTTTGATTTTGTAATTTATTGTTAGTTCTTAACGTTGTTATCACCATACTCTTAGGAGTGGTTGGTTAGTTGCCGAATAAGTTTCCAATTAAGAGATAATTGTTTAGCTCTAAATATTAGGATCTAAGCCATTAGGAGGTCATGGGATGAATTTCAAATTGTACTGTGGGATGAATCTCTGTTCTTATTTTTTATGGACAAAATATAGATTTAATTTTTTTTTTTTTTAATTCATGTATGCATGACACAGGCATATATAAGCTTAAATTCTAGTTCCAAAGGCCTTAGAACCATCTAATAAAATTTGGTCATCAAACTAGAACAGACTGTGCAAGCATAAATTTCCTTCTGTCTGAAACATGTGTAATAAAGTGATATGTATTCTTATGTAAAAACTAAATCAATGGTAACAAGTCCATTTCCAGTCTTCGTCCTGGTATACATAGTGAGAAGAAGTATATTGTGGGTACTCTTCTTTCATCCACTAAATATATACTATTTGAGATATTTCTGTCCACAGGACAGACAATAGGCTGGCCTCCAAAAATGTTGATTCAATCAAGCACAAATACATGTTAAGAATATATATTCATCCCCATGTCAATTTCCCATGTGTCTGACATTTAAGTTTAACCTCTATTCACTTCGTAATTGCAAATTACTAAATTGGTCGTTAGTCCAATATCTAATAAGTGTAAGTTATACATTAATGTTGAAAAATGACAAACTTCGTAAACAATGGCTGAACTTCTTTAACAATTATTCAAGCCAATTTTGATTATGTAGGTGCATTTTTTTAGAATTTGGATGTGTCAATTTGGCATTTTGGTATTTATCAAACTATTTGTACTAGATTATTTTGCAGGTTAAACTATTTGGCCTATGTGGCGTTTTGAACTATTTAAAATGAAGTTTATGGTTATTTTGAATTATGAGAATTACTGTCCATATATATGAGTAAGATGATTGGTAGAGATCATGAAAATTGAACAACTATTTTTTATTGTATTTATTGTCAAAATTTTAGTATGAAAACCATATTTATTCTTGGTTTTTTATTTATATTGATTACATTTAGTTGGTTTACATAATACACATGTTTTAAATTATACATGAAATGTTAGAAAAATTTTATGCATACTAAACACTAGAAAACATTCTTAAGTACATTTTCAAGATCGTTACCAAACACTAGAAAATGGATAGTTTTCCCAAAAATGCTCTTTGGAAAATGGTCAATTTTCCAAAAAAACGTTAATGCTAAAATAAATAGAGCGTGAATACCTTTTTATTTTATTTATTTTTTTATAGCAGTTAAATGATGAAAACTGGTCCAATGAACTTGTAGCTGAATAAAACCTACTTTTTTTTAGTTAAATAATGAAATACTAGACCAATAAACTTGTAGCCGAATAGAACCTACTTTCTCCATTGTCTTCCTTAGCGTGGACCCGTATCTAGTTTCTCCTCACAAAAAACAAATTAAACAATGCTTGTGAATGAGATCAGATACCGTATCTTGTTTTCAAATAAAATATCTGAAATTCAATGTCTGCATATATCAAAAACCAATAGGTGTCTTGGTTCAACTCTAAGAACAATTGTTAAGACCTACTAGTCCAATGAACTTGTAGTCGAATAAAACTTACTTTCTCCATTGTCTTCCGTGGACTCATATCTAGTTTCTCCTCACAAAAACACAAATTAAACAATACTTGTGAATAAGATTAGGTAAAGTCTCTTGTCGTCAAATAAAATATTTGAAATTCAATTTCCGCATATATCAAACACCAATAGGTGTTTTGGTTCAACGATAAAAACAATCGTTAAAAGCGGAAATCATAGGTTGAAACTCTATAAAATGAAAAAAAAAAAAAACAAAAAACAAAAAACAAAAAGCATACGAACATTAATCTTGAAATGCATAGAATTTAATAAAGAAAGAAATTACAATTATTTAGTAATATGAGAGAAGAATTTAAAAAGAAAAAATATGAGAGAAAAACGAGGGTTGGATGGATCATTAATGTAACTATTGAATTATTTATAAAAATAAAATGATTTAAAACACATAAAAAGGACCATCAAAAGAAATTTACAAATAAAAAACTTTAAAAAACGAAAAACAAAACATAACTTAATTAAAATTTACAAACAAACCTAATTATTTTTTTAAAAAAGAAAAGAAATTAGTTAAACTAAATTTTTTTCCTTTTTTTGGAAGAACATGAAGAACGTGCCAGGAGCATGTTTCCCATTCCTCTTTCTTTATTCACAGTTCTCCATCTCTCCCTCTATATCTCTCTTCTACGTTTCCCATTCCTCTTTCTCTATTCACAGCATGTTTCACTCATCTATCTCTTCTCATTTGACTAAGTTTTGGTTGGATCGAATCGGTGGTTGCTGGGTTTTAGTGGTGGGTTTCGGTTGTGGAGTTGAATCGGTGGCCAGCTTTGGTGGTGGGTTTTTTTCGGTGTTTGTTGGATCCATTTGGTGGTGGGTTTCGGTGCTTGCTGGATCAGTTTGGTGGTGAGATTTGGTGCTTGCTGGGTCTGTTTGGTGGCTGGGTTTCGTGATGGTCTTTTTAGTAGTTGGGTTTCGTTGGTAGCCGGGTTTTGGTGGTGGTTGGGTTCTGTTCGAGGTGGTGGTGGTGGTCGTGCCTTTGGGTTTTGTTTGGGTGTTTGGTGATTTTTTGTTTAGGTGTTTGGTGAGTTAAGTATTGGGTTTGGGTTTGAATTGCTCGGCAGTGGGTGGTTTGATTTTTGGGTTTGTGTTATATGTTGATTTATGGGTTTGTGGGTTTGTGGTGTATGTTGTCTGAATCCAAATCAACTACTCATTTGGAGAAGATTTCGAATCCAGAGTGGAATCAGGTGTACGCTTTCTCTAAGATCTTATTTAGGCTTCGCTGGGTTTGGTTGTGCATGGAGGCTGAAAATCTGGGTTTGAGTTTTGTGTTTTTTGTGTTTGGTTTCAAAGCATAAGAAAATCTTGTTGAATGTTTGTGTTTTGTAAATTTTTATGGGCATATCTTTTTATTTTGTAAATCTGAGTGATTTTATGGTTTTGGTTGTTAAGAAAATGCAAGAAAAGAAAAGTAAAATTTTAATTTTTAATTTTCTGGTCAAGTTTAGTTGGGGAAGAAAAATGAAGAACACGTTCTTTATGTTCTTCCAAAAAAAAAAAGGAAAAAAATTTAATTTAACTAATTTCTTTTCTTTTTTTAAAAAATAATTAGGTTAGAAATTTTTATATTATTTTTATCTGATGTGGCTTTTTTCAAAAATTAAATGGCTGACGTGGCATTTTAAAAAATGCAAATATTTTTTTTAATATTATTTTAATAGAGACGTCAAAATTTACTGTTGGACCGTTTGCCATGTAGGATATTTCTGTTAAATAAGTAACAGCAGGGACCAAAATGGGAAGCGTTTTTCAGGATAGGGACTAAAAGCGGTAAAAATAAAATGTAAGGACTAAAATGGGAATTGCTTGAAAATGTAGGGACTAAAATGTGCTTTTCACCAAAATTATAAGAATGACGATATATATATTACAAATTTTATTATATAAGATCATAAGACTTTTTCTTTTTTTTAGAGAGTATAAGATCATAAGACTAATAAATTAAAACAAAAAGAATTATAGATATTTATCATAGACCATGTAAAAGCTTAGAGAATTCACATTAAGAATGTTATAAAATATAGTATTTAACATCTCAAAAAGTTACTTTATTCATTTTTACAATTCACTTTATAATACAACTAACACCAACAGTTCTATTATTTTACCACTTCATTTAAATATTTTTTTAAAATTATTTCTTTATGTTTTTTATATTATTTCTTTATGTTTTTTATATTATTTCTTTATGTTTTCCTTTAACTACCATGTACCTATCTGAATAAACAAATATGGAGTAATTTTTTCTTTTTAACACCTTGCTACAGTGGGCTGTAGCTGGGCATTGGCGGCACCAAGTGTTAATCAGGGTGGTCATAGGACCACCCTGAATTTTTTTTTTTTTTTTTTTTTTTTTTTTTTTTTTTTTTATATATATATAACTTAATAGATTTTGAGTTTTAAATTAACATGGATCTTTTGACCACTCTAGAAAAAAAAAAAAAAAAAATTGACCAACCTAAAAAAAACACTTGGAACACCCTTAATAACAATTGAGCCTATTAAAAATAAAATTCAACCTCTCTAAAAATTTTGTCCGTTGAATGTTGAAATTTTTTTTTTCAGAAATGCTATATTCACAATATTTTAGTAATATTTTCGTAATAAATCCTAAATAACAGGTTGTTACTAATGAATACAAAGTAATTTCAGTGGTAAGTTCAAATTAGAACCAGTAAAAACTTACAACCTAGATTTTGTTGTGAAAGTGTTTCAAAAATGTTGTGAACATAATACTTCTCAAAAATTGCTTAAACAAACATATTAGCCTAAAATCTCAAATTAAACATTTAATTGTGATTTTTTAAATTGTGTTTCAAGTGGCATATTTTAAAATTGCTATTTTTTTTATATAAAAAATTGTACACTTTTCAAATAGCTAGTCTATTAGTATTTGCTTTGGTCTTTAGCCGAATTTGTTGGATTTATGTAATATATTTTTTCAAAAAGATAATGTATTTTGTTTGTATTAGTACTTATTAAGCAATATGTTAGTAATTGAATAGGAAATCAATAGCTTAATAATTTCTTGGTTGTGTATATTGAAAAAGATGTAACTGATAATACTAATAATAAAACTATTATATCACACAACAATTTTAAAATATCAAAACTTGTGAAAGAAAATTTTAAAACTTTATATATTTGAGTATGCTTTTATTTTGTGATGTTAATATATTGAAGTTTTATTATTAATAAATTTTTTAAAATTAAGTGTTTTTAATGACCATGCCCTGAAAAAACTTTCTAGAGCCACCACTGTAGCTAGGGGTGGCATAATTAAACATGACCCATGACCCTGACGTGACACGACACGAAATTAGTAGGTTATGAGTTGAAACTTAATGAGTTAGTGTCATATTCGGATTGACATGACTAACCCGTTTAATAAACAAGTTGTGTTAGTGTCCAATACATGGAACCCGTTTGACATGTCTAACCCATTTAATTAAATGAAAATTTACCAATATATCCTTCAAATCCTAGGTATATAAACTTATTAGTTGTTGTGGTTTATTTTCTTTAACATATTATGATTCATGATTTGTGATATTGAGATATACTTTAGTTTTGAATGATTATTTGTAATGCAGTTACTCGTTAGTTCTGAATTTTATACTAAAAATATTTATTTTTTTGGTTTTTCATAACTCAATTTGGTTAATACTATTTTTTTTCTTTTTCATTTTGATAAAATCAAATAAACAAGTCGACACAATTGACCCGTTTAAAAAATGGGTCGTGTTAGGGTTGAAGAATTTTAGCCCATTTAATAAACATGTTGGGTTAGTGTTGACCCATATAGTCAGATACTTATGAGTCGACACGACACAAATCCGACACGTAAACATGAATTGCCACCTCTAACTGTAGCTGGGTTTCAAAATTTATAGCCAATAGCATATTTAATGTAGTGTGCTTTTTTGGAATCAAATGTTAAAAAATAACATTTTTATCTTTTAAAACCTTTAATGTGAATGCTCGTAGATGAGATAGCCAGTAGTTATAGACTAAATTAAAGCTCTAGCTCTTGTAAGCCCATAATCTTACTAGAGCATTGACACAAAGAGTTGACTTCAATATAGATATGCTAGACCCCGTGATAATCAATTTAATTTGCACCGTATAGAATATGCTAGTTGTGAATAACAAGACCAAGCAAAAGATGAGAGGAGGCCGAGTCGTTAGGCCACAGATAGTGCATCACCCTCAACCTCTAACCATGACATGAATAATATATTCACATCGGTTTGGGCTTTTTGCTTCTTGTCTCAATTTTTAAAATAATAATAATAGCAAAACTAACTTTTTTGAAAATAAGCTACTTTTATTTTTCATCATATATTTATTTATTATAAAGCTACCAAAAATTATATTTTTTTGTTTTAGGATTGTTTCTTAGGTTCCCCTTTTAAGATTTAACAATGTGGCTACTTAACTAAAAAATATACTTCCATTCCATGTGAAAAAAATCCACATGACAAAATCTTAAGAAGGGAACCTAAGGAACAACACCTAAGTACTGTACTTAAGTCTTACCCTTTGTCTTATATTTATGTTTTGCTTTGTTACCAAACGGATACTCATCTCTTAAAGCACATAACTTGGCTTGGGCTTCTCGCAATACTAATAGAACGAGAGTGCCTTTTTATCCGGGGGATTGAACCATGCAATTCACCTTAAATTAAGTTGTGAGAGAAGTTAACAAAATAAGTGTAAAAGTAAAATAGTAAAAAATTAAAAGTTAAATTTTTTATTATTATTCAGGAGCTGAGATTAAAAGTGACTTTTGAAACTTTCAATCTTAATCTTTGATTTGCAATTATACAGTGCAATCGCCATAACTATTGCACCAAATCTCAATTCTTATCGAGGACCCACATGAATCTCTTAACTAATGTGAGACCACACCCACTTCTACCAACCCTGGATTAGCCATCAAGGAATTGTTAGTTTTGAGCTTGAACCAACTAGGAAGTGGAACATTCTCAAAAAAAAAAAAAAAAACTAGGAAGTGGTTTTTGTTATTTAACTATATCATTGGATTTCTTTGCTTTGTGTTTTTCACTTTTTCGTTTTCGGAACACTATGCATATACTCTTTCTCTATTTCTTATGTAGAATTATAATAAGATTCGATATAAAGACATAGTGCACAGATTGATTATCACACACTATCACTTCCAAGCTTTGTATCTTCAGTGATAGCATATCTATAAAATGCATATAGATTATCCATAATAAAATAAAATAACACACACTCGTATCTCTAAACTTTATTAAATTGGCAAGTGATTTGGCTAGTGACGCTGTTCCATATTAAATTAGCAAATAGCATGTGATGCTGTCCCTACTGATGAGGGAAAAAAGAAAAAAGAAAAAAGTAGGCCTTTTGGTTGTGGTAGCGTTTGCCTTTGTTTCCCTTTGAAATTTTGATTAATTAACTATAGTTGTGGTTTGTGTCTTCAATCATCCACTACAAAGTCAAGAAAATTAAGAAAGAAAAGTAAATATGTCATTCTGTAGACTTAAATATGCATGGATAACCAACAATGATGCTATAATAATAGCTAGCTGAAACTTGTTATGCAGCTGTGTAGGAGATATAGCTCCAGATTCTTCTGTAAGTTCCTCACATTCCTTTGAAAATCATGCTGCCATAAACGAGAGAAATCGGCTAAATGCTTTTAATTTGTTTTTAAAATTTTATTTTAAAAAAAAAAAAAAAAGAGAGAGAAAGGAAAGTACTGAAAAATATTTCGGAATGTTTGAAGAAATTAATACAATCACAAAATAGTCTTTCTTTTCAATATGTAATGGCTATTTGGGCTCTGTTAGATTGTAGAAATGGTTAGGTTTTAAGACTTAAGAGACTAATGCATTAGAACTTCAATTTGTATATGTTGGCAAATCATGATCAAAATATTTAATCTAGGTTTAGGCTTGCTCAAAGTTTGGATTGAAGTAAAATTGGAATCAAGTAATTGTAGGAATTACTATTCAAAATTTGTAAGACTCGATCGATCGAAAGTCATGCATCAGTAATTTTCTGCAGAATTTTCAAACCAGCCCAAGCCCCATATGATGTGTAGGGTTAAGTGTTTTACTCCAAGTATAAAATGAAAAACCCTAGCTACGTTTTAGAGATCTTTGTTGAGTTGTGTGTTGAATCTTTTGTGAGATTTGAGATGTGTTTACCTTCGTACACACACATAGAGTTATCAAGATCAAGATTCACGTCAAGAACGTGATGATTGCTTTAGTTGCTGCATAAAGAACTTTAAAGAAGGTCTGAAACCTTTGAGAGGTGTCTCAAAGTCACAAGTAGGAGAACTTGTGGTTGCTGCAGATCAAAGAAAGAAGTAGTTCGTGGACTCAGAGCTGTCACATGGTTGTGGTAGTATGTTTTCTACACGAGGTAGCAATAGGATGTTAGTGGTCTAAGTCTTATTGTACAAACTTCAATTCTTTCATAGTGGATCTTTTTTTACCTTAAGGATAGCTAGGTTAAATTCTCCCTAGGTTTTTTACCAGTTAGGTTTTCCTGGGTTATTAGATCTGTGTGTTTTTTATTTTCCGCTTTATATCTGTTTTACACATATTGGTTTAACCTAGATCTAATTAACAAACTTGTTAATCAACTTGGCTTAATACTAGGTTAAACATATTGTGTTATGGAGTCTAAAAACTAACAGAAATAGTATGAGATAGAAACAGTCAAATTCTCTAAAAATGAGAAAAAAAAATTCCAACAAGCATAAACATGAACATGACATGACACGAACATGGTAGGGGATACAACAAATAATAATTACTATATCTTCCCCCTTAGAAAATCTATGAAGCATGCACATATATGAACATAATATATTCTTGAAAACATAAGACATAACAAATAATTTATTAGTATTATATATATACACACACTAGTCTCATCACATGCGCTTCGCGCATGCGATGAGGCTTTTTTTTTTTAGTGGTCGTAGCAAAAAAAAAATCTGTGTTTTTTATTTTATATATATAATTTTTATTTTAAGAATCTAATTTATAAGTGGATAAAGAAATTTGAAAATCAATAGGAGAGTAACACTATTTTTTAGGCAATATTTTAGTAGGAGTTAGGGTTGTATTTTTATCGGATTATCATTTAGTTTTGTCTATTCTTAAACATAGGGATTTAGGGGTATTTTAAAACAAAAAAAATCTGATCCAAACAAGAAAAACCACTTAAATAGTAGTATAGATAGATAGATAGATATATATATATATATATATATATATATATATATATATATATATATATATATATATTTTTGGGCATAATCTATGTTTCTTTTAGGTTTTAAAAATACGCAACAAGTAACAATCATCAAAATGTTTGAAAAACATATCTAAAATTAATTTCAAAACAATAATAGATTGTAAAGAAGTATAATGAATCAGGGAGTCAATCTCGTACCGGAAGCTGTACCGGTTTGACCAATAGAATGGTATATTTTGGTATCGGTCAATACCAGTATACCGTTTTGGGTTTACCGTTATTTTTTATATTTATATATGTGTGTGTGTGTGTGTGTGTGTGTTATAATAAATATAAAAATTTACCATAAAACATTACCTCAATTCAAAACAAATTATTCATAGTTTTAGACTTTAGCATCAATTAAAAAAAAAAAAAAAACACTCAATATAAAAAAATAGAAAGCTTAATTGTTTATTGCGTACTAAGAAAACAAATAATACTAATAAGTTAATGCAAATAAGTTACCATTTTGTCCTTACAAAAATTCAAAAATTACAAAACTAAAAAAAAAAAAAAAAAATTTTTGTATTGGCCGGTACGCCCGATATCGGCTGGTATTGCTCGAAATTGACCAATATGGTTGGTATATGGCCGGTACAGCTGGTATTTAAACCGGTATGAAACGTTGCCGTTTCGATACTAGTATACGTATCGGTACATTATATACCGACTGGTATGACGGGTATCGGTACAGTATTGACTACATTGATAATGATACCTATAAAATAGTGTTTAAAATACAAACTAAGAGTTCAAATAAACTACAATCAATATCAAACTAAGAAAAAAGAAAAGTCTTCGTGATGATCCAATAATGACAACATGATCGATCCCCTTCATTACTGTAAGGTTACCGATTATCTCCATTAACATCACCATCACTATACGATATCACTATCGAAAAGGCTGTTCTTCATCCTCAATTCATCTAGCTAGCCAAGTTTCTTCAGATGGTTCATCTAAAGTATCACTTGTAATATCCCACTTCTGAGATATTCTTTTATTGTACTCTCTTCCTTATCTCTTGAAACAAGTCAAATATTAATATGCACGTATACTAAACATTCAGCATCATTAGAAGTAATTTGTCATTCTTTAATGAATTAATAAAGGAGCATGTATTTCGATTCCTTTAACAACATGATAACAAATTATATAAACATCACATTTCACAACCATGGCGGATTATTGCTTTTCAAAATTGTTTCACAATCGTGATAATTAGAGTGGTTTAGAAATTGATTCAGGATCAAATTGGTTAAACTAATCGATTTGGTTTTTAAAACCATGGTTAGTGATGAAATAGATGATTGTATATATGCTAACTTTCATTTATGCTTAAAAGGATTGGGCTCTTACATTATTCCTAAAGGAGTGTTCTTTAAATACAAAGAAATTTATAAAGTTTTATTTATTTATTGTATTTTTTTTTTTTTGAGAATCTTTATTTATTGTATTTTGGAAGGTAAGAAATTTATAATGTCAGAGCATTCAATTTGTTTTCTTTGATATTGTGTGGAGTTTAGTTTATAAATCTTTATGGATTATGGTACATTATTAAGGATGAGGTAATGGTTGTTATTGTTGGCAAGAATCATGTGAACACAATTATTTCATAAAAAAAAAAAGTGTACACAATTGTTTTTTTCCACGTGCGCTAGCATTGACTAGACTTTGGGAGTTGCCAAGTTCTACTTCCTTCGTTGACATTCTTGTAGTTTCTCAGGCTGGATTAGACTCTGATGATGTATCAGATCAAACCTGTTTATATAAGAACTGAGTCATGTGTATCTTATCATCGTAACATTGAGGTTTGACTTTGGGAGGGCCACTTTGTTGATAGTTTTGAAATTTGGACCGTTCAATGAACGGTAAAAGGGCGAGATTCGAAGTTTTTAAGGTTAAATCGGGGTCAAACTGAGGTTGAATCGTGATGACGTCATAATTAATTTAATAATTATTTAAATTATAAATAAATATATTAAATTAATAAAAATTGAAAATTTAACTAAAATAATCCAAAACAAATATAGATAGTATTTTTTATAACATAACTTTCATAATACAAATAAGAATTATTAAATTCTAAAAAAACATAAATAGCTATTGATTTTCTAACTTATTTTTAAGTCATGACAAAGCACAATTTAGTACCTAATAATTTTTATTTTTATTTTATGAAACCCAATAAAATAGTTAAGAGACAAATTAGTTTGTTTGCCCATGACCAAGCCCATTTGACTGCCAATTATTTTTTTTTTCCCAAGCCCATTTGAATAGTTACTGTTCACCATTTATTATGAATTAAAAAAAAAATCAAAAGCTAGAAGATCTAATGTCCATGCATTTAAAATTTTTTTAAGTCAAATAAAGAACAAAACCCAAGAAGGAAGTGCTTCACAGCAAGCAAGCATTATATGTTAGTAGTTTTGACAGCAAAGCAAACATAAGTGGTTGACACTAAAGCAAACAGCAACAAAGAAGAAGACTTCAAAAGCAACAAAGAAGAAGACTGAATACTTCAAAGTTCAGAGGCCAAAAATGCATAAACAACATCAGCAAAAATTAAAAATGCAGAGAGAGAAAGAGAGCAAGCGAGACAAAGAATAAGAACAGAAAGATGGCAGTGTAATCTCATTTGATAGCACCTCACGTGGTTGAAGCTTTAGCCTTCAACAATGGTTGTAAACCTGTAAGTATCCAAAAAAAACCTCTAACGGTCTGACCTATTTCAAACCTAGAAGGTTCAACCGCGGTCGGAACGGTTCACTCACTTTCTCACATAGGCCAGTTCTTGAGGTTTAAACTTTAAAGAACTGTGTTGATGAACAGTTTTTGGTTAACCTGGTCGAATTGTACAGTTCGGTTCAAGTTTCAAAACCATGCTTCTGTTTACGTGTTTTACTAATGTATGCACGTTAATTAATAAACTATTTTAAAAAATGTTAGATTTGGAACAAATTTCACAACTTTTCTTTTGTCACAACTTGCGACTGGTGAAAGAAAAAAATGATGGCTCATACTTTTATTGCTTATAACTCATTATATGGTAAATTGTAGCAAAAATTGTATACTTTGTTCTGGTTTTAACATTGTTACTTAATGATCGAATTCATGCAATTCATAATACTGCTAAGTGCCAGCACATATTTACATATTTTAAGTTGGGTCAAACGGAATTAAACTTAGAAAAATTAGGCTTTGTTTTTCATAAAGGTGTGATATTTTGTGTCATGCGTTAATATAATTTCTCCTTCTCCGCCTTGATTTGACCATGTACTAGGCTAGTTCTTAGCTCTGTCTCTCTCTCTCTCTTTCACACACAAACACACTTTTCTATAAAACACTTTTTCTGATTTTATATCTAACCACTGGATGGAGACTATGCAATATTGAATCCCAAACAAAGTTATTATTCGGTCTCTTTCCAATGACACGCACATTGGTGTTTGTATTTTGTGGGGGGATAATGAAAGTAGTAAAAAAAAAAAAAAAAAATGGTATGCGAGGTCAAAGCATCTGGGGATTAAAGATTCGGACCAAAATCATTATAAAAATCACAAATTGTGGGTGTGGAAGTTTTTATATATTCCAATTAGTGGGTTTGTATACTAAAGTATGACAAGTTAGTTTATGGTTCAAGATATGTGTTCATCTGGGGGAGATTCCTGCTGGGTTGATGGATTAATAGGCAAAGCTGTAAAATCTTTGATACACATCTCTCTCATTTTTTGGTTCAGTGTAGAAACTAGAAAGTGATGGAGACAGTAACCAACTAAAGAGGATCTGATCCCATCCTTGAAAGTGAAACTATCACCTACTATCTACTTTCCTACCCTAACCCCAAAATAGAACAAAGGGTAAAAGACTACGTTCCCATTTGGCCATTTCTCACAGGCCCCACGCTTGCCGGTTTGTTAAAGTGTCTTTACTCTTTACATTACATTAATGTTAGCTTCCCAACCAGTTCCCACTAAGAACAAAGATTTTCCCCCATATGAATATAGAAGTATGTTTTTATTTTAAACCTCATAGTCATTGGAATGCATGATGTCTACTTTAATCAGAAGGTGTTGTTAATAATGGTGCTCGAAGGAGTAAGTAAGGACTAAGGATAATGGTTTTTATTTGATGGGAAATGTTAACGGATGTTATAAGTGTATTGGTTTAAAAACTATTTTTAAAAATATTTTATGAAAAAATGATAAAACTATTCTCTCCGTCCCAATTTGTTTGTCATGTTCTTAAAGTCAAAATTTTTAAAGGAATATCATTTATTATTTTGTCTACCTTATAAAAATGTATAAATTTACAAAACTATCTTTAAATAAATTTATTAGTTTTTTTTTTTTTAAAGAGTTATTCTTAATGAGGCAACTAAAAAGGTGTTCCAATTAAATTGATTTTTTAAATATTTGTTAGTTTTCGTTTCAAATAGTTTTAAAAATAAAGTAAGGGTATAATAGGAACATTAGTAAATTAAATTTTTTTTTTTTTTTGAGAAACAAACACACACACACACAAAAGGGAGAGGGAAAGATGTTTTAACACAAAGGCACATCACAACTCCACTCAAAAGCCATGGTAACTTTTAAGGGAGGGTGAGACAAGTTATACTACACGCAACACACTCTCTTAAGTAATGTGAGACAATTACTCATTCATTTTTTGAGAAACAAACACATGTACACACACATACAAGGGAGAGGGAAAGGACTTCTAACACAAAGGCACACCACAACTCCACTCAAAAGTCATGGTAATTTTTAAGGGGGGGTGAGGCAAGTTATACTACACATAACACTCTTTTAAGCAATGTGGGATAATTACCCATTCTTTTTTTTTTATATAAAAACAAACACACACACACACACACATACAAGGGAGAGGGAAATGAGTTCTAATACAAAGACACATCACAACTCTACTCAAAAGTCATTGTAACTTTTAAGGGAGGGTGGAACAAGTTATACTACACACAACACACTCTCTTAAGCAATGTGAGACAATTACCCATTCTTTTTTTTGAGAAACAGACACACACACACACACACACACAAGGGAGAGGGAAAGAGGTTCTAATACAAAAATACACCACAACTCCACTCAAAAGCTATGGTAATTTTTAAGGGAGTGTGGGGCAAGTTATACTACACACAACATACTCTCATTAGTAAATTAATAACTTTTACTTTTAGAAATAGGGCAATATTTTAGGACATCCCAAAATGGAATAGAGAACAAACAAACTGGAACAGATAAAGTATTAATTTTCCTAACACCTTTTTATATTTCCCATGAAAGTGATGTTAAAATTTTCCTAATATAGTTTATTAACCATTATCCTAAAGAGATGTTTGGTTAGCCGTGATATTATATTTCCCATGAAAGTGATGTTAAAACTTTCTTAATATAGTTTATTAACCATTATTTTTAAGGTGATAACGGTGCTTAAAGGAGTAGGTGAGGACTAAGGATAATGGTTTTTGTTTTATGAGAAATGTTAACGGATGTCCTAGGGACATTGGTTTATGAACTATTTTTAGAAATATTTTATGAAAAAATGATAAAAAAAAAAAAAAAAAAGATATGTTTGGTAACTGTTTTTTCCCCTTATTTTCTGTTTCTAAAAACAATTTTCTATTTTTGAGACTAAAAAACTTGTTTGGCAACCCAAAATGGATAGAAAACAAAAACTGTTCTCAAAACTTAATTTATGAAGGAAACTGAAAACATGTAAAAGGCTGTTTTCAGTTTCTAATTTTCAAAAGTTAATGAAAATACGTATTTAATTTAATAAATCTATCTCATTTAATAAGTTAGCATTAGAGTTCAAATCCTAATAAAAACATATTTTAGTATTTTCTATTTTTTTTTCAAAAAATTATCTTTTTAATTTCAATTAACCAAACATGATTTTGATTTCAAAAACATAAGAATTTTTTTTTCTTTATATTCCCAAAAACAAGTTTTTAAAAATAGAAAATAAAAACTGTTACTAAACATAACCTTAATTTTTCTGATACATTTTTTATTTATCATTAAAGTGATGTTAAAACTTTCCTAATATAATTTATTAACCATTATCCTAAGGGGACTTTTGGTTCGCCGTGATATTACATTTTTCATGAAAGTGATGTTAAAATTTTCCTAATAAAAAAAATGATAATCGATACCTATTAATAACTACCATAATTGTCAAATTTCATATTTAATAATTTATATACAAACATAGTCATAATAAATGTTTATAAATAGCTATGAGCCATCATAATTATCAAATTCATATTTATACACCAAGCAAAAAGAAATAAAATCATTTTCTTTAAGGCGGTGGCTCAATCTATTCCCACTTATACAATGAGTGTATTTCAAATCCCAATGAAATTATATGATGAATTGGATGCTTTATGTGCAAAGTTTTGGTGGGGACAAGTTAGGAATGAAAGGAAAATTCATTGAAGAAGTTAGGATAAGCTATCAACCTCAAAGAAAGATGGTGGAATGGGCTTTCGTGATCTTAGAGCATTTAATCTAGCCATGCTAGCCAAGCAAGGGCAAAGAATGATCCAAGAATCTGATTCATTGCTCTATCAGTGTTTTAAAGCGAGATACTTCCTACAGACTTCTTTTCTTGAGGCAGTTAAATCACCAAATAGTTCCTATATATGGAAAAGCATGTTGGCAGCCCTACCAATCCTCAAGTTCAGTCATTATTGGAAAGTGGTGAATGGTTGTTCAATTCGGGTTCAAGGTGACAAGTGGATTCCTAATTTTCCATCACATAGAATTAGGGCTATCCAGTCAACCAATGGACTCGACCCACCTGCCTCTGCCGACCGAACCCGACTCGCCACCAACCGAACCGACTTCTTCGACAGTCGGTGATGGATTGCTTCCTCCAAAACCCAACTTTGACAGGTCGAACGTCGGTTCTCCTTCTTCAAAATCTGAGAAACCTGATCCGATCGACCCACAAATATTTCGGCGTTATTTGATAAATCTGATGAGTTTTGAGATGTTTTTTAGCTAGATCTGGCAAGATTTCGCTAGATCTAGTTGAGTTCTTGGCTAGATCCGACGAGATTTCGCCAGATCTAGTCGAGATTTTGGCTATTTCCGGCGAAATCTCAAAGGATTTTGGCCAATTTTCATCTTCCGATGACTTTTGAGATGTTTTTTGGCTAGATCCAGTGAGATTTCACTAGATTTAGTTGAGTTCTTGGCTAGATCTAGCGAGATTTTGCCAGATCTAGTCAAGATCTTAGCTATTTCCGGCGAAATCTCAGAGGTTTTTGGCCAATTTTCATCGTTTTCTCATCGGATTTCCTTTATTTTCCAAATCTCGACTCCGACCAAATCCGACCACCGCTCGTTGATGTTCCAACCCGTCCGAATCAATCATCCTCTCGGTCGGCGGCGGGTTCAAAGTTTGTCCACCCAATCTGGTTAGGTCAAATGCGGGTTGAGCATAAACCCGATCCAACTCGACCCGTGGACAGGCCTACATAGAATACTTCATCCGCCCAATGATGATGTTGAAGGTTGGGTTGTGGCAAACCTCATTGATCATGAATTACATGAATGGATGATTGAAGTAGTGATGGCATTATTTCATGAGGAGGAGGCTGATGCAATATGTAAAATTCCCTTTAGTCGAAGGAGTGTGTTTGATTCCATTACATGGTTGCATAATAAGAATGGAAAATTCACTGTTAAATCAGCATATAGGGTTGCACAACAGGTTTTGAAGGTTGGAAGAGGGGCTGAAAGTTCTAATGGGAGGTATGGGTAGCAAGTTTGGTCTGCCTTGTGGAAGCTTAAAATTCCAAACAAGATCAAAGTGTTTGGATGGAGAGCGTGTCATGATATTCTACTGACAAGATTGAACCTGACCAAGCGAAGGATTATATCAGACAATATATGCTCGATTTGCTGTAGATGTCCAGAATCAACAATTCATGCGCTTTGGGAGTGTGCCACTGCACAGAATGTGTGGGCTAGCAGTGTTAAAATTCTACAGAAGGGATGCACGGGTCAGAATGATTTGCTGCACTTATTGGAGTACGTACTAGACCCATTGTCTTTGGAGGAAGTGGAAGTCTTCTTGATTCATGCTTGGCTCATTTGGAATAGGCACAACAACGTTATTCATGGTGGTAGATTCATTGATCCAGTTACTTTTAATCAGAGGGCAATAGAGTATTTAGAAGAGTACAAACATGCTCAACAGCAACTTCATGCAGAATCGGTTATGCAGAACAATAGGACAGATTAGGAACCACCTCCAGAATTGGCTTTTAAGTTGAACTTTGATGCAGCAATTTTTTCTAAGGTGAACAGAACTGGTGTTAGGGTTATAATTCATAACTACAAGGCGAAGTCATGGTAGCCATGTCTGCAAGAGGGCTAGCAGTACATAGTAGTGAGGAAGGTGAGTTGTTAGCATGTAGGAAGGCTGTTGAATTTGCTATTGATGCAGGTTTTTCCAGGTTGGTTATTGAGGGAGACAATGTTAATGTAATAAAAGCTATTTCGTCAAAAGAAGCCAACATATCTTTGCTGGGGAATGTCATGGAAGATATTAAACATCTCATTAGGGGTCTACAATGGGTATCTATTTCTCACATAAGGCGTAGTGGCAATAAGGTGGCTCATGTGTTAGCGCAACATGCTAGAACTATTATTGACAAATTGTATTGGATAGAGGATTCCCCTCCTCCCATCATTGAACAATTGTATCAAGATGCTTGCCTTTTATAAATGAATGAATGCAGCTTCCCTTTTCCAAAAAAAAAAAAATACCAATTAAACTAACCAGAACATTAAGAGCATTTCCAACCAGTTTTCCATCTTATCTTATTTTACCATCCCAAAAAACTATTTTATCAATTATATCATACCATTTTACAATATACTCAACATCCCAAATCTCTATTATTTTACCATTTTATTAAAATATTATTTTTTTAATCTTTCTTTATTATTTCTCTTTTTCTCTTCCTTTTCCTCTCTTTCTCCCTCAACCTCTAGCACCGGCCTTAACCTCTTGCAAACCCATACCCAACAAAATCACAACAAAAAATCACTCAAATCAACAGAAACTTAACCAACCATCAAAAAATCACCCAAATCAACAGATACTTAACCAACCATCAAAAAATCACCCACAGCCACGCCGATCTTGCCACCATAACAACTACCAAACAGCCACTGACCCAGTCTTTAAGTCACCACTGCTGTCACTGTCGCCATCCCCTACTTTTGTTGTAGCCATATCTATTCATCCCAAACCCATCTGTTCTCACCAGCAACCATAAAAATTCAAAGATAAAAAACCCAGCCACCCATGGCCTTTGACGACCTGGACTTTGAGCCCGTGCTTCTTAGCCATCACAAGCAACTCAGCATACCCACCCCAATTTTACGACCTAGCTACCATTGATCACTGACTTCCACACCGCCACCATCGAGACCATGGGTAATGGGTTTTGGGTTTGAAGAAAATGGGTTCTGTGTTGGTGGTGGCCACCGTTACCCATCATCGGAGAGAGAGAAGCTTCTAACTTATTGGTGAGAGAGGGGCATCGGAGAGAGTCTTGGGTCTGAACTAGGGATGGAGTAGATGAGAAAGAGAGAAGGAAGAGAGAGAAAAGAAGAGAAGAAATGAGAGAGGAGAGAGAAATTCCCGGGTTAAAAAGGACCTCAAGCATTAAAAAATTATTTTTTTTATCCCATTCCGCTACTGTACTATCTTACATTTAAGATGGTACTGTAGCTATATCTCAAAAAAATTTGGCCTTTTCCAATTTGGCCTTCCCTTTGCTGAGAAGTTTTTGGGCCTAAATGCCAAATGTACCTTACATTTGGCATATAGCAAGCCCACTGCTGATGCTCTAAGTGTCTGTTTTAGAATAGTTTATTTAACTTGAATTGAAAATTTTTTACTAAAAGTACTATAAATAAAGTAAAAATTAACTTAATAGTATAGTGAAATTTATAAATAATATCAAAAGATGAAATAAATTTTGCACAAATAAGCTAAAAATTTTAACTTTTCTCAAAGGCCTGCTAAAAAAAAAAAAAAAAAGGGTATTATATAAAGGCAGTTGATAAGAAAGGTAGACCAGCCCACACTCGAAAACAGCCATCCCCATTTAATGCCTTCCCTTTCCCCAAACTCTCCGAAACCCACCACCGCCCACACGCACACCCCCCAATGAAAGAAAGGAGCAAAACACAAAAAAATTGTTATAACTTCAAACCACTCTACTCATCTTCAATCAACAACAAAAACTCTGAAATCATTCATGCCAATCCCTCCAATATAAAAACCCAAAATTTTCTCTCTCTCTCTCAGCCGCCAAATCAACAAATTTGATTTGAATAGAGTGAGAGAGAATTGGGTATGAGAAAGAGAGAGAAGTAGAGTTGATTTATTTTTGGTTGTGGGCGTGAAGTGGTGGGTGGGGTTGGGATATGGTAAATAGAGATGGGGCGAGACGGGTACGTGGTGCCAGCGGACCCGGGTGCCGGTGCAGCCATGATAAGCGCGAGTGCGAATGTGAATGTGAATTTGAAGAAGAAAAACCAGTCTGCGAGGAGTTGGATACTGTTAGACTCCAGAGGAGAAGGGACCAATCTAGATGTGGACAAGTACGCTATAATGCACCGCGTTCACATCCACGCACGTGATCTCCGTATTCTCGATCCCTTGTTGTCTTACCCTTCCACCATTCTTGGTCGTGACAAAGCCATCGTTCTCAACTTAGAGGTCACTTTACTCCTTTTTTTTTTTTTTTTTTTTTTTTTTCATTGCTTTCGTTTCATACTGATGGTTTTTTTTTTGGTTTCAATATCTGGGTGTTCAGCATATCAAGGCAATTATCACTGCTGAAGAGGTTTGTCTTCTCTCTCTTTTGTCTTTTTTTTAAATAGGAGACAGTTTTAGTTATGTTCAAAAATAGAGATTGTGGGTTTTTTAGTACTTTACTTCACTTCACTCAACTCAACTATCAAGTCCCGTTGACTTCTTCAGCTTTTGTTTCAAGGTCTGAGATTTTTTGTTTGTTAAAAAAAGAAAAAAGAAATTTGAAGAAAAACCCAGTTTCAATTTCATCACTTTCATTTTGTTTATTATAGCTTTGGTGTTTGATTATCAAAAAGTGATGGGTTAATCATACTTTATCCACTGTGGCTTCAACTAGTAAAGTATATTGTCCTTGAATAAGGGAAAATGCTTACCAGTGTTTATCATCATGGAGCGGATGTTATAGGTTTCAAATCCTATTGTAATTATAAAAATTAAAAAAAAAAAAAAATTTATCAGCTTTTTCGTCAGGTGCAGCCCTAAAAAAATGCACATGTGAATTGTATGCCTTGATAGAAAGGTCAAACTTGACCTTAGGAGCACACTAGAGATCATTATTCCCCAATTTGATGATAAGCTTAAGAAGTAGACAAAAAAAAAAAAAAAAATGAAGAGAAGTGAAAAAAGAAAAGAAAAAGCAATGACCTGAAAATTATAATTTTTAGATGCATATTTTTCCCCCTCTCACTAAGCAAATGGTGGGGATTAAAAAATTTGTACTTTTCTGGTGTTTTGGATGACTAAAGATTGACTTTTGGTGGATCAAGAGTGCCTCTGAGTCAAGATTTATTGGTTGATTGATGTTTATTTAACAATTAACTCAATAATTAGAAAACAACTGTGAGTTTGAGTTGTTTTTGCAATTTGTGATCGTTAATTTTATTGAATGATAGGTATTGCTTCGGGATCCATCAGATGAAAATGTTATCCCTGTTGTTGAGGAGCTTCAAAGGCGATTGCCTCCTGCAAATGCCATTCCTCAAGGTCTAGGTGATGGGAAAGAGTACCCAGGGGGCCAACATGACGTTGATGCTGGTGAAGAAGATGGTAAGCAATATTAATTTAATGGTTAAAAATTGAATCAAAACAATCTTGATTAGTGAAGAGTTCAGACTGTTATTGCTGTTTTGGAAATGTGCATTATTTTTCATCTAGTGTATTTTCTCAATATTAGAATGAACCTTGTCGGTCCTTTTTTATTTCTTGTTATATGAATGATCTAAATTATGCAATGTAGAGTCTCCATTTGAATTCCGGGCCCTGGAGGTAGCGTTGGAAGCTATTTGTAGTTTCCTTGCTGCACGCACAACAGAATTGGAGACTGATGCTTATCCTGCATTAGATGAGCTTACATCTAAGGTGATTGCTTATGTGTTTCCTCTTTCTTTAACTGGTCCATTGTCTTGCTGTTTTTTGTAGTTGCCCCCACTTCCAACTACCTCACCCAAAAAAAAAAAAAAAAAAGGAAAAGACTCTCGGTTAGTGGTTTAGTTAAGGAAACAGGTAGACTGCTTATATATGCTTATAAGACTTATTGTCTACTTTTGGATGTTTAGTAGGAGTTCAAGGGGAGAATTATTAAGGGTGTTGTACTGACTCATGGCACTGGACAGTTCATGATCCTTCATGTTAGATTAAAAATTTTTGGGAGTGCACTTTTTTTATTGTATTCCTTTATTTATTTATTTATTATTTTTTAATTTTGGATTCATTTTAATGCTATATACATCCGACCTCCTTGGCTCTTTGGGCTCTTTTATTCTTCATCACTCTTTCCTGCTTTGCACACTTGTAATGCTGTTCAGCCTCTTGTAGTGTTTCATTATTGTCAATCTTTTCTGAACAATTATTCTTGACAGATTAGTAGCCGTAACTTGGATAGGGTTCGTAAATTGAAGAGTGCAATGACAAGGTTAACTGCTCGAGTTCAAAAGGTATGCACTTTTGTTGTGATGTGAGAAAGGATGTATTTCTGCTTACCAAAAGAAAATTTTTGTTATCAAACCCGTTCTTTTTAGTGTGTGTGTTTGATGAGCTTGTTTGGCTAATTTTGTTGCAAATATAATTTTTTTTGAAGTAAAGCTGTACCTTTAAAACGTGATGCTTTAAAAAACTCTACAAAAGCTGGTAGTGAAATAAGCTGGCATTTTAGGGCTAGACAAACAGACCATTAGTGTTTTATCCTGTTAGAAAATTTTATGATATGCATTATGAACATTATATGTAAGAAACATTGTTGACTAACCTACTAAATTTTGCTCCTTTTTTTGTGTGTGTGATGGCTGGATTCCTAATATTTTCTTTAGTTGAAACATAGCTTTTGTTCTCCCAATTTTTGTGCTTTTAGGGGGGGGGGGGGGGGGGGAATCCTATTTTGAAGTATACTGATCAAAACTAATGTATAGATTTTTTATTTGGCTAAAATATTGTCTCCATTGCTAAAGTTGGCATGAATTTTGCTTTTTGTCCCTAAACTTTAGAAAATTCTTTTTTCCTCCCAAAACTTTTTTAAAGACATTTTGTTAATAGTTTAGGGATGAAAAATGGACTTTTTTCAATAGCTTGGATGAAATTTGAAGATTGATAAGTTTAACATTTTCAATAGTTTAGGGACAAAAAATGAAATTCATGCAAATTTTAGGAACGAAAACAATATTTTAGCCTTTCTATTTTAACAAATTTACGTCTTAACATTTAAATTTTCATTATAAATTTCTTTATTTTATGGGAAAAAAGATATCTGTAAATATGGTTAATAACTTAATATACACATTTGGGTTTAGATAATAATTAACAAACAGTCATGGGGGATTTTGACGAATTTTTTTTTTTGATAGGTAAGTTTACACATGCACCCAATGGGTTTTGAACCCATAGCATCATCCTCCACCCTTCCTTATGGAGGGAGGAGGTGCTGTTTGAGCTAGGGCCCTTCTATTTAGTTTTTATTGGTTTGCATTTCAATCATTATTTTAAACAATCTAATTGCAACGAAGCCAAAAAAATGAAGTCTGGGTTATCCACCATTAAAAAATTTCTATCTATTCCAGAAAATAAGAGAAGTTCCTCTTCCACAATATTACTTAGAAGAAGGATCTGTAATTAGCTCACACAATAGAAAGTGAATTTTATAGATTTGACAAGGTTGTCACCTGTAACTTGATCTATAGAATGCGGTGTACATAGTTATGGCTTTGGATTCTGCGCGTAACTGGCCATATAGGTTTGGGTCAGCAAAAATTTGGAGCTGATATGATATCTATATGAAAATTTGGAGCAACAAATCTGTTGACTTCATGTTATGCACCATCTAGGTTACAGTTGATTGTCTCGATTATATGGTTTTAGGAAAATGGAAATGGATCAAACAATCTACTGATGATAAAAGAAATCTCAAAACTTTGACAGATAGCATTTATTGCTCTAAGTGTGCTATGCCACATCAGTGCAAGTCGTTGGCTGAGAAATGTATTTGCAGTTCTGCCTTTTCTTCTGTTTTCGTAAGCAGTATCATCCCCACTAGATCATGTTACATATAAGTGTAAACTGTGTAATCCAATAGGAAACTATATGGACCACTGCCACTCTGAATTTGTGATGTGGATTTGATAATAAGTTACTTGACCAGGTTACAATGACAGAAATATGTTTACCTTTCCTTTAATTCCTTAAAATCATAGTTTTATCCACTTCTGATAACTAAATTGCAGGTTAGAGATGAACTTGAACAACTACTTGATGATGATGATGATATGGCTGACCTCTACTTGTCAAGAAAGTTGGCTGGTACGTCTTCACCAGTTAGTGGCTCTGGCGCTGCCAATTGGTTTGCTGCCTCCCCTACTATTGGCTCAAAGATATCCAGAGCGAGTAGAGCAAGTGTGGTAACAGTTCGTGGGGATGAGAATGACGTGGAGGAGCTTGAAATGTTACTGGAGGTTATAACATTGATTTACTTCTCATTTGTCATGTTTTATCTGCAGTGAAGTCTGAAATGTGTAGTAATTTATTTTGCAGGCTTACTTTATGCAAATTGATGGCACATTGAACAAATTAACCACAGTACGTGCTATTTTGGATATTATTTCTTTATCTTTTATTTTATGGTTCGTACTTATCAATATGACTGATCATGTGCATGCATATTTCACTGGTAAAAGCAAACTTTAGACACGTGATGCTTGTAAAAGATCATGTAGGGCTGATGCTAGCAATTGGTGACTGGTGAGGAGTAATTTTTGAACTGGACTAGTGGAGAGCAGAGTTGGATGGATTTTGACTTTTTTCTTTTTGGGACTAGGTTTTCTGGTGTATCTTGATCAAATTGAAGTTTGGCTAAACCAACTTTAGTACTATATGGGTTTTTGTAGATTATGAGACTTATTATTTTTTTACTTAAAAATCTGTTTCTCTTATATTTAATGATATTTTCACTTGAAAGTTTCTTATCATTGTGTTTTGGTTCTTATATGCAAAGAGGGAGAATTATTTTCAGGTTTCTTTTAATTTAAGGTTGAATAGCCACCCCCCCACCCCTCTGCTCTCTCTCTCTCTCTCTCTCTCTCTCTTTGTTTAATTATTTGCTAAATTATGCTTGCTTCCATGAGAGTGTAGAAGAAGATTCATATTTTAGTGAAAAAAGAAAATTTTATGCTGCTATGGCCAAGAGCCTTGTAGCTCAACTATGTTTCCAACAGAAATGTCCCAGGTTCAATCCCCTATCCCCCATTGTAACTATCAAATTATTAAAAAAAAAAAAAAAAACTGTTAGCTGTTATGAAAAGGGTAAGATTATATCATTTAAATTTCCTTGATCTTAATGTAATCCAAATCTTCATAGTTCATGTATTAGGTTGTCCAAAGAACATTTCATGCCACTGGTTCAATTTGGTATGCAAACTAGATATATATAAAGATTTTTACTTTCTGATATCCACTATTATTTCTTTGTAGTTTGTTAGCTTCTTGAATTTAGAAAACTGAAAAGAAAAGCAATGGGGGGAAGAGCTTTTCATAAACCTGATTAGAAAATTGAAGCACCATGCAATGGCCTGATGGGCCTGTATTACCAGGTTAAAAATTTGGTCGTGGGTTTCATAACCATTTCCAGTCTCAGTATGGATGCTGTTTTCTTTGGGAGTTAAAGTATATTTCTTTGTACACAATAGACTGGTTTCTGTTTAACATTTACAGAAACTCTGGTGCTAAATGTCATTTGCATACCCTGGAAGTTGTCAGCAAATACTAGAATGGAATAACCTCACCCCTTTGGGAAAGGCAGGCTTAATAATCATGATAAGCCAAAATGAGGCACCTTTTATTGAGCTGTGTTGCTTTATTCTTCCACATGCACGATTCCTTTATACTAACTTTCAATTCTGCTTCTCGTGCAATATGTTAGGTTTTGTAAAAAGTAGCTAAATCTTTTGATGTTTGATAAGATTTATACACACTCTTTCTGTCACATATTATGCTTTTCTAATTGCTATCTTGAACTTCTGCAGCTTCGAGAATACATTGATGATACGGAAGATTACATCAATATTCAGGTAACCTATTCTCTAAATTTGTTGTGCCAGATTCCTGGGTTGCATATCAATATTGTGTGATCTGAATAAAACTTTGTTTTCGCAGCTTGACAATCATCGAAATCAGCTGATTCAGGTGCTCCAATCTTCCTGTGTTGTGTATTACCTATATTAGTGCATTTTTTTCTTTTCCTGATGATATTTCCAAATCCTGGAATGTTTTAGTTTTAGTTTTAGTTTTTTACATTATCTTCTGCTCAATGGCTGCAGTTGGAGCTCTTTCTAAGTTCAGGAACCGTTTGTTTATCCATCTATTCTTTAGTTGCCGGAATATTTGGAATGAATATCCCATATACCTGGAATAACAATTATGGTTACATGTTTAAATGGGTAAGAAGTTATTTCTGCTGGTAAATTTGGCTGTAGGTTTCTGGATGAAATTCTCTTAAAACATTGAATTATCTTCCCGTTTGGGCTGGCAGGTGATCATTGTCTCAGGAGCAATCTGTGCCTTTCTCTTTACACTGATTATTTCTTATGCACGCTACAAGGGATTGGTTGGATCTTGAATTCACGCTCATGCACCAAATATTGTTGCTGGAAAGGACTTCCAAGCTTGAACCTTATGGCACCTACTATCATGTGCAGCATAATAAATTTGGTTCCTCTCTCTTTCTGTTGGAATGTATCGACCAGGATTGCATATGGCACCAGTGTTTTAATCCCAAGGGAACATGAGTTCACTAAATTGTCAACTAGATGTTGGTTTGAGGCACCAACTCATATCAATTCATTTTATTGCCTCTAATATATGTAAAGGCGGAAGCTCAGCTACTGTCAGGTGTGTAGCATCTTTTAAGCAGAATTGTATAATAGGAACTGTGTGCCATATTGACAGCCTATACCCACAATTATGACATTTTTCAATCACATTTATTAATCGCTTTTTGTTACGGCATTTTGTTAATCAGTTTCATCATTTATTATCTCTGCGCAATTTCGATTATAGATTTTACTGTCTTGAATCATAGAAACGTTATTTTTCATTTGTAAACACGTGCAAATAACCACTGATATCCTCCTGCAAAGTCTGAATTTCTGTCGATTAACCTGCGTTGAATAACATTTTTTGATAATTGGGAGTGAGGAGGATTTCAACTCGTTTTCGTTAGAAACTCTATAAGGTTCTAATAAGTTGAGTTATAAGATTCTTGGCAAACTTGGGTTGAAGAGTTGATTAACATAATTTAAAAGGTGAAAAAAATTTAGGGCATGGAAGAAGAGTGGGGGGAGGTGGAGGGTGGGGGTGATTGAGAATGCAGTGAACTTGCATGTGTACTATTGAGATTTGGTTGTTGAATGAAAAGGATCAAATAGTAGTTAGATTAAAGAGAGTTATAGAATGACTATATATATACATATAAAGTCTAAGAAAAATTCAATTAGATTTTTACTTGGAGTCTAATTTTGTGTCATGTGTCTTGTCTAATTTTTAATTTTTTTACTGAGTTAATTCAATATAAAATATGAGGAGTCTAATATACATGAACCACAGAAAACCCAATAATATATCTAATTTTATATCTAAATTAGAAGAATAGAGAGTTTGAAAGATTTTGCTTTCCAATGTCATTTTTTTGTCTAGCTAAAAATAATTCAAATTTGTTAACTTTTTACTTATTAGAAAGAAACTTATACATATGATATGATATGATGTGTGTGTGTGTGTGCGTGCGTTTTTTTTTTCAATAATTTTTAATTTTTAATTTTTAATTATGCTCCTGCATATAGTTCTAAACAAGTTGTATACAATTACACTAAATAAGTATTTGAAGAATCTAAAGGATGTGTATGACCAACTAAGGAGATTTGGTGGTAGAAGAGGTTCAAAGTGATGGATAAAAAGAAAAAGCTATAGAGGCCTACTTAGATGTAGAGATAATATTGCTCTTAAAAATTATAAAGCAGCATAGATGGAAACAAATGGAAACAAAAAAGGCTGTGTGTGAGGTGTTACAAAAATAAAAAATAAAATGAAAGAAAAGAAGCTCTATGTGAGGTTAGATATGAGGCTTTATGTAGCAAGCAAGGGATGAAGGATGGAAGAAAAAAATTGTACTTTCTAAGACAAGGGAAATGAAAATAAGATACTTGAGATGCGTCAAGTGCATTAAGGATGAATAGGGTATTATTAAAGGAAGAAGAGATTAAAGAAAGGTGGAAGAGTTATTTTGATAAACTGTTTAATGGAAGTTGATAGTTCCTTGAATATCAGTAGGTTGACGAGTCTCGAACGATGATGATCTTTGGGCTATTTCCTATAAAACAAGAACACTGGATCAGAGGAGACCGGTGGAGACCGGCCAAAAGTCCTCTGATGATGAAGTTACTTACTTTTTTCTCTCTGTAAGGAAGGAGTATTTTCTTTAAATAAAATTGACTGAATCCCTTACCCTTCATCAGAGAATTCTTATATAGTGTGTGGAGAACGGTTAATAATTTAATAACCGTTCCCAATGTCGAGGAGTCCGGAGAATTGGGGGTAACTTCCATAACCGCTATGGAAATTACCTAGGTGGGATGGGCCGTTCCATGATGAACTCGTCCATCTTTTATTAAAGACGAACGAGATCATCTTGGACGGCTTGCCCTTCGCCCGAATGATGATGGGTAAGATTCCCATGGGATCTCGTCCGTCCGAAGACGGACGAGGTTAGCCAGGATGCTTGGAACGATCACTTCGCCTGTGGTTTGTCATAGCTTGTCTTTCCTTGGACGAGACATATGGACGAGTTATGGAGTTGGATGTTTTTTATGACACCATCAGAAGTCATATAAGAAATTGGAGCAAACTAAGTAATTCAATTGAGGATAGAAATCGTAAGTTTGTTTGAGCAGAAAAGGATGTGGCTGAGAAGGATAAAAACGATAATATATTATCATGGGTATGATGAAGTCTGTATTGAAGTTTTGGAAGTGTTTTGATGATGTGGCCGTAGACTTTTTCAATAAGAACATGGTAGGAGTACCATTATTCCAAGCATAGATGAAAATCCTACCATCACCACCTTTACCTCCGACACCATCACTTCTACCTCCATCACCACAACCACCATTATCACTACCACCATCACATCATTTCTCAACATTGACACCTTCTAGTTTCTAGATACTTTGCGTGTGCGTGTGTTTTTATTGCGCTCGTCCATATACACAAAGTTCTAACTAGTTGTATACAGGTGTAACTAAATAAGTATTTGGAGAATCTAAAGGATGCGTACAACCAACTAGGGAGATTTGATGGTGGAAGTAAGAGGTTCAAGTATTTGGAGAATCTAAATGATGTTTTTTTTTTTATCATCTATTTTGCAGTTGGTAGTAACTAAATAACTAATCCATTTAATTAACACACTAATAACAATTTTCTATTGGTGAAACAATTTAGGGTTTTTTTTTTTTTTGATACAAGATAGAATTTCTACTCTAGCCTAATCTAAGTGTATATGTGTGTAAAACTTCCTCCTGGAGACTTGAACCCCGACTCTTGCCCCATACACCCTACAAGCATTTATATTTGTGGAGTGACCACTATACCAAGGGTATGTGGTGGTAATTTAGGGGTTTCAATTGGGCTGGATTTCTAATGCTAATATTTTGGGAGCCTTTTTGGAGATGAGAGAAAGAATGCAAAACTTATTAATATTTTTTTCTCTTAAGAAATCTTAATTATCATCCTACAACTTTTCTTTGGGTATAAATTTAGGGATTTTTTTTTCTTCAATAGGGAGCCTTGGGATCTTTTTATAAATTTTTTAGGTAGGGGCCTTAGTCCTAAGGGGCCTACGGCTTAGAGTTAGCACCACTTCTCATCATTAGAAAATTTATCATGTATTGGATACATGTATCCTCCTTCTCAATTATAATATCACATTCCTTATAACTAATTCAACTAATGCAACGACACAACATTTTTTTTTAAAGAAAACTAATAATTAATAATTTAATTAATTAAACAACACCCAACAACGAGAAGCAGCTAAAATCCTTCTCCCAAAAACTCCTATACACCATCGTTTCACCACCAAGAATCCAACATATCGTCGAGGCCAGCCAAGAAATCCCCAAGTTAGACAATAATTGATGAACATTCATTTTGCTTCGCCTTGAAGATAAGGGGATTCTTCGATTTTTGTGCTGAAATCTATGAGTTCCAATGGGAGCTGCGGCATTGAAAAGAGAAGAATTATCACTATGCTCTAATTTCCTCGTCAGATGCTAACCGATTTTACCTTTTTTGTTTCCGAATTGTCAAAAGAGAAGATTTTGATCGTGAAGGGCTTGGATCTCTATTGAAAAAAAATAATATAAAGAGCTTCAATTTTTGAACTTTCTTTTGATTTTAATGAGAAGGATCTCTCCATTTTTAATCTTGTTAATTTCCTCCATTTCATGGTTGAGATAGATTTTACATATTTAAAGGTGTAAAACTAAAAACTTAAGAAGTCATTTAAAATTTTAAATAATATGTCAGTCTGTCTATACAATGTTGATCCAAAAAATAAAACTTGGATCATGAAGTCACTACAAAAAACACAGGTTATATCGATGTTTTTTCCCAAGCAGTTTTTAAAATCCCCGCTATAGGTCACTTATTGCAGCACTTTTTAGTAACCCTTGTTATACACCTAGCCTATAGCGGTGCTTTCCTAAAAACCACTAGGTATAGTCAATCTTAGTGACCGTTTTTTAAAGGATAATGTTTGACTACAAACTTAACTGTGGTCAATGACTATATCTTCACTCAATATTATTTTACTTGCAAAATTTCCAAAAGATCAAAAATCAATATCTATGTCATCAATTAAATATTTAAATTTCGAGTTTTTATAGTCTAAAATTATGCATAAAAAAATAAGTTTATGGATCAAATAGTAAATAAGATCCATTTGACACGAAATTTGACCTGCATATTAAGAATATAAGAATATGTAATCCAACAGTTAAATTTTCACAATATGTAATTATGTTAATATTTTTAGTGAAAGTTGTTGTCATTGGAGAGAATCATATTCCTAACCTAGGAGCCAGCCATAAAAAAGAAATGGATGGTAAAGACAAAAAGCTATAGGAAGTTTGACTCTACTGGTTTTTTGGGGATTGTTTGGCAACCACTTTTTCTTTTTCTTTTATTTTTAATTTATAAAAATTAAAAATACATTTAAAAAAATATCTTTCCTATTTTTTGTTGAGAATATTTCTCAAAAAAGGGATATTTCGTGTTGACTCTTAATATTGTTTAGTCAAGAGGGAGGTTAAGGGAGCGGAGTATCAATTATTTTGATAATTATTTGGATAAGTAATGTCATTTTTTGAAAATTGGGTATAGCAAGTCTAATTTTGCTATATATCTTGAGGGTATTGGTGTAATTTATCCTGAAAAATTACATTAAGAAATAAAAATTAAATATATAAATAGGTAAAAAAAAAATACATTTAGTTGTTCAATCTAAGTTGATTAAAAATGGGTTAGTTGTTTAAAAATGTGTATTTTGAAAAAAATCAAAATCAAAATCAAAACGTGCATCTTGAAACATGATTATAGAAAAGTGCAAAAATGCACTTTTGGTCCTTACATTTTGGGCTGATGCTTGATTTGGCTCATAAATTGATTTCACTCTTAGATCAGTCCCTGATTTCAGAAAATTGTTTTTATTTTGGTTTCTGCTGTTAACTCAATAACAGAAAAATCAAACGTGACAGACAGAGCGCATTGTTGGCATGTTAGATGCTGATGTGGTTAATTATAGAGCTGATGTGGTCTTTAAAATTTTTTTAAAATGCCACATAAGCATATAAATTAATTAAAAATAAAAGTAAAAAAATTTTAATTTCTCAAATTTAATTTTAATTGTAAAAAATATAAAAAAACAAACAAACAAAAAATAAATAAAATAAAATAAAATACAATCTAATTAAAAAGAGTATTAAACTATTTTCTTATTTTCTTTTCATTATTTTCGGAAGAACAAAGTAACATGTTCTACAAAGAACATGAAAGTTGCCTAGAAAATTAAAATAATCAATATTTTCTTTTCTGTTATTACATTTTCTTAGCAAATAAACATGCAAAAATTCATTTAAATTCCCTATCCTCCAACAAATCAAACCCATAAACCCAGAAAAATCATCAAATCCAAATGAAAAAAAACAAACCCAGAAATTTAAAATAAACACAGCAACAACTCGAAACCCAACCCCAACCCACATTGTTGTGCTCTGCATTTTTGGTCAATCGCCTCCTCGAAACGCAGAAAATACCTTGCAATCCGAAGCCCAAACCAACAACAGACCCAACCTCTAACCAACCAACCAACTAATCCTGCAATTTGAAACCCACATGAATAGATCAAACCACAAATCACTACCATTGTCACCGATCAGTCCATCAAGCCACTACAACCCACGCCAACAACAAACCTATCCAACGATCCACCCTCACCCACCACCGAACCAACCACCACTTCACAACTATTGATCCGGGAGAGAGCTTTAGAGATTTTCCCAGATCTACGATTTGAGAGAGAGACTTTAGAGTTTTAGAGCTTTAGAAAGCTGAAAGAGAGAGAGAGGGAGATTTTGATCTGAGAAAGAGAGCTTTAAATATTTTCATTTGGGTAAGCAAAACACCAGCTCTCATACTTGAACCATTATGATTTGAGACTTATTTTTGTTGCTATTGTGCTTGTGATGAAGGCCACGCAGACTGAGGCTAATCCAAATCTACAATCTCTCTCTTCCACTAACCTCCAACTGAATCAGCTCCCTCCAATGCAGATTGAGGTCTAGTCCGTCTACGACAACTCGATCCGTCCACCACCACTCCTTCAACTCCTCATCGTGGGATGACTCCACCACCACCACCAGCAGTAAGAGAGGAAAAGAAAGAGAGTGAGTTAGAGAGAGATCTATCCATGTAGCGTGAAGAGAGTGAGAGAACTTGAGATTAGTCTTTGAGTGTAGGGATTTTTTTAAAGCTGATGAGGTTAAAGAAAAATAAAAACAAAAACAAAAAGAATTAAAAAGATAATGATTTTTTATTTTTTAAGAAATGATTTAAGTTTAAATTTGATTTAAGGTTTTTTTTTTTAAAATTTTAATTTACTTAAAAAAAAAATTTGAGTTAGCTTTTTTTATTAATTTATATACTGACGTGGCATTTAAAAATGTTAAATATAATTTTTTATTATTTTATTAGCTATGTTAGCAAACAGTGCATTCCGTCTAGGGGTTTGATTTTTCTATTATTGAGTTGATGACAGGGACCAAAATAAAAATGATGTTCTGAAATCAGGAACTAACTTAAGAATAAAATCAATTTAAAAACTAAATTAAAAATCGACCCAAAATGTAGAGACTAAAAACGCATTTAAAAAAAAAAAAAAAACACATTTGAGGGTTAGTAAAGTTTGCGAAAAACTGCAGTGAAAAAAAAAATCATTTTAAACTGACAGTTCGAAAAAGCATTTCTTGAGTTGAAATTTAAAAACGCACTTTTTAACCTTTTTAAAAATCAAAGCCAAGTGTCAACTTTTCCACGTTATCATTTAGAATTGTCTATTTGCCCACGAAATTATAGAGCCAAATGGGCTTTAAAATACAACAATCAAGAATGAAAAATTTGCATATTCTAATAAAAGATTTACTTAACATGAATTGGTAGTATTAAACTTAGGTAAGAAGGTTTGATATATATTTAAGTGAATATTCTTAAATGCGTCGTTGCATATATAAGGGTTACAGGCTAGCTTGGTTGAAAGTAAAGTGAAGTTATTGTCATTATCTATGAGAAAAAAAATTAATATGTAGGAGTAAATTACTTTTCATATTAGTCACTAGAATATCATACATAGCGTGCAATTTACACGTATCATTTCATTAAGATAAAAAAAACGTATACTCACGTAGCTTACTTAAACCTTTTTTTAAGGGCGAAAGAAGAAGAACAAAGAGTTAAAGATGCATGAAGACCAAACACAAAAAAAAGAGAGAGGGACGGAGCATTGTGACATATTGATCTAGGGTTTGATTCAACATCAGGTACTCCCTTCTCTGTTTCTCTCTTATTGAATTTTAGCAAAAACAAACATAGCAGAGAAACATGAAACTAGTGATAATGAAGTAAAAAATTTCCTCTTTCCTTTACTTTGTGAAATGTTTATGGGTCTAATTAATTTTGGAAGAAGCATAGCCACAAAGGAATTATTATTATTATTTTTTCAAAATTGGTAAACAAATTGATGTTAAAATTAATGTTGATGTGTATGATAATTCTTCTTCTTCTTTTTTTCTTTTTTTAATTCATTCTTAGTTTGTCGCTTACAATCTCAATTCCTATATTCCAATCAAGGTTAAGGCCGTGTTTGGCTCTATATAGAGTATTTTCTGAGTGTGAAATTTTTTCAGGTGAAAATATTTTTTGGAAAGAAAATATTTTTGTTTGGTTGTGTTCTAGAAAATATGTTGAAAAATAATTTTTAGTGTTTGGTTTGCACGTAAAATAGTTACTGGAAAATATGTATAATCTGGCAAATACATGAAACTAGTGATAATGAAGTAAAAAATTTCCTCTTTCCTTTACTTTGTAAAATGTTTATGGGTCTAATTAATTTTGGAAAAAGCATAGCCACAAAGGAATTATTATTATTATTTTTTCAAAATTGGTAAACAAATTGATGTTAAAATTAATGTTGATGTGTATGATAATTCTTCTTCTTTTTTTAATTCATTCTTAGTTTGTCGCTCACAATCTCAATTCCTATATTCCAATCAAGGTTAAGGCCGTGTTTGGCTCTATATAGAGTATTTTCGGAGTGTAAAATTTTTTTAGGTGAAAATATTTTTTGGAAAGAAAAATAATTTTGTTTGGTTGTGTTCTAGAAAATATGTTGAAAAATAATTTCTAGTGTTTGGTTTGCACGTAAAATAGTTACTGGAAAATATGTATAATCTGGCAAATATGACCATCATCATCTTGGTTTGGGTGGGGAGTGAGGTGTAAAATGGTTGAAGGTAAACTAAAACTGTAAAACAATTTACACTCCCACCCCCCCTAACAGAAAATGATTTTAGTTTGATCGTATTTTCCAGTCCACCCAAACATCTTATTTGGTGTAAAATATTTTCCATATATGTTTTTCAACTGAAACAAACATAGCCTAAATACACTTTATCTCAACTAAAAGGCTAGCAAGCTAAAATACTTGATGTTAAGAAAAGATCTTTTGTGGGAAGATTGGTTAGAGATTTCTTGTAAAATATTTAGCCTTTGGTTCCAATAATTATCTCTCTCTCTCTCTCTCTCTTATTTATTTTTTTATGAATCAATTGTATTCATTCTTCCTTTTAAAATATGTGGACCTCACAGTTATATATAGGACATTTATATATATATATATATATATATATATGACATATATGTATATACACACACATATATTGTGAAAGATCATACATATATGCAATACATAACTTTCTCAAAAAAAAAAATGTAATACATAAGATATCTTATTTTTAGATTCATTAAGAAATTATTTCAATATCATTTATTTTATATATTTTTCTCATTATTATGCACAAAAAAATAAAGGTGGAGCCATACAATAAAAAAAATCTCATATATCATTTTGGAACGAAATTAATGTATATTTTTAAGGTTAGAGAGGAGGATTTTCCTCGAATAAAAAAAAAAAAAGGTTAGAGATTAGGATGATACTCAATTATTTTTATTTTGATGTATGGGTCATTATGATAATTGCATGATCCTTGCTATGATGTCTGGTCTCAATTTTTTTCTGCTTTATTTTTATTTTCATTTTTATATCTTCTATATATAAAAATTATATAATTTTAGTGCAAAGACATGAATTATTTCTTGTTAGCGTGAAAGCTGCTATATGCAACCGCAAGAGTTTCATCCTCACCGAACCATGCATGAGCCTGACAGTGACCTGCCACTTGGATGCACGTTCATATATGCATAGGCTTCTACACACAACCAAACCGTCTTTCCTTTGTTGCTTAGTTTCAATCTCAGTGAGTGTCTTTTAGCCACCAATCTTTGTTGTTAACTGGGTTCTTTGACAATCAAATAATAATAAAATACTAACAAAATAAATGTTAGAGATATATTAGCCAATGTAATATACCAAGTTTAATTATATTTTGTGGGCAAGTCAAATCTCTTACTTATATTAAAAGTTTATTAACTATAATTAATATATAGTTAATTTAGGGCCTAGCTTAGGGAATTGCAATTCACTTTTATATAATAAAAATGTAGCACTGAACCACGTAATTATCATGTTTTTATGTTACTGTATTTTATGCTTGTGCTTTCGCATTTAGTTTAGCATATTTAATATGGTATTGGAGCTAATATTTAGCAATCAAAGCTTAAATCTATATATATATATATATATATATATATATATTTATTTATTTATTTATTTATAAGGTAATAAACTTTGGGGTTTGATGGAGTCAAGTCTGGTGGGTTAGAAAACATTAACCCAAAAAAAAAGAAAACCATTCCGATGCATGTTTCTTGGATAAGTGGTAGAGGGAGAGGGGTGATTCAAAATCAGGTTTTTTTTCTCTTCTTACAATAAGTGGGGGAGAGATGATTCCATCTCAAGTTCTTATGAGAAACACCAAACAATTAAGCAACTGAATCAGTTGGTTAGTAAGGGTAAAATTTTCTAATGGCCATAATCTTTGTAAAATTTTTAACTTGAGACCCAATTTGATGCTAAAATAAAATGTACTAGATCGTATCATGCTCATTAATTTTCGATGAAAAAGAGATTTGTTTCAAAAGGTACTATTCATCAGTTTAGTTGTGTTTCTACACCATAGGAAAACTATGTTGTTAAAAGAAAGCAACAACATATCTTAACAGCGGCAAGAGCTCTCAAATTTCAATCTAATATATCCTTGCTCTATTGGAGTGATTGTGTTTTGACTGCTGACTATTTGATTAATAGGTTGCTTGTCCTATTTTAGGTAACAAGAGTCCTTATGAAATGTTATATCATACACCTACTTCCTATAGTCATCTTAAGGTGTTTGGTTGCTTATGTTTTGTCTCTACACTCCCTCACAATATGTCCAAATTTGATCCTAGAGCAAAGCCGTGTGTATTCCTTGACCTTCGCTCTAAAACTATTTTCATTTCCAAAGTAGTGGTTTTCACGAATCCATTTTTCCTTGCCAACCTTACAATGTCAACCTTACTCAGCCTGCACCCTCTGATACAATCTTTCCTTCTGAACACTTATTTCCTTCTGTTTTCTCAGAATCCTCCTCTACAGCTCCACTTGTTCTTCCTCAACTAGTTCTGGATCCTACTTCTATTCCTTCTATTTCACATGATCTTGACCATGCAGATTCTTCTTAGTCTCTTGGTCTTGCTCTGGTAGAATATATATCTTACTTCTCCTTCCCCAATTCCATCTTGTATAGTGGATCATACTTCACACATCCACTTAATTATAAGGTCTGTCAAGGTACACAAACCTCAAAATCTTCATGATTACCATTGTAATCTAGCTTCCAATTCTACTGCACCTGATCTAGTCTCTCTTCCTGTTGCTAGTCCTCTTCCAGGTTAGCCCTATCCTCTCTCACATACTTTATCTTATTCTAAATTGTCTTCCAAGCACAACGCCTTCAGCATTGCTCCCTTCCAATGTTGAACCTTAATTCTCTCACTAGACATCAACATTCTCATTGGAGAGATGACACAACTACTAAAATAGTAGCAGCCTTGGAAGCAAATAATACTTGGAATCTCACTTCTTTACCTGTTGGAAAGCAGCCCATTGGTTGTCAATGGGTTTATAAAGCTTGTTTTCTTTGAAACCTTTTCCCCAGTAGCCAAATTTGCACAATGGTGTCTCCTTGCAGTATCTGCTATTAATCATTGGCATCTAATCTAACATGATGTTAATAATGCCTTTCTCCATGAGGAAGCATGAAGCTTCCACCTGGATTTGGCAGCAAAAGGGAGCATATTAAGGTGAGTAAATTGAATAAATCATTGTACGGCTTGAAGCAAGCTAGCAAACAATGATTTATAAATTTTCATCTACTATCTTAAACCAAGGATTTGTTCAATCTAGTGCTAATCACTTATTATTCACAAGGTCTCAAGGTACATCATTAATCATTGTTCTAGTTTATGTGGATTGTGGATGACATTTTAATAACTAGTAATGACTTACCTGTTGTTAATCGTTTCAAAACATATTTGTGTGACCAATTCAAACTCATGGACCTTGGCCCTTGAAGTAACTAGGTTCTCCAAATTAAGGAATATCACTAGGTCAATGCAAGTATACACTAGAACTACTTTCAAACACTGGATTGCTTGGGTCTAAATCTGTGAAATCTCATGGAACAAAACTTAAATCTTACAAGTGACGATGGTGAGCTTCTTAAGGTTCCTCCCCTATATAGTAGATTAATTGGTAGGTTAATTAACCTTATCCTGACTAAACCTGATTTGAGTTATAGTGTTCATAAATTATGCCAATTTATGGATAACCAAGAGTCCCTCATCTTCCTCGGGTGCTACATAGTTGAAGGAATGTCTAGATTAGGGGCTATTCTTCCCATCCTTTTCATCCTTACATTTAAAGGCCTTTACAAATTTAGATTGGGTACTTTGTCTTGATACTGGAAGGTCTTTAATAGACTACTGTGTATTCATTGGTGAATCCTTGGTCTCTTGGACAACAAAGAAGCTATAAACTGTGTCACAATCGTCAACTACGGCAGAGTACAAGGCTATAGATTCCAATGTGATACCCCAAATTATGTGGATTTGATTGTTTTAGTGTGTGTGCTATATGGGCACGTGTTGAGTCTCATATTGAGCATTTACTAGGTGAATCTTAGATTTATAAGTGATGATGAGGAGCTCCAATTGTAACTCGACCAGTCCTTTTGGGGGTTTAGGCATAGATATGACGAATGCTTTTATCATCGTTACAAATGGTATTAGTGCAAACCTAGTAATGCCATGTAGTTTGAGGGCATGAGGAGGAGATTGTGATACCCCAAATTGTGTGAATTAGATTAAATTATTTGGATTAATATTGTGTGGGCATAGTTTCATTGTTCCATGATCTTGAAGTATCACATCCTCAAGCAATGCCCTTATTTTGTGATAATCAAGCTGCTTTACACAAGATACAGGCTGGTTTAATTTGCACATTTCATGTTCTTCTCAACACTTTCTTCATTGCTCAACAACACATAGATGCTACAAGATATAGAAATTAAGGGTCTGTTTGGATAGAACTTATTTTGCTGAAACTGAAAACTGAAAACTGAAAACACTGTAGCAAAATAATTTTTAAATGTGTGAATAGTACCGTGGGACCCATTTTTAATGAAAAAGTTGCTAAAAAGTGTAATTTGTGGGTCCGTGAACAGTGCACATATATACTGTTCACGGTCAAAAGTTGCGGCTACTGTTCATAACAGTGATGAACAGTAACGTTTTAGCGTGCCAAAAAAAAAAAAAAAAAAAGCTGAAACGTAAACGTGAAACGCAGCTTCAGTGGATCCAAACACACACTAAGTTAATTATTGTTACACACTTCTTTTGAAAAAATATTTTGAGAACACAATTTCAATTATAATTTCACAATAGTGAAATCGTGCTTTTGACAATTGAAAACACCATTTTAGTTGACGTGGTATTGTGTGTCCCATACAAACAACATATAACTATCACTATTCGAGAAAATATGGTATTTAACCAGTCATTCAAATGGACATATACCATACAACATGCCGTTTATACCATGCTACACTAATAAATGACTGTCGTATTGGTTCAGTAAACTCGAGCTACAAGTTCTGTTAGTACCATCTTGATCTTGTATCTAAGAGTTTAAGTATTAGACATGTGTAGCTGTATACTGTGAGTTTGTTAATCAGTTTTGATTCGTTTTCATTCTCCACATGCTCTATTTCGTGCACATAAGAAAAAATGTTATGTGAACAAATGTTATGCAATTATAACATTAAGTTAAAAGGAAAATTCTTAATTTATATTGTATTAATAATGTAAGATTTGCATTACCTAAATTTAATAGGAGATTACAGAGTTTTTTTTTTTTTTGGTTGCTAATTCGATAGTTGAAAATGAAGATTTAAACTTTAAATATTTTTATTGGAGACCCTAAAAAGACCCAGTTAAGTTATAAACTCTTGGTAGAGATGACAGAGTTTACAATCTCTCTTAGGGTCCGTTTGGATACAGCTGAAAACTGAAAACTGAAAAACACTGTAGCAAAATAATTTTTAAATGTGTGAATAGTATCGTGGGACCCATTTTTAATGAAAAAGTTGTTGAAAAGTGAAATTTGTGGGTCCGTGAACAGTACACGATGTGCTGTGATTGGCTGAAACAAATGGGAAAAGTCAAAATTTGCGATTACTGTTCATTGAACAGTACATGAACAGTAACTGCAGCACTCAAAAAGCTAAAAAACGCGTGAAAAAAAAAAAAAAAAAAAAAAAGCTGAAAAACGTAAACGCGCTGGTTTTCAACGCAATCCAAATGCTCTCTTAATTTATTTTTGATTATTTATTTTTGATTTTTTTTTTATTTTTATAATTTGATAGTTATAATAAGTGTAGGAAGACTTCAACCTATAAGCCTTTGTTTGTTTGAAACACCTAAAACTAAAAGTATCAGTTGAGATTCTTCAACTATGTGTGATTGAGTTTTCAAAAGTTTTATTGTGATCCCTGGCAATAATAAATACAAAAATATAAGGGATAGTTGTCCCCCCGCAAATCCTCTCCTTAATAACTCAGATTGAATCCGGGTATCGCTTTGGAAATCCCGGAAACTTTGTTATTTTTCTGCATTTTCTTTTCTCTTTGTTACATACAATGATACAATACAAATTACAATTCCAATTTCATGTGTGTGTGTGTCAGATGTAGACTGTTCATGAAGTGGCACATCACATAGACGGCCGAGATTCACAAAGTACACACACATATCTTTGACCATAAAGATACGATTTTCACTCTCACAGTACTCACTCAAAACATATGCACAGAGACACACGCAAACTGCATGGGCCAGGAGGGCTACCCATCTTCATTTCAGTTCACAATCTCTCTCTGCACTTTCACCTGCACATAAAACCACCCAACAATTAACACACAAACAAACACATCTCAAGTGAGACAAAATCAGAGCCGTCAATGCACAGCAGTCATGAACATTGTGGGTGTGGGATCCACACTATCCCAAGTTCTTGATTTTAGATCCCACATCCCACTTGGCACAATCGATCCTCTTTGACTTTGCGGAAAATTCCCAAACACACTGATCACGTGACCAGCACATGTTCTCCGCTAATGTGCGCAGCCTGCTAAAAAACAAAGGGAAAATTCTATTTACCTTTTTGAGTTAATGTTAATTAAATTCAGGATATTTTAAAACTGTTCAATTTAGTCATTAAGGTTTAAATTCAATTTGGCCCTTAAACAATAAACACTATTAGGCTCTTTAGTCATTTTTCTTTTTACTCTGAAGGACCAAATTAGTTGGTTGTAAAATTTTTTAAACCAATTTGGTATTAATCCAATCCTTAGTTTAATGGGATTTACACACACACACACACACACAAAAAAAAAAAAAAAAAAAAAAAAAAAAACCGTGAAAACTTGGGGTAAAAGGGTGCGCAGGTTAACACAAAATCACCCATCAGTGCACTCTAGTCCCAATCCCTTTACATATATAATATATCTCGCTCCCGAACTCACTTTTGTACTTCTCGTAACTCTCACACACAACACGCACAGAAAACATATAAACTATTTTTTCATGCTGTTTGGGTGAGTGAATATGGTTTCGAACTATTGAACCTCGAACTGATCAATGATCAACCCCTTTGCTGTTGTCCAAATCGTACAAGACCCACGTCGAAGACTCCAAAATCTCACTCTTTCTCTCTTCTTTTCCTTGTCGTTAACAAAACCAAACAGAGTCACCCAAAATTACCAATCATCGTGTTGTTGCACGATTGATTATTCTTCGTGATTGCCGTGGTCTTTCTCGTCAAGAACCACGGCAGAATAGTTCAAGATTTGTAGCGTATTGGTGACATGCACCATGTGGGTACGTGAACAAGAAAGCTGCTTGATTAATTAATTGTGTTCCTTTAGTTTGTTTTTCTCTGTGGGCGTGTCAGTGTCGGAGGAAAAACAAGAACAAGAACAAGAACAAGAACAAGAAGAAGATGACAAGCGAGAGAGAAGTAGCGAAGGTGCAGAGAGAGAAGCTAGCGGCATGCATGACTTGTCCTCTATGCAATAAGCTTTTCATTGACGCCACCACCATATCTGAGTGCCTCCACACCTGTGAGTGCTTCTCTCCTTCTCAATCTCTCTCTGTTTCTCACGCTGTGTTCCTCCAATTTCTGATTTTTTGTATGTGATTTTACGTGGTGTATTCGTTTCTTTTGTCTCGGTTCTTTGTAGTTTACGTTCTGTGTGTTCTTTTGTGATCTGGGTATTTTGTAATTTTCGTTTTTATGAACTGGGTCTTCCTCAATTTGCATTTTTGTCATGTTGGTTTATTGTTATCAATCTGAATAATGCTCTTCATGTTAGTAATCCTAGTAAATTATTAGACTCTAGCTTTGAGATATAATCCTTTGTATACTAACACAAGGGGCAATTTTGATATTTTGATGCATTTATATTAGTTTGATGAATAGTATGATTTGCATTATAACCATAAAGTTTGTTCGCTACATTCTATTTTTGGAAAAAAATTGGTGTTTTTAAATAGTTTGGTCTTATGAATGGCAGTGCTTCAAAGCAATACACTTCCTATGGCTGGATTATTTGCGGCTGTGTAACTTAGAAATTTTATTGAGACTTCTCAAAAAAATTAAATTTCTAGTTCTTGCATGTAACAAAATTAATTTCCTTATTTTCCATCTAATTAATTTTTGTTTCCTTGAAAAAATTTTGATTGATGCATATAGGCTGCATCAAAGACTGTATTTCCTTTCAGTATCATGTGCATTGCAAGTTGCATGAATGCTTATGAAGTATCCATTATCAAACAATATATAATTATTATTATTTATAAATTTGAAAACAGTTTGCAGGGGATGCATATATGAGAAGTTAACAGATGAGGAAGTGAACTCCTGTCCAGTGTGCAATATAGATTTAGGTTGCTCTCCACTAGAGAAACTAAGGTATTTCATCATCATTGCTCCTATGATTTTGGAAATTTACAAATTTCAGACTTGCTTTATAAATATGGTAACTCTACGTATGCCAAAGTGATACTTTTTCTTATCATTCCAGCATTATATGTGATTCACATTTTGCTCAACCACTAGCAAGGAACTCAACCTTTAATTTACTTACTAGCGACTATTGGGCATATTTAACATGGAATGAGTGAACTGATGATTGTCATATCCATAACTTCTTTCAGTTAATTTTTAGTGTTTATTCTGTTAAATGTGTCCAAAAGATGTGATAGATTGTATGCTTAAAGTTGTAATTAAATTTTTGCTTAATGTAAGGATATTGCATAGATATGTTTTAGTTGGAAGCATCAAAATGCACAATTCATGTTCCCTCTGGGTAAAACTTATAGGAACCTGCATGATACCTCCATGTGGTTTAGGCATATTTCGGCTGTGGAATGTTGCAATTATATAGTTCATTAATGTAAAATTGTTATGAAAACAAAATATATTTCAGATATTTGAATGAGAATTCTCTTTGCTATTCAAACATTTAAACTCAGTTCAACCATAAATTTGACCCTCTTTATAGTTCTTTCCACCAATACATGTGGAAAAGATGAATTTAACTTGCATACTCTGTTGAAATTATGCCATCTTTGCTAAAGCAAAGAATTATTTGGCTCTTTTAATAAAATGTGTTTCATGGAATTAACTCCTTCCTTTTGTTTCTGTGCTTGTCAAGCCAGAAGAATTGTAGACAGTAATTGCAAAGCCAAAGGAACGGTACATTTTGTTTCAATGACATGCCACATTGTTGTGATTTATAAGGTTGCTTGTTTGTTTTATGTTTCTGTGTGGAGGATGTAGTAATTCCAGCAGGGAAAGTGTTTTGGTCTACTCTAAATGACATATTACTGTAGTAGGAAACGTGCTTTTGTATGTTAGAAAGGAAAAATTAGTCACTTTCGGAAGTTGGGCATGCTATTCAACTATTGATCAATTAGTTTGGTAGAGCTAATTTGTCCAAATGTAATTCCATTTACAGGATGGTTGGTGGTATAGCCCATTTCAGTTATTTTTGGATTTTATGAACCAGTAATCCCATTTTGATTACCTTAAGGAATTTTTTTCATTTAATTTGAATTTGTTTGAAGTATTGTTGCATAAATTACTGCCATGATTTTACAAAATTCATGGTCTTCTTGGGGGCTATTCTGATGCATTCTCGTTTAAGTTTTAAATTAAAAATAAAGTTATATATAGCAGAGATCATAGATCTTAATGATTGAAATTTTGATGATCATGATGAAGACAAGCCTGAATAGTCCCCCTCCCCCACTTAATGCAGGGTCTTTGGTTTCTCGCCTCTGTGCATGCATGTTTGTGCGTGCATGTTTGTGTGTGCATGGGTACTGCATGTAGCCCATTCTATGCCTGAGGCTGTTGTTCGGTTTCCTGACTTACAATGTCACATTTAAAAAGCCATTGTTGATAAAGTACATCCTTTTAAATTAAAAGAAACAACAAAAATTAAAGGTGTATTCATAAAATTGACTGGGGAAGTTGTTTAATTTTGTTTTAAGTTGCTTCAATTTTGTGCTAAACTGCAGGACGGACCACAATGTGCAAGATTTAAGGGCTAAACTCTTCCCTTTAAAAATAAAAAAGGCCGTGGCACCTGAAGCTGTGCCCTTAGTTCCATTGCTAGGCAAAAGGAAAGAGAGATCTCTGTCTTCATTGGGGGTCAGTACACCAAGTTTATCAGCCCAGTCTGGTCTGATTGGAAGAAGAATGAAAAGTGCTGCAAGAAAGCGTCATTCTCTACAAGAATCCACTCATTCTGTTGACAGGCCTGTTAACGAAGTGGAAGATGATAAGACAATGGAGGATTCCCCTGTAAATTTAAGCTCACTAGAGACTCTCTGTGAAATTCCACAAAATGGAAAGCAGGTAAAGGATCAAAAGCTTTTTTTTACTTGAGCTTACTCAAATTTAATTTTTTTTTTTTGCCTATATATTTTATTAAAAAGGAAAAAGGAAAATTTCTGATAGTTTGGTTGTCTGTATATTATTATGAACATGAGTATGCCTTTAATTTATAGCAATTTCCTTGATAACTATCTTTGTGATGCAGAATTCTTCTAATACTGAGTCTAAGCAACACATGTCTAATAAAGATACAGAGGACCATGCTAAACCATGTGAAGGGAAAACTGACATGTGGAAACCCTTGAATGACCTGGTGGAAGCTGCAAGCAAAACAAGGCCTAGTAAGTTGACCAGGCATGGGCCCATGGACAAGCCAGTGCTGTCTGATGGCCATGACAATGAAGCGCATGTACCTAAAACCAAAATTAAGGCACATGGTAATAAATTAAAAGGCCATGGAGATGAAAATGGCTCGACTCCTACACCATCAGGTTCAAGGAAACCTAGAAAGGTGCAAGGTGTTCGACAAAGAAGAGCTGTCTCTAAGGGATTGAAGTTGCCAGCACAAGCCATGCTTAAAGCAAATAGTAAACGTGACAGAAGATTTAGTCCAATTTGGTTCTCATTAGTCACTTCTAATGATCAGTGAGCTTTTGTTTCTTTGGTGTAATAAAATAATTCATCATCAAAGAGTTATTCTATCCTATCTCAATTACTGAGTTTTGATTTTGTGCTTAATGGTTTCAGGGGACAAGATGCACCGTTGCCACAGATATCCTCTTGCTACTTGAGGGTTAAGTGAGTTTCATTAACCCCACTTCCTGCTGTCTTCTTCTATAATTGGTTTTTTTATTCTTGTCCATTTTAGTTATGACAAATAAAAAAATTTGTGGTTGAAGTCATTCTCTACACCATGTTTGTCCGTTTTGGTATAAGTTTGGAGGTATTTTGGAATTTATGAAATATTAGAATGTTATTGTTATGTTACTCTTAATATGCTCTAGTCCAAGTTGATGATGCCTTATATGGAGCATGGGGTGTGTCTTATTATTTTTCTTAATTTTTTTTGGTTGATTGATACGTGCAAGGTTTTGACTGAATATTTTTTTGTCACATTCTTTTAGAAACTTAATACAGTGCAAGAGAAGATTTATTTAGGGAAAAATGTCAGATTAGAAAATGACCATTTCTATAGAATTTTTGTAGTACTTTCTCAGATACATATTTAGTAGTCTGGAATTTTGTTTCCCTCTTTGGACAAGGAATATCAAGTAATTCTACATAAACATAATTTTCAATTCCAATAAAGAAAATTTATTATCATGGATTTTTATAATCTTGCAACACCTTATCAACCAATTGCGGAACCTAAGACACAACAACTTTGAACACATGAAGGTGGAACTTTCTGATCAAGAAAAGGAAAAGTAAACTATCAATTAGGAACGTATTATTTAGTATAAAACCTAAGACATAAGCAGAAAAACCATAAAAATGTGCTTGACTAAAATGAAGCTTCCATACTAGAATTTGATTAAAATATAGATAAAATCTTTTTGTCTAGGGTAATGTGTTGAGACTTGACTACTTTCTAAGCCACCTAAATATAGAAATGTGATAGAAACAGGGTGATCAGCCCCATACTCTCTATATTATTGAAATATGCGCAAATTTATACAGTGCAGTGATCTACCCATGTAAGGTGTAGGATAATTCAGCTGATGGAAATATTATGCTTCCTAAGACAGATTTTATAAACCTACAACTCTTCAAATTGAATATTCCTTTTTTTACATATTTTTTTTTGGGTAGAAACAAGAATTTCTGCAATTTCAGTGTCCCTTGTTAGCTCACTTATTAGTCTCTGTTACTTAGGCTGCAAACATCAGGTTGTACTGAACCACCCTAGCTGTTTACCCACTAGGTAGACTAAGCTGTTTACCCACTAGGTAGACTAAGGATGAACTTTACAGACCTAGTGTCAGGCCTAAATACTACAAAATTAACTGACTTTAACTTTACCTAAGGCCATGTGTATCCCAAGCTAACCCCTGCATGCACACTAATGCAGTATGTTTTTATTTTTGTGGAACATATTATATGGTAATAAATTTGAAATAAGGTTACCATATCACATTACATGCTTTATAATTGTTTGTTATCTAAACAAAGATCAGACACTCATAAGACATACAATTATCAAAGCTTTTTGATGATCCCTTTCTGTCTGCTTCCTTTCACAGCTATAAAAATGTGTGATTTTGAACTGAAATATATTGGTATTACAAAATAATGACATGCAATCAATAAAATAAACTAGGACAAACATTGGTGGCCAAGGAGCACACATCTTTCTGAATTTCTGTAGTATCAAAACCTTTCTGTTTGCTGATTGACCATTGCAATTGCAATTGACCATTAAATTCACTAATTAACTCTGTATGATAATGTACTGATAGTGTATTGTGCATTAAATAAACTATTCCTAGAATGACTAGGATTACTAATAACATACAAAAAGTACTTAAGAATTTCTAAACCAAATAGGAAAAGAACTCAGTCACAAGAAAAGAGTAATGGGCCTCTAGGACAGCCCATACAGCCCATTCCTGGAAATCCTGAAATTACCAAACTATCTCTATTTGTTTACTACTTTTTGAAAACTAAACCAACAGCTTTCTAACCGACAAAACTTATAACTAAGACTTGATAATGACTAAAATAACCTATGAAAGGTGCCAAGAAGACCATGTACAAAACTGGGCCACAATTCTTAGATCTTTGCATATTTAATCTTGTTTTTACTCAACTAATCTTTATTGTCTGCATCAGATTCTATAGTATTTCATAATGAGTCCAGGTTTGTGCCTTCAAATGTCGTAAAAATTTAAATAGACCAGCATCTTATGATGAGAGATAATATATCCATAATACTCCATAGAAATCATATGACATTATTAGTACCTCCTGGTGTTTCCCATGAAAACATCCGAGGTGCAAATTCCCCCTCCCCCATTGTAACTTTTGAATTATTAAAAAATTAAATTAAATTAAAAAAAAAAATTTGGGTACAAATATAACTGCCTTTTCATTAATCTCACCTTAATTGGGGAGTCACAAGTGTTGACAGGATGATCCAACTTATATTTGTTTCTATAGAACTAAAGCTCCCTTCTAGACATTTTGCTTCTTTTTAATTTTCTTTCTTGGAGTACGCGATCTTGCTTGTTTCTGAATAACTTTTGCATTATTTAAAAAGTCTCATCTTTTTGTATTGTTGAAATTAAACAGTTATTGCATTAGATTTTGTTGATAATTCTTTCATCAATAAAAAAAGTTCTCATTTTTAGAGTTAATTTGAAATTGGATCCATAATAATGTATGATGTTCCAAAGCTTGAATGATTTGTTTGTATGAAATCCTAAAATGATCCTAATTATCTTTAATGGGTAACCAAGAGGGATCAATTAATGCCTTTTTAGTGCCATGGAGAATATGATGGAATAATCATGTATTGAAAATGGGAAAGGCAATATGCCTAAATGTATGAATTTCAATATATTAATTAATTTTTTTTTTTAATGAAAGTTCCTATATGATTAAGAGTTACAGGTGACACTGATGCATTTGTGTTCATCCAATTAGTTTGGTTGGTGCTGGGTGCTGCATATATATATATGTGCCTTTTGCCTTTGTTGGTCTCTGCATCAACATAAATTGAGAGCACTCTTTAAAATAATTTTTTACTGGAATTCTTGGCATAGATGACTCCTGTAACTTCATTGAGAAAATACTCCCAATTTTACTGATTTGTTCTTCGAATTGTCACAGGGATGGTAGTTTACCCGTTTCATTTATCAAAAAGTATCTTGCGCAAAAACTGCATCTTGCTAGTGAGGCTGAGGTAACTTTATCTTTGCCTAGTTTTTTCTGTCCTTGGGTTATATATATCATTTAACACTGAGCTGTTTCTCTATGTGGCCACCATATGAAACATGGAATTGTGGATGGGGATTTGTTTGCTAAAAGGAAAATTTTCTTACAGGTGGAGATCTTGCTGCGGGGTCAGCCTGTGAATTCTACACTGCAACTTCACAACTTGGTAGATTTATGGTTGCAGACAGCACCATCATCAGAAGGAATAAATACATCTGTGGGCAGCTCTGCGAAGAATTTTGTGATGGTTCTGTCTTATTGTCGAAAGGCCCAGCTAAAATGAACATGTTTCAATGATGCTTAGAGTCAGCTGTATCCCAACAATTATCTCAGCCAAGGCAATCTGAGGCAGCACAAATCTTCCCAGCATGCATTTGCATGGAAAATCTTAAATTCCCCTATGTTTTATTGCGTTCAGGCATGCATATACATGCTATGTGGATATATATGCGCTTTCACTATAGGAGTTTTTCTTGCTTTATAAAACTTGCTCATACTTAAATGAAGTAATATAAGATGTGATGCTAGCTTAAATTATGGATACAAATTAAAGGACAATCCCAACTCTTAAGCAATTCACATTTCCCTTTTTCTTTTTCTTTTATTTTTTATTTTTTATTTTTTTTCAGGCAAGTCTTATTTGGTAGGAAATGCGTCCAGGATCAAATAGTATTGAAGGAACAATTGATAAGGATAGCATAGATATAGCGCCCTAGCCATTATACTAAGAACCATATAATCCCCCAATATGGACAAAAAAATGAAAAATATATACACATTTTTCAGTCTCTTTCAATTCTTGGGATTTTGTTTTGTTTTTTTTTTTTTTTTTTCAGCCGCAACTTTTGACCAATTCTCCCGTGAACAGTACATCCGTGCACTGTTTATGGATTTCACAAATTTCATATTTCAGCCACTTTTTCATTAAAAATGGGTTCTACAGTACTATTCACACGTTTAAAAATTATTTTGCTACAGTGTTTTCAGTTTTTAGTTTTTAGTTTTCAGCAAAAATAAGTTGTATCCAAACGGACCCTTTATATCACTTTCTTTCTTTCTCTCCTCTATCTTTCGGGCAGAATATTTTAGATAAAATTATATAATTGATTCTTGTCTTTTGACATTTATTTCAAAATCGTCATTATACTTCAAATTGTTTCACTTTGATTTCTATACTTACAAAATTGTTCCAAATTTTTTTTATTGCCATTTGATGGATAGAAAAATACAAACGTGATAAATGAAATTCATGCCATATGCTCCATAACATTAACATGTTATTGGTAATTGGTTTCATGAATTTGTTTGTTATGTTATTATTTTCCATCTATTAAAAAGACATTTTAAAATCAAATTATAGTAAAGACAACTAAATATGAAAGCTAACCTATAGCCATTGCATGTTGTCAAGTATATATTTTAGTTTCAATGTATTTATACGTGGTTGAACATACCGATAGCATACAGCACCAACGCAGCCACGGTGAGATTTTTATGATTGATTCCTGGTCATTTTCAGATGAGAACCAGAACATTTGGCGTAGGATTTATGATTTTAGGCCAGTAGCATTCATTCCAAAATTATTAGTGGTACTACATTTTCGAATATATACATCCCATATCCTTTTTTTCTCTTTTTGTGTGTGTGTGTGTGTGTGTGTACACTGAAAACTGAATAGCCATTCTCTTCATGCTAAAAATGGACTAGCCTGACTAGAAAATTTCCCAAGCTGTTTATCCATGTTCCATGATCATTTAACAGCAACACAACTTAAGGCTCCTCTCTTCTCACAAAATAAATAAACAAAAACACTTTAGCCTCCTCCCAGACCAGTAATAGTTATTTTTTTATTTCATGTAATATATGAATGCTCTCTACAAAAAATGAATAAAGAGTAGAGCAATGACATTAAAAAATAAAAAACAAAAAAAGTATTCAGTGCTGAACACTGCAGGATCGGGGGAGCCGTTAGTACTTAGCAATCTTGCAAATCCTTAGGTGTTCCCAATTACATTCAAATACATACATGGTTACAATAAACACAAGTATTATCTTTTTCAAAGACAATGACATGACATTCAATGCAACGCTAAAGAATTTTATAACTCAACTAATTGACACCTCTTTGAAAAGACATCCAAAGTTCAAATCCACCATCTTTCATTGTAACTATTGAATTATCAAAAACTAAATTCCCACTTAAAATTGTACCTAAGTTTTACCCCTTCATTATATTTGAATTCTAGCCTTTCTAGGCACAAAATTTTCTGGCTTTTCCACAGCTGAAATTGGCCAGTTTAAAATCCTTCAATAAAATGATTACAAGAATTGCAGTCTATCACTACAGGGATCCTTTCTGGCAATAATTCTTGGGAGTCATTTGAGACTTACATTTGTCTCTGCTTTTTTTTTTTTTTAATTATTATTTTTCACCCTTGCTTCTTCCACAATTACCATAATAAATCACCATCGAGATACATGTTCCTCACCCCTAAGGCCATAACATTTAGTATTTTAGTTGGTTAAGCAATTTATTTACATGTTAATGAATAGTCTTGACTCTTGACTCTTGAGAAGCCAAGACAAATCTGAACAACAAAGACCAAGTCAAGTACTATTGAGTATGGACCAAGAAAGGCTCTCTTATTGATATTTTTCCCCTCACCCCCTTCAAAAAAATAAAACTCAGGTAAGGCTAAAAGGCAACCTTAAAAAATTATGATTAACCATCCCTTTATCTAGAAAGTTACTGTGAATGTAATTTGAAAATACACACAAATTAGCCAGATAGAGCTGAGAGCTAAAGCTGGTTATTAGCGAAACTATCGAAACTTTTACTAGCCACCTTGCACACCTGCCAGAAAGACTTGTAAAGCAACCAGCATTCTACCTTCCAAACTTTTCATCACATGTAAATCTATTCTTTATAAGCAAGGGCACGCATTGATGAGCCACAGATATGAATAATTTCAGACTTTAGAGTGCTTAAAACTTGATTCATTCTATTGCATTCATGATACCTCATAAGATTTGTCTATTTCCATCATCTAGGAAGATGAATGGATATCATAGAAAGCTTACAAATCCATTTTATTCAGGGCCTCCACTATGGGAAACAAAATGTCTTTTTAAATTTTAAACAAAACATTCTGTGCATTTAAAATGCAAAGTAAACATATGACAAGGAAGACTTCAATTAAAATGAAATTACTAAAAGCCAAATAAAATTAATGAAGTAAAACAGTTAAAATTATCACAATTACTGAGCAAACATATATCACACAATTTCACAAGAACAGCAGATGCAAGCACCAAACTAATCACTAATTTTAGACCATGGCACCATGCATCAGCAAGATGCAGACTCTCAGAAAAATTTCAGCACATTATATTTGTAGCTATGTCTGTAAATATCATAGTGAACATTTGTATGTGGGTATATAGTTTCCAATCCATGTCCAGTCTGTGTAAAATATAAATGGTGGAAAGTTTGACTCTTATACCGACCAAATATTGTGCATAGCACAGTTAAGGAGTATTTAAAGAGTCTAAATTCTCAAGCAAAGGAATTATTACATCGTAGTGCCCTATTCTGATCACTTCAAAGACAAATATCTATCATGGGCTAGTTTGCTAAGCCAATCACTATCAGAAGGAAATTTTAAAGTTTAAATAGCAAGAGAGAACCCAATAAGTAATAACACATTTGGCATAAAGAAACAAATTCCACACTGATAAATTATAATGCTAACCCATTAAAAATCGGGTAGTTTATAAGAACGACACAACATCACAACTACTAGATTAAGAACTTGTACCATGGAATGATGATTTTCTCCAATGAGAAAGAAAAAACTATGCGACAATTAATGTCAACCAACTCCAGTTCTGCAATTTATTTTTCTTCAGTTGGAAGAACTTCAACATAGAGAGCTGCGTACCAAATTGACATGACAAGATACACATTGAAAAAATATAAAACAAAAACAAAAATAGCAGCTGTTTTCCAAAAGAAATTCTTTTGTATTTATTATATAACAACAAACAAGCCTTAATCCCAAATTTAGTTTGGGTTAGCCACATGTATACTTTTCCTCCATTTTATTATATCCAAAGTCATATTTCTTGTTATCTCCTTAATTGATAAGTCTTTATGGTTAAGTAAAAAACAATGGTGAACCTATAACTTGATTAGAATATGAGAATTAAGATAAATTCAAAATACTGTCCCTTTTCGATACTGGAAGTAAGAGCTATCACCAAGCTCCATAGATGATCTAATATGATCAAGATTCAAGAACACATAAATCACAAGGATATTAACACATATAAGGCAAGAATTATTTAACAACCAAACTATCATGTATCTTGATAGCTCAAGCGCACCTATAACACACACATACAAGCATAGCATAAGAAATACCGAATGAAGAATTTATTGCTCGACGTATACACGCATAAAGTTTTACTAATAACACAATTTAATTATGTAAGGGCATGAAATCCGATCCATTCCATTTTGTTTCAATCCGAGCACAAATTAGAATAACGCAACTAAAAAAAGAAGCAAAGCTAAACTATAACTTGATTAGAAAATGGGAATTATGATAAATTCAAAACACGGTTCCTTTTCAATAGTAGAAGTCAGAGCTATCACCAAGCTCCCTAAACGAGCTTAATATGATCAAGAACGCATTTGTGTACAAAATTGCGCATAAATCACGAGTAACACATAAAAGGCAAACACTATTCCTTGATGCATACACTCATAAATCCAATCTAGTCCATTTTGTTTCAATTCTCCTACCACAGATTATAACGAAGCAATGAGAAAAGAGCCAATTATCATACACAAATTGTCAAGACTATAAAGCATAATCCCAATACTACAATGAAAATAAAATCACCAAAGCGTGTGTATTTTTCGAATTTCAATTCATTGTAAGCCTACAATAACCCAAAAAAAAATAAAAGCGCAAAAGGGTCAAAGATTCAAAGTCATACACCAGTGTAGGCTCCCCTTGGACTATCCGGGAGCAAAGAACCGTAAGGAGAGTCGCGCACGAGATCGTCGGTGCCCCTAAGTGCGGCGTGGAGAGAGACCAAGGCGGCGCCGATGAGGACCGAAACGACGACGTTGAGCCAGACCTGAGTGAAAAAGAGTGCGACGAGGGTTACGACAGCGAGAACCCCGACGACGAGCCGTTGGTCGAGGGAGAGGCCGAAGACGGTGAGGGGTTCGGTGCGAGAGAAGAAGAGGAAGAGCCAGGCGGCGAAGATGAGGAGGAAGACGATGAGGGAGAGAGGGTGGTAGAGGAGAGAGAGGAAGAGGACGAGGAGGATGACGAGGGCGTAGTTGGAGAAGAAGTGGGTTAGGTTTTGGGAGACTCGGCTGGTCGCGTCGGAGAGAGACGGCGGCAGGCTCAGGGAGGTTGGGTCCAGGAAGTCGCGCCATGGCCGGAGCGTCGCGGTCAGGGATTCGGCGGTTGTCGACATTGTTGAGGACAAAGCTGTAATTTTGGACAACCCCCCCAAAAAAAAATATATGAAGATGGTTTTGGTTTTGCTTGGCTCTTATTAGATACTTGTGTTGTGCGAAGACTCAAGTTTTGGGAGATGAAGAAGAAGATTCTTCCCGACTGTTGACCAGCTTTATATAGTAGTCATATTTCTTTGGTTTATCCCTTTAAAGTTTTAAAATTAAATTCGTACCCTCGATGTTACTTATGGTCTAGATTCATTCAAGTCATTTCGTTTATGCCTCGTCATGAAATATTTCATTGAGTAATTTTAATGAATCTTGATACAAGGCTTCCAAAGTTGGTGAGGGAGAGTCCTCTAACCAATACAAATTATATTATAAATTTTTAGCATGTTGAGCAAGAACATGCGCTGCCTTATTGTCTCCACTCCTAATCTTACTAGTTGTAACTTACTGTAAACTAGACATCAAATGACGAATATCATCAACCACATTGCCTAGGAATGAATAGTTAGCCACATCTGAAGAAATAGCTTGCACAACATTGGTATTATCTCCTTCTATCATTAATCTAGTGAAACCAGCATCCATAGCGAATTCAAGAGATCTTCTACATGCAAAGAGTTCAGCTTCCTCACTTGTATCCACCTTCGACCCAATAGCAGACATACCAGCCATAACTTCGCCCTTCTCATTTCGAATTATTGCTCCTAAACTTTAAAGGTGTAAATAAATGGCAATTTGATGAAAATAATATCTTATATAACTTTAATAGATTTTAAAACAATGTCGTTTTGAGCTTATTTAACACTTAACAAACATCTAATCATGGAGGGGCTTAAATCTAAATGAATGGTAGGGTATGAATCCAAATTTTGAATTTAAGGAGAAAAATCAAAATTATCTCAAAATTTAAGGGTGCAAATTGAAATTTAGTCTTATTATTATGAAACCAAGATGGGCAACAATTTGGGTCTAGTAATCATGTTGGGTCCAATCAACTATAGCCAATATCGACCATGAAATAAAAATGAGTTAAGTTTTGCTTGTTTCAATGTAAACCGTAATCTGTTTTCTGGAAAATATTTTTCGCATTTGGTTCATACGAAAAATTAGAATTTCTATTAAATTCATCATTTTAAAATAAACATAACCAATTCATAAACCTAAAAATTAAGTATTTTATAAAGTTAAAGTTGAATAACATGTCACATTATTTAAAAGGTAAAAAGGTTCTTTTATTTTGTCTTTATTTTCAATTTGGTTATTAATTTCACGACTTACATTTTTTTCAGTTACAAGAAAAAAAAAATGCTATTTTTAATATAGTCCATTAGTCATGTAAGTATTTTTCATAAATAAGATGACAAAAAGGACAAAAAAGAAGGTAAGTTTAAAAATCTAAGGACCAAAATGAAAGTTTTGAAAATAGAGTTAAAATATAATGACCAAAAATATTTTTTTCCTATTTGAAATTAATTGGCATTCTTTATTGATGGAATGGGATTTAACTAAAAGTACTTTTATTCCGAAATAAATGAAAAGAATTCTGCAATTGCACTTTGCACATAACTGGATATTTGAGAAATCCATATATATATATATATATATATATATATATATATATATATATATGTGGCCAAGGAATTTGTGTCCTGGCCCACTTTCCATTAGGACCCAGGGCCCGTGCTGAGAAGAGTAGTTGCCGAGAACAAGTAGTGAAAGACCAAATAGCCTAGAGATGCAACCGAGGATAACCCTGTCCTCGGCATCCCAAGGCTTAAAAAGGAAGAACGACATGTCATCAAAGGCAGCCTCCAAAAGCGCTCCTAGAAGAAAAGGCGAGTAGAATGAGACTCGTATGGGAGTATGGTGTGGGAGTGGTTCAAGGAGAAGACGTCACCTCCGCATTGAATGTGCCAACAAACATCCTAGCCACATTGATGGGAAAAGACTCCTGAATAGTGTGGTTTCGATTATTGCAACTAACAGAAAGTAGGGGGAGACGGTTGATGGGACAGGCACTCGAGTAGGTATCTGACTGATCGACAGATGGAATGTGAGGATCAATTGAGAAGGGCTATATAATGTAAGGATTCATGCACCAGAAAAGGTTGGAACCATGGTATCCAAATAGAGAGAGGAATAATAAGAACATCAAGCTTCATGGACAAGATCCATGGACAAACTTAGTTCACCTCTTTCAGCCCACGCTCTATAAATTTTATTGTTTGGACTTTTAACGTACGAACCCAAGACCAGTTTGGGATCGTTACAAATTGAGTCCTTACAATTGACGCCGTTTGTGGGAAAGGTTTATGCGTTAGCATAAGCGGTGGATTGAGCTCCTATCAAACAAGGGCTTGCGAAAGCCCCTCCATCACTTCCAGCAGCCCGTTGTTATTACCCTAATATAAAGTTCTATGAGGGGCTACGCTTCGAAGCGCCAGTGGCGCAGACAGTTCTAGGGGCTTCCAACGTCAGTTCAACGCCCACACCTTGGCCGAGGGGCTAATCCTCGAAACTCAAAGAAAATTCTAAGTTTTTGACAGAACCAAGGTATTGCATGGTCCTCGGACTCAAATCTATGGGTAAACCAACTACTTAAAGAAAATTCTAAGTTTTGGACAAAACTAAGGTATTGCATGGTCTTCGGACTCAAATCTATGAGGAAACCAACTACTTAAAGAAAATTTTAAGTTTTGGACAGAACCAAGATATTGCATGGTCCTCGGACTCAAACCTATGGGGAAACCAACTACTTAATTCTAAGTTTTAGACAGAACTAAGGTATTGCATGGTCCTTGGACTCAAACCTATGGGGAAACCAACTACTTAAAGAAAATTCTAAGTTTTGGACAGAACCAAGGTATTGCATGGTCCTCGAACTCAAACCTATGGGAAAACCAACTACTTAAAGAAAATTCTAAGTTTTGGATAAAACCAAGGTATTGCATGGTCCTCGGACTCAAACCTATGGGGAAACCAACTACTTAAAGAAAATTCTAAGTTTTTGACAGAACCAAGGTATTACATGGTCCTCAGACTCAAACCTATGGGGAAACCAACTACTTAAGGAAAATTCTAAGTTTTGGACAGAACCAAGGTATTGCATGGTCCTTGGACTCAAACCTATGGGGAAACCAACTACTTAAAGAAAATTCTAAGTTTTGGACAGAACCAAGGTATTGCATGGTCCTCAAACTCAAACCTATGAGAAAACCAACTACTTAAGGAAAATTCTAAGTTTTGGACAGAATCAAGGTATTGCATGGTTCTCGGACTCAAATCTATGAAGAAACCAACTACTTAAAGAAAATTATAAGTTTTGGACAGAACCAAAGTATTGCATGGTCCTCGGACTCAAACTTATGGGGAAACCAACTACTTAAGGAAAATTCTAAGTTTTGGACAGAACCAAGGTATTGCATGATTCTCAAACTCAAACTTATGGGGAAACCAACTACTTAAAAAAAATCTAAGTACCAAGCTCGGCCTAACAACACACTCGGCACCTCGGATGATACCTTTGGCTCCTCAGAAGTATGTTCAGGTACAAGTTCAACGCCCCATGGGCATGGGTAAGTTAGAATTCTGGGACATAATCCCAAATAAATCATATGCACAGCCATTCATACATGTTAAAATAACTAGTTCAAAAACCATGAGATTCGCAACAATAGTAAATATCGGTAAGGGCAACGAACATGTAATTTAAAGGAAAAAGGAAGAAAAGAATTTCATATAAGTGGTCAAAGAGTACAACTGCAAGCAAACTCTAAAGTCCTCAAAACAAAAGAGAAACTAGTTAACAGTTAAACTAGAAACAAATACAAAAGTTGGCCAGGGCTTCTACTTCTTCGATTTCGTTTTGGCCACATCTTGGGAAGGCCGAGCAGGACTAGCCTCGGGGCCCTGGGAGACATCCCCTTCTTGGGAAGGCTAAGCAGGATCAGTCTCGGTGCTCTTGGGGACAGTAGTAAAGGGAATGGCCTGTAGGGGCTGAACAAAGATGGTTGGCGCACCAGAGATCTGAGCACTGACCGCAGGCTCGGCAGCCTCTTTAGGCATCTCGGGATTTAGACCTCCAGGTGCTTCTGTCGCATCATGAGGCTCTCCTCTCTCAGTCGACTCGCTAGGAGTGACGATGATCTGAGCAGCTTCTGACTGAGCAGCCTCAGCCTCCTGTGGAACGCTCATAGTCTCGGAGCTGGCGGAGGCGGTCTCACGGATGGCTGAAGGATAAAATATGTTTTCCGCCTTCCACAAGTCGGACGAAGCTTCCACCCCAGCTCGTTTGAGGGCCTCGTCCCAAACCTGGGAGTAGTATAGCCTACATACTCCAGGGATTTGAGCTTTAAGGGAGGCCTGGGTTTCAGCCACCCTCGCCTTGTAACCCTTCTCCTCGGCCTTGTGCTTAGCAGTTTTGGCCTCAGTTCTGGCAAACTCAACCTTCTACTTGGCCCTCACGACTTCGTCCCTGGCAAATTCCGCCACGCCCTTAGCATTGTTTGCCTCGATCAGTTTCTTCTTTAAATCACTGATTTGCTCCTTAGCAATCTGCAATTACTCCTTGGCAGCGAGTAGGCATTTTGTTTGTTCCTCGGCTTATTTTTGGGCACTAGTTAAACCTACCACGACACTATCCCTAGTTCGGGCAGTCTCTTTTAAGTCCTCCCTGGCCTTCGCTAGGTCAGTCTCGAAAGTTTTGAGGGTCTGCACAGCATTTATACGTTTACTGCACTCAAGCTCGGTGGTCTTACTCTGCCCCTTAACTTCTTCCTCCATCCTATAGGTAGCCTGGATAGCCTGTCAATTGAAACAAACACATTATGAACGAGAATCTAGGAGCAAGAATCGACGGAGTTATAAATTTTAGGAGCCTTACCATACCCAGGTACCTCTTCGCGCTGAGGAAAACCTCATGCATCCTTATATTCTTCAACTCTTCCATATCAGTAGGAAGCAGCAAGGTCCTCCCTAACGCGTCGGCCACATAAGCGCCTTTGCCATCTCCAAGGTTCCTCATGGACGCGTTTTCCAACAATGGCTCCCTGTGGAGCATTGGGGCAGGAAGCCAAGCACTCGGCGTGGATTGGGCTTCGATCCCTTTTCCCCGGCTTTGGTGCCCGATCTTTAACTGTTTTTGAGCTCGTGGGGTTTCGTCCCTCTTCTGAGAGGATTGGGATTTTCTCCCATCCATGGGTTCCTTACCATTGGGACTCCTTTTTCTCTTTGAGTTAGTGGGCTTTGACCGAGGAGGCAGAGTTAATTGAGGAGGAGTAGGAAGTTTGGGGCGGGGAGATTATGACTGCGACTTAGTAGAGGAGGACCTAGTCTGGATGGACTGGGGCTGAGACGGGGGAGTTTGGGCACTGGATTGTGGTTTTTCCTGTGCACCCTTCCCCAGCTGACCCTCAATGAGGTCGAATAAGCTAGTCGGGGGCTTTCTCTTAAGACCCATCTCAGCTCGGGAGGATGTTCCCACTGACAACAATTCCACTTCGGACAAGTCAAGGTCACCCAGATCACTAGAAGGATCCTCGGATGGGTCAGCTTGGTCAAATGCCCCAAATCCCTCCTTGGACAGACCCAAATCAACTTCGTCCTCCGCTGCCTGATGAGACGAGGAAGAGTCCACCAATGGGATGCCCTCTGGGACAGGAGATCCTTCGGAGATCAAAAACCCATGCTCGACTACGGTGATTTTCGGAAGCCGAGGATTGTTAGCGTTGATCACGTGCTTTAGGTCGGCAAATGACTTCTAGATGGGGTCATACCCTAATATTTTGTGAGCGGCTCTGACTTGACCATCGTCGTCATTTACAAAAACCACCGCTTGAAGAACAGTCTCCAAATCAACCCGGTTAACCAGATGAAAATGTCGGTGAAAGGCGTTTGGATCTGCAAAAAGAGGCATGTACATGGTTAGTAACCGAACTACACCAAATTAAGTCGGTGCAAAGGAGTGGCACCCTTCTACTCTCTATACCCCACCTGGTTCTCCCTCTACCATTGGGCAAGGAAGGCCATCATGCCATTCCCCAGATACGATGAGAAAGCCCTTGTTCAACCCTTTGTTGGAGTCGAGGAGGCACTGGATTAGTCAAATCCTATCGTCTCTCATCTTCATGTAGTAGGATTTGCCCTTCAAATTTTGGAGATTGTAGCACCAATTTACGTCATAATGGGTTAGTCTTAGCCCTATTTTTTCGTTTAAGGCATCCATACAACCTAAAATCGTAAACATATTAGCAGCGCACTGGGTGGGAGCTAATCGGAAATGCCTAAGGTAACTCCTCATTACCGGCCCCATGGGGATTCTCATACCCCCCTCTACAAAGGCGAGAATGGTAATTACCACCTCGCCCGTCCTTCTCTGAAGATGCCACTCCCCCACCTTGCAGTGCCTCAAACTTACGTTGGGGGGAATCCTATAGTCGGTGATGAACTTTTCCATCGCCTTTTCGGTTTTAACCAATTTTTTCAATTTAACCATCTCTAAGAACTACTAAAAAAACTCAGAGGATGATGAGAGAAGGAGAGGAACAAGAGAAAAATAAACCCAGAAAAGAAAAAGCACGAGTTAGTGAAGGCAGAGAACTTATAGAAAAGAGGAAAGGTTCCTCGGATAGGTTTTTTGTGCTGGAGATAGACTTGAATTTGGATGAAAGTTTGGATGAACCCAGGATATATGCACTAGAACTCTTAAGTGCAAAAGTGAAGAGACAAATCAGTTCCAAAAATCATTTATACCTCTCATCGAAAGTAACTGCACGAATTTTTCCGCCCATAAAGGTAAGGAAATCTCCACCGTTAGATCACCATCGCGCCATTGAACGTGGGAAGCATAGAGCCGCCCGCATTTAATGAAGACACGTTTCACCTTCCAAGGCTCCAAGAACGTGTCTCAGGTAGACAAAGAGTCTCTGAAACCGATAGGTGACAAGGATTGACAAGCTTTGACAGAGGCCTGATGTTATCAAAACCCTCCTCTCCGTCCGAGAATTCGGACAGCAGGATTTTGAGGGGCTATTGTGAGGTCAGAGAATTTGTGTCCCATCCCACTTTCCATTAGGACCCAGGGCCCGTGCCGAGGAGAGTAGTTACCGAGGACAAGTAGTGAAAGACCAAATAGCCTAGAAATGCAACTGAGGATGACACTGTCCTCGGCATCCCAAGGCTTAAAAAGGAAGAACGACATGTCATCAAAGGCAGCCTCCAAAGCGCTCCCAGAAGAAAAGGCGAGTAGAATGGGACTCGCATAAGGGTATGGTGTGGGAGTGGTTTAAGAAGAAGACGTCACCTCCGCATTGAATGTGCCAACAAACATTCTAGTCACATTGATGGGAAAAGACTCTTGAACAGTGTGGTTTCGGTTATTGCAACTAACAGAAAGTAGGGGGAGGCGGCTGATGGGACAAGCACTCGAGTAGGTATCTGCCTGATCGACAGATGGAAGGTGAGGATCAACTAAGAAGGGCTATATAATGTAAGGATTCATGCGCTAGAAAAGGCTGGAACCATGGTATCCAAATAGAGAGAGGAATAATAAGAACATCAATCTTCATGGACAAGATCCATGGACAAGCTTAGTTCACCTCTGTGTGCCCGCCATGAACACCATGACTAACCACTATCCAGTGACCAAGGCCTAGCCTTTCAGCCCACGCTCTACAATTTTTATTGTTTGGGCCTTTAACGTATGAACCCAAGACCAGTTTGGGATCGTTATAAATTGAGTCCTTACAATATATATTTCTTTTTTTCTATTTTTGCTGGGTTTTTTGTTTTTTGCTTTCGTTTTTTGGCTAAGTTTCCGAGAATTTCATAGATGTATACTTAAGGATATCCGAAGAAAGTCCAATTCATCTATATATATATATGTGTGTGTGTGTGTGTGTGTGTGGGGCCAGAGAATTTGTGTCCCGGTCCACTTTCCATTAGGACCCAGGGCTTGTGCCGAGGAGAGTAGTTGCCGAAGACAAGTAGTGAAAGACCAAATAGCCTAGAGATGCAGCCGAAGATGACCCTGTCCTTGGCATCCCAAGGCTTAAAAGGGAAGAACGACATGTTATTAAAGGCAGCCTCCAAAGTGCTCCTAGAAGAAAAGGCGAGTAGAATGAGACTCGCATGGGGGTACGGTGTGGGAGTGGTTCAAGGAGAAGACGTCACCTCCGCATTGAATGCGCCAACAAACATCCTAGCCATATTGATGGGAAAAAACTCCTAAACAGTGTGATTTCGGTTATTGCAACTAACAGAAAGTAACTAACAGAAAGTAACTAACAGAAAGTAGGGGAAGGCGGCTGATGGGATAGGTACTCGAATAGTTGCCTGCCTGATCAATAGATGGAAGGTCAGGATCAACTGAGAAGGGATATATAATGTAAGGGCTAATGTGCCAAAGAAAGGAGGCTAGAACCATGGTATCCAAATAGAGAGAGGAATAATAAGAACATCAAGCTTCATGGACAAGATCCATGGACAAACTTAGTTCACCTCTGTGCGCTCGCCATGAACACCATGACTAACCACTGTTCAGTGACCAAGACCTAGCCTTTCAGCCCACGCTCTACAAATTTTATTGTTTGGGCCTTTAACGTACAAACCCAATACCAGTTTAGAATCGTTACAAATTGAGTCCTTACATATATATATATATATATATATATATATATATATATTTGAGAAACTATTACATATTTTAGAAATGAATGGTTTAAAAAAAAGTGTAAGCTAATACTATATATAATTTGAACTGTATAATTGTGAATATATATATATATATATATATATTGTATCTGTGCATATGCACATGACTACACACCATTTTACTTAAGTGTTAAGTAGCTGAGCTAAATCAATTGTGGAAAAAGTGCAAAACAATTACAAAGTTGTTTTAGTAGATACATCATTGTCTTGTGGCCCAAATTAAAAACTTCTACATCAAAGTACCAAAGCTTTGCATATGTTTTCAAGAGTGTTGTAATTTAACTGCCGTATTTTGATACTTCTAATAGAGATGCCACGATTTCCTGCCCCCATTTTATCTATTGAATTATTACGAGAAAAAAAAAAAAAAAAATCACATTCGTCCATGATCTCCACAAGTTACAATCCGGTCTTTTTATATTTGGGCCATAACAGAAGCTGAACTATCCAAAGTCCATAGAGTCTCAAGAAAAAAAAAAAACAGTCCATAAACGGATGAGAATCTGAGCTGGTTTTGTATTAGTGGGCCTAATGTAAGCCCAGCTTGTTTAATGTCGTTCAATTTACTATGCTTTTTATTTCCTACTAGGCATGAAACATTAGAGAAAATTTAATTAGATTTTAGTTGGATTCACAATTTTGCACCACGTGTCCTATTTAAGTTTTAATTTTTGTATCAAGTGAATTATTGAGTATAAAAATTAAAAAGTACAAATTCAATTAGATTCTAAATTAAATTTCAATTGGAGTCCAATTTTTCACCACGTGTCCATCAAAGTTTTAAATTTTTGTGGCAAGTGAATTATTGGGTGCGTAAACTTAAGAGTTTAAAACCAATTAAAGACTAAATTATATATATATATATATATATATATATATATATATATATATATATATATATATATATTTGAGAGACTATTACATATTTTAGAAATGAATGGTTTAAAAAAAAGTGTAAACTAATACTATGTATAATTTGAATTGTATAATTAGTAATATATGTATATATATTGTATCCGTGCATATGTACATGACTACACACCATTTTACTTAAGTGTTAAGGGGCTGAGCTAAATCAATTGTGGAAAAAGTGCAAAACAATTACAAAGTTTTAGTAGATACATCGTTGTCTTGTGGCCCAAATTAAAAACTTCTACATCAAAGTACCAAAGCCTCACATATGTTTTCAAGAATTTTGTAACTCAACTATCGAATTTTGATATTTCTAATAAAGGTGCCACGATTTAAGTTTCCCCTGCCCCCATTTTATCTATTGAATTATTACGAGGAAAAAAAAAAAATCACATTCGTCCATGATCTCCACAAATTACAATCCGGTCTTTTTATATTTGGGCCATAACAGAAGCTGAACTATACGAAGTCCATAGTTTCTCAAGAAAGCAAAAAAAAAAAAAAAAAAAAAAAGTCCATAAACGGATGAGAATCTGAGTTTTTTTACTAGTGGGCCTAATGTAAGCACAGCTCGTTTAACGTCGTTCAATTTGCTATGCTTTTTATTTCCAACTAGGTAGGGCAGCAAGTGCAAGACACGTGCTAGTCATGGGAAAAAAAAGTAGTGATTATGATTAATTTTAAATTTTATTTGTATCATAAAATAAAGATATAAATTATTTGATTTTTAAAATACATAGAGATTTACGTTAATAAAAAGAGACATTAATTTTAAGAATTTTGATAATTATGTTATAAAAAGTTAATCTCATTCGTATAAGACCGTTGTAAGGACTCAATTTGTAATGATCCCAAACTAGTCTTGGGTTTATACGTTAAGGGTCCAAATAATAAAATTTGTAGAGAGTGGGTTGAAAGGATAGGCCTTGGTCACCGGACCGTGGTTAATCGTGGTTTTCATAGTAATTTGCACAAAGATGAACCTGGCGTATCTAACAAGACTTTTTTCCAACATGACCTAAGTGACTCCGGTCCTTAGACCTCGTCCGAGGAGCTTCATGTTCTTATTATTCTCCTTTTTTAGGGCTCAATGGTTTGGGAGACCATCTGTCTGTCCCCCTCTCTTCTTGGCTGCTTCCCCCCTTCTTTCATACTAGCCTTTTCCCTATCTTATGCGTCCACGTGTAGGTTTCTCTTTTTAGGGCTGGTACTTGTCTTTTCAGCCCATACCCAAAGTGGTTGGGGGTGGTTGTAAAAAATGAAGAGCATGGTGAAGAGCATGGACCTATCAGGCGCAGAGTACTTAATTGTAGTATTGACAGCCTTTTACTTGGGCCGCTCCTACACTGTGCTCGTCCTTTCTTTTAGGAGCGCTCAGGGATGCCGAAGACAAAATCGTCCTCGGCTATATCCCTAGGCCATTTGAACTTTCATTGTAGCTCCTCGGCAATGCCTCTCCTTGGCTCGGGCCTTGGGCCCTAATGTAAAGTGGGCCGGAGTCATAAATTCTCTGGCCCCACAATCGTGATGGATCCCAGTCCAATATTTTATCATTTTATTTTGACCTATAACTTACACTTCAGTAGTTGTGAATATATTGTAATAACAATAATATGTCACGACATTTTTAGTTGTGCTAGATCTCGGTATGATATTTTATTTTGACCCATAAGGAATTGACACATGCATCACAATATTTTTACAATATCTCTATGTATACATTGTACTTAATTACAATGTAAACTTATATTGTAGACACAAAAAAAATTGGCAAATTTTGTACACATTTACAAAATTTGTACAATATTTACCATTTTTTGTGCAAATATGTATAATATTAACCACTTTTGTGTACTTACAATATAAAGTTGCATTGCAAGTACAAAGAAAACATATAAAGATTTTTAAAAAAAAAAAAAAAAAAAAAAAAAACAAAACAAAACAAAGCTTAAACCAACTGGCATACTTGAAGGAAAAAAAAAAAAGTGCATGTCACTAATTGAATAAACCAAAAAAACACTATTCATGAATTGTAGTAACTGTAGCAATGGTAGCTACAGTGCCGCTTGGTACTGTAGCTACTGTTCAAAACTTAAAAAAAAAAAAAAAAAAAGACAAAGTGGCTCAACAAAATGGCACTATAGATGTACCGTGCAAAAATACTGTATGCGCATTCACATTTTACATCTCAATAATTATGAAAATATTGTGAAATTTGTTGTGTTAGTATAACAATATATATAAAAGAAAAAAAAAGTACAAAGGGAAGACTGAAAAAAAAAAAAAGAAAAAAAAAAAAAGTGCCTCACCAAAATGGCATTGTAGATAAACATTGCCAAAACACTGAATGAACAGTACCAAAGCATTGTAGCGGCATAGCAACTTTTATATATAAGATACATCACCCCACCCAAAAAGAAAAAATTTCCTACAAAGGACTTTTATTAGCACAGTAGATTTTATTTCTGTTTTTCCTAGCAAATGATTTGTAAAACTTTTTCCCCCTGGCTAACTGATTTGTGACATAGATGTAAGCTGTAGCGCAATCTGTTTTCCTTTCTTCCAAATCAGTACGCTTCATTCTTCCCTCATCAATGCCTTGTGCCAAATCTAGGACAAGTAAGAGACACTCGTGCCCAAAACTTTAACAATGAGGTGGAGAGACGGAAGTGAAACTTCTTACTCAAGTGTTAACTTAATACATGTTTTTCACTAAAAATAAAAAATTAAAAAACTTAATATATGTGCATACAGCGACATGTCAAACGCGCAGTTTTAGAACTTTTTTCTATGATGGTTGTCAAGGAAATTAAACTATAAAAAATCTAATAAAAGAAAACTTATATATATATATATATATATTTATATATTGACATCATACACACAAAAAATAGAAGCAAATACATGAAGTTTTTTCAAATTCCTATTAATAATATAATAAAAAAGCAAAAAGAGAATAATGAGAGATGAAGTGAAAACTGAGAAGTTTGTTTTTCTAGACAATATTCAAAATTACTTTACTCTCCTACAAAGAAGAAGGGTAATAAAGTTGCTCACAGTTTGGCAAGATTAGTTGCCAATATTGTTGACTGTGTGGTGTGGATGGAGGATGTTTTACCATGCATTTATCTTGTAATTTAGGCTGATATAGATGTTACACATCAATAAAGCTTCGATGTCATTTCCCTAAAAAAAAAAAAAAAAAACGTGAAAATTGAAAATGCTAAAAAGAGTGATAAAGTGAGAAAGAGTTTGAAATGGCGATAGAGAGAAGAAAAAGAAAGTTATATATATATATATATATAAAGAGAGAGAGAGAGAGAGAGAGAGAGAGAGAGAGAGAGAGAGAGAGAGAGAGAGAGAGAGAGAGAGATGATACCCATTGTAGCTACGAGCCAAGTTGCCAAGGAAAGCAAAGTTGCCAACACCGCAAAGGAGAACTCATAGCCACAACATCTCTCTTAGTACCATTTCTAGGAAAAATAAAGTTAGAGATTCTTTTTATGGAATTGATTGAATGAGTTACAAATATGAATGTTTATGGGGTTTTTATTTTTTATTTTTGAATGAGATTTTTGTTGAATATTTTGTTCATTTGTTGTCGTTTTGAACTATTTATGCTATATTATTTCAGTTTTTTGTTGTTGTTGTTGTTGTTGTTATTTTGGTTATTTTATTTAATGGGTTAAGTATTATGGTTTGGGAGCCAAAATTATTTTCGTTGAACCCAAATTCTTGGGAATTATTGTGATTCTCAAGAATTTGGAATTAGTTAAAATTTTCCAAATTGGAGACAACCCTTAGGCAGGCTGCATTCAAATGAGTGTTCTTCGAATTGGCATTCGATGAATTCTAGTTTGGTAGTCTTTAATTAGAATCTAAGTAGGGAATGAGACTATTTGGTAGGAGGATTCTTGTTTTTGTTTTCAAAAAATTGAAACTACTTTTTAGATAACAATTTTACATTATATATGTTTGACTTCTATTTTTTAGAACAATTTTAAAAGTACTAAAAAAAAAAATGAAGATATTTGGTAAAAAAATTTTACGTTCGAGAAAAAGGTATTTTTGTGACAAAAAAGTAACCAAAAGATTATACAAAAACACTATACCAATATCACACCATCGTACATTCTCAAAAAAAAAATATCACACCATCGTATCTCTCTCTTGTGCTTACCACAATTGACAGCATTGGTCTGATCTTGCGAAAACCGAAATTCCTATCAACATCACCATCAGAATCACCATAGCACTGTCACCACTTCCACCCTCGCATTTAAGGTTCCATCGTAGAAAATGTGATTGTCTTGACCCGTTTGGCTACTGAGAAAACTGTAAGCCCCATTCATTCTTTCTCCCTCCTTCAATGATCTTCGTTGTCTTTAATATATTCTACGAATTTGAGTAGCTTGTTGTTTTGATTGAATCATCTAATACCCTTCAAACGATGAAAGCTTTGCTTGACCGGTTTGAGAGCCAGAGAGATGTCTCAGCTATGTTTTATCCACTTATTAAGCTATAATTGATAATTGCCACTTCAGTAAAGAGGCTTGTTTTTCCTTCTATGTTGCTACCAAAGTGCAAGTGTGCAACTAAATCATACAATGTTTAATTTTTAACAAAAGGGTATGATTTTGTGTCAAGGAGCAGGATAGTGAGTCTTGTGTATCTAAGCCCAGCAGATCAATGATCATTCTTTTAGTAATTAGTAAGCATCAAACAAATAAACTCGAAGACTATCCAAACCCACAAAATTACGACTAAAGTGCAAGAGAGTGACCTAGCTTTGCTAATTCAAACCGAAAGAAATTTCATGGAATTGTGACTTAGAAAATTTCAAGAAGCCAAAGCTAGGGTTTTGATTACATTTATTTAAAATAAATTAAAAAAAAAAACCTAACGGTTAAATTAGTTAAAAAAGAAAAGATGAAATTGGCATACATTGGGGGAAAAAGAGGGACATTAAGCGAAAGCTGAAGGCAACTGGCGTTTCACGGAGGCTTGCAGAGGCTGAGAATACCACATCTTCATGTTATGCTCACCTTCCTTTTTATTACTTTTTTTGACAAAGTGCTCACCTTCCTAATGATATTGTGCTTAAATATAAGACTTTATATCCACAATATTTTCAAATAATTCCATAGATGGGAGATTTTAGATAGAGCAAAAATTTCAAACAATAATAGCCCTTTTAGATAATAGCCAAATTGAAAATTCAAACAATAACCCCTTTCAAATAGTACCTAGTATTAAAGTGGGAGAGGGGAAGAAATTTCAATCAGCAACAATAGCCCCTTTCAGATAATACCCAAGTGCGGGAAGATCTCATTGTAGACACCGTATTTTGTACTCCTTATGACTTGGGCTCTCGTTCCCCAATGATGCCTAAACTCTAAGGCCTAAGGCCAATTTAAAGCCCAATCATATATCAAATTGACTCGAGGAGTGATAAAATGAAAAATATAACATTTTTAAGTGAGCAAAAATCTATTTTTGAAATTAAATGACCAAAGAGGCCCTCGACCCGCGTATGTGGGCAGCAGCCTGCGTACATAGGCTAAAGCATGCGTACACAGGTACACTCTTGTGTACGCAGCTAGGGTTTTAGAGACATAAAAAAGGCAATTTTTCTGCAATAATGGCTAAGGTTTGAAACGAATCCTACATCGTCTGAGAGCCGTTCCAAACCCCATTATTTTCACTATAAAAAGCCTTACATGGTATATTTTCAAAACATACAGAAAACCCATGAGAAAAATACAAGATTCACTAGAAAATAGTGAATCAAAAGAGAGTTTTTTATAAAACACCCTTAAGTCAATTTTATTTGATTGAGACATTTTCTGGCCATAATCCTTTTAGTTTAACGTTGCTAATCACTTTGTTATTGGTTTGTGAATAGACTTGACTGAGAGAAATGGTCAAAAATCAAGCTTGAAGAACTTTTTTGAAGTACTAGTCTAAACTTTTCTTCTTTCCTTTCTTTCATTTTCTGCCTTTAAATCTTTTTGTTTGCTTTATTTGTTGGTTATAATATGTTTTAGTATGCATTTCTAGATTAGGTTTACGTTTTTTGTATGTTTAAAATGCATGTTAGGTTGTTAGAATTTCTGTTTTGAGGTTCTACCCTGTTTTTGTGTTTTTAGGTTTCCTGGGCAAGAGGCTATGTACGCAAGCTTGTTCTTGCGTGCACAAGCCGCTGCCTAGGAATCCTAATTCTCGTTTTTGTTGGTTTTGCTTCTGCTTTCACATGTTTGTTTTATTTAGTTTCTTTTCCATGTTTTTATGCTTCCAAAGTCTTTGTTTCACATGTTTGTTTGTTTGTTTGTTATCACATGTTAGAATTAGGGTTTAACTTGTGTTTGCTTTGTTTCAATGCCATGATCATGCATTCATATGCTCATGTATAATACCACAGGTGCTGAATTAATGCAAGGTAATTAAAAGGTAAATCATGCATTGGAAATGTTCATGCACTTGTGATATGATCTTGTTTCGATGTTAGATGTTATGATGAGATGTAAGGGTATCCTATGATGTAATATGGTGAATCATGTTTAGATGTATGACACTAAGGTTTATGTCAATGCTTTGAGGCCATGTTAGATGAATGCTAGGGTTGTATATGTGTGGTTTGGCTCTTTTTGCTTTATGGGTGGATATGTTTGTGTTTTGGGATGAATAATGCCATGTTGTATGCTTAGATGTATGCTAGTGTGTGTGTGAGTTAGAATACAAGTGTTGAACATGATTTTGTTGAGGTTAAGACGTAAGACACAATGATGGGAAGCCAACCTTAGGATTGGATGGTTTTGGGTGCCAAACACCTTCCCAAGAACGGACCTAAACTCCGAACCCATATCTCTAGTAGTAAGATCAATGGTCCTTCCTCAAGAGGACACTATATATATGGTTCCTAAACCATTGTAAAAACTAGGTGGCGACTCCCCCCTGTGTCCACACTCATGAACTTCTTTTTGATAACAATAATGTCCATAACTAAAATGTCAACCAAAATAACTCTATCACATCAAGTATTAATGTAACAAAAATAACTATCATTGCAACACTACAAAAAGACCGGTCTAAAGCTGCGTTTGAAAAACGCAGCTTAAGACCCCAAAAACGCGGCTATAGGCTTTGAGCCGCGTTTCCTATGGCCGCGTTTATAACGTGGCCTAAAGACCGCAGCTCAAAGACTATAGCCGTGTTTTTCAAAAACGCGGCTAAAGGTCTGACCTATAGCCGCGTTTTCTAACCACGGCTATAGGATTCGGCCTATAGCCGCGTTTTTGGAAACGCGGCTATAGACCAGCTTTAAGCCGCGTCAGAAAACGCGGCTATAGGTTTTTTTTAAAGAAAAAAAAAAATTCTGGGTTTTTTTTTCCCCAGAAAATTCAAAATTAAACACAAATACAAAAAATTCAAAAACAAATACAAATCCAGAAAATTCAAAAATAATACAACATACTCCCAATACAAACACACCCAGAAAATTTTAAATTAAACACAATATACACACAATACAAACACATGCACCCAAAAAATTAAAAATCAAACATAAACCCAGAAAATTCAAAATCAAACACAAAGCCGGAAAATTAAAAGCAAACACAACATACTCACAATACAAACACAACATTCTCACAATACAAACACAATGAAAAAAATTCAAAATCAAACAAAACGTGTTCCAAAATATAACACAAACCCATGAATCTCCTCTCATTCAACAAAACCAACCAAATCTAACACTAATTCCATTCAATAAAACAAAAGCACAAGCTCAGAATCAAAAAAGAACACAAACCTGTGAAGAAGGAAGAAAGAAAAAGGAACAAAAAAAAAAAAAAAAAAAAACGCAGTACCCAGATGTGAAGGAAGAAAGAAAAAGGAAAAAAAAAAAAAAAAGAAGAAGAAGAAGACTTACCCAGATGTGAAGAAGGAAGAAAGAAAAAGAAAAAAAAAAAGAAGAAAGAAGGAACCATCTGAAAAATGAAGAAAGAAAGGGAAAAGGAAGAAAAGAGAGCAAGTGGGGGTAGGTGGGAAAGTGGGGTGCAGGTGTGAAAGGTAGTGTACGTGGGAAGTTTCAGGAAATTTTTTTTTTATTTTTTTAAGCGCTACCTATAGCCGCGTTTTTAAAAAGAAAAAACACAGCTACAGGTTACCTAAAAATGCGGCTATAGGATGGTGCTTAAGTGTGATTTTTACAGGACCTATAGCCACGTTTTCTAAAAACGCGGCTATTGGTAACCTGTAGCTGTGTTTTCTCTAAGTAAAAACGCGGCTAAAGGTGACCCGTAGCCGCGTTTTTAAATCACAAAAACACAGCTACAGGTTACCTATAGCTGCGTTTTTTGAAAAATGCGGCTATAAGTCCACCTTAAAAAATTATTTGGTTGGACCTATAGCCGCGTTTTAAAAAACGCAGCTACAACTTATCTTTAGCTGTGTTTTAAGTTAGCTATAGTGGCGTTTTTAGAAAACGCGGCTATAGCATGTGGCTTTAGCCGCGTTTCAGAGAAACGCGGCTATAGATCCCTTATAGCTGCGTTTTTTGTAAACGCGGCTAAAAAAAACGCGGCTATAGCCCGCGTTTTTTGTAGTGCAATAGTAACTTAAAAGTGGTAAAATATTGTATCAACAATAATAGTCGTTCCAAAAACTAGTGACAGGAAGCCTATTACAATCTCTATTGATGATGGGATTTGACCTAATGCAAGATTTTCAAATTTGGTAGAGCTGCAGCTTGTTTTTAAAGATGGGAGTACCACTGCTGGCAATTCTTGCCAAGTGAGTGATGGTGCTGGGTCTGTTCTCCTTATGAAGAGAAGCATTGCAGTGCAAAAGGGACTTCCCATTCTTGGAGTATTTAGGACTTTTACTACCGTTGTTGTTGATCCTACAATCAAGGGTGTTGGTCTAGCTGCTGCAATTCCAGCTATTGTCAAGGCTGTCAGTTTAGAGCTTGGTGATATTGACCTTTTTGAGATTAATGAGGCATTTGCGTCCTAATTTGTAGCTTGTCCTAACAAGCTGGAACTTGATCTAGAAAAAGTCAATGCGAATGGAGGTGTTACAGGTGTTCGCTGTGTTGCTACTCAAGTACATGAGATGAAGCATTGTGGAAAAGACTGTTGCTTTGGAGTTATATCAATGTGCATAGGCTCTGGAATGGGGGCAGTTGCTGTTTTTGAAAGGGGGATGCTGTTGATGATCTCTGCGACCCCGGGTAGTTCAAAGCAAGTCTTTTATCTAAGGATGCAAGCATTGTAATAATTTGACATTATGTTTTTTTAAAAATCTACAAAGATTAAAGGATTGAAGTGGTTAGTTAACAAAAAAATAACAATAATAGTCATAATAACTTATAGTTTTTTATTGCAATAGAAGCCTTAATATCTTGCTTGCTGTATTAGGAAATTTTCTTACAATAACCTAAAAGGAAAAAATTGTAGTAATAAATGAATTACAGTTATTTTTTATAATATATTATAACAATATTTTTTTTTTTTGAAATAACAGTCTATTGCAGCGACCATATTATTACAAAAACCTTATAGGAATTATTTTTAAATCTATTATAATGACAAATATGAAGTAATAAATAATTACAATGAAAATATTGTTGCAATAACTTATCCCAATTTTTTTGTCAATTATTTGCAATTTGTTGCAATAAGAGCCATGAAACAATAATTTATTGTCATTAGATTAAAATAGATTGCAGCATAATCAGGGACGGACCTAGAATTTCAAGTTAGGGGCGGTGGAGATAAGCAAGAAAAAAAAAAACTTCAAATAAGCATTCATATAGTATTAACAAACTATCAACTAAGACAAATGCACAAAATCATTGTTTTTTAATATATTAAGATGCAATCATCTATCAACAAAAACAAAAGACACAAAACACTATTGTTTCTTAATACATTATCTATGAGTTAACAATAGGCACAAGTGACAATTTACACAAAACACTATTGTTTCTTAATACATCATCTATGAGTTAATAAAAGACATAAATTACTAGTTATTGCATTATGAGTTAACAATAGGAGCAAGTGACAATTTTATTTTCTTAAATTTGTGAGACATTTTATTATATTATATTATTTGCCTTTATCTCTTTTTCATTGTCTTTGTTTCCATATTTATGTTACTCACCCAGTCCTACTACCGATACTATAAATTTATTATGCACTACCAGCAAACACTTTTCCTAACTTTACCATTTTTATTCCTTGAAAGTTGAATCACTGTTCCTCTTTCTGTCACATATCCCTATTATTGCCCAACTACCAAACAACAAATAGTCAAATCAGGGTAGGACCCAGGATTTTCAGATCTAGCAGAGATGCAGCTTGTTTTTAAAGATGGGAGTACCAATGCTGGCAATTCTTGCCAAGTGAGTGACGGTGCTGGGTCTGTTCTCCTCATGAAGTTGCATTGCAGTGCAAAAGGGACTTCCCATCCTTGGTGTATTTAGGACTTTTACTACCATTGGTGTTGATCCTGCAATCATGGGTGTCGGCCCAGCCGCTGCAATTCTAACAGACCCAGGATTTTAAGTTAGCGGGGGCTGGAGTTAAAAAAAAAAAAAAAAACTCCAAATAGGCATCCATATAGTATTAAAAAGTTATAAATACTCAAAATTATTATTTCTAAATACATTAAGATGTAATCATTTACCAACAAAGACAAAAACAAAAGCAAAATAATGTTTTCTTTAATACTAGGCTAGCTAGGATTTTAATTTTTTTTTTTTTTTTTAAAGTTAGAGCATTTACAGTGGTGGTGTTAAAATTTTTAGCTTTTAGTACCTCAAAAAGCTACTTTATCTATTTTACCACCCACTTTACAATATACTCAATATCAAATGTTCTATTTTTTTTATCACTTCTTTTAAAATAATATAAACAATTCATTAAAATAATAAAGGAAGCGAGAGAATTTGAGTTTTTTAATTGAAGGAAGAAATAGAATCTTAATAAAATATTGTACTTTATGAGACAGAGAGTCACAAACCATTGCTTTGCCTTGGTTCTCTTTAATTGTTTCTATTGCTTTCACTTCTCTATTTGTTTCTCTTCCTAGTTCAATAGTTTGGAATTTACGCTCTTTAATGCTAGCTGAGTTCCTACACGATCTGTAGGGAAACTTAAGTTTTCTCCAATATTTCAATAATTTTAGCCAAGAATCTTGTAGTTTAACTTGTAGGCACATTTCCAACAGAGATATCCAAGGTTTAAATCTCCCACCCCAACAATCGATGTACAAAAAATTTATTTCAATAATTTTTCCTGGAAAAAAATTTGTAATATTTAGTTATTTTATATACAAAATAGAAAGATTGCAAGAATATTGTTGTGATTTGATTACACTATATGTGTGTGTGTGTGTTTACAAATTGAAAATTGCATGATATAGTGGCTAATATAGACAAGCATGTTTCATGCCTACTAAAAAAAAAAAAAAAATGCAAATATCCTTTAATTATTATTAATTTTTTACATTCTTGATTGTGTGTAACTAAAATTTTTTTTCCCTTTTTGTTGGACATTGTTTCAATTGTTGCAAAAACAACTTAATTTGAGCAAGAACACCATATTTCAAACCAATTGTTTCTCACATATAATAAAAATTCAATTGTTTCTCTTTTAAATCTTAGAAAAATGACATTAAAGTTTCATTATGCTTAAAATAATTACTATAACAAAAAAAAACATATTTATTCTATAAGTAATCTTTCTAATCACATATAATAAAAACTAAAATGTTAGTTCTCTCTCTCCCCCCACCCCCCCCCCCCACATATGTGTGTGTGTGTGTATTACATGTCACTAAAATGAGTTAGGAAATTATGGTCTTCTCAATAGGTGTTTGACACCACACTAAGATTCCTGAGGATAAACATCTTCACAATTTAAACCAATAGATAATAGTAGTAATACTATGGTTTGGGGGTATTTTTATCATTTAGTGATTTTAGGGTTTTTTTTTTTGTTCATTTTAATAATTCCTAATGTATTTTGTAAATCTGGAGGCCTAGGGGTATATTGTTCGTTTTGAAAATTTAAAAAATATTTCTATAGTTATGGACATTTTGGAGATATTTTGGTCATTTTCTATTTCTAGGGGTATTTGTGTCATTTTGAGTATTTTAGGGGTATTTTGGTCATTAAGGTATTAGTTTTCTACATTGAAGTAAAAAAAAAAAAAAAAAAAAACAGCAACAAAATGGACTAAACTTTGTAGTTTTGTATTTAGAAAACACTTGTAGAAGCACAAAAAATAAAGTATATTGTAGCAGTTGGGAAACCGCAACAAAAAAAAAAAAAAAAAATTTGTATTTTGAAAACAACTATAGAAGCACAAAAAATAAAATATATTGTAGCAGCTAGAAAACCGCTACAAAAAAAAAAAGAGTATATTGTAGCGGTTACAAAAAAGAAAACCATTGTTAAAAAGAGATTTATAGTAGCATTTGAAAATCCGCTACAATAAACCCGCTCTAGTAGCATTTTTTGTAAGCGCCACAAAAAAGACGACTATTATAACTCATTTTTTTTTTGCAGTGTCATATATTCAATTCACAATTACCATCACTCATCTGTAAAAACATAAACATCACAAGTACAAATTCTGAGATTCACTAACATGATATTAGGTTTTGAAGGAGAGATTAAATACTTGAGTGTGAATTGTGAATTGTGAAGCTGGAGCAATGAAGCTGGGTTGGGCAAATTGAGCAACCGGTGGCAAGATGGGTCTCACGTCGCAGCATTGGTGTGGCCATTTGGTTCTGTGTCAGGGCAGCGAGATGGGTCTCGTGTGTCGGCATGGGCGTGAGTGGCCTCTCGATCTCTCTCGCCTCTCAGTTTCTCTGTCTTGACTACTCTCTAGTCTCTAGGTCTCTTTATTTTTATTTTTATTTTTCCATTCATTTTTTCGTTTCTTTTTTTAATAAACTTTGGATTTATATTTGTTTTTTTTTTAAGATTTGCTTGGGCTAGGTTAATGGTTCATGATTTTGAAAGGGGCCTAAGCTACAAAGTAATGGGGGCCCAAGTATATATATATATATATATATTTTTTTTACTAAAAATTTACCTACTAATTTTTTTTTGGGCCAAGAGGGCCCGTGCCCCCACTTGGGTCCATCCCTGGGCATAATTGACAAAAATAATTGCAAAAAATAAGGCCAAATTGTGATCTTTGGCAATTATTTTGTAATCTATCAAACCTCTTTGTTTCAGCTCAATAACTTAGACATTACTATCTGTTTTTCCTCTGTTCCATTCTTGCTATAAGTTTTCATTCCCCTACTCTTATCTATCATTCCTCAAACTTCTCAAAACTTTAAGGTACAAATCCAATTTTTAAATGGGCTTGTTTGATTTTTTTTTTAATTGTCATATAGTATTTTGTTCTTTCTATATGTATTGAAAAATTTATAACAACAATGCTAAGACCACAAAAAAAAAAAAAAAAAAACACACACACACACACAACTTTTATCACAACTTACCATGTGACGAATTTTGATCAGTGGTAAAGGTGTAGACCCACCACTCACAACTTACCACTTGATAAATTATGGCAAAATTTGTATAATTTGTTTTGGTCCTAACTTTTTTCTTTTTAAAATGACTAAACAAAATTTGGTGGTGTCAGCTTGTACATCACATAAGAGCACTAACATTAACTGTGCTATCCCAAATGCCATTTTGGCACACCAAAACTTAATTTATCTATTTTACCCCATCATTTAATTTTCCTTTCATAAAATGTTCTATTTTAACATTACAACACATTAAAATAATATAAATAACCAATAAAAAATTATTTAATTTCTCTTAACCCAAAACCTCTCTCTCTCTCTCTCTAAACTGACCACCACCAGAAACGAAAGACCAAAACACCATCACCTCAAACCTAGGGGTAGCAAAATCTAACACGACCCTCGAACCCGACACGACTAACCCGTTTATAAACAGGTTATGGGTTGAGGCTAAACGGGTTCGAGTCATATTCGAGTTAACAAGGTTAACTCGTTTAATAAGTAGGTCGTGTTTGTGTTCAACATGCGAACCTGTTTGACCCGTTTAACTTATAAAATTATTAGTTATTTTGATATTATTGCTTAATTAATGGTTATTTTTATATGTTTATTACTATATTTATAGTTGTAGTTGTATTTTAATTTTAGATATATGGGAATTGATAAAAATTTTATAGGTTTGGTATGACCTATTAATCAAATAGGTTATTAAATGGGTCATTTGTATTGACCTTTACATGACTTGTTAATTAAATGAGTTAAATGTGTCGGGTTGGGTCGACCTGTTTAATAAATAGGTCGTGTTCGGATTAAGGATTCCTGACACGTTTACTATATAGGTCAGGTTCAGGTTAACCTATATAGTTGAATACTAATGGCTTGACACAAAACGAACCCGACCCACAAACATGAATTGCCACCCTTACTCAAACCCACAACCAAAAAAAAAAAAAAGAAATCACACACATCCACCAAAACAAATCACAATCACATTATTTATGTTTGAAACTCACTACCACTGGAGAAAGAAAGAAAGAAAGGAAAAAAAAAAAAGAAAAAAAAAAGAAAGAAAACAGAACACCCAATTCACCACCACAAAATTTGGTGAGGGAGATGGACATAAAAAAAAAAATAATAATAATAATAAAAATTGATAAGAGAGATGGAGATAAAAATAAATAAAAAATCGGTGAGAGAGGTGGAGATAAAATTAAGAAAAAAAAAATTCAATGAAGGAGATGGAGATAAAAATTAGTAATGATGCTCTAGAATTTGAGTGATAAAAATTGTAGAGAGGATTTGGAGTGTTGGCTCACAAAAGTGGAAGAGGAGAAGTGAAGAACAAGAGAGAGAGAGAGAGAGAGAGAGAGAGTGGTTGAGAGAAAGAATAAGGACATATTAATGAGTGGTTGGGAGAAAGAATAAGGAGATATTTTGTTTGAGAAGAGAGAGAAGATGAATAAAAAAGAAATAGCATTTGTATCATACCATTCCAAAGATAGAATTCTACTGTTAATTATTGGTAAAACTTTTAGCATTTAAAATACCTCATGTGAGAGGGTTTTTGGTGTGCCAAATGGCAAAATTTTGTCATTTGACACACCTAATGCTAGTGCTCTAATGGCATTGTTACAATGGCTATATCAGCATTAACATTGCCAAAAGTGTTAGTTGCACTTGATGGCGAAATTGCCATGCTTGAAAGGAAGCTCCTAAAGAGGCTTAAACCTGGAAAAGACCTGGTAAATGCATTGATTAGACATTACAAAAAAAGTCCTATAGTCGCGCTTTTAAAATGCGGCTATAGCTCCTAAAAACGTGGCTATAGGACAATTCGGCCTATAGCTGCGTTTTCAGCTGTGGCCTAAAACTCGTAACTATAGGCTCAGGGGTCTATAGCTGGGTTTTTACAAATGTGGCTATAGGCTAGGACCAATGGCCGTGTTTTTAGAAACATGGCTATAGGACATACTCTAGCCGCGTTTATAAAAAGTGACTATAGGAGACAGCTACAGCCATATCTTAAAAATGCGGCTACATCCCTTTTGTTTTGTTTTGTTTGTTTGTTTGTTTGTTTTTTTTTGTTTTTTTTTTTTTTTTTTTTTTTTTGAATTTGGCTATAGCTGCGTTTTTAAAACGCGGCTGTAGTTTTTTATTTTTATTTTTTATTCCTGGCCAGATGGCAAATGCATTGGATATATATATGTATCTATGTATGTAATACATAAATACATATATGTACATACAACTTTCTTGAACTATAACAAAAGGAAGATTCCAAGTAAAACATAACCAAATGATGAGGGTTAAGTGCAAATATATTTTACTAATCCAGTGACATAAATGAACAGAGTAATCGTGACGTTATCTCCAACTTCAACTCTTCTCTCAATTCCAAAATGATCCAAGGGAAACAATGAATATGTACAAATGAAATGACACTATCTAACGTTCCTTTAAAGGAAATTATCTCCCAACATCTTATTTTAAGCCTTGAGCAGATTTTACTAATGAAACAAAAAACCCTCAATTCCAAACAAAAAATCTCCATCACAATTCACAAAACAAATCATAGAAGTAGGAGAGTTATACCAATTCCTTAAACAATGGCTTTGGTGTCCCAATTTTGTGACCAATAGGTAGGATCTCCCAAGTTCGGCTCACCCTATCAATATCTCCTTTTTCAAGAAAAATTGGAGTATCAGAAGGCAAATTAAGGCTCTTAAGTACCTTCAACACAACCAACAATACAAATATTGTCAGCATGCACAACCATATTAGCTAATTCACAATAAAGAATACTAGCATTGCCCTAAGTGCTTCAGAGAGGTCTACTGGTAGGTTAAATTACCTCAAGTGAAAAAGATGGCATAAAAGTTTCTAACAAACATGCGAGAAGATATACTAGCCCAGCTGAAGTTCTTATGACAAGAGAGCAAGAAGGTCGATCGTCATTGTAAAGCTTCCAGAATCGGCTTTTCCTACATAGCAATCATGAGCAAAGTACACCTTATGAGAGAAAATTTTGTTTCATGGGCAGCCAAAGGGCGATTTCCAACCAACATGCATCCTCATAAAAGAACATATTAAACAAACATTCAAATCAGTACAAACAAAAATGTTCTAGACTTACTTGTAGATATCCATTCCCTTCACTATAAATGCTCATTGCAATTTTCAGAACTTGCTTTAGTTTAACCTATACAAAATGCAAATAAGAATGTCATTATAATAATGCAAAAGCAATTAGGGAAAGTGGGCATGGGGCAGCTTCTGGTTGCAAAATTAGGCTTTTAAAAAAAAAAAAAAAAAATTAGGTAAAGTTACTAGAGATTGAACCCCAAACATTGAACCACCAAAAAGGTGGACATGCCACTAAGCCGGAAGGCCATGAGTACACATATATGCAATAGGCATTGAGAATGGTTCTAATTCAGTAAGGCACTAATTAAAATGTGCCACTTCTATAATTTATGTTTTGTACTATAACAATTATCCAGAAATATTATAAGTATGTACCACAATCAGGAGAATCAAATAAAAAACTAGCTGAACAACAAAACTTTAAGAAACATAAGGTACCCAGCCAACCAACCATCCATCACAACTAGTGTATATTAGTTTATTGCGCATCTCAGGAATGTTTCTGGTGTAAAAATAATCTTTTGATATGCTGAAAAAAGTTTGTTTTTCTTTATCATACCCATCACATATTACTAACCAAGGATATGATTGTGGGTCAGTAGGAGGATAAGAAAGCATAAGTTGTTTCTCACTGCTTGGTTCTTGCATTTGCTCTTTCCTTTCATGTGCCTGGTCCATTCCTTTAAGACATGATGAAATTAAGTTAATTACTTTTTCACAAGTATTATTTAAAGAAACAAAAAAACATAAGAGAGAGTAGGACAATTATACAAAAGAGGCGAGGGGGCGGACAAGACTAGAGAGATAGATGTTCATGTGATCTACACTACACTCTATATTTTTACTTAAAAAAATATTCTTTTTTTTTTTAGAAAAATAAAATTATTCCTAATTAAGTAGGTTGAAGAAAAAGAAGAATTTTGTCCGTAATTAAGTCAATAGTTTATTGTGGACTAGAGTTCAATGATAGCTAGTTCACTATTTGAAAAAAAAATAAAAACTTCGTGATTTGTAAGTGTAATATATGGGATTAGAAGGTGTATATGAAATTCTAGGAAAGAACAAAACAACCAAATTCACATGCCTGAAAAAGAAGAGCAAAGCTCTAGGGTTGTACATTTCAACCTCCATCTAAAATCATCTTTCTATAACCTTGATTAATTTTTTTTCTTAATTGTTTAAACAACAGCTTCATCACCCATTAGTGTTAAGAATGCTGGCAAATATAATTGCAAAATAAGGCATAATTGCAATATACTGCATGCATAACAATAGACTATTGTTTCATGGATCTTATTGAAATAAATTGACAAAAATAATTCGGGTTAAGTTACTAGAATAATATCTTCAGTGTAATTATTTATTGCTTCGTGTTTGTTATTGTAGCAAATTACAAAAAAATTACTATTAGGTTATTGCAATGATATCTTTGTTACAATATATATATATATATATATATTTTTTTTTTTGAGAAATAACACTGTAATTTTATTCAAACATAAACCGAATCGGCTTGAATTATAGAAAAAAGATGCGGAGGAACATCCTCCATCCACACTGAATACTCGCTAACATGTCTTGCATGTCTAGCAATGTTATGGGCTGTACTATTCTTTTGTCTCAATACATGACTAAATTCAATATATGTAAAATCCTTAGCAAGCTCCTTTGCTTCATCAACCAAGTGTCCATATTCTGTCAAAGATGAGTTCTCACTTGCTAGAGCATCTATAGTAATCTTGGAATCTCCTTCTAGCATGATAGAGGGCAAACCAAGATCATTTGCAAAATAGAGAGCTTTAGTTGCAGCTATGACCTCCATTGCTATCACCGAAAAAGGTAGTGGGAATGTTTCAGCCATAGACGCAACCACTTGCTCATTCATGTCTTTGAATCCACATCCATCAACTACATCCCTAAATAGTTGCATTTGAGCATGACCCTGATTACTGCCATCTTTCTTCTCCGCTCCTCTTGGAATCTCGTTAAAATCACCATAGAAGCCTGTAAACCTCCAAGCACCCTTGTTGCCTTTCCCAATAATACAATCAATCTGATTTTTTGAGTTTGTTTCTACTTTCAGTTTCATTGTTTCCTTCCAAGATAACACTAGTCCGCCTCTTCGATGAATCCAAGGTACAAAGAACATATGATCAAAATGTAATCTTTGTTTTATTTTATTTTTTAGCCTTACTTCATCTATCCATGTCTCGACAATGAACACTAGGTACCCAAGCCCGTGACAGTTCCACCTTATGAGACTCATGGCTTCTGGCGGGGCTGCACAGTAGCCTCCACCATTAAATCTGATAAAACTTTGTCATCCAACACTTGCATTCGTTTATAGGGAAAGTCTAAGGTGGACGCCATGCATGTGCTCACTTTTCTCTTTTTTTCCAAGTCAAGAGTGTCTGTGGCTCCAGTAGGGTTGGCTTGGCACATAATTCTCTTCCATGACCTAATGTTTGTTGGTTGCACATTAACCTTAGCCGTTGATATGTTTAGCTCATCACATGAATTGGTGACCATGTGATTAGTTTGATGGGAGGCGACTAGGGTTGAAACCAATGATATGTTGTCATTCTCCAAACCTAACGAATTGGTGGTAATTGCATTCAAGGTTAACTTCCTTATCAACTTCAACAAATTGAGAAAGGCAACCCAAGTTAATGCTCTTTCCATTAGCCTTAATAGCTTCCTAAATTTTTGGAAAAGAATGATTGTCCCTCATAACCTCCACTGAATCAATTTCAACCCCCAAAATTTGCCTTGCATATAACTTCGTAACTGCCTCTTTTGTCCGCCTGTCATTCCGCTCTTCCTCTTCCATGATTGGTTCGGCTTCCACCAGAGACATGGTGATTGAATTTTGGTGAGCCACGTTCTGATCACCACCTTCACCCCTACTCTATGTCTTTTCCTTTTCTCCTTTCCTCTCATAGTATCCTGGGACATAAATGACACCCTTTCTCGCCAAAGTGTAAGGTGACGCTCTCAATGAAGGTCCGAACTGCTGCTTATCCAAGGTTAGTGTACCATTGCTTTGGACCCATAGAACGCAATCCCTATCATCATGAGTCAGACAACCACACCAATAACACAAGCTAGGTAGTCGTTCATATTTGAACTTGACCCATCGTTTCTCACCACTAGGTAGAGTAATGACCCTACCTCTGCACAAAGGAAGGGTAATATCAATTGCCACCCTCACACGAAAAAAGCTACCTCCATCCTCGTCCACCACTCCATTGGATTTTTGAATGTCTCCCATAGTATCACACAAACTTTTTGCCACTTTCCTTGTCTGGAAGCTAGTAGGAATGTCATGGACTTGCACCCAATACGAAACCTTTTTAAACTCAAGCTCTTGCACTAGGGTATCTCTTTTATACCTTGCATGAGTCAAATGCTGATCAAAACTCCAAGGTTGGCTTTTTAGAATCTTATCCACATCCGAGAGATTATCAAACACAAATAACACTATTTTGTTGCCTTGGTTCTTGATTCTAAATCCGTTAGTTGTCCTTTATAGTTGCCTAAAAGTTCGAGCTACTGCCTCCATTCGGAGAAAGCATGTAGTAAAGAATTTTGCAGCAATCAAGAACTCACCCCTCCTATGGTCTTTCAGAAGGATGGAACCAGTTCGCTCTTTTTCCGATTATTATAGATTGTTCCAGCTCCTTGTCAACTGCTCCATTGTCTCCTAGCAATGCTCAATGAGAATTCCTAATTTCAAAGGAGAGAAGATAAGAACTGTTTCCCACACCCCACGAATGAAAGTTACCACTAGCTCGAAGAGTACGCTTGATACTCTTTGGGGACAAAATTTTAACAAACAAAACTCTCCTTCGAAGAAGGGACAAAACTTCTATAGTCTAAGTGAAGTAGGAGACCCTACTTTCTTAGTGACTAATCTTTGTTACAATAGGTTACCACTTCTAGATTTTCATAGTCATAGGTATAGGTTGCAAAAATAATTTGTATCAATTTGCAATTTCTTCATTTTAAGAAAATTTCTAATGCAATAGTAGGTATTAAGGCTTCTATTGCAACTGAAAAAAAATTATAAATTATTATAACTAATTATTATAGTTGCAATAATTACTATTACAATAGTATTACTTTTTGTTGCACCAGCACTTAATGTAATAAAGTAATTTTGGTGTAGTGATTCAACTATGTTCACATAGTACTTAAAAGAGAAATTTTGGAATGTGCAAGAATAGATGAAGAATTTTGAACAAATGTCAAGTTATGATTTATATTAAAGCCCAACAAAACATTGTAGTTGTTACATGGGTCTTAGATAATATTACAAGAATACATGATAGAGACGATGTTAGGTCTAGGTGGGATGATTATAACTTAGATAAATTTGGCAAAAATGCCAGTGAAGGTGGGAGTATTAGCAATTAAGAGAACTAGTCGCTAACCCGTGCGATGCATATGAATAGCTACTGGACGAGTTTCAAAAAAAAAAAAAAATCATTATTTTTGAGTTGGAGTAGTAAGTAAAAATGCATAAAAAATTGATATTAAAAGAAATAGAACCAAGTTTTAATAATTAGGCAAAAATGTTTTTTTATTTATTAATTTTTGTAGGAAGTAATAAGAGACAGAATATTGCATATCTAGTTAAGTTTGTGTTGTTTACATATGTAAATATAAGATAGGTTGTAATATATATACCAAAAGGTATCTATTGAAATGTCATAATCCTTCAAATTTGATATATCAAAAGATGCACATTAAAAGGTCATAACATTTCATATTAGATATACAAAAATCTGCCTATTGACCAAAAATATGTTTAATGAAAAATGAAAATACACAATTGTTTGGTGTTTTTAAATATATACGTGGTATAAATTTATATAGTCATGTGACGCAATAAGAAGTAGTTAACAAAAAGTCAAACGTTTTACTTTTATATTAGATATAGATATAGTGAATCTAGACAAGGAAAAGATGAAAGTTATTCATGACAATAGAACTTGATTAATTTGTGGACTCTTAATAATAGTTTTTTATATAATTATTTCAGACTATTTTTTATGTATTGGTTAGGATTTTTTTTACTAAAATGTATTGGCTAGTATGGATTGTGTGTTGTGAAAATTTTAATGTATTTCTCCTATGAAGTTATCGATATATTAGTATTATTCCCATACTATACACAAATTGATGAAGATTCATGGGTGAGCCAAAAGAAATTTAAAAATATAATTAAAACTGAATTATTAAATGAATTGTAATAATAGCTAATAAAATAAGTAACTAATTTTAATAAAATAAAAAATTACTTTAATTTATATGATAAATACAGGTGTTTAGACTTTTAGTTGGGGTACAATTTAAATTTGTGAAACTAAAATGATAAAGTTTGATATAAATTAATTTTTTTGTTAAATCTTATACTTTGGCCAAGTGTCTAGAAGCTTAATCGGTTGGTACATGCACACACATTCTAGCTTATCCCTTGTTTCAAGGAACTTTACCTTAACAATTAATAACAAATTGATTTAATAATCTTTTTGAGAAATAGTTTCAACTTATAACTTCCACCTCTAATGATTACTCCCAACAAATTAATTTAATAATTAATAAAACTTAAGATGCAACTTGAGGGGAAAAAAAACTAAAGCTTGGAGTGTTCTTTCTTAAAAAAAAAAAAAAAAGCGCTTGTAATTTGTATCCGAAATAACACTTTATACCAATGTTATCCAAACACATAATTGGCAAAACAATCTTTTTAACAAGTTTTATCAAATGCTTACCGCAGTTCATAAATCACCATTTCTTATTAAAACATACCTTTCCAAATAGTTAACCCCAAACTGTAAGTTGAATATATATATATATATATATTTGGAGAAACAAGGTGTACGTTGAACATGAAAGAGGAAGAACAGCAACCAACAGCTATACTCCAGCTCAGCTTCAAAACTGCAATTCTATGACTTAAATAAGAAAATTAAAAGGGATTCTTTCACTTAAGGCTCGACACCATTTTGAAATCTAAACAGTTAACTTGAGCTGACAACACTGTTTTAATCTACACGATATAAAAAAGCCAGCTCGCTCATCTTCTCTTGTTCTTCACCTCTGCAACTTCTGGATTCCACAGCCTTTCAATCTCAGAAATTTTCTGTTATTTTCCATTTTAGGAAACTTGTTTATAAAAAATTGAAAAAACTGTATAAAAAAAAGTTAGTATTTTTTTTTTTTTTTTCATTTTTTTCATAAAAAAATTTCTAAAATTAATTAAACAATGTAATCATTCCATGTAACTAATCTACAGATATTCTCTGCCTTTGCTTTCACTACGTGAGAAAGAGTCCGACATGAGATACAGAGGTCAGGGTGCCACGTATTATGTCATTGACAGTATTTAAAGCGTGGAAAACGTGAGCTCAAAAATGTCCAAACCCCAATATATGAATCAGACGTGGGAGAAAAGTTGTATCGTTGGTTGCTTTCGCTTTATTTACATCCTTTCGCCTTCCCACATTATCCTATGTCGTCTTTTTTTTTTTTTTTTGTTCTTCTCACATTATTATTAGTATGCTCCAAGAAGGTCTGTCCAGTAGGTAATGCTCGATCGACCCCACCTATCAAACTTCTTTAACTTATTGTTTTTTCAGCGCAATAGGTTTCACATCTGCAATTGCTGATCCATGCATGTGGGGAAATCAACCTCAGTATGACTGGACCTCTTCTCTTTTTCAAAAAGCTTTATTATTTCATACATGGCAACCAACTATTGGGTTTCAGATTTGAGAATAGGATATGGAGTAAAGACTTTTATTTTTATTATTATTATTATTTTTTTGGGTTTGGTTTGCTGAAACATGTGGTTTGTGTTGAAGAAAATCTAGCTTCTTATCCCATGAGTTTGTGGTGGTACTGGAGTTTGTTTTAGAGGTCCAAGTCATATCAAAATTCCACCTTATGGAAGTCTAAAGATATTTATTTTCTTCACAATGGTTGGGATGGGGTGTTGTAATTCGTGCTATTATAAATTGTGACAATAATTCATACATGTAAAAGTAATGCTGTTTTAATCAAAATTTACCATATCAGCATTTGTGAAATAGATTATGAAAAATTATATCTCTGTCATCTTTTCTTTCCTTTTTTGCAAATTCAAGTGGATTAATTAAGTTCAAAAAAGTTGAAGGTGTCTGTTCAAAATTAATTATGGAGTTATTATGAAAGCATTATAAGTTAACAAGGCATTTGAAATTGCAAAACTCAATTTCTATAGTTTTCAACGCATCCAACTATATATAATTTGGAGTTTAATAGAGTGAATTATGGCCATTTTAATATAAAATATATAAGATGACATAATACATTTGAAGACGCTTGATTTCTCTTTTTTTTAGTTATATCTATTTAGTTTCTACTTTTTTTTTTTTTTTTTTTTTCAAAATTCCTTAGTCTTATTAACAATTTTGTTATGTTTTTTATGATTTGAATTATAAATTGATCAACTGTTTGAGCTTTATTAAATGTTCTTGTCTTAAAAATATAAGTTTTTACTCATGTTACAAGTTGGTCTATTTAAGACTTCTTAAAAAAAACACAAAAGTTGGTCTATTTAAGTCCAAGATATCATATATGGATTGAAAAAGAATAAGTGTTATTGTGAATCAAAGCAGTCTTGACGTTTGAGAATAGGGATTTCTTTTTGTTAACTCTTACAATCATTTAGTGTGGTTTGGATAGGTGGCGAGTTTCTTGCCTTATCTTGATTCGATTTCTTTTTTGGTGAGCTACATTATTCTACCAGATTGGTTCTGATATCCTTTTTCACAACTTGAAATTAAAAAAAGCACTAATTGCGTATGCACTGTATTAAAAAGGACTGTACTAGTCAAATTACAACGTACTAACACAATCTCATAAGGTTTAAAATGTTAATCAAATCAAAACAAGTCTTGAGTATCCTCTCAAAACAAAACAAAACACACACACACAAAAAAAAAAAAAAAAAAAAAAAATTTATCGATGAGAGTTATTATAACATTAAATAAGGAAATTATGAAAAGAAAAACAACATAATAAATTATCTTCCAAACAACAGGTTCACACTAGTCAAATCAAACCATTGATGAGTATATGCACTTAGTTTTTTTTGCAGAAGCAGCTAGCAGAATAACATCCATCACTGGTTCAGAAAATAAAGTATAAAATGGAAAAGGAAAGGACACTTATCAGAACACTTATCAGAAACGAAAAGGAAAGGAAAACAATAAAAGTTATAGAAGTACCTTATAAAATGAGAAGAGGATTGTTACCCCTATTTCTAGCGGTTTGAATTTAAATTAGGCTGGGGTCATGACTTGTCATCTTCCACGTTTGAAGGGCATGGATTTCACATCTATGCTAATTATACGTATTGTGAAAACGAGTTTCATCAAAACATCATCATAAAATAATATTCTGCAAGATGAATGATTTTGATGAAATTTTCTCATTATTTAGTTCACTCCACCAGGGCTAGAGGTTCGAGAGGGATGTTCAAAAGTGTTAAATTACCAATTCTCTAAAAAACTTAAGCTATTGGAAAATAGTAAATTTAATTATTTAATTCTAACATTCCATCTCACGTGTGAGCTCAAATTCTCTTTTAATAAGTGAAGCCTAATAGGCCAAAAACGTATTGACCCCTTGTGATTAATCAATTGATTAATTAGATATGTTTATTAATTAGTCATGTTTATTAATTAATTAAATTTACATGCAAAGCGTGTGGTAGCACAAACAAATCACCAATTAAACTAAGTGTAGCGGAAATTAAATTGACATGGTGATTTGTTTACAAATGAGGAAAACTAACATGGCAAAAACCCCACCAAGTGATTTTAAGGTCATCACTCTCGAGAATCCACTATTATCAAAATAAGTAGTTACAAGTAAAGGAATCTCAGTACCTTATACCAACTTACAGTTGAACCCTTACCCCAATACCCAATTGGACTTGTTCTGTAGTAACAATCTCTCATTTTGATGCACGGCTCCCAGTATATGACTAACCAATTGCGCGGATCCCAATACGCAACTTTAATCACCAACTAGAGAATGTTGTTGGTTGCAAAATTCTTTAGTTCATCCAAACAATGAAGATTGAGAAGATACTTGGTTACAAAACCCTACGGTATACAAACACAGCAACTTCTTCACAAGAAAGATGAATTAGGGCAAATTCTGTCTCTGGTCACAATTTGCTTGAACAAACTTTGCTCAACACTTGTGCAACTTGTGTCCTTTTTGACAGCCCTTAAAATAATCATTTTATATGTTTAGGGTTGTGAGAAAAGAAAGCTCAAACATACAATTACAGATTAGAGTCAAAATAGATCTGAAACTCAGTTTTACATAAACCTCGATAGATAGCTATTTGTCGAGCTGTTGTTGAGCCACGGGTTTGGAACAATTCTTAAAACTCGATAGATGCTAGTTGTCGAGTTTTAATGACATACATTTTCTCAGCTTAAATTTGGGACAGACTTACATGACTTTAACACTTAGTCTTGAAACAAGATTTCTTGAAGTATTAAACATATTCTAGATCTACCCCAAATATAAGTAAAATGCGTTTTGTCAAAGGATTAGCCAATTACATAAAATAATGACACATGTTCCTAACAAGTGAATCACATATGTCTTAACAAAGCTCAACACATGAGATTTTAAATATGATGTAGAGTGGAAAAAACAAGAATCAAACTTATGACCTCATGCTCTGATACCATGTTAAATTATCAATCCACTCAAAAACTTAAACAATTGAGAAATAATAAATTTAATTATTTAATCACATAATTCTAACAAATGTGTCCAGTTTGCACCTTGCACTAACTTGGTCAAGGCCTGAATTGCAATACAAGGAAGGGCTTGTGGCCAATTGCAACATAAGGAAGGGCCAAGTAGCTACATTTGTATATTCGTATTGAGGATTTTTTGGAAATTTTTGTGATAAAATTTGTAAGAAAATAACTGAAAACAGAAACAAGTATCATGTGTAAAGTGTAATCTTATCAATACTTATTTATACAATTTAGTGATAAAATCAGTACTTTAATTAATGGTTATGAATGGGTTCTAGTTAACTCAATCGGTAAAATTTTTTGTCTCGTCGAATGAAAGAAATGGGGTTCAAATTCAACCTACATCGAAATCAATTAATATCTTAACCTAATGATAAAGAGTAATCATCATAAAGCGAATGTTAGATGTTGAAATTCAATTGTATCCAAAAGAAGAAGACGAAGAAGAATAGAGTACACTAAAGTAGATAAAACCTCTTAAGATTTACTAATAAGAAAAATATAGAGAAAAAAATTTTAAAAATTATAAATTAATTCATTGGACCAAAATTTAATATTACAAATTCACAAAATCAATGATATGAAAAATAAAATAATTGAACAATAAACGCTTAATTTGGATGGAATACTAATAGTTTTATTTTAGTCCATAATTTAAAGTGCAAATAAAAGAGTACACTACATTCTCAAAATAATAATAATAATAAGGGCTTGTTTGGTCATCAATCTCAAATTTACATTTTCACATTTTAAACAATATTACACACTTTTTTCATCCACACATATTTCAAAAATCTATGAAGTGAAACGAGTAGTGAACAAATGCCTATATATTCATTTATGACGCCTTTTTTTTTTTTTTTTTTTTTTTTTGGAGAAATTCATTTATGATGTTTGACTTTAGATTTTTTTTTTCTTTTTTTGATTTGTACCAATTATTGAATAATATATTTTTTTTTTCACTTTTTTTTGCATAGATTTAATTCATGTAGTATCTATTGTTGAATTATGAATATTTAGCGCGTAAACAAGGGAGAGCCATATGTTTGAAAATCATACCAAAAATCTGACCTAATTCATTGAGATACATATACGTTAAAATGTGCATTCATTATTATGGACCCCATGGAACCAAGATATAATCTTTGCTTGTTGCCTTATTCAAGTCCTGAAGACTATAAACAGGGGACCATGCTACTGCACAACACCACAAGCCCACTTCTCTCTTCTTCTGCCCTAAACTTTGAAGTTTCTGAGTTTTCTCGCTTTGTTTATACACAACACGTCAATGGCCAGCACCATTATTGTGCTAGCTTCTGCACAGCAACCCATTAAGGCTGAGCTGAGAGTGTTAACTAGTAGACCCATTGGGAAATTTAGACTTGGTTGATAGAATTAATAAGTTTTAAACCCAAGTTGTTAATTAGATTTATTATGAATAAACGTTGTTAAAACGAATAAACGTTGTTAAAACAAACAAACATCAATATCATGTTAATATCATGCACAATGGAAAAGTAAATAAGACAAGATATGACCTAAGAAAACCAATTAAACAAACTAGTTTCACAGTTAAAAACCTGGGGGAAAACCTTCCTGAAAAGCAATCCACTATAATAAAGAGAAGTTTTAGATCTAGTACAAAATCTTTGTTCCTAGACTCTACAATCCCCATAGATGAACTTATAACAGAAACCTTCTACCGCTTCAGAACCTCTGAACTCTTCAATATATGAACGTCACCCTTTTGCATGGATCCCAGTATGTGACTAATCAATGATGCACGACTCTTAGTACGTGACTAACTCCAGCAACTTGAAGATGTTATTGGCTGCAAAGTTCTTCACTTCATCAATAATGAAGATCAAGAAGTACTTGATTACAAAACCCTAAGGCGTAAAAGAAGCAATAACTTCTTGTAGAGAGAATAAGGCACTCGGTTATTTTTTTCATGTGTTCTCCTTGTATCTTCTTATGTGATGGCTTTTAAATTAAGCCTTTTATATGTTTAGGGTTATGAGAAAAGGAACCCTACACATACATGTCAGCATGGGCTGAAAATCAGATCTAGAAATTCTGATTTCATAGATCTCAATAGATATTGTATCTGTCGAGAAGCTGTCGAGATATCTGTCGAGTTTTAATGAACAACACTTCTTTACTTGTTTCTTGGATAGATTTACATGGCTTCAATACTAGACTTGAACTCTTGTTCCTTAAAGTACTAAACTCATCCTAGATCTACCAAATTACAAGTAAAGTGCGTTTTGTCAAAGGATTAGTCAATTTACAATGACATTTGTTTTAACAAATTCCATATATGTCATAACAATCTCCCCCTTTGACAATTTGTGACAAAACCATAACAAAAAAATGAAGTATGAGAGAAGTCGTAAATCACTAAACTCATAATCACTTGTTGAGTACAATAAAATCTAATCCTAACATAAACTCTTGAAAAATTTTGCAAGAAGAGAGTTTATGGCTTGATAGATTTTGACAACCTGTCTTTCTGAAACACTTTAAACAAAACTCATTAAGACATCTTAGTGTGAAACAGAAATAAAGGATTGCATACAATAAGAAACATGTGTATAAAGAGTGAAAAGAAATAACACATAGAGAGATAGGTGAAGAACAATATACATCATATATATATGTGTGTGTGTGTGTGTGTGTGTGTGTGAAAATAAATACAATGTATGTAAAAATGGTGACAAGACTGGTGTACAAGAAGCTAAAAGAAGTTCCTAAAATAACAAGAAGGTAAACACTCCCCCTAACAAGATGAAACACAACTCCCTCTTACAAAGGCATGTATTTCTCCCCTTAACATGTAGAATCTTAAAAAGAAACCACATTTTCTCCCTCTTTTTGTCATGATTGATAAAAGGTACCAAAAGCTATAAAGTTTCACTCGAGAAACATAAAGATAATAAAAAATGATTAAGAGGGCACAAGGAATCCATATAAATGTATGAATGTAATGAAACAAGATGCTATGGATGACAAGATAATATAAAGATGCAAAACATGTGGAAAGAAATGCATGCAAGAGGGTCTTCGACAGATTGAGAAGCTGTTGAGTTGCTATCGAGCAGAAGCCAACCTCGATGGATCGAGAATCTATCGGCTAGAAAGAAAGTTTCTCGATGGATTGAGAAGTTGTTGAGATTTTATCGAGAAGAAATCCAAAAACCTCGAGGGATCGAGATTGCATTAACTTCTATCGAGACAAGAAGAAAAAGGGGCTTGATAGATGGGAATCTGTTGAGGATCTATCGAGAAGTTGTCGAACTTAATAAAAAGCAGTTTTTCAAAGAGAGGAAAAACACAAAGAAATAAATGCAATCAAACAAGCTACTCAACCAAAGATCCAAGCTACACACACACAATTTTATATTTCAAAAATAAGTCAAGACAATTTAGTGAGTACACATTAACACATGTATCCCTTGTGATGGCCAAATCACAAGCTACCTGCACATGTATCAAAAGTAGAAAAGAATTTTGCGTGTTGTGTGTGAAAACATAGTTAGAGTACATAAGTGTCTTATGTTATGATAATTTTAGCTATGAGAAAGTTCATTTAAACTCACACACAATCATAACTGTTTGATGGGGTCTATCACCTTCGAGGTACGTTCTTTAACTCCCACATCTCCTAGAAATACACTTGCAACCATATTTAAAACCATTTTGATTCTCTTTGCTTTTGATTTTCTTTGCATATTTTTTTTCTTTTGAGCATATCATGCATGGGCATATAAAAGAGAGAAGAAATACCCAATTATGTTAAGCTTAAACATCATAATTTTGCTATACCGAAACACATAGATGTTATTCATGATTGGCGGGCTTTAGTGGTGAGATGATTATTTATACCTTTCTCTTAAGATTTTTTTAGTCATTTCCGTCAAAAAGAGTGATATGAGTGTTAAATACAAGAGATTACTTAATCGTACTCATCACAAACACGAGCCACAAAACTCACTTGCTGAGTTGTGCATTGAGATGCTCATCTAAGGTACAAAAGATACAAAGTTTGGAAAATTTTATTTCAATGGTCATCCAAAGTACACAAGTACCAATGTACAAAAAGAGACACTGTTTTTGTAAGTTTTTTATCCTTTTTATTTTTATTCAAAAAAAGACTAAACTACCAAACAAAAATAGATAAATAACATGAAAGCATGAAAGAGAGACGCGTATGCATGAAAGCATGATTCCAAAGCTGATAAGAAATCAAGTAAAGAGAGTCATACTTTAGATAGAAAGAATTAAAGTAGAGGACAAACAGAATAGAAAATTAAGTCTTGGGCTCCTTCTCACCCACATAGCACGAGTCTTTGGCCGTGAAGATGATAAGGCATGTGTCCTAGTATGTCTACTAAAGGACGTAGAAGAATTAGAATTTTCTTGAAATTGAGTTAAAAAAATCAAGGCTTTTAATAACTCTACAAACAAAGATGTAGGTCTTTGAGAGGAAACTTGTGATCGTTTGGACACTTGCTTTTAAGAATACAACTTAAATTGATTAGGACAAATGTGTCCAGAAACACCATAATGATGATAAACATGAGGTCTAACAAAGGATTTAAAATTAGCCAAATTAGTTTTGGATTTCATACCTTTATCACCTTTCTTAGATTGGGGCACAAAGACAGTCCTTGATCCAGAAGCCATGGAAAAGGAGGGGCTAGAGGAAACAGCATATTCAAAGCCAGTCTTATCAAAACTAGGCTTTTGAGTACTCAATACTTCATCAAGCTTTGCACTAGACATCCTCTCTATTTGAGTTTTAGCTTGACTAAGCTCAACCTCGAGATTCTTGACTTTCTCTTCTAATGAGGTGTTCTTCACAACAAAAGTCTCAACTAATCTTGTAGTCTCATCTAGTTTGACTAACAGATCAGTTTTTTCAGTTTTTACCACATTAAGCTCTTTTCTACAAAGATGAGAAGTCTTTTCAGATTTTATAAATTCAGTGCATAACTTATTATAGACTTCCTGAAGGGTCATCTTCTTGGGTACTTCATCATCAGAAGAACCCTTACTATCATTAACACTCTCCACAGTCATCTTATCGGTTGTGGCAGCAAAGGTCATAAAATGACCACATTCATCCACATACTCATCGGAAGAGTCATTCTCAGTATCACTCTAGGTAGCAACCAACACTTTATCTTTGACTTCTTTCATAAGGTAGTTTGGGCACTCTATCCTCATATGACCAAAACCTTTACACTCATGGCACTAGATAAAGGGTTTCTCATTCTTACTCTTCCTAGATGATTTAGATTTTCTAGTAGGTTTGTCCTTATCATCTTTCCTAAATTGAAGAAGTTTGATAATCTCATTAGTTATGAAGGTTAGATCCTCATCCTCATCATCATTTTCATCTTCATCTTTGCTTTCATCTTCATCTTCAGAGCCATCAATTTCTTCCTCTATACCCTTAAGAGCCAAGTTTCTACTCTTTCCACCTTTTTCCATTAAACCTAATATCATCTCATAGGTTTGAAGGTTTCTTACAAGCTCAATTAAAGGAATTTGATCAATGTCGTTCACTTTTTCCATGACAGTGATTTTGGCATGGAATCTTTTAGGTAAGGACCTAAGGATTTTCCTAATAATTTTGGATTCTACTATAGATTCTCATCCTCCTCCATCATTATTTCTTCAAAACTACTAGTGAGTCTTTGAAGTTTCACAGTCTTTACTGCCTTGGTACCTTCATAGGTGGTTTCAAGAATGGTCCATGCTTCCTTGGAAGATATTTTCTTGAATTCCTCATTGGTCACCCCACTAAAAAAAGTATTCAAGGTCCTACTGTTGAAATTTGCTGCTTAGATTGTTGCTTCATCCCAATCCAATGGCGCTTCCGTAGGCTCAATCCAGCCAATTTCAACAGCTTGCCATACTTTTTCACCTAGAGCCTGCAAAAAAACTTTCATATGAACTTTCCAGCATGCATAATTAGTGCCATCAAATAAAGGAGGAATCAAAAGAGACTGTCCATAATCCATGACAATGGGATCAATGATCACACTCAGGAAATTAATCCAATCAAAGTGTACCCGCTTTGATACCACTTGTTGGGAAATTTAGACCTTGGTTGATAGAATTAACAAGTTTTAAATCTAAGTTGTTAATTAGATTTATTATGAATAAACGTTGTTAAAACAAACAAACATTAATATCATGCATAGCGGAAAAGTAAATAAGACAAAATATGATGACCCAAGAAAACCAATGAAACAAACTAGTTTCACAGTAAAAAACCAGGGGGGAAACCTTCTCGAAAAAAAATCCACTATATTAAAGAGAAGTTTCAGATTTAGTACAAAACCTTTGTTTCTAGACTCTACAATACCTGTAGATGAACTTACAGCAGAAACCTTCTACTGCTTTAGAACCTCTAAACTCTTCAATATATGAACACCACCTTTTTGCACGGATCCTAGTAGGTGACTAACCAATGATACACGGCTTACAGTACGTGACTAACTCCAGCAACTTGAAGATGTTGTTGACTACAAAGTTCTTCACTTCATCAATAATGAAGATCAAGAAGTACTTGGTTACAAAACCCTAAGGCGCAAAAGATGTAGTAACTTCTTGTAGAGAGAATAAGGCACTCGATCACTTTTTGCATGTGTTCTCCTTGTATTTTCTTATGTGAGGACCTTTAAAATGCCTTATATATGTCTAGGGTTGTGAGAAAAGAAACCCTACACATACATGTCAGCATGGGCTGAAAATCAAATTTGAAAATTCTGATTTTGTAGATCTCGATAGATATTGTATTTGTTGAGAAGCTATCGAGACCTCGGTAGATATATCTGTCGAGACCTTGGTAGATATATCTGTCGAGATGTCTGTCAAATTTTAATGAACAACACTTCTTCACTTATTTCTTGAACAGATTTGCATGGCTACAATACTATACTTGAATTCTTGTTCCTTGAAGAACTAAACTCATCATAGATCTACTCAATTACAAGTAAAGTGCATTTTGTCAAAAGATTAGCCAATTTATAATGACATATGTTCTAACAAGTTCTACATATGTCCTAACAAGTTATAATTTAACTTGACTAAAATATAGACTTTTTTAAAAATAATAATAATAACGATAAAAATTTAAATATATAACGTTTGATTTCATTCTGATAGTTTTTCTTATCAGGCTAAAACACTGATTTTTAATATGGACGAAAGTTGAACTCCTACTATTTAAGAGATAACTTTTATTTTTTGAAGAAGGAAAACATAATATCATCACGAAGATAAAATCATGTGTCACCATAACAAATACCAAGTTCTTTAGAACCCACTGGTAATTTAATTTCGTTGAATCACGTGAAAAAAAAATCAAAGAATAATTAGTTTATCGGGTATGAAGTTGGTGCTAATATTTTTTTTTTGAGCAAAAAAATGGTGCTAATATGGAGACTCTCTGATGTTCTCAATTGTATTGACAAATAGGTCAGCATTGAAGAGTTAAAAAAGAAGAATATTCTATTGTTCATTTCGGGCGTGGAAATCTCTATTGATGAAATTTCAATCTTAAAGCCAATATATGATGCAATAAGGAAGGAGGAGCAGTATAAGATTGTATGGATCCCGATTGTTGACCAATGGAACGATGACACGCGTAAGAAGTTTGAGATGCTTAAGTCCAAGATGCCATGGTACGTAGTGCAGTACTTTTCACCCATAGCTGGTATCAGGTTCATCAAAGAGGAGTGGCACTTTAAGAACAAGCCTATTATCGTGGTGATGAACCCAAAAGGGAAGGTGGAATGCCCAAATGCAATCCATATGATTCGGGTATGGGGAATGAGGGCATTTCCTTTCAGTAGCTCTATTGAAGAAGCTCTATCAAATGGAAGAGACTGGATGGGGTCCATAGTGACTGGCATAAACCCAAATTTACATAACTGGGTAAAGTTTAGTAATACAAGTTCTAAAAATCAATTGCTTAGGCACTGACACACATTCACAAATGAATAAAAATCTTTTATCTTACTCTAAATGTTTCACTTTATTCTTTGCACATTTTGTCATGCATATTTTTTTCCCATTTAAAATAATAAAATTTTTGATATAATTGATGGAGTATAAAATGGAATATTGAGAGTAGACATATGTGATTTAATCTCAAACATAATTAAACTAGTGATGTTCATGCAAAAAAAAAAAAAAAAATTGATGATTAAAACATTTTGCTCAATCAGATCAAAGAGGAGAAGTACATTTTCTTCTATGGTGGCAAGGACAAAGAGTGGATTCAACAATTTACTACAAGTGCAAATGCCTTTGCAAGCGATCCAGTAATAAAGGACACAAGGGTTTCTATAGAGTTGCTTTGTGTTGGAAAGAGCAACAAAGGTGAGGATGCAAAAGCTATTTTAGCACCCTAAACCATAAAAATCATGCTACATCAAAAGTGTTATATCTAAAAATTTATAACATTCAACTACGGTGAACTATTATATTTACTACTTAATAAAAGAGAATACGCTAAAGGCTATGAGATGTGAATGAAATGGGTTCATAGTTGACACTACAAAAAAAGGGGTCTATAGCTGCGTTTCAAAAACGCGGCTATAGACCCCAAAAACGTGGCTATAGTGTAGAGCTGCGTTTCCTATAGCCGCGTTTACAAACACAGCCTAAACAGCGCAGCAATAGGCCTATAGCCGTGTTTTTTAACCGCGGCTATTCGTAGTTCTTCTTAATGATATCAACCATGTCAATCAAGTAAAGGATTGTGGACAAATTTCGTCTAGAGGCAACTTATTTTATTTTATTTTTTCACATTATATGGCAAGATAATAGCTTTTGTTTTATAAGTTAAAGCAATGCTACAGTCGTAAACTATTTTACAATATTTTTACAAATGGTTAATGTGGCCAACTTCTTATTAGTTTTTATTTAAGCATATCATTAATACCACTTTTTCATTTAACAATAACCACTACCGCTTTATAAAATATTTTGTAAAACAAACCTAGTATTTATCTTTTAGGTTAGTAAATAAAAGAAAAGAATAGAAAAAGACCAGAGAAAAAGAAATTCTCCAATGGGGAGGAGCATATTCTATTCCTACTGTTGCGTAATGGGGCGTAGTACCTTACCTGACAATGTGGTCAGTGGTCACTACTAAGAGCATCCATAGTGGATGTGGTATTTGTGTTAAATGCTATAATATTTGGCATCTGGCACACCAAACACCAAAAACGGAGTTTTATTAGATGTGTTAAATATGTTAAACTTTTGCAACATGCTACAGTACCATTTTATTTTGACATGGTACGGACGAAGAATGGCATATGGTTTTTTATTTTTTTATTCATCTTTCTCTCTCATCTCAATTAAAATATCTTTTTCATCTTCTCCTTCAGCCACAGATTCACCACCTCCATCTCCACTCTCCCATACCCTTTCTTCTTCCCTCTTTTCTTTTGCTCTATTCTCTTCCCATTCATGAATCATGAGCCACCACCGATTTCCTCTCTACCATCTCACAAATTCCATCATCACTGATCTATAAAATCTTCTTCATCGGTTTTTTCCCCTCTTTTGTTCACTCTCTCCTCTCTGTTCTATCTCATACACCGAATCAGTTTAGTTTATCTTAGAGTTGCCGATTCGCTGTTCAATCTCGGTATCATTGATTTGCTGTTCAATCTCAGTATCACCGATTCTCTGAAGGTTTCATTGATTCACTGATTCTTTGAAGGTTTCATTGATTCTCTTGGGTTCATCGATGGTGGTAGATGGGTTTTAACAGCAACCAATGGTTGGTGGATTTGGTGGTTGAAGGTGGTGCTTGGCGGTGTGAGCTTGAAATTTGGGTTTTTTTTTTTTTTTTTTTTTTTTTTTTTTTTTTTTTTTTTTGCTACAATTTGGGTTGATCTGATATTGCCATATTAGTGAGTAATTTTGGTGGTTGGTTTGTAGTAGAGGTGTTGTTGCGGCAGTGGATATTGGTGGCTGGTGGTTGTGCCGTTGATGTTGTTGCTTTTGTTGATGATAATGGGGAGGAAATAATATATTATTTTAATGTGTAGTAAATATTATTTTTATGTATAGAATTGAATGATAAAACATCTGATAAATGAGATATTGTAAAATGATGTGGTAAAATAATAAAGTAGGCTTTTAATGTGTCAAAATGACATTTTTTATGCAACATCTACTACAGATGCTTTAATTAGCTAAAAACATAAACAATGTGGTACATGGGTTTAAAAACCAGACCGGACTGGCCGGTCTAACTGGTTCAACCGAGAACTGGCCTCTAATCCGGTCCGATTATGATAAAAAACTGAAAATGACTTAAAACTCGGTAAATAGTAAAAACCGGTCAGTTCAACCTGAGAACTGGAAAAATCAGAGGTTGAACCGATTAATGACCGGTTGGGGTTTTTTGACTTTTTCGGGAAAACTACGTCGTTTTGGTCCTCAAAATTAATACTAAAGTCCTAAAACTAACCCTAAGCCTAAAGTCCTCACCCTCAGACTCTCTCATCTCACGATCACTCACACCTCACTCTGCCTCAGCCTTACTCCCTCACGATAAGTCAAGCTCTCAAATCTCAACTCTCTCATCTCAAGATTAGTCAAGCTCTCCCTGCCCCACTCACCTCAAGCACGCACCTCTTTCTGCACTCTCTGCCTCACGCATAGCGGCACACTCTCACTGCGCTCTCTGAAGTTCAACTTAAACTGAGGGTTTTATTTTTTATTTTTCCTTCTTGGTTGGTCTTGCCCTCGCCCTTTGTGCTCTGCTCTCTACTTCTCGGTGTCTGGGTTTTGGGTTTTCTAATTAGGTAATGTTCTTTTCTTTTTATTTTGATTTTCTTTTTCATTTTCTCGGTTCTTTTTTTTTTTTTTCATTCATTTCTCTCGGCTTCATCAAGTAATAAACTAATAATTATTATTATTATTTTTTTTTATGATTTTGATTACTTGATTTTGATTTTGATTTTGATTTATCATTTTCTTTGTTATGGGTTTTTTTTTTTTTTTTTTAATTTTTTTTTTTATCATTTCTCTTGGCTTCATCTCAGATTCTCAATTCATGTTCTCGGCTTCATCTCAGGTTCTCCTTCCATGACTTCACTAGTAAGTGGTAACTTCAATTATTAGTTTACAATAGTATTTTAGTTTATTTGTGATTTTGTGTATGTTGTGAATTTGATTTACAGAGCATTATTGTTTGTGAAATATAGTTTATAGAGTATTATACTATTGATTGTGTATGTTGTTTTGATGAATTTATTTGTTGATAAAATGGTTACTGCCAGTCTGAAATTGTTGAATGAAATGGAGTCCGCCTGTACCATCTAATGAACATGCTTCTACAACCGGGTCTAATGCTAATTCTTCATCTGTGAGAGCGAAATGTGATCCCACATGGGATCATGTAACTGAAGTTTGAAAGACGGAAAAAGTAGTTATAGATGTATACATTGTGGGAAAACTTATAAAGGAGGGGGTATCAATAGGATGAAAAGACATCTAGCTGGAATTAAAGGTGATGTGGCTGCATGTATGGGTGTACCTTATGATGTTAGGTTTCAAATGGTTGAGAATTTGAAGGAAATTTCAAAATTTAAAGAACAAACAAAAAAGGATCAAGAAGCATCTAATTATTCGCCATTAGAAGACTCACTAGAATTTGAAGATTTCTAAGCAATTACTCCTAGAGGTAGGTGTAGGGAGTTTAATCAAAATCCCAACCTGTGAGAAAAAAAAATAGAGAAAACACACGCCAAAGAAAACAATCACATGCATAAAACAATATTTATGTGGTTCGGCAATTTGCCTACATCCACAGAGTTGCAGGGATTTCATTATTATTAGGGAAAAGTACAAAAGTGCGGCTACAAGATTTTTCACTATCTCAAAAAACATGGCAACAACCCTATAAAACCCTAATCACCAAAGTCGGTGTCACAATGGGCTAAACGGGCCAAAAATTTTTTCCTAGGGGTGTTGCCCTCTGACCCCCAAGAGGCTTGTCCATAAGTGCTTCGGCTTGGACCTATTGGCCTAAGCCTCCACTCCATAGACTAAACCTCAGTAAATCTCCCATTAAAAAGCCAAGCAATATTATTCGGGTTGGGTCAGGTCGTCGAACTAAATCAAACAAAATTAGGCTCCACAAAGCCTAACAGTAGGGGGTTAGGTAGGAGAAATAGAAGTGGTCCTAGTAGTTTTCCATCAAGATCCAATCTTGGCAAGAGAAAGGTTGGTGACATTGGTAATTACTTCGCTCCTAGAACAACACCGGGAGCTCAACCTTCTATTAAAAGTGTGCTTGCTGGCAAAGAAAAGAAGTGGAGGGTTGATATGTTTGTAGCAAGATGGATGTATGATGCTTGCATTCCAATTAATGCTGTGAATTCTAGTTATTATCAACCTATGTTCAATGCTGTAGCTTCTTATGGTCCTGGATATAGAGGCCGAAATTATCATGCCCTTCGAGTGCCTTTGTTAAGAAATGCAAAAAGAGAAGTCCAATTGATTGTTGATTCTCATCGTTCATATTGGGCTGACACTGGTTGTACAATAATGGCTGATGGGTGGACTGATACTAGGCATAGAACATTGATTAATTTCCTTGTCTATTGTCCTAAAGGAATTATTTTTATACGTTCTGTTGATGCTTTTGACTTGGTTAAGGATGCTATTAATTTGAGTAACTTGTTTGATGAAATTGTCAGTTGGGTTGGTCCTGCAAATATAGTACATTTGGTCACTGACAATGCTGCAAATTATGTAGCTGCTGGAAGAATTTTCTGTTGAAAATATAGGAACATTAGTTGTTCACCTTGTGCAGCACATTGCCTAAACCTAATTTTTAATGAGATTGGGAAGATGGATCATGTAGCTAAACTTGCAAAGTGTGCATCTAAGATCACAGTGTTCATCTATAGCCATGTGGCTTTGCAAGCTTGGTTGAGGACTAGAAAAAATTGGACGGTAATTGTGTGTCCAGGGCTAACTAGGTTTGCTACTACTTTCATTGCCTTAGGGAGTCTTAAGGAACATAAGCATGACTTATAAGCATTGATGACTAGCAAATTTTATGTTGAATCAAGATATGCAAAAGATAAGAAAGCAAAGGCAGTGATGAAAATCATTCTTGACAATCAATTTTGGAATGATTGTCATGTAATTGTACATATTAGGTAAAATAGGAAAGACTTTCATAAATAAATAAATATATATATATATATATAGAGAGAGAGAGAGAGAGAGAGAGAGAGAGAGAGTCCCTTTAGTAACTATTATACTTTTATATTTAAACACATATAATAATTATTCATTAAAAGAAATATAGAAATCATCTATAGCCTGATGGTTGACGTTTATGATAATGAAAGGGAGATTTGTGATATAAAACTCTCCGCATAAAACTCAAAATATCAATGGTGTAGAGAAATTATAAAATTTAATTTGTAACAATCTTAAAATTTAGAATTTAATTTTAAAAACTTCTAAAACTATAGGTTTCAAGTTAAACCACCTAAAAAAAATGTAAGGTTATAATGTGTCTCCAATAAAATAACATATATAAAAGAAACAACGTGAGAAAATCACTTCTTATTTTTTTTAATATTTTTCTGTGAGCAGAGAAAAATCACTTAAAATAAAAAAGAAATAGTCCAAATTTGACTAGTTAAAAACAACAACGTGAGCTGGAAGTTATGTCACCCACCAATTATAAATAAATAATAAATAAAACCAACTCAGCTACTAAAGTCATACTTTGTCTTTTGCAAACTACTACTATCTTAATAATTTCGTGAAGTATAGCAAACCTCAAAAAATAAAAATAAAATGCATGCAAAACTAGTTAAATCATAAATGTGAAAACAACGTTTTTTTCTTCTTCTTCCTTTTTTTTTTTTTTTTTTGGTAAACAACAATGTGGCGATTGATTGATTGATATTGATGTGTTATCGCCTCATTGGATTATGCGCAAAAAATTCGCCCACCTATTTATTTCATTCGCAGTAGTAGTGCTGCGTGTTGCACGTGAACTTTATCTTGGAGTTCCCCTGTATATAGCTCCAAATGGGTGTGGCGTGAGTCATCACCGATTACTCTGTGTCTGGTTGTACTTGGGGGATGGGAAGAGAAAGGAAAAGAGGAAGAGGAGGGGAAGAATATTTCTCTTTATGTGTTTGGCTATGGATAAGAAAAAAAGAAGAAGAAAATATGAGTATTTTATCTTTCTTTTGTTTAGTTTGCAAAAAAAAGAAAAGAAAAATGCGTAGAGAAAAAATTCATATATAACACTTGTAATTTTTTAAAATATTAAAAATATATTAGTCATTTTATAGTATAAAATGACAGGCCCATAAAATTTGTAATCTCCTATTTTTTTTCCTCCCATTTCCGTCCATATCGATCTGATACCAAAACAATGGACCCCATGGAATATCATTCCACCTTATCCATTTTTATTCGCTTTGGTACAACCAAACGGTGAAAATGAGATGTCTTTCAACCTTTTCCCTTCTAGGAGTTTCCGCTTAGATAGATCCAAATGGATGTGTGAGTCATCACCAATTTCTCTTTTAAAATGGATAGGCTATTGATAAAAACGAAGTTGTTTTCACATTTATGATTTAACTAGTTTTGCATGCATTATATTTTTATTTTTTGAGGTTTGCTAGACTTCACTAAATTATTAAGATAGTAGTAGTTTGCAAAAGACAAAGTATGACTTTAGTAGCTGACTTGGTTTTATTTATTATTTATTTATAATTGGTGAGTGACATAACTTCCAGCTCACGTGGTTGTTTTTTACTAGTCAAATTTGGACTATTTCTTTTTTTTATTTTAAGTGATTTTTCTCTATTCACAGAAAAATATTAAAAAAAATAAGAAGTGATTTTCTCACGTTGTTTCTTTTATATTTGTTATTTTATTGGAGACAAATTATAACCTTACATTTTTTTTTAGGTGGTTTAACTTGAAACCTATAGTTTTAGAAGTTTTTTAAATTAAATTCTAAATTTTAAAATTGTTACAAATTAAATTAAATTTTATAATTTCTCTAAACCATTGATATTTTGAGTTTTATGCGGAGAACCATCAAGCTATAGGTGATTTCTGTATTTCTTTTAATGAATAATTATTATATTTGTTTGAATATAAAAGCATAATAGTTACTAAAGGGATTCTCTCTCTCTCTCTCTCTCTCTCTATGTATATATATATATATATATATATTTATTTATGAAAGTATTTCCTATTTTACCTAATGTGTATAAGATGGGAATACTACACATAAGAAAACACAATATATACTTATACTTTATTATTTTTAATTAGTGCTATAAGTATTTTGAAAATACACAAAAATTGCTTAACTTTGTCACCAATTCCAATCGTCCCTCTCTTTTCCATTTTGTGTAATTTAAAAAAAAAAAAAAAAAAAAAAAAGAAGCTTTTCTTGTCTTTGGTTTGTATGTTTATGATAGTGTTGGTGGTGATTGATTTGGCAATTTTTGGATCTGGGTTTTATGGATCAGATGTTTTGAGCTTTGTTTAGTTGGTACGATCATGTGGTGAAAGGGTAAGAATATAGCAGCCAACACATTTTTTTCTTCTTGATATTAATTTTCTATACTTTGGATTTTTTTTTTTTTTAATTTTCTTATTTAAGCTTAATTTGGGATGTGTTAGCATGCGTTTAGATTGAGATTATAAATGAAAATTATTTCATTATTCAACTTATTTTTGCTATTATTCATAAACCCCACTACATTTTTTTGGCATTATTCTTGGGCCTCACTATACTATTTCAACTAACTTTTACCTTTATCTACAGTACTTTCAGTAATAATTTTTCAGTTTCAGCAAAGTAAGCGGTATCCAAACACATAATTACTTTATTGTTAAACTTTTTTTTCCTCAATTATTTTTAGGAATAATATATAAATATTAAGATAACATATTGTTTTTACTTTTTACCCCTTAACTTTACACAATTTTTTTTTTTTTTTTTTAAATTTGAAAAGTGAAAATAGTAAAACTAATGATTAAATTCAGCAGAACTAAAAAAGTAAAAAGAACTAAATTAAAAGTAGATTAAGTCTTTGGAAAACACTAAAAGTATAAGTATGGAATTAAAAATCTGTCAAAAACGCTCACGACAGATTGCTACAACCTTACCTTGATTCTTGATTTCTAGAATTAGAAAATTTTCTTTTTTTGATAGACTCTAGAATAAGAAATATGTAGTTGAAGTTGGGCAGTTATCGTAAAAGATGTACTTATAATTACCAATTTCTCTTAAAATGGATAGGCCAGTAATAAATACGAAGTTGTTATCAAATTTATGATTTAACAACGTTTGCATTTTTTTGTTTTTTTTGTTTAGGTTTATTAAGATAGTAGTTTACAAAATATAAAGTATGACTTTAGTAGTTGAGTTGGTTTTTATTTATTTATTTATGATTGGTAGGTGAAATAACTTCAGCTAGTTCACGTGGTTGTTATTGACTAGACAAATTTGGACTGTTTCTTTTTTATTTGTTTTAAGTAATTTTTCTCACATTGTATCTTTTATGTTATTTTATTGGAGATAAATTATAACCTTACATTTTTTTGGGTGGTTTAACTTTTTTGTTGTTGTTGAAAATGGGTTGTTTAACTTGAACCCTATAGTTTTAGAAATTTTAAATTATATTCTAAAATTTAAGTTTGTTACAAATTAAATCTTATAATTTTCCTATTTTTAATTTTTTTTTGAGAAGAACCCTAATTTAAAATTGAATATCAGACTTTTAAATAATATCAATTAAAACCCTTGAAATATAGTTGAGTTTTATGCGGAGAGTTTTAAATAACAAACCTCCCATTCTTTATTATACATGTCAACCATAATCAAGCTATAGATGCTTTTTGTATGTCTTTTAATGAATAATTATTGTATTTTTTTTAATATAAAAGCATAACTGTTCCTAAAGTGATTCTCTCTCTCTCTCTCTCTCTCTCTCTCTATATATATATATATATAATTGATTTTGTGTTATTTTTTACTAAATTTATTTGTAATTTAAGAATGGCACATTTGCAAGTGAATAGCATAATATTTACTTATAACCACGAGGGGTTAATTTAATGGTTCTTAAGACCTTACAAGATTATATTGTGTTCAAAATATTTACCTGGTATTTTAAAGTCACCTCTAAGGAATTCATCCCTATATTTAAGCCTAATTTGGGACATGTTATTTGATTGTTAAAATTTTTTCTCTTACTTGTTTTTAGGAATAACATATAAATACGGAGTATTATGTTAAAATATTGTTTTTACCCTTAACTTTACACAAATTTCGTTTTTTTTTAAATAAAAAAAAATTGATAATGAAAATAGTAAAACTAATGATGACATTCAATAGAACTAAAAAGGACTAAATTAAAAATAGATTAAGTCTCAGAAAAGCACGTATGGAATTAAAAAATTGTCAAAAATAAAAGATATAATTTGTAATTCAATCATTAGGATATTTCTACCTTCTCTTTAATTTATTTTATGATAAATCTTCTACTTCCTATTAATTTGTAGTGATAATTGGTAGAGCTAATTAATCAAAAAGTGTTTTCGAAATCAAAATCAATAAATTTTACAGTTAAAATCTATCTATCTTTTTTTCTTTTTCTTTTTTTTTTTGAGAATAAATGGCAGATAAAATCTATCTATCTTGGTGTACAAATGATTAAAAATTTGTCGATTCATCTATCTCTTTCGATGTGAAATAATTAAGAACACAAAAATATACATTACTTGTACTATGTACATAGGAAATGGGATTTGGATCCCAACTCAGAAGAGTACCCCACCCTCGTTCGCATGCTGTACTTATAAATAAGGTGAAAATACCATTTTGGTCCCCACATTTTAGGGTCACAATTAATTTGGTCCCTATGCATGGTATCGGTCAATTTGGTCCTTGCTATTTAAACTTACAGTCAATTTGGTTCTTACCGTTAACTCACTAACGGAAAATATTTACATGGCAAATGGTTTGTACAGTTGGCATATTTAATATTAAAAAATTGGATCAGATGATGATGTGTCTAAGTTTAAGTGGCCATGTCAGCACTTAGGTGGCAAAAAAAAAAAAAAAAAGCCACATAAGCTTTTATATATATATATATATATATATATATATATATTCTTTTTGTCTTTTATAAACCTATAATTTCACAAAAATAAAACTGAATCTCTCTAATATAGTAATATTTCATCTCTAGTAGTGTGTGATAATTCTTGTGATCTTTGATTCATGCCCAAAGAAGCCAAAGCCAATAGTAATCGCTGTCACTCCAATGCTATAGCCAATCCTCCAACTCAAATTATGTCACTTTGACCAACATACACATGTAATGAGGAGCTCGCAGGACCCTGTTGCTGCACAAGGTGATGACGATCTGAGGCTAGGTCCATGCTGGTTGAGCTTGAGACGAGGAGATCCGAGTCAGGTGGTCAGGATCGATTGGATTTGGTTTTCTTTGGGGTTTGTGGTCACAAATCGAGCTCTATGGTGGATCTAGGTTTAGGATGGTGTTGGACGGTTGAGGTTGTGGTGATTTTGGGTTTGCAGGCAAGGATTGTGGGATTAGTTTGAAATTTTGAATTTGGGGCTTTTATTTGAAAATTTTGGAATTAGTTTGAATCTGGATTTGGTGGATCCTCTGCATCTAGGTTTTCTTTTAGGAGATGATTTTGGGGTTAGAATATTTTGTTGGACTAATTTTTTTTTTTTTTTTTTTTTTTTTTTTTGAGAATGAAATTATTGGACTAAATTATTGTTTGGTTACCAAGAAATTGCAATAAAGGAAAAAAAAAAAACCAATAGCAATAAATAAATAAATAAATAAATTATGTCAGTTTAAGAAAATTGTGAGAAAATTAGAAGAAAAAATACAAAACGGAAAAAATAGGAAAAGAAAAGAAAAATATTTTTTAAAGTTGATGTGGCTTTTTTTTTTGCCACCTAAGCACTGACATGGCCACTTAAACTTAGACAAATCATCGTATGATTCAATTTTTTAATATTAAATATGCCAACTATACAAACCATTTGTCACATAAATATTTTCCATTAATGATTTAACTGTAGAGACCAAATTGATTGTAAATTTAAAATGCTGAGGACCAAATTGAACGTTATCAAAATATAGAGACCAAATTGATTGTGACCTTACAATATAGGGACCAAAATGGTATTTTCGCCTATAAATAATAAACATCATAGGTTGGGTTTGGATTCCACTAAAAATGCACATTTGCATTTTTTCTATAGGTCTCATGCATTGTTTACGAGACCCGTAAGTATGGATTTTAGCAAATTTTTCTTTAAAACTGGATCTCACGACACTATTCATACATTTAAAAATTATTTTGCTACAGTATTTTTAATTTTTAATTTTTAGTAATAAGCGATATCCAAACAGAGCCTTAACCTTTTTTTACCTATGGCAAGTGCCGAACCACAACTTTGAGTTAACGGGTGGTTTTATTATTGGTTATGTGCAATTGTTTTAACTTTTGACTTTGTTACTACATAGTTGTTGATATTTTTATTTTTTATTATGGGTAAGAACAAAATTATTTTTGTTTAGATTTTTTATAGGGTAGGGTTTTTTATTTTGGATAATATTTGTTAATTGAGTTTAATATTTTTAGTTTTACTATTGGTAATTTTTATTGTTGATCTTTTTTTTTCTTTTTTTTTTTTGGCTTGTATATTTTATTTTAGATTTTAAATTTATAAATTTTTTTATGGTCACTAAAATGAGAAAAATGTTAGAATTACAAGGTTTTTTTTTTTTTTTTTTTTTAAATTACTAATATGATAATTGGTTACTTGTAAGTAAAAAAAAATGATGTGAGTATTAAACTCATTTTGCGAACCAATAAAATTTTTCTATAAAAACAGTTTGAAAAAATATTATAAAAAAGTTTGTAAAAACAAAAAAAAAAAAAAAAAAAAAAAAAAAAAAAAAAAAAAAAAAAATTAGAGCGCCATTTACCCCTAATCCAATGAAATTATTAAAATTAATACATATATATAACTATATATATATATATATATAAAAAATAATATTTATAAATAAAAATAAAAATAAAAAAATACAAAAACATTAGAGCGCCATTTACCCCTAATCCAATGATAGCTCCGTCTCTACCTACTGCTTTCATCATGGACACTTGGCATAAACAAAAACACTCATGACTGACTGCTCCAACCTTACCTTGATTATTGATTTCTAGAAATATGTACGGAGTTGAAGCTGGGCCACATATTTATCGTAAAAGATGCATTTATAATTCTGGAGAATTAATAGACCATGCAATGCTTTTGAGCATGAATTTTTTTTCTTTTTCTTTGATCGACTTTTTCAGTTTTTCCACTCTCTTTCACATCGTCTAGGTCTAGCTAGCAAATAAATATCTGACTTTTATTACCAACCCACACCTGCCCCTTCATTGTCGCATTTGATATTTCTGAATCAAAAAAGAAGGAAGCAGAGCATAGTTGGAGCTCGGCCACTTGTTCCTTATCTTGAAGGATTTATTTTTGAGGTTAGAAATAGAATAGACCATGCCAAAGCTGTTCAACAATAACTTTTAGATTTTTGGATTTTTTTTTTTTTTGGACGAACTTTGCTTGAAATTGTTGGAGCTTTGAGGAACAGGTTTCTTCCATTATTATTATAGCTATAGAGAACAATTTTTTACCACGCAAAATGATCACGCGGTTCAATTATTGTCTTTTTTGGCTTATTAATATCAGAAGGAGAAAAAAAAAACTTTTAACATTTTCCACTAATTTTATATCCTTTTTATCCGGAAGAAGCTTAAGCTGTGTTTGGTTTGATTGATGAAGAAGGAAAGGAAGAGAAGGGAATGATTTCCTTCGTTTAATTAGAAAGAAAATGAGGAAGGAAAGAAGAATGGACGGAAAAAGATTTTTGTAGGGTGCTTCATTTTTCCTTTCCTAAAATTATTCTTATACTCCTGACAAGTTTTGTTTTTTTCAAGTACTTTTATATCTTTGTTAATCTATAATTTAAAAGGATAAAAGTTCATTAAAAAAAATAATTATAAAAGTGTAAAATACATAGATTTACTAATAAGAAAAATATAGAGAAAAAAATTCAAGAATTGAGTACACTAAAGTAGATAAAAGCTCTTAAGATTTATTAATAAGAAAAATATAGAGAAAAAAAATTTTTTAAAAATTATAAATTAATTCATTGGACCAAAATTTAGTATTACAAATTCACAAAATCAATGATATGAAAAATAAAATAATTGAACAATTAACGCTTAATTTGGATGGAATACTAATAGTTTTATTTTAGTTCATAATTTAAAGTGCAAATAAAAGAGTACACTACATTCTCAAAAAAAAAATAATAATAATAATAGAGTACACTAGAGTAGATAAAATAGTTGCATTATAGCTTATAATTATTTAGTTTGATCTTGAAGCATATCTTGATATCTTCTGTTCACGATTCACACTCAAAAATTTATGAAGTGACACGTGTAGTGAGCAAATGCCTATATATTCATTTATGACACTTTTTTTTTTTTGGAGAAATTCATTTATGACGTTTGACATTAGATTTTTTTTCCCGTTTTTTGATTTGTACCAATTATTGAATAATTTTTTTTTTCACTTTTTTTTTTTGCATAGATTTAATTCCTGTCGTATCTATTGTTGAATTATGAATATTTAGCGCATAAACAAGGTAGAGCCATATGTTTGAAAATCTGACCTAATTCATTGAGATACATATATGTTAAAATGTGCATTTATTATTATGGACCCCATGGAACCAAGATATAATCTTTGCTTGTTGCCTTATTCAGGTCCTGAAGACTATAAATAGGGGACCGCGCTACTGCACAACACCACAAGCCCACTTCTCTCTTCTTCTGCCCTAAACCTTGAAGTTTTTGAGTTTTCTCGCTTTTTCTATACACAACACGTCAATGGCCAGCACCAATATTGTGCTAGCTTCTGCACAGCAACCTATTAAGGCTGAGCTGAGAGTGTTAACCATGCCAGACGAGCAGATCATGAATCACATTTATGTAACCCATGTTCATGCTGACGACGACAACTTTGATGAGGATTCTCTTTTTGCTATCGTGGAAAACATTCTCAAGCATGCCACGGTTGTTGCTGACAATGTTATGCTGGTATATATATGTTACCACTACACATACTCTCTTACGAGATGTTTGAATTCACATGTGAGAGGAAGTATTAGAATTATTGTTAAATAATTAAACACAATTTCCTAATAATTAAAACTTTTTGATGCATCAATAACTTATCACAATATTTGTAAACCTCCATGGCTTATATCCTCATCAATGGCATAGAGATGAACACAAAATTTTTCTCATATTTAGTTTTGAAAGGAATAAATAGATGCATGCTAAGTTGTTTTTTTGTTTAAATTTAAACAATAAACGTTGGTAATTTCAAAATTTTATTCTCTTCATATATGTCTTTGAGTTTTCTGGCTGAAAAATAATTATGACTTACTCTAGGGTACCCACGGACACCCGGAGAACATTCATGAAAAGGCTCCTAAAGTTGGCTTCACTCCACCGCTGTGTACGCTCAGGCATCTTTCCTCCCTGGTAATTATAAAAGAATAGCATTTTTTATCCAACATTGTAACTATTATAAAAGTATAAATTTAATCATCTAACTATTATTCTAACAATTGGTTAATTTGATGCCAAATTATGTAATGCTAGATGACATGCAAATCTCCGGGTGAGGAATTTGCACATAAAACAACACTGTCAATACTTAATAATCTCTCAAATTACTCATGGGATTCAAAGGCAGTGTTGACACTTGCGGCTTTTGCTATGGAGTATGGGGATTTCTGGCTCCTTACCCAACTGCACTCATCGGACCAACTTGCCAAACCAATTGGGATCTTGAAGCGAGTACCTACCATCTTAAGCCGTCCAGGCCTTCAGAAACACAAGAAAGCGATGCTTGAACTTAACAACTTGGTCAAGGTCACATTAGAAGTCATTCAATGCTTGTTTGAGTTGGAGAAGCTATCCATCTATGGTACAAAAGATGTACCAGAACTGTCAATAGCCATGGACCGTATCCCAATAGATGTCTATTGGGCTATCATAACTATCGCAGCTTGTATGACTCAAATGTGTTGCATCATTAATGATGAGTAAGTCCTTGCCTTTGAAATGAAGAATATGTCCAGAATTAATTGTGTATAATATCATATATTTAATCTAACGCAATAACCATGCTTATTGCTTAATTTCAGGGATAGGACACAGGATCTATCACCCTTTGCTCAAAAAATCAACTACACCCTAAACCTGTTAAGGATGCAGATAACACGTTGTCGTCAACAAATAGGTTAAATATGTTTTGCGCATGAAATATAATAGGTTAAAAATGCATAGGAATTCTAATCAAAGATTCCTGTTCAATGCAGAGATAATAGAGGCATATCGAAAACTCTCCAAACTTTTACAAACCCCAACCGAGATCATGGAGGTGTTCAAGGCACTGATTTTTGGCAAAGATAATGTGCAGCCGCTCATTGATGGTTCCACTAACAGAGTGGTTAGCTCTTATGACATATCACTTTTTCTGGTTTTATTTCTACTACTATTGTCACTATTATACAACAGTCTTTTGATGGCATACTACAAATAAGGGTGTCTATAGCGTTGTGCCAGGTTATAGTATTTGCTCATGTTTGGCCCGAATCTACCTCAGCTATGATTTTAGAAGTTACCAAAAATTATATTTTTTGATAAGCCCTATGCAAATAAGTTATTTGAAACTGTATAAAGAGAGTTGTTAGCAAGCTGTAAGCCTAGTCCCAACTTAATCCCATTTTTGAAACACGTGACATATTTATCAATAATATCGTACATAAAATTTAATTTATTTTTTCATTCATTCATGCATCATTTAAAATTTATCATTAAAAATTAAGACTATATAGTATATAATTTAAAGTTTTCTTCATATAAATAAAATAAAAATCAGTTATTGAATAGGGTTGTTGTCGTAAATCAATCTTAAGCCCAACTCAAATTGATGTTGAACCAATAAAAAATAGCCAGCCTAAGTGTTATGGGCACGCATTATCTCTAACTCAAGTCCTCAAATTTTCGAGCTAGCTAGCCTAGCAGGTCCGGCCACTGCTACATTTGTATATAACTGTATTCGATCTAAACTATGAAATAATTACATCATCTTTTTAATTAACATGTTACAACTTTGACCTAACATAGCTCAATTTTCATATTTGTATTACATAAACAGGTTAATATCGACGTGCTGAAAAAGAAGAATGTTTTGTTTTACATTTCGACCCTAGACATCACCATTGATGATATTTTGATTCTCAAGCCAATTTATGATGGAATAAGAAAGGAAGATCAGTATAAAGTTGTGTGGATCCCAATTGTGGAGCAATGGACTGATGAACTACGAAAGAAGTTTGAGATGCTGCGGTCTAAGATGCCATGGTACGTAGTGAAGTACTTTTCACCAGTAGTAGGCATCAAGTTCATTAAAGAGGATTGGAACTTCAAAAATAAGCCAATCCTCGTGGTGATGAATCGACAAGGGAAGGTGGAACACCCAAATGCACTCCACATGATCCGAGTATGGGGAATGAAGGCCTTTCCTTTCACTACTACTGTTGAAGAAACTCTTACCAATAGAGTTGATGGGATAGTATCAGTATGGTTTGACATTCACCAAGATGTTTCAAATTGGGTAAAGTTATTTACTTATCTAATTTTATATAAATACTTACATTCCATATTAAAATCCTCTGCATTCGAAACGGTTTCATTTTATAGTCTACTTATAAATATTAGGATTTATGAATCTAAAAGTGTAGTACTGTCACAGCAAAATTTAAATGACGTGGCACTATATATTATTAGATTCAAAAAATAAAATTTTAATGATGAAATAGAATTTCTTTCCATTTCAAGTTAAATGGAGAGGATCTCATAGGTAGTGAGTAATCATGGTCACACACAATGACATGTACACATATTCATGCACTTTGAAAAGCAAATTTTAAACATATTAATTCAAATAAAATTATTGCTTTGTTGTTTAATCAGATCAAACAAGAGAAGTACATTTTCTTCTATGGAGGCAAGGACAACGAATGGATCCAACAATTTAACAAGAAAGCAGCTACCTTGGCTAATGACCCAGTCATGAAGGATACAAAGATTTCCATTGAGTTGTTCTGCGTGGGCAAAGGCAATAAAGGGGAGGATGAACCCAACATCTTAGGGAATTTCTGGAACCGCATAGAGAGCTTTTTCTTCTCCAAGACTCACAAGAATACTGAACAAGACATTGTAACTCAGGAAATCCAAAAGTTGCTTTCATACAAGACTGAAAGTGGATGGGCTGTGCTGAGCAAAGGGTCTAGATTGGTGGTTAGTGGTAATGGGACAACAATGTTGAAGGTCTTGGAGGAATTTGACAAAAAGAAGGAGCTAGTGCGTGAGGTTGGCTTTGAAATTTGTTTCAAGGATCACTACGAGAAGATTATTCAAACAGGTCGCCATTGTTGCCGTGTTGACATCCCCATGAATGCTGGAAAGTACCCAGAGCATATTAAATGCCCTGAGTGTCCTCGTATCATGGAGACTTATATCAGCTATAAGTGTTGCCACATTGATGGTCCTATGAATGCACTGCACTAAATGGAAACCTCTCTCTCTCTCTCATATTATTATCTCTACCAAATAATTATGTGGGTAAGTTTGTTATGAGTACCACTTGTGTGATGTATGTGAAGTGTAAGAGTAATTCTACAATAAGGGAATCTTGATTACGATGGTAATCTGATGCCCATGTTAAGAAAATTATCTATGTAATCGTTTGATGTTCATGATGCAATTGGAGGGTGTATTTAAGTATTTATTATGCATGGCAGTAGTTTTATTTTATTTTTCGGTGGGCTTCCTTTAGCTAAGCCTAAGCCCAATAACATTAAATGGATGCCACTACATGGAATTGGGCCTTCAAGCCCAATCATTTTTACATAAGATACTTCACATATTGGGCTCCAAGCCCAATGGAAATTGCAAGCAACCCTTAACGACATTGGACCTCAAATCCCAAGGGAACTAGAAACTTGTACTGTACAATATTGGGCTCCGCCAACCCAATAAGCTAAAGGACGAAAGACAACAACCCGAAGCCGTTTATTTATAATGACTCTCATCCAATCATCCCAGCGAAGGTCATGGGCCTCTTAAGTACACAATCTTGAAATCAAAGCGTGTCGGGCCACCAGCACAATCCATCCCACTTGCAAGAGAATCAGCATGATCACTTCAACCCAAAATTTAAGTTACTTGATCTCTACTGTTTTAAGGCACATACAAAATTGTGTGCCAATAAAATGTTATTTACTATAAAACAAAATTTAACTACAAAATTGATTGTAACGTAAGACTACAATCTTATTCAATATTTTTTTATTAAATGTGAATTTTGACAAATCCATTATTGGATCACATTTTCTTCTTATATTCTCCATACTTGTAAAATTTCTAGAAAATTAAAGATAAATAACTATGTCATCAATAAATTTTTTAAATTGCAATTTTTTGTAGTTTAAAATTATGCATAAAATATGAGCTTATAGATCATATAGTAAATAATATCCAATTAATACAAAATGTGACGTGTATTAAGAGTATTAAAAATATGCAATTCAACAATTAGATTTTTAAAATATGAGAGTCTTTGGTAGATTTTAAATAGGATAAAAAAAAGATGAGAGAAAATATATTGGTAGTGGGAGGGGAGGGAGAGAGGAAAAAAGGCGAGTTCAGCTATTTTCTTTCTAGACCTATCAAAAATTTATCTTTCCAAAATTGAGAGAGATGTAAAAAGAAAATGAGGAGCAAAAGGCACTCTCTGTTTTGGACAAAAATATCGTCCTCCAATTTTCAAAGAGTGGTTTGGTTTTTGTCATTTTCTTCATTTTATTTTTGTCTTTTTCTTCTCTTATACTTTACTTTGCGTACCCTTGAAGTTGAAGTCTCAGGGCTTTGGATTAATCACCGCATCCAATAGCAAGTGCGAGAGATCTTCACTAGCTATCCCTTGTTATCTTTGAAGGAGAGTCCAAATGCGTTGGTGTTATTTTTGTTTTAATCAATAATTAAGAGTAAGGGAATTTAAATGCTGCGTGTCTCCAACTGTAAGGCATTGATTAATTAAACTACAAGACTTTGTATTGTTGCTTTCACTGTATTCTCATCCCTTCGCATTCCCACATTCATTTTATCCAATCTCCAAATCCTTATCTTCAAAGAGCTTGTACATTGTAATTAAATTAGGTACATCTGTCTACATTTTCAAGCCAATGCGTACCATCCCTTTCACATCCTGTGGTCTTCTCACATTAATTAACTGTGACCACTACCCAATGCAACGTCCTCCTCAGCCATCACATCTTTTGGCCTCCTCACTCCCTATTATCTGTAATCTTAAAAGAATTTTTTTTTTTTTTTTTGAGAAACGAAGATTTTTTTTGATAAGCTATTCTTCAAAGAGTTTGTCCTTAGAAAATTTGGAGGTCTGTCCAGTAGGGCATATGCTCGATCGACCCCGCCAATCAAGCTTCTTTAACTTATTGTTTTGTCTTCTTTAATTAAATACAGCAATCACTCTTTATAAATTAGTTAGTGCTGCTAAATAAATTTACACAGATTTTTACATTCTTTTCTCTCTGCTTTTGCTTTCACCACGTGGGAAAGACATGAGATACAAAGGGTGCCACGCGTTATGTCTTTGACAGCATTCAAAGCGTGCAAAACGTGAGCTCAAAAATGTCCAAACCCCAATATATAAATCAGACGTTATCATTGAAACTTCAAAGTTCAAAGTTCACATATTGTGAACGGGAGAAAAGTTGATGAGAAAGAATCAAAATACTGATGATAGGATGAAGCTAGATTTATAATTAATGATACTAAAAATCATTAGTTGCCTCTTCGTCTATGCTAATGGACGATGATAAGTTGTTCCGATCAGGGACGGAACCAGGATTTATACCTAGGTGGGGCCAAAGCTTAAAACAAAAAAAAAAAAAAAAAAGGAAAATAAAAACTAACATCTATTTCATATTCAACAAAATACTACATACAAAATAAGTATTTTTTAAACATTTTATATTATAAAACACATCAAGAAAGTATAATATACAAAATAAATGTTTCTTATTTTGTGCGCGATTTTTGTTAAGTTCATATATATATATATATATATATATATATTGTAGTTAAAGGGGCATGAATTTTATATATTTATTTATTTTATTGTAGGTCAATATCTAAATATTTTAAAGTAGGAGAAACAAATATATATATATATATATATATATATAAAAGGGCAAATGATAATTTTTTTATACTAGTTTTTTTTTTTTTTTTTTTTAATGTGGGGTGGGGGGGGGGGGGGGGGGGGGCAATGGTCCCCCTCTGCCCCAATGTAGATCCGTCCCTGATTCCAATGATCAATATGTTAAAAAAGACCACCAAATGATAGAATACCGGTGTGGCATTCGCCAAAGACTCTCCGATAATAAAAGTCAGTTCAAGGTGAAATGATTTACTTTCTTATATTAGAGAGCAAATTTGGCTAGGAATTGTAAGTATGAAATTGTGTACCTTTTTCTAGTTTGGGTGTGTTTTATAATTCTTGTATTCATTGTCTGAATGAATATTTACATTTATGAGATTAATAGTTGTCTTTTATTGTCTATCAACAACTATTCGTCTATTGGTGTTCATATATTACTCCTTAGCTGTTTTATGCATTTAATGTCTTTTATGGCTTCGTACATTATTGATTTTCGACTAATACGCCTTGCACTGAATAACATTATTTCGTCCGTCAAGAAATTGACGATCTTAATACATTAATGCTCATCAATAATGAAGTGATAAGAGTACTATCCACTAGAGACCTTTTTTTTTTTTGGTTGAGAAAATACCCTACAGAAACTTGATTTAGTAAATTCAATGAAAATTATTATTTTTTAAATTAATAATTTCATTTTGGAAATTAATGTTATATTTAATTGGCAAAAGATAAAATTAGACAGAAACTAATAAGACGATCATATTTTATTTATTTCAATAAAATATATCAGGAAAAAGGAGAAGGAGATGGAGATCCTTCCATAAAAGTAATTCACCTTTAGGATACAACAAAGTAAACAACTGAAAACAACAATTCTGAAGTTTCTATTAAAAATAATTTTCTAAGAAATTTTGTATTTGATTATGATTTAGGTCCTTTGTTTATAGAAGGTGAAGAGTTATGACTCTTCATTCAAATTGACACCCCTAACTCCTTTTTGAACATCATGACTTCTTAGAATAATTCATAAAATATTCATAAAATAATTATATTTTTAAAATCAATTATTTTTGCATCGGAAAATAATATCGAGAAGTTATACCTAGTGCATTTCATTTCCTTTTTAATGAATTGAATAATCATCGTCTACTCTTGATGACACACATGCACATGCCACGTGTCCAAGTGCACCAAAAGAACAAGTGTTGTAGAGCCACATGTACATAGATTTTGTCAATCATTTTATTTTTTGATGTTTATGTTACTTTATATTCACCAAAAGTTTTGTAAAATTTCAACGTAGGACAAGTATTAAAACATAAAATTCCAAGAGGCTGGCCTATTGTTCCCAAGGTTCTATGTGATTTATGAGATCCTAGATTCGTATCATAAGACCATCCAAAAGGATTATTCTCTATAATTACCTTATATATGTAAGATAGGAAATCTACGTACATACAAACAGTGAATAGACAAGCTAGCTCTCGTAGAACTTTGGAACCTACTCCTTTCCTTCCATATCACAATCTATAAGACAATATTTTAATAATAATTGCTATCAATCTAACACTAACCTAGTTACCTACGAAGAATTTTTTTGGATAATTTATAGCTGAGGACATTGAAAGTTGAACTCTAGATATTATTGTTAAAAATATATTAGAAAAATGCTAATTGAGCTATAAAACTTTTAGTGTTACATACGTAAATATTAGCTAAATTGTTTAAGAAAATAAATAGTCAAGAAAACCTTAGTTTAGAACCCTTTTCTTTTTATTAAGTTTGCCAAGAAAAAAAAAAAAAAAAAAAACAAACAAACAAACAAACCCTTTTGTAAGGTCACAGTTTGAGTCCTAAGCCCAAAAGGTAAAATGATCTAGGATCAAAAAACCAAATACAATAAATTTGTAGAAAATAGGTTGGAAAACTAGGCTCTAACGAGTTGGGTAACGAGTATAGTAGATCCAGAGGGCAAGAAAACAAAAATAGACTAGTTTTATCTAAAGAAAAACTTTCCTCAACCCAATCCTATGATAATAAAATGAAGGCATAAATGCCTTTTTAGTCTCTACATTTTGGAGTCATTTCTATTTTGGTCCCTACATTTTCATTTTACCACTTTTAGTCCTTAAACCAATTAACGCGTAACATTTAAGTCCTTACCATCACCCAACTAACAGAAAAAAAAAAAAAAAAAAAAAAAAAAAAACTAACGTGGCTTACGGCACATTAAAATAATAATTAAAAAATCTATTTTGGCATTAAAAAATGCCACATCAGCATCTAAATTAAAAAAAATTAATTTATTAATTTTAACTAAATAAAAAAATTAAAAAAAAATCACATGAATTGAGATCTAAAAGTGTCTTAAACAAGAACAATAAGAATACTGTGGAGGCCATTTAATTAGGAAATGTTGTTAAAAGCGGTATTAATTGAACCTATGGCCCTATTCGAGGACGTTAGGCCATCTGAGGAGGCCCAAATAAAGTTATGAGTAAAATAAAGTTAAGAGAGGAGTAGAGGCAATGTGAGATGGGCCTAACAAGTGTCCGAGGACAAAAGTATCCTCGGCAACATGTGACCGAGGTGAATCTGAGCGCTTTATCATCACAAACTTACTTCGAAGTTACATCACAGCTGAAGGTAGGACATTGGACTAGGGATAAGGATAAAAAGGCCGACAAATATCTCTTAAAGCTGCAACCTCCGCATTAATTGCCTCTCAACCAATTCTCTGGCTGGATTAATGTGGAGGTGATGTCTGAACAGTGATAAAGCAGCCTTACAGCTATTGGTTGAAGGTTCCAAGAAATGTTAGATGGGACAGGAAGGAATCCACCGAATCTAATCTACACGTGTGTGGTGAGGATGACACCAGGATGACAGTATATAACATGGAAGAATGCATTGAGAGAGGGGATTGGAACTCCTGTACAGTATTACTTTTAAGAAAAATCAGATGAAACATAGAATGGAAGCTTTAGCAAAGAGAGGTTGTTAATAGAACTTGCATCAAACCGTCTTAGAACGTTAAACCTAATCATTTTTCTTCTAAGATAAATCTAGTTCTTCTGCCCACTCTCTAAAAATTTATTGTTCGGGCCGTTAGCGTTTGAGCCCAAAAACGTTTTGGGTCCAAAACATTTTCAGTCCTTACAATTGGCGCTGTCTGTGGGGAGAGCTTGATTTAGATTAAAGGAAATCTGGTTATAACGTTCATGATGGAGGAAGCAGGTCCACATCACTTCGTAGCAGGACTACACCAGGTAGACACTAACCTACACCAAGCAAAGTCAAGAGGTTCCCAGCGTGGCAATCCACACCAGAGTCCCGAACGAAGAGAGGGCCGTGAGGGGAGTGTGCGCATAACTTATACCAGCAAAAGTCACTCTCGTGGGAAGAGTCATGTTTCCCATGCAAAGAATGACAGGGACATGCAACGTGAAATTGACGAGTTGAAAAGAGAGTTGCGCCACGCCCAGCGAAGGCTTTCCCTGCCTAGCTCCGAACCATCATTCGAAGGGATAGATGGAGCTAGTTATCGACGGAGATTCAGAACTCCGCCTAGTGAGACTTTTTCTTATGAAGAGGAACACAGTCATCGACGTAGGTGCAAAAGCTCGCCTCACAGGGGCTTGGGGAACAATGCCATGAACAAAGCGTTAAGCCAAGTTTCCAAATCACCCTTCACAAGGAATATAGAGGATGCGATTCTTCCTCGGCGATTCCATCAGCCTACATTCACCTTATATGATGGTCAGACAGACCCAGTAGAACACATTAGCCATTTTAGCCAAAGGATGGCTATCTACTCCAAAGATGATGCCTTGATGTGCAAGGTCTTTCCATCAAGTTTGGGTCAGTGGTAATGAGATGGCTTAACGGTTTAAGGGCCAATTCTATTGAGTCATTCAAAAAACTTACCCGGGCTTTTAGCACTCGCTTTATTACTTGCAGTAGGGTTCCTCAGTCTTTGGGATCCTTACTATCTATGTCCATGCGAGAGGGCGAGACTCTTAAAATTTATTCGGATAGATATTTGGGAAATGTTTAATGAGATAGAGGGAGAGCATGATGATGTGGCTATAAGTACTTTCAAGGCTGGTCTTCCAGCCGAGCATGATTTAAGGAAATCTCTAATTGGTAAACCTGTTACTAGTGTACACTAGTTGATGGATCGGATTGACAAGTACAGAAGTGTAGAAGAAGACCAACTACAGGGAAAAGGAAAGGCTAAGGTAATCCCTCAGGAGAGGAAGGATTTCAGGTCGGACCATTACAATAATAACCGACCTTAGAAAGACTTTGTTAGGAAATCAGGTTCTGCCGACACTCAGGCGGTTAATGCTGTGTTTCGGGAGCCAGTACAACAAGAATTGGAGAAGATCAAGAATGAGCCATTTTTTAAATGGCCAAACAAGATGGCAGGAGAGCCTAAGAGACGCAATCAGAATCTTTACTGCCACTATCATCAGGATCATGGGCACACAACTAAAGATTGTAGGAATTTATGGGACCATTTGGAGCAGCTAGTCCGAGAAGGGAAGTTGAAGTAACTCTTGCATCATTCTAGTGGTTGGGTAGGCTAGGCAAGCTCAGAGATGCATGGAGATGCTTCTTTGAGACTCCCCCTTGGCACAATAAACGTTATTTTTGCTGCCCCAGGGAGGACTGGATCTTGTCCTTCCATGGTATTGTCGTTGTTTCGATCTCCAGCCGAGGAGCACAGCAAAGCGTCTAAAAGAGCCAGGATGGACATCCCGCAGATTTTGGGCTTTTCGGATAAGGACAAGGTTGGAATCATACAGCTCCATGATAATGCTCTAGTGGTCGTACTTAGAATTGGTAAGTACGATGTAAAAAGGGTGATGATTGATCAAGGCAATACTGCTGATATAATGTACCTAGATTTGTACAAGGGGCTAGGTTCGAAGCCTGAGAACTTAGCAGCTACAGTTCCCCTCTGGTGAGTTTTGAGGGAAGGATGGTCGTTGCAAAAGGCCAGATCAGATTACCTGTGCAAACTGGTATGGATGTGGTGAAGGTGGACTTCATCATTATAGACGTTTTATCTCCGTATATGGCTATTATGGGCAGACCTTGGCTTCATACCCTGGAAACGGTCTCATCTACTCTACATCAGAAGGTGAAGTACCCATCTGGAGGCCAAGTTCTAGAGATAGTAGAAAGTCAGGTTGCAGCCCGGCAATGCCTGGTATCGGCTATACAGCATCGGCCAGACGCAGAGACCTCGGCTACTACCGATAATGGATTCTAGCAATTAAAAGCCCCAGCATTACCCTTAAATGGAATAGTCGACGAGGTAAAGTGTGAAGATTTGGAAAGGGTGATTATTGTTGATGATCCAGAGAGATTTTTCTAGGTTAGGGCTAAACTGCCTTCGCAGGAAAAGGAGCAATTACTGCAATTCCTCAGAGAAAATGTTGATGTGTTCGCATGGAGCCCATATGAAGCCCCAGGTATAAATCCGAGTTTCATTTGTCATCGACTCAATGTGAATTCTACCATTATTCCGAAAAGACAGCCACCTTGGCGCCCGTTAAAAGAACACGCCGAAGCTGTTAGAAGTGAGGTGGCCAAGCTCAAGTAGGCCGGGACTATCAAAGAAGTTTTTTACCCTCAATGGCTAGCCAATACAGTGGTGGTGAAAAAGAAGACTAGGAAGTGGCGAGTGTACGTAGACTTCACTGACCTCAATAAGGCTTGTCCTAAGGATCCTTTTCCTATGCCGAAGATAGATCAGTTGGTGGATGCAACAGTTGGTCATCCTCGGATGAGTTTTTTAGATGCCTTTTAAGGATATCACCAAATACCTCTAGCATTGGACGACCAAGAGAAGACAGCATTTTTCACCCCTATTGGAAACTATCATTATAAAGTGATGCCCTTTGGTTTGAAAAATATGAGGTCTACCTATCAATGGATGATGACTAAAATGTTCGAACTGTAACTGGGCAAAAACGTTGAATTCTATATCGATGATATAGTTGTAAAGAGTAAAGTGGTGTTTGAGCATGTGGAGGATCTTACGAGTATTTTTGGAATCCTGAAAGAGCATAGGCTACGTCTGAATGCCTCAAAGTGTTCCTTTGGTGTAGGTTCGGGAAAGTTCTTAGGGTACATGGTGACTCATAGGGGGATTGAGGTGAACCCAAACCAGATTAAGGCCATTAACAATTTACAAGCACCTCGGAGTCCAAAAGAGGTGTAAAAACTGACCGGAATGACTGTTGCTTTGAATCAATTTATCTCCAGGTCAGCTGATAGGTGCAGACCCTTCTTCCATTTACTGCATAAATGGAAAAGATTCGAGTAGACTGAGGAATGTGCTGTAGCATTTCAGTAGCTGAAAGAGTATCTATCTCGGCCGCCTATCATATCCAGCCCTAAGGTGGACGAAGTCTTGTTTGCTTACCTGGCGGTTGCCTCTCATGCAATTAGTTTTGTCTTAATACAAGAGGACAATGGCGTTCAAAGGCCAGTTTATTTCGTAAGTAAGTCACTTCATGAGGCCCAGGTGCGGTACTTGTCGCTAGAAAAAGCCATCTTGGTAGTAGTCCATGCAACTCACAAGCTCCCGCATTACTTTTAGGCACACACCGTAGTAGTCCTAACTCAGCTACCACTCAAGTCCATACTTAGAAGTGCAGATTATACGGGGAGGATTGCTAAGTGGGGCACGATTCTAGGGGCTTTCGACATCAAATACATGCCCGACACCTCCGTGAAAGGCCAGGTTCTCGCCGATTTAGTAGTCGAGTTCACCGAGCTCCCAAAAGAAGCTGAGATGAAGCAACATGACATGGATGAAAAGTCGGTTGGCCTGATTTCCTCACAGAGCGTCTCACCCTGGAAAGTATATGTGGATGGCACGACAAATCAACGGGGAGCAGGAGTGGGGCTAGTTCTGGTATCACCCGAAAAGATCATCATTGAGAAGTCCTTGAGGCTAGAATTCTCAGCCACGAACAACGAAGCAGAGTATCAAACTTTGTTGATGGGAATGAGTATGGTCCATAAAATGGGCGGGAAGGTAGTGGAAGTATTCTCATATTCAAGGTTGATAGTTGGCTAGGTGAAAGGTGAACTGGAAGCCCAAGATGCAAGAATGCAGGAATATTTGAGTCGAGTTAGGCATGTGCAAACAAGACTTGAATCTTTTGATTTGTCACATATTCCCCGAGGTGAAAATACCCATGTCGATTCCTTAGCAACCCTCGCCACCTCTTCAGCATGAAATTTGCCTCGAATGATAATCATTGAGGATTTATGCACCCCCACCCCAGCAGGGAAGGATGAGCTTCAGGTTCATCAAGTCAACCTAGCACCGAGCTAGATAGACCCCATACTGAAATTCCTCGAAAGTGATATCTTGCCTGAAGATAAAATAGAAGCTGAGAAAATACGAAGGAAAGCTCCTCGATTTTGGTTATCCGAGGACAAAAAATTGTACAAACACTCTTTTTTGGACCGTATCTGCTTTGTATACACCCCAAGATGTCAGAGTCACTTCTAGAGGAACTACATGAAGGAATTTGTGGAAGTCATACAGGGGGAAGGTCTCTATCACACAGGGCCATTACTCAAGGATATTGGTGGCCAGATATGCAGAAGGAAGCACAGGAATATGTTAGAAAATGTGACCAGTGTCAGAGGTTCACTCCAAACATGCACCATCCTAGAGGAACCTTTAACCCTCTGTCCAGCCCTTGGCCTTTTGCTCAATGGGGGTTAGACATTGTAGGCCATTTTCCTAAGGTATTAGGAAACAAAAAGTATCTGCTGGCCGGCACGGATTATTTTACTAAGTGGGTCGAAACTGAACCTTTGGCTAACATCAGAGACGTAGATGTTAAGAGGTTTATCTGGAAGAATATTGTTACATGATTTGGAACTCCCCACACTCTTGTTTTGGATAATGGCCTTCAATTTGATAGTAAAGCTTTCAGGCAATACTATTCGGACTTAGGAATAAAGAATAGATATTCCACTCCGGCCTATCCTCAAGGAATGGGCAAGCTGAAGCTATTTCAATGGACTTAAGAAGAGGCTGGATGATGCAAAAGGAAAATGGGTGGAGGAATTGCCATATGTTCTTTGGACCTATCGAATAACGCCTCGACGATCAATAGGAGAGACTCCTTTTTCCATGACCAATGGAGCTGAGGCCGTCATCCCTCTGGAAACTGGTTTCCCAACGCTAAGGACTAGTGCATTTACCTTGGACGGTAACAATGGGCTATTGTTGACACCCTATTTTGCAACCCGTATTTAACCTCACATGAAGGGTAAAAGGGTAATTTCACATTGGAAATATGCATCTTGATTCTGGTCATTAGATCCTTAATCTCATTTCACCAAAATGATCTTGATATTGTAATGATTAAATCGACTGGTCATGAGCCCTAATCGGACCATTAGATTGAAAGTTATCATCAAATCAAGTTTTAATGGCTGGAATGCACTATTACAAATTGAGTCCGACTATATGTGATTATGAACAATTGATTTCAATTGGTTATAAATATAATCCATTTGAGATCGATGATGTGTCATAATTTGATTGGTTAGGACTACATTTTATGGTAGAGTTGCATACATCTAATTAACTAGATAGTTAAACATTAATTATTTAATGAGTAATTTGTACAATTATCTTTTAATTAGAGTAAATTTAGAGCCAATTAAGTCTGAAATGGGAGTGATTGGAGCCATTTAATGTTAATTGGGAGCTAATTTGGGGACCTATTAATATTAATTGTGCTGAAACTATTTTCTAACAAATGACCTCTGCTTACCATTTCATTGATATCTCTCAGAATATTTTGAATCTGTGAATGAGGTTATTTTTCCCAAAAACTAGACATCTGGGGCTTCAATTTTAGCACAAGAATGAAACAATTCCAATCAAAATTGAGGCAGATATGATTTTTCAAAGTTGGCTCTATAGGCTGTGACAGCAGCTACAGGAAAACCGAATTTTGGCTTGCTCCTCACTCCCACCAATCTTTCCATTTAATACACCAGATTTCCCCAAAGACTAAAATGAGGTCTAGGTTCATGATTCCTTGTCAACTCTCATTAAATGGCCTTCCATTCATATTTCCTCCACCACTACTATATAAACCCTCCTCTCCTTTATTCCAAAAGACAAAAAAAAAAAAAAAAAATCCCCCTCTCTTCTCTTCTCTTGAGTTCTAGTAAAGTTGAGTAGTCTTGTCATATCTTGGTCTTTCTGAGACTCAAGGTATTGAGTGAGACTCCCTCTCCCTCTCCCTCTCCTAGCTCTTCTTTTCCTCCACCCTTAGGACCTCCATCAAGAATCCCCTCCTCCATTATATGGATCTTGCATGAAGGTATAATCTCATTCCCTAACTGTTTGTTTATATTGCCATGATGAGAATTTAAGATTAAAGCATGATAATTCCCTTGAATATGTTTGAATGTTCTTATGTGTTCTTCACATGTTCGTAGTTGTTCATCACATGTTCATGCATATCACTAGATTTAATCTTAAATCCACATCAAAAATATGAAAAACATGTTTGTTTAGTAATTCTTTCAAATCCTTGAATCTTGGTTATCACTATCCACACACATTCACTAGAGTTTATTTTTCAATTCAAATGACATGCTTAATAAATTGAATTGGGGTTTATCACATGTACACACATTAAATTCAACATACAAATTGATTGACATATTGGATGATGTGATATGAATGTTGGCCACCATAGTCTAGAAGACCGGTTTCACCGGGCAAGGTGGGTGCCTAACACCTTCCCACCTTGTAACATAGCCTCCGAGCTCAGATCAAGGGTTAGTAGATCAAATATTTATCCATGTAACTTTCAATTTTTAGATTGTAACTAGGAAACAAAGCCATGTACTTTATCTTAGATTGTAACTAGGACCAAAGCCATGTAATTTTCCTATGATCAATGTAAATTCAATTTCAAATTAATAAAATGAGGAATTTTTCAATTATGGTTTTCTTATTTTTCCAATAATTAAATAAGTGGCGACTCCATTGTAAAACCCTTAATCTAAAGGGAAAAATATAACTAGTCGAACCTCCATTTTGAAAGGCAATAACACGACTCCATCCATTCATGTGGGTTTGGCCCAACATTCCTATAAAGAACGGGCCGGGGGCGCGGTCTCTCACAGCTATTAGGAAAAAGTTTGGACTTGATCGAAGAACGAAGGGATAATGCGATGGTCTAATTGGCTTACTACCAGCATAAGCTTAAGCAAGGCTATGAAACCAATGTAAAGCTAAGGCTGTTTGCTGTAGGAGATCTGGTGCTGAGGAAAGTTTTTGGAGCTACCAAGAACCCAACTTGAGGAAAATTGGATCCTAATTGGGAAGGACCCTATCAGATTACCACAGTAGCTAGAATAGGAGCCTATTATCTGGAAGATTTAGACGAAAAACCTATACTCCATCCTTGGAATGTAAACAATCTCAAGAGGTATTATTATTAATAAAAGTAATCTAGTTTGGGTTTCTTTTAATTTATGCTAATCATGTGAAACATTAAACAGAAACTAAATTATGTTAGGTCCTCGAACCACAAGTTTAGTGGAAATTAATACCCTATGACATCTTGTGAAGTATTAAATAGAAATTAAGTTATGTTAGGTTCTCAGACCACAAGCTTAGTGTAAATTAATACCCTATGACGTCTTGTGAAGCATTAAACAGAAACTAAGTTATGTCAAGTCCTCGGACCACAAGCTTAGTGGAAATTAATACCCTATGACATCTTGTGAAGTATTAAACAGAAACTGAGTTATGTCAAGTCCTTGGACCACAAGCTTAGTGAAAATTAATACCCTATGACATCTACTGAAGTATTAAACAGAAACTAAGTTATGTCAGTTTCCTCGGACCACAAACTTAGTGGAAATTAATACCCTATGACATCTACTGAAGTATTAAACAGAAACTAAGTTATGTCAGGTTCCTCGGACCACAAACTTAGTGGAAATTAATACCCTATGACATCTATTGAATCACTAAATGGGTTCAGTGGAAACTAATACAGCCTCTTGCTGTCAAAATGCTGGTGCCACATGAGCTTAGGCTTTCAAAAAAAAAATAAACCCGTAAATATTGTCCTCGGATCAAAGGGTTCTTAATTACCTATTGAAGATATAAATCCTAATAAGCCTGTGAGTACCATTTAATGTATAACTGAAGTACTTTAGACCCAGCTTTATCCAACTTTTGAACGCTTCCCTAAGTTTCAATTTATTAGAAGGAATGCATACGTATCCAAAATGTCTCCATGCGATCTCATAGTCTTAATGTTTATCATCTATTTTAACTACCAACGGTAAATGTATGGAAGTTACATTTTTCTCTTATAAACAAAAAGCAATCAAGATGAAACCACTCAAACTGAAATGACAAAACGAACAACACAGAAACAAAATAAACGGCAACTCAAACAAATTCCAAAAAGTGAAAATGCATACTTCATTAAGATAAGTCTAAAAAAAAAAAAAAAAAAAAACAACCACAACAACAAGTAAACAGAGACAAAATCCTTGCAAAAGTCCTAATCAAATTATAAAATAAGGCCTATTTTTTTAGCTTAATTTGAAGCTTGGAAGTTTGGTTGGCTGATTTGTCTGCCTCCGAGGTAGTTATTCCCTCTTTGCCCTTAGCAACTCCCTCGGCTGGCATGACTGTAGAAGCCAAATCCTGCTGAAAGCCTTGAGAGGCTACCTCTGCCTCAGGAGTGGTTGTAGCTTTATCCAAGGATGCTTCTTGGGGGGCACTGGTCTCTTTGGCTGGTTCTTGTTGGTTAGGAGGAAGAGGATTCTGAAGCGAAACTTCTTGATTGGGATCAGTAGTTGTGGGAGTCACCTTGGCTTGAGTGGATGGAGGATCCAAGGCACGGATTGCAAGAGGATGGAACACATTTTCTGCCTTCCTTAACTCAGATGAAGCCTCAACCCCAGCTCGGTTAAGGGCTTCATTCCAAGTTTGGGTGCAGTAAATGCGACACACCATTGGCACCTCTGCCCTAAGGGTTTCCTCTATCTCAACCACCCCAAGGTCGTAACCTTTCTGTTCGGCCTCGTTCGTTGCCTGCTCGGCCTCAACCTTTGCCTTCTCGGCCTTCTCCCTGGACTTTCCAGCTTGATCCTTTAACTTTTAGGCTTCCTCCAACTGTTTTTTAAGGGCTGCCATTTGCTCCCTGGCAGCCTTCAATTCTTCATTTGCTTCACGCAAGCACTTTCTCTGATCCTCGGCTTGCCTTTGTGTGCCTTCCAAGGTCGAGTCAGCGCTTTTGCGAGCTTGCTCCTCATCAATTAATTTTTTCCTCGCGTCCGCCAAGATGTGCTCGGATATGGTTAACGTTTGTACAGCAGATGCCCGTTTTTTCCTTTCATCCTCTAACTGTTGGTAACAATTATTGAACATCTCATCCAGTTTGAAAGTGTTTTGGATAACCTAAAAGGAAGAAATCAACACCATAGTCAGTAGAAAGCACACATCAGTGAATAATGATCACAAAAATAAGAAGAAGAGAATTAACACTATACCATTCCCAAATATCTTTTATTGTTAAGGATGAGTTCATTCTTCCTTGCATTTTTTAGTTCGGCCATGTCCTTTGGAAGTAATAAAGCCTCCTCTACAGCCGAGGCTACGTGGCACCCAATGCCACCGTTGAAGTCCCTAATTGATGCATCTCATAGGGGCTCCCCACCGTGCATAGGTGCTAGCAACCAAGCTTATGGCTTAGGAGGTTGAGCGTCCGACTTCTCCTGGCCTCGCTGTAAAGTATGGCTAGTCTTCTGCTGCTTTGCAGTTCATTAGACCTTTTCTTCACGGGTCAGACGGGTTCTTCCAGTATCTACTACATCCTTCCCTTTCTGCTCCCTTCGCCTTTTCAAATCAACAGCTTCAGCTCTAACCGGTTGGGAGGTTGGTGAGAAGGTTGGTGGGGAGCAGAAGGAGGAAACTTGGTAGGAGGAGGAGGAATCTGAGACTGCGTAGATCTCCCCGGTGCACTCTTTAGGTTGATTCTTTATCAGCTCCATTAGACTTTTCTAGGGCTTCCTTTGTACACCTATTTTGTCAAGATCTTCCTCGGAGTGTATAGTTTGATTAAAAATCTCAAAATCGTCCGAGGAGTATGATAATTCTACAACTTCCTTTGAATTTTCTTCTTCTTCTCTCTCCTTTTCTTCTTCTTCCTTTTTCTCTTCTACTTCCTCTTCCCTAAGGGCGAGCTGGGATGAAGAGACTCCTACTGAGACAGTGGCAACAAAAAGGGGTTGAGTACAGGGGGTGTCTCTAGGAAGTGGAACACCCTCTGGAACGACGAACCCCTTGTAGGCAACGCTAATACGGCGAAGCTGAGGATCGTGGGCTCTGATCACGCACTTAGGTGCTTGGAAAGCAAACGAGAGAGGGGTGTATCCGAGGATTAAATGGGCTGCCCGGAGTTGGCTGTCATCTTCGTTCACGTATATCTCGGCTTGCAATACCCTATCCAAACTTGCTTTGTTGACTAAGCTGAGTCTGGGCTTGGTAGAACGTCTATCTACAAAATCATTGAATTGAAATGAAGTCTCATTAGAGATACGAATACTGGGACTCAAAATAAAAATAAAAAAGAAAAAAAAGAAAAATATGTGTGTATAAACCAAACTTTATAAATCTACGGCTATATTCCCACCTGGTTCTCCTTCCTCCATTGGGCAAGGCAGATCATCATGTCATTTTCCAGAAAAGATAAGGAAATCCTCCTTTAAATTCTTGTTTGAAGTAGGAAGGTATTGAATTAGCCTCACCGCAGGATATCTCGACTTGAGATAATATCCCTGCCCCTTTAAATGGTGGAGGTTGTACACCCAATTCACATCATGATGGGTCAGGTTTAGGTTCATTCTCTCATTCAAGGCTTCTATACTTCCCAGGACTATAAACATGTTTGGGGCACATTGAGTAGGGGATAACCAAAAGAACCTAAGGTAGTTTCTAGTAATAGTACCCATGGGAATGGTTATCCCACCTTCTATGAAGGCAATCATGGGAATGACCACTTCCCTTGTTCTTCTAGCACCGGCCCACTCCTCCTGGGCTGCATACCTCACACCCACTATTAGGGGGATCCTATACTTAGCCCGAAAACTTCTTATACCCTCCTCGGACTCAACCAGACACTAAAACTTACCCATTTTCCTAAAGGGTTTCGTAGAAAAATTAACGAGTTTAAGATGAAAGCTAAGAAGGTTTTAAGAAGACTTACAAGTTTGAAAGAAGGTCCTCAGACAAGATTCTAGTATTTGTAGATGCACAAGGAAATAAAAAAATAAAAAAAAAGAGAGGCAGATTCAGTGTATGAGCTTTAGAATTGTGTGATCACTGAAAATAAGAGAGAGAATTGATTCGAAAAACTATTTATAGTGGCGCAGAAGTTACAAGCAGGAAAGTTCCTGCTCGTAAAACAAGAAAAGCCTCCTACCATTCGATTTATATTTTACCATTGAACATGGGAGACAGGGGCGTCACCAAAATTTAATGCTAGGCACGCCTTGGTCGTCGAAGCATCAGGAGCGTATCCAAAGCATACCAAAAGACATGAAGTAGGTCAAGAATATTGAGTGAAGCCAAAAACGAGACGGGATAAGAACATCAAAATCATCCTTTTCTTCCGAGGAGTCAAAAAAGCAAGATTTTGAGGGGCTATTGTGGGGCTATTGTGGGGGCTAGTTAATCAAGAAGTGTTGTTAAAAGCGGTAACTGAACTATGACCCTATCCGAGGACGTTAGGCCATTTGAAGAGGCCCAAATAAAGCTATGAGTAGAATAAAGTTAAGAGAGGAGTAGAGGCAACGTGATATGGGCCCAACAAGTGTTCGAGGACAAAAGTATCCTCGGCAACATGTGTCCGAGGTGAATCTGAGTGCCTTATCATTACGGACTTACTTCGAGACTACGTCACACTAAAGGTAGGACATTGGACTAGGGATAAGGATAAAAAGGCAGATAAATATCTCTAAAGGCTGCAACCTCTACATTAACTATCTCTCAACCAATTCTCTGGCCGCATTAATGTGGAGGTGATGCCTGAACAGTGATGAAACAGCCTTATAGCTACTGGTTGAAGGTTCTAGGAAATGTTAGATGGGACAGGAAGGAATCCCCCAAATCTAATCTACACGTGTGTGGTGAGGATGACACTAGGATGGTAGTATATAACATGGAAGAATGCATTGAGAGAGGGGATTGGAACTCCTCTACAATATTACTTTTAAGAAAAATAAGTTGAAACATAGAATGGAAGCTTTAGCAAAGAGAGGTTGTTAATAGAACTTGCATCAAACTGTCTTAGAACGTTAAACCTAATAATTTTTCTTCTAGGATAAATCTAGTTCTTCCGCCCACTCTCTAAAAATTTATTGTTCGGGCCGTTAGCGTTTGAGCCCAAAAACGTTTTGGGCCCAAAACATTTTCAGTCCTTACAAATACAAATCCAAATTTAAGAACAAGAACATTTTCCTTTATTTGACATTTTCTCTTTTTTTTTTTTTCCTAGAAAACAAACACAAGATTAAGCAAGAACACAAACACAAATCCAGTAAGAACACAAACACAAACACAAATGCTGACAAATCCAGCTAGAAGACAAACACAAATCTAGCAAGAATACAAACACAAACCCATCAATCCATCTTCAGCAAAACCAGCAACAACCCAAAAAACACAAATACAAATCCAAAGAGGTCCATGGCACAGTCCCCAAAAACACAAGAATAAAAGCAAATCTGATTCTCAGAGCTCATCAATCTGAGCAGATCTTCTTTGGAAATGGACACGGAAAATGCAGCAGAGGAAATGATGCCGTCGTCCCTGTCGAGCCTCATCTCTCTCGCCTTCACTTCCGCCTCCTCCTCCTTCGCTCAACAACCTTACTTCTCTAAGCTCCTCTCCTTCAATCTCGATCGTCTACTGTTTAAGATAAACAAATCAATAAATAAAAGAATAGTTTACTTCCTTCTTTTTTCGATTTCTAACCCACAGATCAGCAACCCATTTCCTATTCGATTTTCCAACAATTCTTCTAGCAACCAAACAGTCCTCAAACACACACAGTATTAGCTAAAACCAAAAACCCAGAAACAAGAAACGAGCAAATAAACCAGTAAATGAAACAAAACTCATAGGTTACAAACAAACACACACACAAAATAAAAGTACAGATCGAATCGAAATATTGAAACAGAAATCATAGATGGGAACGTAGAAACATGAGGAATTTTATTTTATTTGTTTTTGTCTTTGTTTGGTTTTATCTCGTACCATAGGTAGATGCAAACTGAAAGAGCTGAGCAGAGGCTCCTCTGAAGGAACAAATAAAATTCATTGCCACATTCGGTGCATTGTCTACTATTTAAGAAGTGTGGTGGTCAGGTTCTGGGTTTCAATGTGAGTTTGGTGATTGAAGAAGTCTGGGTTGTGGCTTCTGGGATTTGATGATTTTCCAGTTTTAAACTTTATGGGCTTATGGCTTGGGGATTTGATGATTTTGCTGGGTTGAAAATGAGGGCTTTGAGACTTATGATTTCGTTTTTGAGCTGAATTTTTTGGGTTTTTTTTGTGTGTTTGTTTCTCAAGAAAACTTTTGGGGATGAACCCAAGGAACATGAACATGTTCTTCAGAAAAAAAAGTAATGTAAGAAATAAAATTTTTAATTTAATTATCTTATTTTATTTTAAAAGAATTTAGAAAAAAAACATGAAAATGTCTTTTTTATTATTATTTTATGCTGACTTGGCATTAATTAAATAATAAATAATTTTTTTTTATTTTATTCGCCACGTCAACATTTACTGTGTCAACAGTACACTCCGTTTGTCACGTCAACTTTTTCTGTTAGTTGGGTGACGGTAAAAACTTAAATGTTACGCGTTAATTGATTTAAGGACTAAAAGTGGTAAAATGAAAATATAGGGACCAAAATAGAAATGACCCCAAAATGTAGGGACTAAAAGGACATTTACGTCGAAAATGAAATGTATATTTAGCGCGTAAAAAAGGGAGAGCCATATGTTTGAAAATCAAATGAAAAATTTGACCTAATTCATTGAGACATATATACGTTAAAACGTGCATTTATTACTGTGGACCCCATGGAACCAAGATATAATCTTTGCTTGTAGCCTAATTCAGGTCCTGAAGACTATAAATAGGGACCATGTTACTGCACAACACCACAAGCCTACTTTTCTCTACTTTGCCCTAAACCTAGAACTTTCTGAGTTTTCTTGCTTTGTTTATACACAACACAATGGCTAGCAACAAGATTGCGCTAGCTTCTGCACAGCAACCCATTAAGGCTGAGCTGAGCATGTTAACCATGTCAGACGAGCAGATCACGAATCACATTTATGCAACCCATGTTCATGCTGACGACACTACAAAAAACGCAGCTATAAGGGATCTATAGAAACGCGGCTATAGCCGCGTTTTCTAAAAACGCCACTATAGCTAACTTAAAACGCAGCTATAGGTCCAACCGAATAATTTTTTAAGGTGGACTTATAGCCGCGTTTTTGTGTCTTAAAAAGCGGCTAAAGGTCACCTACAGCCGCGTTTTTCAAAAAACACAGCTATAGGTAACCTGTAACTGTGTTTTTATGATTTAAAAACGCGGCTACGGGTCACCTTTAGCCGCGTTTTTACATAGAAAAAACACAGCTACAGGTTGTCTATAGCCGCGTTTTTAAAAAATGCGGCTATAGTTCCCGTAAAAATTTTTTAAGAACCTACCTATAGCTGTGTTTTTTCTTTTTAAAAACGCGGCTATAGGTAGCGCTTAAAAAAAAAAAAAAATTTCCTGAAGCTTCCCACGTACACTACCTTTCACACCTGCACCCCCCCTTTCCCACCTACCCCTACTTACTCTCTTTTCTTTCTTTTCCCTTTCTTTCTTCATTCTTCAGGTGGTTCGTTCTTTCTTTTTTTTTTTTTTTTTTCGTTTTCTTTCTTCCTTCTTCACATCTGGGTTAGTCTTTTTTTTTTTTTTTTTTTTTTTTCTTCCTTCACATCTGGGTACCCTTTCTTTTTTTGTTCCTTTTTCTTTCTTCCTTCTTCACAGGTTTGTGTTCTTTTTTGTTTCTCAGCTTGTGCTTTTGTTTTATTGAATGGAATTAGTGTTAGATTTGGTTGGTTTTGTTGAATGAGAGGAGATTCATGGGTTTGTGTTATATTTTGGAACACGTTTTGTTTGATTTTGAATTTTTTCATTGTGTTTGTATCGTGAGTATGTTGTGTTTGATTTTTAATTTTTTGGGTTTGTGTTTGATTTTGAATTTTCTGGGTTTATGTTTGATTTTTAATTTTTTGGGTGCATGTGTTTGGATTGTGAGTTTATTGTGTTTAATTTAAAATTTTCTGGGTGTATTTGTATTGTGAGTATGTTGTATTTGATTTTGAATTTTCTGGATTTGTATTTGATTTTGAATTTTTTGTATTTGTGTTTAATTTTGAATTTTTTATATTTGAATTTTCTGGGGAAAAAAAAACCCAGAATTTTTTTTTTTTTAAAAAAAAAAAAAAAAAAAACCTATAGCCGCGTTTTCAAACGCGGCTTAAAGCTGGTCTATAGCCGCGTTTCCAAAAACACGGCTATAGGCCAAATCCTATAGCCGCAGTTAGAAAGCGCGGCTATAGGCCTTGAGCTGCGGTCTTTAGGCCGCGTTTATAACGCGGCCTAAAGACCGCAGCTCAAGGCCTATAGCCGCGCTTTTGGGGTCTTAAGCTGCGTTTTTCAAACGCAGCTGTAGACCGGTTTTTTTATAGTGCGACGACAATGTTGATGATATCGTGGAAAACATTCTCAAGCATGCCACGGTTGTTGCTGGCAATGTTATGCTAGTATATATATCTATATATATGTTACCACTACATGCACATACTCTCTTATGAGTATTAAATAATTAAACATAATTTTCTAATAACTAAAACTTTTCGAAACATCAATAACTTATGACAATATCTGTAAACCTCCATGGCTTATATCCAAATCAATGGCATAGAGATGAACAAAATTTTTTTCACATATTTAGTTTTGAAAGGAATAAATAGATACATGCTAAGTTGTTTTTTGTTTAAATTTAAACAAGAAAAATTGGTAATTTCAAATTTTTATTCTCTTCATATATGTCTTTGAGTTTTTTCATGGAAAATTGCTTATGGCTTACTCTAGGGTACCCATGGGCACCCGGAGAATATTGAGGAAAAGGCTCCTAAAGCTGGCTTCACTCTATCACTGTGTACACTCAAGCATCTTTCCTCCCTAGTAATTACAAAAGAATAGCAGTTTTTGTCCAACATTGTAACTATTATAAAAGAATAAATTTAATAATCTAACTATTATTCGAACAATTGGTAATTTGATGCCAAATTATGTAATGCGAGATGACATGCAAATCTCCAGGTGAGGAATTTGCACACAAAACAACAATTTCAATACTTAATAATCTCTCAAATTACTCATGGGATTCAAAGGCAGGGTTGACACTTGTGGCTTTTGCTATGGAGTATGGGGAATTATGGATCCTTACCCAACTTCACTCATCAGACCAACTCGCCAAACTAACTGGGATCTTGAAGCGAGTACCTACCATCTTAAGCCGTCCAGGCCTTCAGAAACACAAGAAAGCGATGGTAGAACTTAACAACTTGGTCAAGGTCACATTAGAAGTCATTCAATGCATGTTTGAGTTAGAGAAGCTATCCATCTATGGTACAAAAGATGTACCATCATTGTCAATAGCCATGGACTGTATCCCAATAGATGTCTATTGGGCTGTCATAACTATCGCAGCTTGTATGACTCAAATGTGTTGCATCATTAATGATGAGTAAGTCTTTGCCTTTGAAATGAAGAATATGTCCATAAATAATTGTGTATAATATCATATATTTAATCTAACGCAATAACCATGCTTATTGCTTAATTTCAGGGACAGGACACAGGATCTATCACCCTTTGCTCAAAAAATCAATTACACCCTTACCTTGCTAAGGATGCAGATTACACTTTGCCGTCAACAAATAGGTTAAATATGTTGCACATTAAATATAATAGGTTAAAAATGCGTAGGAATTCTAATCAAAGATTGCTGTTCAATGTAGAGATAATAGATGTAGGGAATTAACCCAAATTCCCAACTTGTGAGAAACGAAAAAAAAAAATGGAGAAAACATACGCTAAAGAAGGCAATCACACGCACAAGACAGTTATTTATATAGTTCAGTAATTTGCCTACGTCCATGGAGTTGCAGGGATTTCACTATTATCAAGGAAAAAGAAATACAAGATGCTGCTACAATTTTTCTTCACTCTCAAAAACACAGAAAAAACACAAACCCTAATTACACAATTGCATTTTATACACAAGCCTATTGCCCCCGGACACCTAGGAGGCTTGTCCATGAGCACTCTGGCTTGGACCTATCAGCCCAAGCCTCCACTTCATGGACTAAGCCTCAAAAAATCTCTCATTAAAAACCATACAACATTATTCGGGTCAGGTCAGGTTGTCAATCCAGTTCAAACAAAAACTAGACTCCACAAAACCCAACAAATCTCCCACTTGGAGACTAGTTCAATCACCAATATCAACCGCAATCCTCTAAAACACAATCCCTCGTCCCTGCAACTCATCCTCTTGTCCTCAAGTTAGAAGACCAACTGAAGTTGCACACAACTTCAGCTTCTCAATAGTGACACCCTTAGTCAATATGTCTACTGGGTTCTTAGATCCACAAATCTTTTAAATATTACCAGCTTATCTTCAACAAGGTAAAAAATAAAGTGGTATTTTGTTTATATATGCTTCGACTTTGAATGAAAAGCTGATTTTTTGGCAAGAAAGATTGCACTTTGACTGTCACTGTGTAGAATGTTCATCTCCTGCTTCTTACCCAAATCATCTTAGAAACCATGTAGCCAAATCATCTCCTTTCCAGCTTCAATTGCTGTAACACACTCAGTTTTTGTAGTAGACAAAGTAACAATCTTTTGTAGATTTGAAGCCCATGATATAGCTATACCACCCAGAGTGAAAACAAACCCAGTAATACTCTTTCTACTATCAATATCATCAGCAAAATCAGCATCTACCTAACCCTGCAGTTTCAAACTTGCACCTGTGAAGCAAAGACATGTATTTAATGAACCCTTCATATATCTCAGAATCCACTTGACTGCCTCCCAATGCTACTTTCCAGGCTTACTCATGAATCTGCTCACAACTCCCACTGCATGTGCAATGTCTACCCTTGTACACACCATAGCATACATCAAGCTGCCAATTGCTAAGACATAGGGCACCTTGTTCATATAGTCCCTTTCTTCTTCTGTTTTCAGTGACTATTCTTTGATTAGTTTGAAATGACTACCCAAGGGTGTGCTCACTGGTTTAGCTTCATTCATATTGAATCTGCTGAGAACTTTCTTCACATACTCTGACTGTGAAAGTTTCAATGTACCATTAGCCTTATCTCTAATGATTCTCATACCAAGGATTTACTTTGCAGCTCCCAAATCCTTCATTGCAAACTGTTTGGACAATTGTTTCTTCAGATTATTAATCTCCTCAATGCTAGACCCTACAATAAGTATATCATTCACATACAATAGTAATATGATATAAGAATTGTCAAAATACTTGACATAGCAACAATGATCAGTTTCACATATCTTGAACCCAATTCTATGTATAAAATTGTCAAATTTCTTGTACCACTGTCTAGGAGCTTGTTTTAGGTCATACAAGCTCTTTCTCAATTTGTAGACTAGATTCTCTTGTCCCTGAACAATGAACCCTTCTAGCTGAATCATGTAAAGGTCTTCCTCCAAGTCACCATGAAGGAATGTCGTCTTCACATTTAACTGCTCAAGATGTAAGTTTTCTACAGCCACCATACCTAGTATTAGTATGATTGTTGACATCTTCACAACTAGAGAAAATATCTCTATGTAGTCAATGCCCTCCTTTTGCTAGAACCCTTTAACAACTAATTTGCCCTTGTAACGTTTGCTACTATCATACTCGTTCTTAATTCTATAGACCCACTTGTTGTGCAAAGCCTTCTTTCCTACTGGCAATTCAGTCAGTTCTCATGTCTAATTCCCCAACAAGGAATCCATCTCATCCTTCATGGCTAACTCCCACTTGCTTAAATTCTCATCTTGCAAGGCTTTATCATAACACTCTAACTCACTACCATCAGTCAACAGAAGATAATTTAAAGCAGATGAATAACACTGTAGAGGTCTAATATTCCTGGAAGATCTGCAGACTTCAGCTACAGGTGTACTATGATTTACCTGTGAATTTACATTCTCCTTATCTTCTTTACCCCCTTTCTGGACAGTACTTTCAATCAATTCATCTAAGCTAACAAACTCAGATTTCTTTTGATCAATCTCTATAACATCTGACACTACAGTTGACCTGTCCTTGTACATAACCAATTCATTAAATATCACATTTCTACTTCTGATGATTTTCCTGTTTTGTTTATCCCAAAACCTATAGCCAAATTTCTCATCACCATAGCCAATGAAAAAACATATTTTAGACTTTGCATCAAGTTTACTATGAGCACCAAAATCAATATGAACATAAGAAACACAACCAAAAACTTTTTAAGTGTAAAAACTTTACCTTTTTATCGCTCCAAACCTCCTCAAGAAGTCTGAACTCTATGGGAACTGATGGTCTTCGGTTTATCAAGTAAGTTGCAGTACTAACAGCATCAGCCCAAAAAGTTTTTAGTAGTCCAGCACGGAACCTCATACTTCTAGTACGTTCATTGAAAGTTCTGTTCATGCGCTCAGCCACACATTTTGTTGTGGTGTCCCAGGAATGGTCTTCTCCATCCTAATTCCTTGTGCAGCACAATACTCATTGAACCCTCCAGCTATGTACTCTCTTCCATTATCTGACCTCAAACATTTTACTTTCAAACCTGTTTCTATCTCAACCATGGCCTTTCACTTCTTAAAAGTTTCAAATACATAAGATTTATTTTTCAGAAAATAAACTTATACCTTTTTGCTTGAGTCATCAATAAAAGTGATGTAGTATCATGAACCTCTAAGGGATGCAACCGAAGAAGGCCCCCACAAATCAGTGTGTACTAATTCCAATTTTTCAGCCTTCGGTGTCCTGTCAGTTTTCAAGAAACTCATTTTTTTCTGCTTTCCTAAAATGCAACTTTCACATATGTCAAAATCAATGGACTTCAATTATGGTAGTTTTCCTTCTGACAACAGCATCTTCATCCCTTTCTCACTCACATGACCAAGTCTGCAGTGCCATAGGCTTATGTCACTACTATCATCAGCAACTGCAATTGTGTCTTTTGGACTTGAGGTCATATACAAAGTACCAATCTTCTTTTCACAAGCCAATACTATGTCTCCCTTTGTAACCTTCCAAGTACTACCAACAAATAGTATTGCATGTCCTTCATCATCAAGTTGTCCAACAGAAATCAGATTCCTCCTCAGGTCAAGAATATGTCGAACCTTCTCCAGTAACCAAACAAATCCATTGGGCAACAATATCCGGACATCTCCCATACCTACAACATCCAAGGCTGAACCATCAGCCAAATACACCTTACCAAAATCTCCTGCAATATAATTCCGTATGATTTCTTAGTGTGGAGTGGTATAAAACGAAGCTCCTGAGTCCAAAATCCAATCATCAAGTGGACTGTCTACTGCAAGAAGTAATGCATCATGTACCTCTTCTGTTACAGCATTAGCAGAGTCATCTTCATTCTTCTTCTTAGGGTTTTTGCTTTGCCTCCTAAAGTGACCTGTTTTCCCACAGTTCCAGCATTGTATTTGTTAGTCTGATCTAGATTTACTTCTTTTCCGATTAGAATTTCTGGATTTTGATCTGCCTCAATTTGAATTTCTGTCATTACATCTGCCTCTTGTCTCAAGGTTTAGGGCAAAACCAGATCCTGAGGTTTTGCCTGCATTTCTTTTGCGAATCTCCTCAGCCAAAATTAAATCTCATATATCATTATACTTGAATTTTTCCTTTCCTGTAGAATTGCTTACTACTATCCTCATTGCCTTCCAACTGTTTGGCAAAGAAGCCAAAACAATTAGTGCACGGATCTTATCATCAAAATCAATTTCTACAGACGACAATTGATTTGTGATAGTATTAAATTCGTTCAAATGTTGTGCTACTAATGCATTCTCTGCCATCTTCAAATTAAACAGTTTCTTCATTAGATGTACCTTGTTGTTTACTGACAGCTTTTTATACATACCAGACAAAGTTTTCATCAGATTTGCTGTGGTCTTCTCCTTTACAACATTGTGTGCAACATACCTAGATAGAGTTAACCTAATAACTCCCAAAACCTATCTGTCAAGAAGCGCCCATTCCTCAGCCTTCATAGTCTCAGGTTTTGTCCCTAAAAGAGGCAGATGCAATTTCCTCCCATAGAGATAATCTTGAATCTGCATCCTCCAATACGTGAAGTCTGTGCCATCAAACTTTTCTATTCCAGACGCCTTTCCTGCTTCCTCTACCATTGCTCCCACTCAAACCTAACCCTAGGCTCTGATACCAGTTGTAGGGAATTTAACTGAAATCCCCAACCTATGAGAAACAAAAAAAAAAAAAAAATGGAGAAAACACACGCCAAAGAAAGTAATCACACGCACAAGACATTATTTACGTGGTTTGACAATTTGCCTACGTTTATGGAGTTGCAGGGATTTCACTATTATCAGGAAAAAAGAAATATAAAATGCGGCTACAGTTTTTCCTCACTCTCAAAAACACGGTAAAAACACAAACCCTAATCACACAATTGTGTCCCAAGCCTCCGCTCCATGGACTAAGCCTAAAAAAATCTCCCATTAAAAACCACGCAACATTATTCGGGTCGGGTCGGGTTGTCAATTCGGTTCAAACCAAAACTAGACTCCACAAAGCCCAACAATAGAGGCATATCGAAAACTCTCCAAACTTTTACAAACCCCAACTGTGATCATGGAGATGTTCAAGACACTGATTTTTGGCAAAGATAATGTGCAGCCACTCATTGATGGTTCCACTAACAGAGTGGTTAGCTCTTATGACATATCACTTTTTATGGTTTTATTTCTACTACTATTATCACTATTATATAACGGATTGAGATCTATTGCACCATCGCACACCCTTGAAGCGATGTTCACTCCAAAAGTATAAGTGCTTATGGGGTGTGGAGGGCAAAGGTCAGGGTTCAAGTTTCCAAGAGAGAGCTTCACACACATATATACTTAGATTAGACTAGATTAGATTTTCTATCATGTATAAAAATTAAATAAATAAATAAAATTCCAAATTTTGAAAAAGTAAAAAATGATTTGAGAGGTATTGCATGGTGTAATAGCCTAGACCCCAATCCAACAGTCTTTGATAGCATACTACAAATAAGGGTGTCTTTAGCATTGAGTCGGGTTATAGTATTTGCTCATGTTTGGCCTAAATCTAGCTCAACTATGATTTTAGAAGTTACCAAAAACTATATCCTTTGATAAACACTATGCAAATAAATTACTAGGAACTCTGAACCACCCAAGTGGACTCTAAACCAACCCAATAAAGAGAGTAGCTAGCAATCTGCAAGCCTAGTCCAAACCTAGTCCCATTTTTGAAACACATGACATATCTATCAATAATATTGTAAATAAAATTTAATTTATTTTCTCATTCATTTATGCATAATTTAAAATTTATCATTAAAAATTAAGACTAGATAGTATATAATTTGAAGTTTTCTTCATATAAATAAAATAAAAATCAATTATTGAATGGGGTTGTTGTCATAAATCAAGCCTAAGCCCAACTCAAAATGATGTTGAACCAATAAAAAATAGCCAGCCTAAGTGTTATGGACACGCATAATCTCTAAGGGATAAAACCCTTTTTCGTCCCTACATTTTCACACAATTCTCACTTTGGTCCCTAACTTTTTTTTTCACCGATTTTAGTCCCTATTCTAGAAAACGCGTCTTGTTTTTGTCCCCGACGTTATATCAAAGACAGAAATTGCACAGCTAGCAAACAGAATAAATTAAAATATTAAAATAATGCACCCTGTGTCCACGTGGCTTTCCATGTCAGCCTCTAAATTAAAAAAATTAATTTATTAATTTTAACTAAATAAAAAAATTAAAAACCAAACCCAGCAAGAACAACAAATTTCAAACCCAGCAAATTTAAAACCCAAAAAATTAAATTTAAACCCATATTCCAAAAATCTGGATTTGATTTTTGTGTTTGATGTTTTGTGTAAATTTTAACTAAATGAAAAAAAAAAAAAGGAAAAAACTGAAATAAAAATAAAAACCCAGAAAAGTAAGAAAATTCAAAACCCCAGAAAATTCAAAACCCAAAAGGAGAAGGAGAACAAGAACAAACCCAGAAAATTCGTACCACTGTCACTACCAAACCTCCATACCCAAACCCACTACTGAGCCACAAACAACTACTAAGATCCATACCCTTCAGTTTTTAGAGACCCACGCAAGACCCAAGATCCATACTCTTCAGTTCTACCAAGCCACAAACCCATCAGCTAAACCAACCCAACAACCATCGAAGCCAACCAAGCCACCATCGAATCCAACCCAGCCAACCCATCAAATCCAACCAACCCACAGCAAGCCAAGACCATCCATGGTGAGCCACGACCACCCCACCCACAGCAACCCACGACAAGCCACGAACACCTCACCCATGGCGAACCACGACTACCCATGAGCAAACACCAGACCACGGCAATTTGAATCCCACCTACCCAAAGCCTCCATGCTGATCTGTGCCACGCCGATCTGAGGCTCAAAAGCCAATATTGAAAGAGAGGAGAAGCTTTCAAGGTGAGAGGAAGAGAGGAGAGAGCGTGGGAAAAAGAGAGAAACTCTGAAAGTGAGAGGAAGAGAGAGAGTGAGATTAAAAAATAATTTTCTAGGTTTGTTCTTGTTCTTGTTCTCCTTCTGGGTTTTGAATTTTTGGGTTTTTGAATTTTCTTACTTTTCTGGGTTTTTATTTTTATTTCAGTTTTTTCCTTTTTTTTCATTTAGTTAAAATTTACAAATTAATTTTTTGTTTTTAAAAAATGACGTGGAATTTGTGGGTATTACTTTAATGTTTTTAATTTTTTCCATTTACCAGCTGTGCAATTTCCGACACTAATATAACGTCGGGGACAAAAACGAGACGCGTTTTCCAGAATAGGGACTAAAATCGGTGAAAAAAAAAGTTAAGAACCAATGTGAGAATCGTATGAAAATGTAGGGACGAAAAAGGGTTTTATCCCTATCTCTAACCCAAGTCCTTAGATTTTTGAGCTGGCTAGCCTAACACGTCTGGCCACTGTTACATTTGTATATAACTATATTCGATCTAAACTATGCAATAATTACATCATCTATTTAATTATTAAAATATTACAACTTCGATCTAACATAGCTCAATTTTCATAATTGTATTGCATAAATAGGTTAATATCGATGTGCTGAAAAAGAAGAATGTTTTGTTTTACATTTTGGCCCTAGACATCACCATCAATGATATTTTGATTCTCAAGCCAATTTATGAAGGAATAAGAAAGGAAGATAAATACAAAATTGTGTGGATCCCAATTGTAGAGCAATGGACCGATGAACTACAAAAGAAGTTTGAGATGTTGCGGTCTAAGATGCCATGGTATGTAGTGTAGTACTTTTCACCAGTATTAGGCATCAAGTTCATTAAAGAGGAGTGGAACTTAAAAAATAAGCCAATCCACGTGGTGATGAATCGACAAGGGAAGGTGGAACACCCAAAGCACTCCACATGATCAGAGTATGGGGAATGAAGGCCTTTCCTTTCACTACTATGGTTGAAGAAACTCTTACTAATAGAGTGGATGGGATAGGATCAGTATGGTTTGACATTCACCCAGATGTTTCAAATTGGGTAAAGTTATTTACTTATTTTCTCAAATCTAAATAAATATAAATACTTACATTACATATTAAAATCATCTGCATTTGAAATGAATTCATTTTATAGTCTACATATAAACATTAGGATTTACGAATCTATAAGTGTATTTATTGTCACATCAAAATTTTAAATGACGTGGCATTATATATTGTTAGATTCAAAAAATAAAATTTTAATGATGGAATAGAATTTTTCTCCGTTTCAAGTTAAATGGAGAGGATCACACAGGTGGTGAGGGATCATGGTCACACACAATAACGTGTACACATATTCATGCACTTTGAAAAGCAAATTTTAAACAGATTAATTCAAATAAAATTATTGCTTTGTTGTTTAATCAGATCAAACAAGAGAAGTGTATTTTCTTCTATGGACGCAAGGACAATGAATGGATCCAACAATTTAACAAGAAAGCAGCCACCTTGGCTAATGACCTAGTCATGAAGGATACAAAGATTTTCATTAAGTTGTTCTGCATGGGAAAAGGCAGTAAAGGGGAGGATGAACCCAACATCTTAGGGCATTTCTGGAACCGTATAGAGAGTTTTTTCTTCTCTAAGACTCACAAGAAGACTGAATAAGACATTGTAACTTAGGAAATCCAAAAGTTGCTTTCATACAAGATTGAAAGTGGATGGGTTGTGTTGAACAAAGGATCTAGATTGGTGATTAGTGGTAATGGGACACCAATGTTGAAGGTCTTGGAGGAGTTTGACAAAAAGAAGGAGCTAGTGCGTGAGGTTGGCTTTGAAATTTGTGTCAAGAATCACCATGAGAAGATTATTCAAGCAGGTCGCCATTGTTGCCATGTTGACATCCCCATGAATGCTGGAAAGGTCCCAGAGCATATTAAATGCCCCGAGTGTCCTCGTATCATGGAGACTTATATCAGCTATAACTGTTGCCACATTGATGGTCCTATGAAAGCACTGCACTAAATGACAATCTCTCTCTCTCTCTCTCTCTTTCTCTACCAAATAATTATGTGTCTAAGTTTGTAACGAGTACCACTTGTGTGATGTATGTGATGTGTAAGTGTAATTCTACAATAAGGGAATCTTGATTACGATGGTAATCCGATGCCCATGTTTATAAATTTATCTATGTAATCGTTTGATGTTCGTGTTGCAATTGGAGGGTGTATTTAAATATTTATTATGCATGGCAATAGAACCAAACAAATTACGATAATAACAATCGTAGAGTGAGAGAGGGCAGAGAGAAGCAATAACTTTCACTCCGAAGCCCTGGAGAGTGATAATCAATCAATGGCATTTGGTATATGGTGGATACCTTTCAATAGTAGTAGTAATCAGTGTCAATATTGTATTTTGTCCGGCTCCGATTCATGTGTCAAAATAAATGTCAATGATTGGATAGTAGATCAAAGGGTCACAATATTTAAAACCCTTTTTATAGCAATTGAGACCAAAACCCTAACTAGGTATGGCCAAAAAGTTGACTTTATGATCCAACTATCGGATCAAGTTGAATCTTGGACCATCTCATAGAATGTATTTTTCCCTTTAAAATGATAGTTTACGGGCCAAAATTGGAGGTAAAACGGGTAAGATATCATCAAAATATCAAAAACTCTAATTAAATCTTCACTTTTTTTTTAAAGGAAAAATATGTTGTTTTTTGCCCAACTTTGCGCTATAAACTGTACTGATTGGGCAAGAACTAGAGTGATCCAGTTGAACTAACTTGAAGAATGAGGTGTTGAATACCTCTTATAAAAAAGTCTTGATGATATTTGCCTTGGATTGGAAGATACAAATTTTTCAAAGAAAAACGTTATAGGATTTTTCAGCATTGCGTCATTTGCTTCCAAATGCCATATCTCGATGACCGTAGCTCCAAATTTGGAAAGGAAAGGACTATTGGAACTACACATCCAGAGCTTTCCAAGCATATATAGTTTGAAGAAACGAAACTCGGAAAGGCCTCCAAACAGCTGCACAAAGATCAAACCAGAAATCGATAAAAAGACAAAATAATCCGAGGAGGTGGCAAAAAATAGGGGGCTAGGTGTAGTATATCAAATTAAATATATCACGAATAAAGCATTAAAATAATAAATTCAACAGAAATAACAGAAGACAACAATATGGTGATCCACGAAAACCGATGAACTTGTGGTTTCACAGTAAAAAAACTTGGAGATGATTTATCCTAAATAGTAGCAACATATCCATTAATAAAATCAAAATTTGTACAATAATCTTAACCCTAAATCTATTGTTATCATGTAGCACATACTGGTCGTGATCGCACATAACTCCAAATCTACAATACTTTCTATTATGGACTGTTGCACATAAACTACCATGTTTATGACTCCGAGATTTTCGCTTAAAGATTATTTGGCAACTATGGTTAACTGACTACACATAAACTTCCCTATTTGTGACTCCAAGAAATCCACTTGAAGGTTTAGATCAACAAATGTTGTAGATTGGATTGCTTTATGTTTTCATACAGATCTACACTATGGTAATAGCAATACTATGTTCATTTTTCTCTATATGATATTGAACTCTCATGGGTTGAATAGATGGAGGCTTATATCTACTTTGAATGTCTCTAGTATAGTGAGATTGAGTGAAATTTGGTTATACAAAACCTAGCTGCACAAATAGTGATTTCTCTATCTGAAAAGTCTCTGTAGGGACGGCTTATGATGCCCTTTAATTAAATAGTGCAACAAACAAATCACAAATTGGGCTTAAAACGAGCAAGTTACGAGCTTTTTTGCATTTTAGATTTTTGCTAATTCGTGAATCTCGATCAGTTGAGAGGAATTGAGCCTACAGTTGAAGTTCCATAAACTTCATTTTTCTTGCATTACATGAATTTTTCTTGATTTGAATTTGGGTGTTTATCTGAGATTATAAAATACACCTTTAACATGCTCAAAACTCGTCAAAAACATTATAAAATGATTATATTTGATCACAATTTTCCAACCTAAAAATATGGACTCTACTCAAAGGATGAATAGAAAAGTGAGGATTAACTATGTTGAAAGGCATCTTAATTTTTATGCTTAAGGATAGAATTGAGTTTTACAGAAATTTGAAAGGCACTTTATTTGTCTTATTAATTCTGAAACACAGCTCTCTAAAGTGATAAATAATTGATTATGTTAAAAAAAAAAAAAATCATGTGGATCCGGTCATTCTCTAAGCTATGTATTGAGTTCATTCAACATAAAGTTGTAGAAAATCAGAAATCCCATAAAGAAAGCTAACAAACCCCCCCCCCCCCCCAAAAAAAAAAAAAGCTCTTGCAAGCTGGGCTCTTAAGTATAGATTTTGGGACATTTTTTATTTCATATTTGGGCATTTTGCCTTCCTTGAAGTGATGTGGAATAGACAACATAGGCCTTCTTGGAGTAATGAAGGCGTCACAAATCAAAATGCAAGATTAAGGGGGTGTCAGTAGAAGTCATCAGGGCGATGATGTTGGAATTGCTAGAAAATTGGAAAGTTGAAGAGAAACGGCATTCTGATCAAGACTTGAGGTTTTGCCTCTATGGTCGCTCTAATTTTGGCGAATTCTTTCGTTAAGGTCCTAAAAATAGTGATTTTTCCATTTTGGTAATATTTGTTTTCCTTAATAACTTTTAATTTAAAAGTTTGAATAAGGTCTTTTTTTTTTTCTTTTTTGCGATGTCTCTTAGAGGCAGTAATTTCAATTTCTACAATTATCTCAAATTTTCTTTCTTACTATTTAAATGCATTATACCCTTCATGACAATTCAGTTTTTAGATTAATAAAATTTCAAACTCTATATATTGTTTCTCTATAGTGGATTCCAAAACCTTATTACTTTGTGGATTCAATAGACCTCCTATGAATTCGAACTTTTCATTTAGAAGCAAACGTGTTTAGTTCTTTTTCCACTTAGAAAGTAACGCATTTGTTTTCTTTTAACTTTCGCGACATCATGAATTTTTTTTTTTTTTTTTTTTGAGGATCCTAATTAGTTTCCTTTGTTGTAATTATAAGTTGATATCAATAAAATTTTCTATTATTAAAAGAAACTGTGGTTCCAATCATTCGGTGAATATTAAAAGTATTAACGTAATTAATAGAGATTAAGAGTGCATTTAGCTTTTCTTTATTTGTTAAAAAAAAAAAATTTGTTTGTTTCAATTTTTTTTGTTATAAATAATCTCATTTAAAATTTTTTTTTTTCAAAATCCAAATTTCAAAATTTTTAGTTTTCTGTCATATAGTTAACATAAAAATTATTAAAGATTATATTTTTGATTAATATTATAAATAAGTTATTGAAAATAATTACTACCAAACAGATGGTAAAATTGCTAAAAAATAAAAATATTAAAAAATTATTAAAAAAATTCTAAACCGGTGTTTATCCAAAACTTTTCCCATCAAATTATTCTTCTCTTTTTAGCCAGGAATGACATTTACCCATTATGAATAGCGGTTGGAAGAAAAAGAGAAGGCAAAAAACATTAAAAAAAATAAAAAAAAATAAGAGGCCTGGTTAATGTATCCTTAAGGCACATTAATCATTTATTTTGAAATAAAAAAATTATAAATAATTAAAAACTGTTAAAACAATAATTTTTTTATATAAAATATTTTTTAAAATGAATTATTAATATATATCAAAAGTATTTGTTAAAAAAAAAAAAAAAAAAAAAAGGGGAAAGGTAAAGTGAAGATAGGATGTAATGATATTAGTGTACGGGTTCAGACTATTTTTACAAAGAGCGTGCCACATGCACAAATATCTATCATTATTAATTACAACACTGCTCTGCTCAGCTCAGTAGTTGGTGACAGACAACATTGTCAAACTGCTATATAAAATATTTGTGTTGTGTCACGTGTGTCGATAAAAATATAAAAACGTGCAACATGAAAGATGGGTAATTCAGTACAGTCAAACTGCCATAAAAAATGGGTTCTGGTTTTTTTATTTTACTTTATCGTAATTTACATTAAAAAAAAAAGAAAAAAAGAAGAAAGAAAAGGAATCCCAAGAATCACGTGCTACATGGGTACGCGAGCTTTTACCTTTTAGGTCATTACTCGCCCAGTTACACCTGATCTGAAACATCATTTATTATGTGTTATCTCTTCTGTATGATTGTATCTAAAAGGAAATTACTGGATAAGTTGTAAAAGCAAAACATGACAAAACGTTGCTTAATAACTTAAAGTTTTTTTTTTTAAGGGTCCGGTTAATATGTGCTCTTAAGATATATATTAATAAATTTATTTTTTAAAAAATTTTATTAGGAATTGAAAAAATTATTAAAATTTTTTCAATTTTCGATAAAATTTTTCCAAAATTGACACACATTAGTAAAATCATTTTTTTAATGATCATCACATAGTTTAATTCATTGCTAAAGCTATCACACCCCATCAAATATTTTTTTAGCCTAATAATACTAGAGATACATAAAATAACACAATTTGTACTATAATTTGTCCACTTAAAGAATTGTGAGTCGTAAACGTGCGATGGTAGATTTATGTAGAGATGTATATCTATCACTTACAACTTGTCATATTGACGAATTGTGGTACAAATTGTCTTATTTTATATGTTCATAGCGTTAAGTAACTTAATGTACCATGCAATATGGATAGCATTGATTAGATAAGCGCTTTGTTTGGTTGCAAGTGAGGGAAGAGAAAGAGAAAAACAATGAGTAAGGCTATGTTTGGATTGGAAGGATTAAGAGGGAAAAGAAAAGAAGAAAGGGGGAAAGTAGCTCTTTCCTTGGTTTGGTTGGAAGAGGGAAGAGGAGAGGGGCTGATTTGGAGTAAAATCTGTTCAGTGGAATCCAACATTTTTCTATCATCCCAAATTGGGTGGAAAGAGGAGGAAAGGGAGAAAGATATGGCATAATTTTTTCTTTTTATATCTTAAAATTTCTAAAATGCCCCTCTTAAGTTATGTTACTATTTAATTTTTCAAGGGACATGAATATAAAAATACACATTTTCCTATCCCCTCTTTTTGTAAACCAAACAAAAATCTTCATCATTTCTTACTTCCTTTCCATCCAATATCCAAACACCTCAAAGGAAAATATTTTCTTTTCTCTTTCCCATCTTTTCTTCTTTTCCTTTCTCTTCCCTTCCCTCAACTTCAACCAAACGTAGCGTAAAGCAAAAGAAGGGAAGAGAAAAGGAAAAAAAAAAATCGTTTCTCTTCAATTTCCACTCATTTTGGACTGATTGCCAAAAATCAGGTCAAAGGAAATTGTTTCTATGCATTTCTTTTCTCTCTAATTAGCAACCTAATAGAGGAAATTACATCTCCTCCCTTATTTTGTCTTCTTTCCCCTCTAAACATAGTGAAAATGACAAAATTCCAGGATCTCATAATAATGAAAAAAATTAATGCTATAGTTACAAATTATTTTACAACATTTTTGCAAACTATTATTGTGGTCATCTTGACCTATCACTAACACCACTTACCAATAACTATTCACCACATCAACAGTTTGTAAAAAATGTTGTAAAATAATTTATAGTTCTAACATTTCTAATGAAGAATATTTGTTAATGTTAATTTATTTAATAAATTAGTTAAGTTTATATTTATGAACATTTGAGATTAGATTATGTAAATTTGTAAATAAATTCATAAAATATCAATTATTTAATAATTTATCGACAATATAAATAGCCTATTTTTAGTGCAATTATACATAATTTTCAACTATACAAGGTTTAATTTGTGAATCTAATTTTTATAAGTTCAAAAAAAATCATTTTTTCTAATTAACTAAAATGATACAATTTCAATTTTAATTCAAATATAAATTATTATCATAGATTTGTGAATGAGTAAAAATATTTAGTCGTAGTGATTATTGTGTATTATATATAAAAATAGTAATAAATTAATCAAATACCTCATGAACAAGCCAAAGCTTGTTCGACAAGAAAATATGCCAAATTTGTACATACAATCTAATTTAGTAACAAGTTCAAGTTTCGCTCATGTTTGAAATAAATTTAAATAAACAATCATGAACTTGTAATATACATTATTTGACTTCGCTCATTTGCAACCCCAAAAAATGAGACATGAAGAATAAACTTTTTCATATCATGCTTTTAGTATTTTTAGTATTCGGAACAATAGAAAAATGCAAGATAATAATGAAAAAAAAAAAAAAAATCATACTCAACAAGCTCAATAGAATGAAAGATATTTTTCATTATTGTTGGTCCATGAACTTTAACCTATAAGCAGATTTAGTATTTAAAGATTAAAGTAATCAATTCTAGTCCCCAATGTTCAAAACTAAACTCTTTTGGTCCCTCCATCATACTACGTTGATGGATATTTGTTAAAAATTTTTTGTGAATTAGAATATGATTGGTAAACTTCAACAACGTAATTAATTAATAGATTTTTTAATTACTTTTTTTTTTGGGTGGTTGGTGATACACTATTTTATAATTTTTATGTGGTAAAATTTGTATTATCTATAGTTTCATTCATGAGGCAAATAGCGCAAAATCATTTAAAAAAAAATTATTATCATAAAATTTGGGCCTTTCTATAATGGAAACATGCCGGTAATGTAATATGACTTTCATCTAAATGTACCCCTAATTCTACTTTTATAAAGTACTGATTAAATTATATGAACAATTGTTGATAAAGTCTAAATCAACCTAATATACTCGATGTGAGTCTCAACACCCATCCACATAACAAAAAGTCAATTAATATCTAATCAAATCAAATCTTTGGGGAGTCATAATCTCCCAAACTTAAATTCTTGACTTTCTTGTTAAGGCCCGTATTGTGGGGCAATGTCTGTAAGCCACATTTTTCTTGATAATAATTTTTAAAGAAAATTGCTAAAATTATTATCAATTTTATTATAAGTGCTTATAAATTGAGTGATAATGAATGTAATTAGTGCAATATAAATAATATAATATATAAATTTCTAAATTATATATATTATGTTTTATGTTTAAAGTTGACATATTAATTTAATTATAAGTTTCATAGTAATAAAATTTGTAACAGCTATAGTTTCAGTCTTTTTTTTTTATCCTATGATTTCTAGGCAACATTTTTACTGGCATTTTTTTTGGGGTTGCAAATTAAGACACTACTTTAATAGCAAAAGATTTTTTTTTTTTTTTTGTGTGGAAATTAATAACAAAAGAAGTTTAAGTACAGCATAGGTAGGGTAGAAAACTCCCGAAGCATTAGGCTTAACATACATGTATGGGATCTGTCAACAATAAGAACACCATGACCTCCAGAGAAAACTCAACTTCCCCAGCTATCCACCATGACCCTGATGATCCTGAAAACATTTCTCTACGGGATAACTCACGCAAAAAGACATACGCAGAGGTGATCCAAGATGCAAATATGCTAGAAGCACGTCATGGCATGGGCAAAGAAGACTATGAAGAGCAACCCAACCAGGAAGAGACCGTGGAGCAGCAGACACAGAATGAAGACATCCAACTTGGAGCTGAAGAGGAACGCACTGATGAAACCTGGGAAATCCAACTCACACCAGAATTGAATAACCAGCTAGCGGACCTGTGGAAAACGAGCGTCATCATCAAGCTTATGGGACGGCCAATAGGATATAGGGCACTCCAAACTAGGTTAGCCGGTATTTGGCGCCCCACAGGTATGACGCATTTAATTGACCTTGGTTATGGATTTTTCATTATGCGCTTTGATATTATTTGCTCTCATAGATGGACCATGGTTTGTGGGAGAAAATTATTTGCATGTGCAGGCTTGGGAAGCGGATTTTCATCCGCAAACTGCCAAAATAACAACAACGGCAGTTTGGATCCGTCTAGAACAACTCTCCATTGAATATTACCATCCAGAATTCCTTAAGCACGTGGGGGAAAAAACTAGGAAAACTGTTGAAAATAGATGCCATCACTAGCGCAGCCATTCGAGGAAGATTCGCTAGTGTGTGTCCAAATAAATACCGCCAACCCGCTACCCAAACGTGTGAAGATAGGTTCGTTTTGGCAGGACATTGTCTATGAGAACTTCCCCATGCTTTGCTACAAATGTGGTCGGATAGGACACAGAGAAATGCATTGCACAGAACACTCACCTGCTCAAACTACCTTGCTGCCTCACGAGATAGACAAACACAACCCAACTGCTTCGCTCCATGAACCAACACACGCGTCAACCACCTGGAAAACGGTTCAGACCCATCGTTCCAGAACACGTGACCGGCCAAACGAGCTCATGCAACGCAGCAACACAAACCTGGCCGAAACTTACCCAATTACCCATCCACGTGGACATGCAGCAACGGATCAAACGCAGGGGCAACGCACCCAATTAAATGAGTCGGTGAAAAGACTTGACTCAAGCCATGCGAGACAGCCACATGTTTTTAACCGCGGAGAGGTGGCATCCAAGGGTCAAAACGAGAAGTACTTGAAGACACGTGAGATGGAGAAGCTTTACATGCAGGAGCAAGGAGTGGCAGGATGCTCACGTCCTCCATGCAATCTGAATGAGGTGGCTGTGAAAGACAGCCACACTCCATGCATGGCCAGCTGTAATGCAGCTCCCACATCTCATCAAGCTTGCACCATGCAACATGGGCAAGATATAACTCCAATCCCTCTAACCGACCCTACCTTGCATGACAAAAATCACACAGATGGCTCCCTCATCGAACCAAGCCTCAACTTCACCGACATCGACGGATCCCGACCTTCGACTCACACCAACAAGCCAAGACACCCCACCACTCTCAAACACACCTCTCATGAATAACCATTCTCCTCCTCTCCAAGTCTATGAGCAGGAGATGGAGAACCTGGAAAAGCTTTGGAGCGATTTGTCCCTAGAACAAACCCTCGAAGGAATAGTGAGCTATGTCCGTATACCGGTTCACCCGCGGACAGCCATGAGCTGGAACCAAGCAACTCAAACTCCGAGCCCGCCTCTGAGGCTCGACCCACCTCCCCACTCCACCACACACTGTAGCCACCGATCCCACATCCGAATCATGAGGTCTAGCCACCCTTATCACACCCAAACAAGGCGGACACAAGCTTCACAGGTCAGGCAGCGGAACAATCCGGGGAGCTCATCCAGTGCAGACTCCTCGGACATACTGCCCGCAGCCATTTTTCGCTTCTTGGATCACGGAGAAATAAATCCCGCTATGTGGGAAGACGAACCCAACCTTTACATAGTCATGTTCTCAAACCGCAGCCTACCATTCGTTGTGTCCAGCACGCACTGGGCCAGGCTCGGCGATGTGGAAGCACTGTATCGCATCATGACCACCACAGCGAGGCATCAAGGTCTCTCTCTGACGACAGTGAGGACTCCCTTGACATGGGAAGTCTAGAATGAGTCCCTGACCCCCTTTGCCACATCCATAAAGATGATTGCATGGACCTGTCAAGGTGCCGGAAATGAGATGTTTCGCACCCATGCACCACCTGAATATCCTGATTATCATTGAGCCCCGCATTGCTGAAGCTAGGGCTCAAGGGGTGATAGACACACTCCTGTACACTCACTCTAGTCGTGTGGACCCGACTGGATTCTTTGGTGGAATCTGGATGCTCTGGAATGAAGGCCCCTCCTTCAATGTCGAAATTATCACCTGTAGTGAACACAACATTCACGCCCTTGTAAAGGTATCTTCTCCATCCCTTTATTTTTTACTTACTGCTGTGTATGCTCCTCCCCATTTCAATAAGCGAAAACCGTTTTGAAATTACTTAGAAAATCTTGCTAGAAATATATCTCTTCCGTGGATACTTCTAGGAGATTTTAATAATATGAGTTTAGAGGATGAAAAACTTGGAGGTCTTCCTATAAATAGAACCCGAATTGCGGTATTTAGAAACTGCTTGGATAAATGTGGACTCATAGACCTAGGTTTTCATGGTCCCCGATTCACGTGGACAAACAAGAGCCCAATTTGGCAATCCACCATAAAGGAGCGGTTAGACAGAGGTTTGGGCAATGCCGATTGGACATTGCTCTTTCCTTCCGCTGAAATACACCATCTCCCTAGGGTCAAGTCTGACCATTGCCCTATATTGTTGAACACCAACCCCTCGGAGCCTAAACTCCCCAAACCCTTCAGATTCGAGCAAATGTGGTTAACTGATCCCACATTCCTATCCCTTGTAGAGGACAGCTGGCAAGCCTCGAAACTTATTCCTACTGCTTCCTCAGCCTTATCTAGGTTCCCCAGGCGCCTGGAAGTGTTAACGGACAACATTCGTTCCTGGAATAAAACCCATTTTGGAAATGTGTTTCATCGAAAAAACCACCTGGTAGTTAGACTTAGAGGTATCCAAATGGCCCTAGCTAGGAAACCCTCGCATATCTGCACTCCCTCGAAAGTCAGCTCACTCAGGAGTATAATCTTGTTCTCCAACAAGGATATTTATATTGGCGTCTCAAATCTCACATCATGTGGTTAAACTATGGAGATGCCAATACTAAATATTTTCACCTCAAAACCGTCCAACGTCGCAGTTACTTACGAGTGATAACTTTAAAGGATGGCACGGGATTATGGCTCACTGGAGAGCAGCTAACCCAACACATTCACAATGCATTCAAAACTTTGTTCAGGCCTCATCATCTTATTGCTGCACCACCCCTGGAAATGAGAGGAAATATTGCCCCAATAGTCCCTTCCGTAATCATGCTCAGTTCCTCACCAGGATTCCCCAACCTGATGAAATTCTCCAGACCCTCCAGGCTCTCCCCCCATTAAAGGCCCCCGGTCCGGATGGCTTTCATGCTCTCTTCTTCCAATCAAATTGGACTAGTTTGGGTCCGAGCATTATTCAAGTTATACAAGAAATTTTTGAGCAGCTCACTATCCCTACTAGTTGGGGGATCACAAACTTGGTCCTTATTCTGAAAATTGCTCATCCGGAGGTGATCACGCAATTTCGTCCTATCAGTCTCTGTAATACTCTCTATAAATTACTTTCTCATATCATTGTTCTTCGACTCAAACCCTTTATGGAAGAAGTCATCAATCCGTGTCAAGCGGGGTTTGTGCCTGGCCGTCGTATGAGTGATAATATTATCATTGTCCAGGAAGTCATTCGGACTCTTATTTCTCGACGGGGTCGGACGGGATACGTTGCTCTTAAACTGAATCTTGAAAAAGCTTATGATCGTCTTGAGTGGTCTTTTATCTGGGAAACCCTTGAATACTTTCAGGTGCCTCCTAGTCTCATTTCTCTCATCATGAATATGATTTCCTCTACGAGATTCCACATTCTTTGGAATGGATCCCCTCTCCCAGAAGTTGTGCCTGACTAAGGCATCCGTCAGGGCAACCCTCTCTCCCCCTATTTGTTTATCCTTTGTTTGGAGAGACTGTCAATTAAGCTTAATGAGGTGGTCCGTGATAAACATATCCACCCAATAAACTTTCGAACTGGGGTCCGTGTCTTGCACCTATTCTTTACTGATGACATCTTCTTGTTTACGAGAGCCACAGCCAGGGATTGTCAAAACCTTAGCAGAATCCTGCTGGACTTCTGTTCGATGTCTGGCCAACTTATGAGTACTACCAAATCTAAAACTTGGTTCTCTCCCCGAACCCCAAGGCGGATAAAAGATCAAGTGGCAAGTATCCTTGGCCTTCCAACCACGGACCACATAGGAACCTATCTTGGAACGCCCATTTTCACCACCCGTCGAACAACTAACTCCTATCAATATCTGGTGGATAATATCCGGAAGAGAATCGAAGGATGGCAAGCTAGGTATCTTTCGATGGCTGGCAAAGCCACCCTCATCAAAGTTTCGGTTTCCTCTATCCCGCTTTATGCCATACAAACCACACTCCTCCCAAAAAAAGTTTGCCACCGCATAGATCAAATGTGTTGTCACTTCTTCTGGGGAGACACCGAACAACACAAGCGGTGTCACACTGTCAACTGGGAGACTGTTACGCTCCCCAAAGAGGCTGGAGGTTTGGGTATGTCCTCTACCCGTCATAGAAACAAAGCTATCCTCATGAACCAGGCCTGGCGCCTCCATTCCAATACCACAGTGCTCTGGGCCAGGGTCCTAAAAGCAAAATATTTTCCTCATGCCACTATGTTTACTAGTCCCCGAACGTCAAGAGGCTCTCACATTTGGACCGCTATCTCTCGTGGGGCAGAGCTTCTTCTTGAAGGCATGAGATGGATGATAGGAGATGGAAGGTCTATACGAGTTTGGCAAGACCATTGGCTTCCTAACGGATCCTTGCGGAACTATATTGAAGGTCCTCTCCTCCCCCAGGAGGACGACCGCTGTGTCAACTTTATTAGGTCAAACCAAGGATGGTCTTTCAACTCTCTAAATATTCCCCTCCCCACCCATATCCACGACCTTATTCAAGGAATTCCAGTGGCCCGTTATGCTAGCCTTACTGACTCTTTTCTTTGGCCCCACAATAAGGGCACGTGTTCCGTCAAATCCGCATCGAAATTCCTTTTTCAGCGCCATCAGGTCCCTTGGAACAAAGCCCTTTGGCAATGGATTTGGGTATCCCCTTGTCCCAAGAAGATCTAAATCTTTCTATGGAAAGCTATGCAGGACCGTCTCCACCAAAACATACCTCTCCTTTGGTCGTTCATATATGGATACCAGCTGTCCTAGATGCCACTCACCTGAAACGACTATACACATTCTCCGGGACTGTCCTTGGGCAAAAGAGGTATGGCTCAAATCCCCAGGAATCCTGCACTTGACTTTCTTCCAGTTGCCTCTTCAAGATTGGCTGAGATATAATGCTACGGTGAATAGGACCTCCTTACCCCACCACCCCCCTTGGCAGGTCTATTTTTCATTCACATGTTGGAAACTTTGGCTAGCAAGAAATGATAGAATATTTACAAACAAATCCCAATCCCAACATAGCCTAATCTACTCCTCGGTTCAAGCGGCGATCGAATTTCATTTCCTCGCCGGCTCCACCAAGCGGCCCTTGAATCGGATTCCTCAGATTATCAATTGGCAAGCCCCCCCCCCCCCTTCCCCTTTCTTAAACTCAATACTGATGGTAGTGCCCTAGATAACCCTGGAATGGCCGGAGCAAGGGGTGTTCTTCGAGATCACCAAGGCCAATGGATTGCAGGATTCTCAATGCATGTGGGCCTCGCAACAAACAATTTGGCTGAGCTGGAGGCAGTTAAACAAGGGCTAGCAATGGCATGGAATATGGGAGTAAAGCGCCTTCAACTAGAATTAGATTCCAAAGTCGTCCTAAACTGGCTAACTATTTCAAATTTAAATTATCCCACTAACATGATGCCCTTGATCTGTGATTGCAGGAACCTCTTAGAGCAGGAATGGGAAGTGCACATGCAACACGTGTACCGTGAGGCAAATGACTGTGCGGATGCTCTAGCAAAGCGGGGGACCCATCTCCGAGACAGGATGACTATGTATAGGGAATGTCCCACTTTTGTTTATGTATTATATGTGAGGGACTTAACTGGCCTGGGGGAAACTCAGCTTTGTAACCCCAGCACAGTTGTAGGTGTTGTATGAACATGGTCTTTTAAATAATACCTCCCGCTTTTCACCCCAAAAAAAAAAATAAATAAATAAAAATACATGTATGGGATCTCAGTAAAGTATAAAAGCTTCATTTATTTCACACCGCCTTTGCCAAAAAGTCTGCACCAAAATTTTCTTTCCTTTTTCTTTGCTTGACTTCAAGAGAGTGGAATTTGTTGAGAAGGTACCTGCAATCAAGTATCAAGACACTCAAAGGGTGGGATTAAAAAGATTCATTCCCAAATTGTTTCAGCTAGCTAGGTTCACAACTATCATGGCATCCAAGTATCCAACTCCACAAGAAAGTATACGATGTTTCAGGAACTCCACCTCAGCATCTAGTTGGTGTTTCTAAAACCAATAAAAAATTGACATCTGTCCTAAAAAAAAAAAAATCAGCCTACTGAACCATTTAAATTAAAAAGACGAAATTGACCCTAAAAAATTCAAAGAACCGCCCTCTGTTGTTTTTCCACTTTTTGCAAAAGCAAAATGTTCATCTCTCTCTCTCTCTCTCTCTCCCCGTTTTTCTCTCCACCACCACAGCACACCAGCACCTCCGTGACTCCATCTTTTCTCTCTCAACTCCAAACCGAAAACCACTTTACTTTTCCTCTTTTCAAAATCAAATCTCAATGTCTCTCTCCCCAGTCCACACGCCACCATAGCCTTTATTCTCTCTCAACCCCAAATCCCAACAGCCAATGCCCAGCGGTAGCGTCTCCGTTGGCATAACACCGCCGACATCACAAGTTCTGAAGAAACCGGCCTTTATCTCATCAGAAGATCCCCAAAATCTTCTCTTTCTAGCGGAACCACCCTAAACCGAAAACTTAACACTACTTCCAACACCCGACATTCACAAGAATTTTTTTTTTTCCTGCATTTTTCACATTTTTTTTTATGCTTTTTTCTTCCCAAAATTACAGATGTTTAAAAGAAACAAAAGAAAACCAAAGGAATTTTTGTGTAGAAAGGAAATTTGTACCTGTTTGATAAAATGTCTCAATGAAGATGGATGCACTCCTTTGTTCTTAAACTATTATCAATCAATAGAATATACAATATACAGTAAATGTTTAATCTTCTTTTTGTTAATGTTCTTTTGGATCAGATTAAAGTTGGTTTTTTTTTTTTTTCTTCACTTTTTTGTTATAGTCTCATATGTAGAAATATAAATCTTCTTTCTTTGTTTGACAAATAGCTTGCTGCCGTTATTTTGCTGATACATTTATTGAAATCTTGGTCTTGAACAACTTCATTTTTGTGTGTGAAGGTTGTTGACCGCAGTATATTTGGTTTCCCCAATTCTAAACTTTGTTTTTTCCGCTGTTGAGTTTACCGATGATAACATACACATTGCAGTATATTTGGGCTCATATTAATAAGTAAAGAAAATTTGGCATACACCAACCGAATGCTGAGTTGAGTTTTTATGATGTTGGATTTGGCACCATATGGATGCTGGGTTGAGTTTTTATCAGGCTGCTACTCCTTTTTAGTTTACATTTATACAAATATAATTGTTTATGTTGTTCTCATGTCATAGGCTTGATCAGGTGATAAGTATTGGATTGAAAGTTATATATTAGTTTCAAGTGTTGCCACGTTGACGGTTCTATGAATGGACTGCATTGGATCCCTACTTCTCTTCTGCTAGCTTGTATTGCAACTAAATAATAATATTATGTTTAAGACTTTTCTTTTTATGCTAATATAGTGTTTAAGATTTTTTTGGTTGGTAACCAGTGCCACTAGTAAGAGGGTGTGTGTGTTTGAGTAATGCTTCGATAGAAGACATCTTGCTTAATTTGGTGACTGATGCCCAAATCTGGGGGGTGCATCTTTGTATAACGTCCAATTTTGACATTGCAATAATGGAAGGCATCTTTGTTTGTAAGTATGACACTTTGCTAGCATTTTTTTTTTAATAATATAAATAATCTTTTTTTAGGTTCAAAGATGAACTTTGAAGAAATGTAATACCTTGTTAAAGCATTCACAATAGAGATGGTAAAACCATGCAAAAGCTATTTTAGCACCCAAACCATGAAAATCATGCTTCATCAAAAGTATTATGTTTAAAAATTTATAACATTCAACTACAGTGAACTATTATTATTGCTACTCAATAAAAGAGGATAAGCTAAAGGCTATGAGATGTGAATGGAATGGGATATAGTTGATATCACAATTTGCCATAAAAATATTTGTTAACCTTGGATTATTTTAAATAACTCAAAGGCATGGTTGATATCAATAAGAAGAACTAAGAATAGAAAGAGTTCTCTTCCTATTTTCTCTCCGCTCTATAAAAGTGCTTTGTGAATGTGAGTCTCTTTTATTGTGAGTGGTGTGTGAGTGTTTGGAAGTTTGAGCATGTGAATGTCTGAAAGAAAATGGAATAGAAAGAGAAACTGATCTCAAGGTTAGAGAGAGAGAGAGAGAGAGAGAGAGAGAGAGAGAGAGAGAGAGAGATTAATTAGATAATTTTAAATAGTTTTGGATTGCTTTTAATTTTTCAAGGGTTTTTGTCATTGTGAATCAAATAAAAAGATGTGAGAACTTGGTTGATGATTAATTGTGTAGTAGAAATAATCCTCCAATCTTTAGCTTATAAGTTTGATTATATCATCGTGGCAATTGAGTAGTCAAAAGGTTTGGAGTATTGAACATGGACAAAGTTTTTGGAATTTCTACAATTCCTTGAAGAAAGACTCAACGACAACAAGAAATAAGAGCCTTTGGACCAAATCTTGCAATCAAAGCTAGTTTAACTTATATGAGAAAGGATGGTGTCTGAAAGTTCAAAAACGTGTACCAATACACTTTTGAACGTTTAGACCCCCAAAAATTAACTTAACCAACACAAGCAATATGTTAAACAACAAGTGTGCGGAAACTTAACATATGCTATAATGTGAAATAGGATAAAAACTATCTAAGCCATAACATAATAAAATCACAGCAGATAATATAAAGGCAGAGATAGAGAGGAAGGAAGATGCAAACACAAAGACAATACGCGATGTGTTATCGAAGAGGAAACCGAAGACCTCGGCGAAAAACCTCTCCGCCGCCCTCCAAGCGGTAATCAATCCACTAGAAAATACAGTTGGGATACAAGGACAGCAATAGACCCTCCAAGCCTAATCTACCCAGTGCACCTAAACCCTCCAAGCTTCTTACTCCAACGAGGTTGCGCTGAACCTTTTTCTTTTCTAGCTTCCCGGATTCCGCTACTAGACCATAGCATCAACCAATGAAGATTGGCTCCTTCCTAACTGCTTCCCAGAACTCCAAACGACTGTCTCACAGAGATGATAATGTTGAGAACTAGGTTTGGTATAATGCCTCTCAAGGTTTTGACAATGGAGAGGAAGAGAGTGAGGGAATTTGATGAGACTCTAAGGTAGGGATTGTGTGTGAAACAATCTTGTTTTTCTTTAGGGTTTCTCTCTCAAAATTCTCTCTGGAAGCTCTCTTTCAATCGTGGGTTAAAGGGGTATTTATACTAGAGTGGAGAGGAATGTGAAACGTCAGGTTTTGGCAAAACAGGGGTGGCTCGCGGCTTGACCTCGCGGCTTGACTAAGTCGCGAGATCCAGTCGCGAGTTAACCGTATGGCCAGTTGTCCTGTTTTGTCCTGTAGTGCTCCAGCTAGCATGACTGTTCATCTTCCAGCTAGCATGACTGTTCATCTTCCAGCATGCTTGGCACGTGTGCAGCTTCTGGCGGCTTGCAGCCGCGAGTCCACCCGCGAGTCCCAGCCGCGACACTCTGTTTTCTTGCACACTCTTGAGCAATCTTCACTCTATCTCACTCACTACCCTTACAACAAACCCACCTAAATACAGGGTTACTAAATGCTGAATTACAAGCAAATTTGGCACGGAATAAAGCCAATTAGATGGTTGAATAAATTCAACCTTACAATCTCCCCCTTTGGCTATTCCGTGACAAAACCCTAAAACAGACTCTAGACTTAACATGTGAGTTGGGAACAGTTGAACAAAACTTACTCACACCTAACTCTAGAAGCTGTGAAGCACTTGAATCATATGAACATAAACTCCTGAAACACAACAATACACCATGATCATTGTAAGCAGAAAATTATAAATGCATATGAAACAGGCAATATAAGATCAAGCAAAGATGGAGTTAATAAACAAATCATGGCTTGATCAACCAAGTGAACACCATAAGGTAGTGGTCACAGTGCTCATTCACACTTGGAATGAACACAAGGACATACAAGTTAACAAGCACAAGGCAAGACACTTGTATGCTCAACACTCAACCAATGCATAGCACACAAGGCATATGCATCTAGGAACAATCCTACAAGGGCACAAGAGTGACAGTACATAAACCAAAATGCAGAACATTTAGATTAAGGTACTGATTTCAACATAGCATAAAGGCTGCACTTAAGCAAGGTACATACCATAAAGCCTACAAACTATGCATAAAACATTAACCCTAAAAGCTTACAAAAGCACATGGGTACAAACCAACAAATACCTGAATAACATCATCAACATATATTAAAGTTTAAACCAAGAGTGTTAAGAGTTAGGAACATCTATACACCAAAACACAGTGTATCAAAACCATAAAAACCATAAGTTTAGCAGATAAGACTAAGAACAAAAGTATGACAAAAGTATGTGTGTACTCCCCCTATCACTTATGCACACTTCCCTTTGAACTTTTCTCCCCCTTACTGAATGCTCTCCCCCTTTTTGTCACGAATAGCTAAAGACTCTCTTCCAACTTTCGTTGAATCTCATCTAGCTGATTCTCCATAGTCTCGAGGTGCATTTGGACATGGTTGTTTGTGGAGTAGAGAAGTGCCACAAGCTCATCAACGCGTTTCTGAATATGCTCAAGTACATTGCCAACTCTGTCAGTATGAGAAGCAGTTTGTGCTTGCGGAATACCAGCCGGTGAAGTTTCAGGAACAGCACGTGATGCAGATGTGGTATGTGCAGGTGTCTCTGAGGCAGGGGCAGATGAAGTAACCGTAGAGATGTGAGCACTTCTTGGTGATTTAGAAGAGTGACTTCTGCTCGCTTGAAGAGTGAACAAGGAAATGGGACGTTGACGAGTCAACATTTTACCATCTGCAGGAGGAATAATGCCTGCACTAAGAATGAGTTTCATGACGAGACTGCAAAATGGAATGATTCCTTGAGCTGTAGATCGACACGCGGTCTTCCTCAAGTTGTAGTAGATGTGAGCACATATATCAATGGGGGCTCCTGTAATGAGGTCACACAGAAATATAGCTCTCCCAAGATTGATGAATGTAGTGTTGGACAGTGGGTAGAGATTGGTGAACATGATCAACTTCAGTGTGGTCAGCTCAGGTGCAAACTTTGCGGTGCTGATGGAAGTTCCTGCACTGGATACCTCATGATCGTGTCCAAGGATTTGTAAAATTTCTCCAACCTCTGGATTTCGTTCATCATAGGGAGTTAAATTCACATTCGGAGGTCTGGTGATGCTGAGAAGATCTGCGATGGAGTCTGGGGTAACACAAAACTCTGTTCCTCTGACCCAGAAAATGAGGTGAGGTCCAAGATCAGTTGCATTGGAGAAGCATTCTTTGACCAGCTCATCCATTGGATCATCAAAGTTTCCGAACAAGTTTTCCCAGTCTCGTTTCTCAAAGAGTCGAGGGATGAAAGTAGTCCCTAAGGTGTTGAACTCTACTACCCGTTCCACTATAGTGGTTGACTTGTCAAACACATTTGAGTAGGCGTGTGAGTTAAGGGGAACTCTGAATCTATCCTCATTGGGATCTTGAGATGCCTGAGATGATAGACGAGTTCTTTTAGCAACTGGTGTTGCTGGTTCGTCAGCAACAATGTCTTTACCCCTGGAAGATCGACGAGACATCTGCAAGAGAACAAGCCAACAGAAAAGAACCAAGCAACAATACCCCACAAAAAGATTGTCAACAAGATTCAGTGTAAACAATATTTCAATATATAAACCCAGACTGAAGATAGTGCAGACCCAACCAAAACTTCCAATAATACACAGAAGCACAAACTAATACGTGCATCAAACTTGGTGAAAGTGCACCAAGACAAAGATAGACATCACAACTGACAAAACTGTCATTGAGACAGGTTAACATGACCATGATATGCAATAAGATACAACATTTGAACATTTAGAGCAGATAACATAAATCACTCCAACAGAGACATGAACATGGGGAAAATATTTCAATCATGAAGAAACCAAACATCCACACAGAAGCATGTGGATGAGAGACATACATTATGTTAACATAACAACTCAGTGACCCAAAACCAAACGCCAACAACAATACTCAAGCAAGTGTAATGAGTAAGTCAAATAGACGCCAAACCCATTTCAGAAAAGATTCTCAGAAACACTAATAGGCAAAAATCAGAACAATGAAAAACACATTATGACTGCTCAGCATGAAAATAGGTGAGAACAATAACACACAAGACACTCCATACCCATTTCACATAGAGATAAGTATAACGAATACAATACCAGACCAAACAGTAACAGAAATATGCAGGAAAAAGAAAATGAGATTGAGAAAGCAAAACCCATACCTTTTCTTGATGATTTGGATAAGAAACGAAGCACCAAAGGGGTTTGAAAAAATGGATTCACGAAGTGTGTGGGAGGAAGAACAGTTTAAAGAGAAGATGAATAGTTACAAAAGTTCGAGGGAAAACTGAAAGAGGTTTAAAAACTGCTCCTGTTTTTGCAAAACACGCGATTTTCGCGACTTGATTAAGTCGCCACACAGTCGCCAACTCAAGCCGCCAAAGCACTCAAGAACAAAATTTTGAAAAATTTTTCTAAGTGTTTTTCGCGACTGGAAGGTCTACCCGCGAGTGAGTCGCGAGCTGAGCCGCGAAAATCTCTAAGTGAACCTCGCGACTGGACCTTCCACTCGCGAACAAGTCGCCAAAAATGACCAGCAAAGATGCGACTGAGGCTCGCGACTTGACATACCCGCGACTGAGTCGCCAAAACAGGGCAAAACTGTATTTTTGAAATTTTCGGATTTTTCAAACAAAATACTTTCCAAAAACACCTAAAACACTCAAAAATCTTTTTGTGCTTGAATTAACAAAGATTGAGCATGTGAAAACACATTTTATCAAGTACAATCACACAAATGAATATGGCATTTATTGAACATAAACTTGTGTGTTGTGTGTGGATATCAACAATGAGATAGTCCTTTGTCTAATGTGAAGCTTCAATGATCAATTCAACCAAGGCATACACAATTAGCACTAGATCATGTGACCCATCTCAATTATAGAAATATGTATATATGACCTCCCACACAACTTGATAACATAACTTGGAGCTTTTCATTTGACTCCACTTTCAATCATAACATTTGATCTTTTTGATCTTTTGAGGCAATCATCTCTCATTGTGAGAGGGATGTATAACATTTCTCTATGAAAAACAGGCCTTTGGCCTTTTTGAATGAACATTCACTTTTAATATAAGGTCGCTTACCCTTTTTCCTAGTCAAATACTAGAATGTGCGACAGGCTTTTGCAGCTCAATATCTCTTTTCATTTGGAGATTTACATTTGGTGAGCTCTTTTTAGCCAAACAAAAATAAAAAGTGGAAAGATATATAGACACAAGTCTATGCATGTCTCAAGATCAACATAACCATTCACTAATCATTCATGACAAGTTTGAAGATCTATTTACAACAATCACATAGATTTCAAGATTTTTCCCACAGTGATATGAGTGCATGAAAACAAGCAATGCTCGAAAATGCACAAAACCATTAGCACAAAGGTACAAGGCAAAACAAGTTTTGAGACAAAACTCAACAAAGTCAATCAAGCTTTTTGATTTTCTAATTTTTATGTGATTTTTGGATTTTTGACACAAGAAACAAAAAGAATGATAAAACAAAATTAAGAAATATTCACAAGAGAATAATCAAACAACCAAAATCAAAAACAACAAGCATACCAAACAAACATAGTCACAAAGCATAGGAAGTATTAATGCATGGACATGTTGTAATGCTTATGCATGAGTACCCTTATTCACCCGCACGTCACTTGCGTTTGGGGTGATTTCCTTATAGGATTCGGTACGGGAGTTAGGGCTTTCAAACCTTCGTGAGAAGCTTTCCAAGCAGTTGGTGAATGCACCAATCATCTTCATCACGTTCATCATTCCGGGATCTCCATTTTGACCTCTAGATTGATCACCTGCCCAAATTCTTCTATCATTTCTGGGTCCTCCTGACCTTTGAGGAGTTGCACTGTTCTTTGCTCTCAGCTTTTGGCAATTTGGTCGAGTGTGCCCTTGAAGTCCGCAATAATGGCACACATACGTTCCTCTAGGACCTCTTTGTGGTCGTGGACGTGACTTGGCACGAGATTCAGACCTGCCCACAGACTGATTGCGATGATTCAGCATCCGTTGGTCCACCACATTCTTCTTCTCCTCCACCTCGAGCTTCACACCAGTAAGGTCAGCTACAACTGGATCTTTGGCCTTTACAAACTTCACTTCTTTAGTGACATTTCCAGATGAACTACTTCCTCCGGTATATCCCAGTCCGGATTTGTCTGAAAAGCTCTTTTGAGAAGATATAACGTCATCTAGCTTCTTGGTGGTGACCCTCTCTATTTTAGCATTTGCTTGCACAACCTCGTTCTCAAGAAATCTCACTTTAGTGTAAGCTTCGGACAGCTCACCATTCAGTGTTTCAATCTCGCATTTGGCCTCCCTATACCGGATTAGGAGACTTTTGTAGTCCTCCTCAGCCTTCTTCATTTTTCTCATAGCAGCCTTGGCCACCCTTGTGTATTCACCCGACTTCTCCAAGAGTGAGTTATAATTCTCTTGAAGGTTTGCTATGCTTTCTTCTTCTTCAGCTTCTGATTCTTCAACAATTCCTAGTGATTCATCATCACTATGTTCTCCAAGATCTCGTACAAGCAAATTCAACTCATCCGAAGACTCAACATGAGCAATAGTCATAAAAGCTGAATAGTTCCCCTCTCCATCACAGCTCTCTTCAGATTCTGAGTCAGACGAATCTGAGTCACTCAAGGTCGTGGCATACACTTTGCCTTTCGATTTCAAATAATTCGGACATTCCTTCTTAAAATGTCCATGCCCGTTGCATTCAAAACAAGTGACACCTTGTGTGGATTGGGATTCTTTTCCATCTTTCTTTTTGAAATCCCTCTTCTCCCTTCCAGAATTTTGGAATTTTCTTTTATCATCAAATTTCCCATTATTTTTGAATTTCAAAAACTTTCTGAAATTTTTGACAAGGTAGGCTACATCTTTGTCAACCACATCTTCTCCCGATGAGTCTTGATCTTCCACCTTCTCATTAATGGTCTTTAGAGCAAGGGATTTACTCTTCCGTTGATTGGGCAGCGACATCTCATAAGTCTGCAGAGAACCAACCAGCTCCTGTACCTTGATGTCGTCAAGATCCTTACTCTCTTCAATGGCTGTCACTTTAGCACGAAAACTTTCCGGCAATGATCGAAGGATCTTCCTTACAATCCTTGAGTCCTCCATTTTCTCCCCCAAGTTAAACTTACTGACAACCACCTCATTTAGCTTCCCATAGAAAGAGTCAAAAGACTCATCCTCACTCATTTTAAGCTCCTCAAACCGAGTGGTCAGCATTTGTAACTTGGTGTCTTTCACTTTCTTCGTGCCTTCATAAGTTGTTTCCAGAATCTCCCATGCATCTTTGGCAATGGTAATGTGAGAAATCCTGTGAAATTCATCTGGAGACACACCACAGAAAATAGCATTTAGTGCTTTACTGTTAGCATTAGATGCAGCAAGTGCTGCCTTATCCCATGTGGATTTGGCTGCCTCAGGTTTGGTCCAACCAATCTCAACAGCATCCCACACGGATTCATCAATAGAACATAAAAAGGCTCTCATACGAACCTTCCAAAACGCATAATTACTACCATCAAAATATGGAGGTGCATTTAGGGATTGAGACCTATCCATCTCAAAAAGGGAGTCAAGGATCACACAATGGTAATGAAACCAAACAGCAGTGAACCCGCTCTGATACCAATTGAAAGTTCAAAAACGTGTACCAATACACTTTTGAACGTTTAGACCCCCAAAAATTAACTTAACCAACACAAGCAATATGTTAAACAACAAGTGTGCGGAAACTTAACATATGCTATAATGTGAAATAGGATAAAAACTATCTAAGCCATAACATAATAAAATCACAGCAGATAATATAAAGGCAGAGATAGAGAGGAAGGAAGATGCAAACACAAAGACAACACGCGATGTGTTATCGAAGAGGAAACCGAAGACCTCGGCGAAAAACCTCTCCGCCGCCCTCCAAGCGGTAATCAATCCACTAGAAAATACAGTTGGGATACAAGGACAGCAATAGACCCTCCAAGCCTAATCTACCCAGTGCACCTAAGCCCTCCAAGCTTCTTGCTCCAACGAGGTTGCGCCGAACCTTTTTCTTTTCTAGCTTCCCGGATTCCGCTACTAGACCATAGCATCAACCAATGAAGATTGGCTCCTTCCTAACTGCTTCCCAGAACTCCAAACGACTGTCTCACAGAGATGATAATGTTGAGAACCAGGTTTGGTATAATGCCTCTCAAGGTTTTGACAATGGAGAGGAAGAGAGTGAGGGAATTTGATGAGACTCTAAGGTAGGGATTGTGTGTGAAACAATCTTGTTTTTCTTTAGGGTTTCTCTCTCAAAATTCTCTCTGGAAGCTCTCTTTCAATCGTGGGTTAAAGGGGTATTTATACTAGAGTGGAGAGGAATGTGAAACGTCAGGTTTTGGCAAAACAGGGGTGGCTCGCGGCTTGACCAAGTCGCGAGATCCAGTCGCGAGTTAACCGTATGGCCAGTTGTCCTGTTTTGTCCTGTAGTGCTCCAGCTAGCATAACTGTTCATCTTCCAGCATGCTTTGCACGTGTGCAGCTTCTGGCGGCTTGCAGCCGCGGGTCCACCCGCGAGTCCCAGCCGCGACACTCTGTTTTCTTGCACACTCTTGAGCAATCTTCACTCTATCTCACTCACTACCCTTACAACAAACCCACCTAAATACAGGGTTACTAAATGCTGAATTACAAGCAAATTTGGCACGGAATAAAGCCAATTAGATGGTTGAATAAATTCAACCTTACAGTGTCAAAGAGGCCAAGGATTTGGAGATGGTTGAGGAAGAAGAACTTACGAAGGAATGGTCGTAAACTCGGCTAATGATTAAGAGGAAGTTTTTCAAAGACGAAAAAAAAAAATTATATGGCAAATCTTTCATAAAATGTATAATTGTTAGAGATTTGGGCATTATGTTTCTGAATGTAGTAAAGTTGCCAACAATGTTAAGCAGAAAGCCTAGAGCCTGGTGCGCTTCTCAATGCTTGTGATTATGGATTTTTGGTTAACTATAGTAACAAATATTAGAAACTTGATTTGATGGTTTTTTTTTAAAAAAAAAAAAAAAAGAAAGAAAAAGAAACTGAGTAATGTGTGACAATTTTGGGCGGAATTCAAATTAACTACCCTATTGCCATGTTAATGGTTTATGCCTTTGTCGGTCAAGTAAAGGTTTGTGCACAAATTTTGTCTAGAAGCAACCCTTTCCCTCCTTCTTTTCTTTTTTCTTTTTTTTTTTTTTTTTTTTTTTTTTTTTTTTTTTTTTGCATTATAGTGCAAGATAATAGCTAGAAGCTCACTTAGTGTGTAAAACACTAGTGAATGTTCAAACCCCCAATTACAAAATAATCGACATAAGTTTATACTCAAAAAATATATGTGCAGAACGATAAATATAAGTTATATCCAAACATACAAACTACTCTAAGCCATAATTTAATCACAATACAGCAATAATTAAAAGCAAAGAGTAAAGGATAGAGAAAAGCAAACGCAAGATAATATCGACACATGTTATTGAAGAGGAAATCAAAGAATTTGTCAAAAAACCTCTTCGCCGCCCTCCAAGTGGTAAAATGATCCACTAGAAAATCAGTTGGAATATATAAATAGCAATAGACCCTCCAAGTCTAATCTACCCAATGCACCTAATCCATCCAAACTTCTTGCTCCAACAGGGTTATGCCTAACATTGTCTTCTCTAGTTTACCAAATCTCACAGTTAGCCCATTGCATCAACCAAAATGAATTGGTTCTCTCTTGAACTACTTCCCCAAAACCAATAACCTTCTCACTGCTCTGAATGTGGTGAGGTAAGGATTTGGTTTAAGATCCTTCCAAAGGTATGACAATGGAGAGGGTAAGAGTAGAGGAATTTAGAAAATCAAATGTATAAAATTATAGATGAATCAATCTTGTTGTTTTTTAGTATTTATCTCTCAAAATCCTCTTTGAAAGCTCTTTGCATTTTGTGGGTATAAGGATGATATTTATAGTAAGGTATGAGAAGGAATGTGAAAAGTTATTTTTCTACAAAATAAGGTGCATTGGAGAGTCACTCGTGACTGGGATAAGTATCCCAGTTGCGAGTTCCAGTCGCCGATTAACAGAATGGCTAGACTGTACTTTTTGTCCTGTAATGATCTAGTTGTTCCGACCCATCAAATTTCTGCATGCTTCACATGTGGGTTAGATTATGGCGAATTACCACTTGTGAGTCAATCGCAAGGTCCAATTGCGAGAAACCTTTTGATGCACACACTTGATTAATTCTTTACACTCTCACACACAACCCTTACATTAGTCTCACTTAAATACAAGATTTTTAAATACTGAATTACAAGTAAATTTGACACAGAATAAAGTTTTGAATAAATTCAACTTTACAATAGCTTTTGTTTTAAGTTAGAGCAATGTTACAGTTATAAATTATTTTACAATATTTTTACAAATAGTTGATGTGGTTACTTTTTATTGGTTTTTATCTAAACTCATCATTAATATCAATCACTATATCAATAATTTATAAAATTTTAAAAAAAAAATTATATTTCTAGTATTACTCTTCCAAGTTAAAAAAAAAAAAAAAAATATATATATATATATATATATGGGTCCGGTTGATGTATGCCCTTAGGGTACACATTAAACTTTCTATTTTTGGAAACATTTTCTCGGGAATTGAAAAAGTTGTCATTACTTTTTCAATTCTCGAAAAAAAATTTTCCAAAAATAAAAATTAATGTGTGTCCTAAGGGCACACATTAATAAAATCCTATATATATATATATATATATATATATATATATATATATTCTCCAATGAGAGGAGCATATTCAACTCCTGCTGTTGTGCAATGGGGCATAGTACCTTACCTGAAAATGTGGTTAGTGGTTACTACTAATTAGCTAAAAACAAAGACAATGTGGTAGATTTTTTTTTTAATATGGTGAGTGATTGATTGATTGATATTGGTTATCGCCTCATTGGATTATGCCCAAAAAAAATCGTAACCAGCCCCCACCTATTTATTTCATTTGCAGTAGTTGTGCAGCCTGCGTGTTGCACGTGAATTTTATCTTGGAGTTCCCCCGTATATAGCTCCAAATGGGTGTGACGTGTGCCTATCCATTACTCCATGTCTGGTTGTACCTTGGGAAGAAAATAATTTCCCTTGAATTCTTTCCTCCATTTCCGCCCATGATGAACTGATACCAACCAAAACAATGGACCCCAGGAAATATCATTTTTACTGTTTGGTACAACCAAACAATAAAAATGAGATGTCTTTCAACCTTTTCCCTTCTTGGAGTTTCCGCTTAGATAGGCCCAAGGGATGTGTGAGTCATCACTAATTACTCTTTTAAAATGGATAGGCCATTAATAAAAACGAAGTTGTTTTCACATTTTTGTTTTAACTAGTTTTGCATGCATTTTATTTTTATTTTTTGAGGTTTGCTAGACTTCACTTAATTATTATGATAGTAGTGGTTTACTTTTTTTCTTTTTTCTTTTTTTTTACAAAGTATGACTTTAGTAGCTGAGTTGGTTTTATTTTATTTATTTATTTATAATTGGTGGGTGACATAGCTTCCAGCTCATGTGGTTGTTTTTTACTAGACAAATTTGGACTATTTCTTTTTTATTTTAAGCGATTTGTCTCTGCTCACAGAAAAATATTAAAAAAAATAAGAAGTGATTTTCTCACGTTGTTTCTTTTATGTTATTTTATTGGAGACAAATTTATAACCTTACATTTTTTAGTTGGTTTAACTTGAACCCTATAGTTTTAGAAGTTTTTAAAATTAAATTCTAAATTTTAAGATTGTTACAAATTAAATTTTATAATTTCTCTAAACCCTTGATATTTTGAGTTTTATGCAGAGAGTTTTATATCACAAACCTCCCCTTCATTATCATAAATGTCAACCACCAAACTATAGATGATTTTTTTATGTCTTTTAATGAATAATTATTATATTTGTTTGAATATAAAAGAATAATAATTACTAAAGAGATTCTCTCTCTCTATATATTTATGTATTTATGAAAGTCCTTCCTATAATTACCTGATGTATATAAAACGGGAATACTACACACAAGGAAACACAATACATACTTATACTTTATCTATATGTCTATATAATTATTTTTAATTAGTGTTATAAGTATTCTGAAAATACACAAAAATTGCTTTACTTTTTCCATCACAAGCTGTCACCAATTCCAATAGTCCCTTTCTTTTCCTTTTTATTTTATTTTATTTTATTTATTTATTTATTTATTATTATTATTATTATTGTTATTATTATTATTTTGTAACTAGACACTGGTTCTTCTTCGTCATTTTTTAAAATGCTTTTCTTGTCTTTGGTTTGTATGTTTATGATAGTGTTGGTTGTGATTGATTTGGCAATTTTTGGATCTGGGTTATATGGATCAGATATTTGGACTCTTTTGAGCTTTGTTTAGTTGGTATGAAAGTGGTGAAAGGGTAAGAATATAGCAACCAACACATTTTTTTTTCTTGATTTAATTTTGTATACTTTGGATTTTTTTTTAATATTCTTATTAAAGTTTGATTGTTAAACTTTTTTTTCCCTCAATTTCTTTTAGGAATAATATATAAATATTAAAATAATTTTTTTTTTTTTTTTTTTTTTACTTTTTACCCTATAACTTTACACATTTTTTTTTTTTAAATTTGAAAATTGAAAATAGTAAAACTAATGATTAAATTCGATAGAACTAAAAAAAGGAAAAAATGACTAAATTAAAAGTAGATTAAATAGCGAAGCACATTTTAGCTTTTCTAATGGGTCCCGTGAATAGTTCACGAGATCCACAAATTTATTTTTTTATCAAAACTTTCATTAAAAATTGGTCTCAAAGTATTATTTTCACATTTAAAAATTATTTTACTACAGTATTTTCAGTTTTCAGTAAAATAAGCGGTATCCAAACAAATCCCAATCCTAAGTGTCTGTTTGGCTAGCTTATTTTTTGTCAACTTATTTTACTATTCAGCTTATTTTTATTATTATTTATAGATCTTACTATATTTTTTTATATAATTCATAAGTCCTACTGTACTATTTCAAATAACATTTATCTTTATCTATCTACAGTACTTTTAGCAAAAAAATTTCAGTTTTAATAAAATAAGCAGATTCCAAACAGACCCTAAGTCTTAGAAAAACACTTAAAGTATAAGAAAGGAATTAAAAATATGTCAAAAACACTCACGACAGACTGCTATAACCTTACCTCGATTCTTGATTTCTAGAATTAGATTTTTTTTTTTTTTTTGATAGACTCTAGAATTAGAAATATGCAGTTGAAGTTGGGCCACATATTTATCGTAAAAGATGTACTTATAATTACCAAGTACTCTTAAAATGGATTGGCCTAGTAACAAATACGAGGTTGTTATCATATTTATGATTTAACAACGTTTGCATTTTTTTTTTTTAGATTTATTAAGATAGTAGTTTACAAAATATAAAGTATGACTTTAGTAGTTGAGTTGGTTTTTATTTATTTATTTATGATTGGTGGGTGAAATAACTTCATCTCACGTGGTTGTCATTAACTAGACAAATTTGTACTATTTCTTTTTTATTTATTTTAAGTAATTTTTCTCACATTGTATCTTTTATGATATTTTATTGGAGACAAATTATAACCTTACATTTTTTTTTGGGTGGTTTAGGGGTTGTTTGGAACTGTTGTTTAAACAACAGTTTTTAGTATATAAACAACAATAATATCTCTGACAAATATTTCTATAACACTCAAACACGTATTTCTATAACACTGAAAACTGAACAACAATACCTAAACACTGCTACCAAACGAGCCCTTAGCTTTTTTTTATTGTTGAAAATGGATGGTTTAACTTGAACAGTATAGTTTTAGAAGTTTTAAATTATATTCTAAAATTTAAGATAGTTACAAATTAAATCTTATAATTTTTTTTTTTTTTTTTGAGAAGAACCCTAATTTAAAATTGAATGTCGGACTTTTAAATAATATCAATTAAAACCCTTGAAATATAGTTGAGTTTTATGTGGAGAGTTTTAAATCACAAACCTCCCATTCATTATTATACATGTCAACCATCAAGCTATAAATGCTTTTTGTATGTCTTTTAATGAATAATTATTATATTTGTTTGAATATAAAAGCATAACTGTTATTGAAGGGATTCTCTCTCTCTCTCTCTCTCTCTCTCTCTCTCTCTCTCTCTCTCTCTCTCTATATATATATATATATATAATTGATTTTGTGTTTTTTACTAAATTTATTTGTAATTTGGCACCTTTGCAAGTGAATAATATAATATTAACTTATAACCACAAGAAGTTGATTTAATGGTTCTTAAGACCTTACAAGATTATATTGCGTTCAAAATATTTAGCTGGTATTTTAAAGTCACTTCTAAGGGATTCATTTTTGTATTTACCCCATGTGTGTTGGATGGGATACTTGGTTCCTAATTCACATAAGATCCATGAGCTTTTTGGATTTGAAACCTCTAGCCAGTTTTGTATTTTAGACAAACTGATCTTATGAAGTTCCACCAATTGTCCCTCCATTTTCCTATTTATTTTTTGTAAAATTGGACACTTTTTTTTTTTTTTAATTCTTTTCTTGTCTTTGGTTTATATGTTTATGATAGTATTGGTGGTTTTTGAGATTGATTTGGCAACTTTTGGATCTCGGTTTTATGGATTAGATGTTTTGTGATTTTTTATATAGTTGGTATATATGAAAGTGGTGAAAGGGTAAGAATATAGCAACCAACACTGTTTTTTTCTTGATATTAATTTTCTATGCTTTGGATTTTTTATTTTAATTTTCTTATTTAAGCTTAATTTGGGACGTGTTATTTGATTGATAAACTTTTTTCACTTAATTTTTTTTTAGGAATAATATATAAATACGGAGTATTATGTTAAAATATTGTTTTTACCCCTTAACTTTACACAAATTTCTTTTTTCTTTTTTTTTTCATAAAAAAAAATTGATAATGAAAATAGTAAAACTAATGATGACATTCGACAGAACTAAAAAGGACTAAATTAAAAATAGATAAAGTCTTAGAAAAACACTTAAAGTATGGTGTAGGGGCACGATTATTCTCGACCCAAGAATGACATTGGGCTCGTATGTAAAGGGCTCAAACAATATAATTTGTAGAGTGTGGGCTTGAAAGGCTGGACCTTGGTCACTGGACAGCGGTCTGGTCGTGGTTTTTGTGGAAGCTCATATGAAGGTGGATTTGGCTTGACTGGCAAAACTTTTCTCCAGTGCAACCTATGGGGTTTCGTCCTCGGATCTCGTCCGAGGAGCTCAGTATTCTTTTTATGACTCCTATTTTAGGTCCTTTTTCTCTGGGTCGTCCCCTCCTCCCTTGGCTCTTATTCCCTTTTATACTAGTAGTTACTTCCCTTTCAATGTCCACGTGTAAGTTTTACTTTCTGGGATGAAGACTTGTCCTATCAGCCCATACCTAAAGTGGTTGGGAGTAGACGTAAAAGTTGAATAGCACAGTGAAGAGCATGGGCCTGTCAGGCGCAGAGTTTTTTATTATAGTATTGGCAGCTTTTTCACTTGTCCTATCCCTGCATTAAACTCGTCCTTTTTCTTTAGGTGTCTTGTGAGATGCTGAGTGTGAGATCGTCCTCGGCAATAGGTCTCCTCGGCTCGGGTCTTGGACCCTTAATGTAAAGTGGGCCGGGACCACAAATTCCTCGGCCCCACAATAGCCCCTCAAAATCCTACTGCCCAACCTCGTGGTTGGGGAGGAGGGTTTTGATGATGTTAGGCCCAAACCATGGCTTGCCCAGTTCTGCACTTCATTAATGTCAGGGTGTCTCCATTTGCATGGAAGGTGCCAGATTATGAGACATCCCCCTAGATTTACTCACGCGGCGTTCTCGACGTTTCAGTGTTCGAGGCGCGCCATTAATATGTTCCCTTCACGAGGCTATCCAAACTTTATGGTTGTAGACGGCGCTGGGAGTTGAGCAAAAACCGTCTCATCTGTAGCATTTCTTGGGAACCTGCGTAGATTAAGTGTCTCCAATTCGCCTTCTATATAAGAAGCAGGATAGGAGGTTACTCTCTTCACGTATAAAATCCTTTGACCCCTTCAAATTCTCAACCCTTCAGCTGTGCTCCTAGTCTTCGTCTCCAGTGCAGTCAAGCCTTAGAATAATATGTCCGAGGCACGAGTGGGGGTGAAGGAACCACACCCGCTCCAGAGGCACTGGATCTCTCCGAGTCTCAGGATGGCGTGGTCAGGGCAAGGGAGACAGAGACTCAAGACAGTTTTCCACTTTCACAAGGTGGGAGCGATTCCTCCGCCTCTTTCAGTCAAAATCCGAAGCAGGTACTGGTCACGTCAGATTTTTGATGCGACAGCAGTAGGGTTTCCCGTCGTCAGCGCCATCCGCTTTATCGCGAGCGTGGCTAATATGGAGGCTCATCAACTTCCTGTGTGGCCACCTACGAATACCCCGCTCCCTGCACCTTTTCTTCGAAGGTGCTAGCCCACGTTAGGTTCTTTTGCTGCCTGAGTTATGGGCATGTAAAAGTATTGAGGAATGGTTTCCTTAGACAACATTTTGGAACTGTTGCATCTCTCTTCTCTGCACCTCTTTTTCTGTTTTCTTGTATCTTTTCTTTTTGCTTATGTAGTTAGTTTTTAGTATAAGCTTATTTAAGCTCTCTCATTGTACGTTGTACTATTTCTTTGTCTCAATAAAAGATGAATTTGTTAAGTAGTTGGTTTCCCCATAGGCTTGAGTCCGAGGACCATACAAGGCCTTGGTTCTGTCCAAAACTTGTAGTTTCTCTTTTAAGTAGTTGGTTTCCCCATAGGCTTGAGTCCGAGGACCATACAAGGCCTTAGTTTTGTCCAAAACTTATAGTTTCTCTTTTAAGTAGTTGGTTTCCTTATAGGCTTGAGTCCGAGGACTATACAAGGCCTTGGTTCTGTCCAAAACTTGTAGTTTCTCTTTTAAGTAGTTGGTTTTCCCATAGCCTTGAGTTCGAGGACCATACAAGGCCTTAATTTTGTCCAAAACTTGTAGTTTTTTTTTTTTTTTTTTTTTTTTTTTTTTTTTTTTTTTTTTTTTTTTTTTTTTTTTCGAAGACTAGCCTCTCGACCAAGGTGGGGGCCATTAGCTTGATGTTGGAAGCCCGTAGAGCTGTCCGTGCCATCGACACTGCGAGGCGTAGCCCCTGGCGAAAATTTATGTCGGGACAACAACAGCGTGTTGCTGGAAATGGAGGAGCTTTCGCAGACCCTTATTTGACAAAGGCTTGACTCCGCCACCACCTGTGCCAACGCGCAAGCCTTTCCCACAGACGGCGCCAATTGTAGGGGCACGATTATTCCCGACCCAAGAATGACATTGGGCTCGTATGTAAAGGTCCCGAACAATATAATTTGTAAAGTGTGGGCTTGAAAGACTGGAACTTGGTCATTGGACAGCGGTCTGGTCGTGGTTTTTGTGGAAGCTCATATGAAGGTGGACCTGGCTTGACTGGCAAAACTTTTCTCCAGTGCAACCTATGGGGTTTCGTCCTCGGATCCCGTCCGAGGAGCTCAGTGTTCTTCTTATGACTCCTATTTTAGGTCCTTTTTCTTTGGGCCGTCCCCTCCTCCCTTGGTTCTTCTTCCCTTTTATACTAGTAGTTACTTCCCTTTCAATGTCCACGAGTAAGTTTTACTTTCTGAGATGGAGACTTGTCCTATCAGCCCATACCTAAAGTGGTTGGGAGTAGACGTAAAAGTTGAATAGCATGGTGAAGAGCATGAGTCTGTCAGGCGCAGAGTTCTTTATTATAGTATTGGCAGCTTTTTCACTTATTCTGTCCCTGCATTAAACTCGCCCTTTTTCTTTAGGTGTCTTGTGAGATGCTAAGCGTGAGATCGTCCTCGGCAATAGGTCTCCTCGGCCCGGGTCTTGGGCCCTTAATGTAAAGTGGGCCGGGACCACAAATTCCCCAACCCCACATATGGAATTAAAAATTTTTCAAAAATAAAAGATATAATTTGTAATTCAATCATTAAGATATTTCTACCTTCTCTTTAATTTATTTTATGACAAATCTTCCACTTCCTATTAATTTGTACTGATAATTGGTAGAGCTAATTAATCAAAAAGTGTTTTCAAAACAATGGCCGCTCCAGGAAATTTCTTGTGGGGGGTTGTTAAGAAACTTAAATTTAAAAAATTTTAATAGAAAGAGAATTTGAATATATTGTGTTATTGACCAAAAAAAAAAAAATTACAAATACATGAAATTTTACAATTTCTTTCTACGAGTTTTTATATTTTGAAATTGTCACATGATAGTTTATCATCAATTGTGATTATATAATTTCAATGTGAATATGATCATTTTATTTTGTTAAGTTTGTATAACATTTTTATTTTTATGTAATTGTCTTTATTTATTTGTTATTTTTTTATTATAAATTATTGACCCACATAACCATATTCATCCATGCATAAATAATTTATTTAACAATCACTAACTTTTTTTATTTTTCTTTGAATCACTAGTTTTATAACAAAAAGTTATTATAACATGTTAACAATATATAGATGTAACAAATTTTTATTTCTTGGTTATTAAATTATATAAAGTTATATTGTATATATATATACCACGTATACATTCACACACTTCACAATTCACACAAATAATATTATATCAAAAATAATAATAATAATGTACACAATTAGTATCAAACACACACTCTCTCTCTTTCTCTCACTCACTCACACACACACACACACACATGTATATACATAGTATAAATTTATAATAAAGAGAGACATTTAGAATTCACAAACATTCACATTTTATTTTTAGAGTAAGAGATACATAGAAAGTCAGATAGAGAACAGAAATGAGATAAGATTCATGAAAGAAAAAGAGAGTGATTCGTGTTGTTAGTTAGTTTTGAGATAAATTGATCTATGTTATTTGATTTTGGGCATTGAATTGTGATCATAGTATATAACATTTAAATGAAGTTGTGCAAAAATACTTTTTAAGAATAATTATATTAATAAAAAGTATTATATATATATATGTAAATATTTTTTTTTTCCAAGTCAGGGTTGATTCGTCTGACTTTTTTGATGTGAAATAATTACGAAAGCAAAAATATACAATACTCGTACTACACTACGTACATAGGAAATGGGATTTGGATCCCAACTCAGAAGAGTACCCCACCCTCGTTCAATAATAAACTTCTTAACCATTTTCTCCTACTGATTTCTAGAAATACGTGACTGAAGCTGGGCCACATATTAATTCTGGAGAATTAATAGACCATGCAAAGCTTTTGAGCACGATTTTTTTTTTTCTTTTTTTCCTGTTTTGCTCACTCTTTTTCTTTTTCTATGATCGACTTTTTCAGTTGTTCCACAGTCTTTTGTCAGATCGTCTAGGTCTAGCAAATAAATATCTGACTTTTATTACCAACCGCCACCTGCCCCTTCATTCTCGCATTTGATATTTCTGAATCAAAAAAGACTGTTCAACAATAACTTTTCGGTTTCTCAAAAAAAAAAAAAAACAATAACTTTTAGATTTTTGGATTTTTTTTTTGGAGGAACTTTGCTTGAAATTGTTGGAGCTTTGAGGAACAGGTTTCTTCCATTATTATTATAGTTATAGAGAACAATTTTTTACCACGCAAAATGATCACGCGGTTCAATTATTGTCCTTTTTTGGCTTATTAATATCATAAGGAGAAAAAAAAAATCTTTTAACATGTTCCACTAATTTTATATCTTTTTTATCCAGAAGAAGGTTAAGCTGTGTTTGGTTTGATTGATGAAGAAGGAAAGGAAGAGAAGGGAATGATTTCCTTCGTTTAATTAGAAAGAAAATGAGGAAGGAAAGAAGAATGGACGGAAAAAGATTTTTGTAGGATGCATCATTTTTCCTTTTCCCAAAATAATTCTTTACACTCTCACACACAACCCTTACATTAGTCTCACTTAAATACAAGATTTTTAAATACTGAATTACAAGTAAATTTGACACAGAATAAAGTTTTGAATAAATTCAACTTTACAATAGCTTTTGTTTTAAGTTAGAGCAATGTTACAGTTATAAATTATTTTACAATATTTTTACAAATAGTTGATGTGGTTACTTTTTATTGGTTTTTATCTAAACTCATCATTAATATCAATCACTATATCAATAATTTATAAAATTTTAAAAAAAAACTATATTTCTAGTATTACTCTTCCAAGTTAAAAAAAAAAAAAATATATATATATATATATATGGGTCCGGTTAATGTATGCCCTTAGGGCACACATTAAACTTTCTATTTTTGGAAACATTTTCTCGGGAATTGAAAAAGTTGTCATTACTTTTTCAATTCTCGAAAAAAAATTTTCCAAAAATAAAAATTAATGTGTGTCCTAAGGGCACACATTAATAAAATCCTATATATATATATATATATATATATATATATTCTCCAATGAGAGGAGCATATTCAATTCCTGCGGTTGTGCAATGGGGCATAGTACCTTTCCTGAAAATGTGGTTAGTGGTTACTACTAATTAGCTAAAAACAAAGACAATGTGGTAGATTTTTTTTTTTAATATGGTGAGTGATTGATTGATTGATATTGGTTATCGCCTCATTGGATTATGCCCAAAAAAAATCGTAACCAGCCCCCACCTATTTATTTCATTTGCAGTAGTTGTGCAGCCTGCGTGTTGCACGTGAATTTTATCTTGGAGTTCCCCCGTATATAGCTCCAAATGGGTGTGACGTGTGCCTATCCATTACTCCATGTCTGGTTGTACCTTGGGAAGAAAATAATTTCCCTTGAATTCTTTCCTCCATTTCCGCCCATGATGAACTGATACCAACCAAAACAATGGACCTCAGGAAATATCATTTTTACTGTTTGGTACAACCAAACAATAAAAATGAGATGTTTTTCAACCTTTTCCCTTCTTGGAGTTTCCGCTTAGATAGGCCCAAGGGATGTGTGAGTCATCACCAATTACTCTTTTAAAATGGATAGGCCATTAATAAAAACGAAGTTGTTTTCACATTTTTGTTTTAACTAGTTTTGCATGCATTTTATTTTTATTTTTTGAGGTTTGCTAGACTTCACTTAATTATTATGATAGTAGTGGTTTACTTTTTTTCTTTTTTCTTTTTTTTTTACAAAGTATGACTTTAGTAGCTGAGTTGGTTTTATTTTTTTTATTTATTTATAATTGGTGGGTGACATAGCTTCCAGCTCATGTGGTTGTTTTTTACTAGACAAATTTGGACTATTTCTTTTTTATTTTAAGCGATTTTTCTCTGCTCACAGAAAAATATTAAAAAAAATAAGAAGTGATTTTCTCACGTTGTTTCTTTTATGTTATTTTATTGGAGACAAATTTATAACCTTACATTTTTTAGTTGGTTTAACTTGAACCCTATAGTTTTAGAAGTTTTTAAAATTAAATTCTAAATTTTAAGATTGTTACAAATTAAATTTTATAATTTCTCTAAACCCTTGATATTTTGAGTTTTATGCAGAGAGTTTTATATCACAAACCTCCCCTTCATTATCATAAATGTCAACCACCAAACTATAGATGATTTTTTTATGTCTTTTAATGAATAATTATTATATTTGTTTGAATATAAAAGAATAATAATTACTAAAGAGATTCTCTCTCTCTATATATTTATGTATTTATGAAAGTCCTTCCTATAATTACCTGATGTATATAAAACGGGAATACTACACACAAGGAAACACAATACATACTTATACTTTATCTATATGTCTATATAATTATTTTTAATTAGTGTTATAAGTATTCTGAAAATACACAAAAATTGCTTTACTTTTTCCATCACAAGCGGTCATTAATTCCAATAGTCCCTTTCTTTTCCTTTTTATTTTATTTTATTTTATTTTATTTATTTATTTATTATTATTATTATTATTGTTATTATTATTATTTTTTAACTAGACACTGGTTCTTCTTCGTCATTTTTTAAAATGCTTTTCTTGTCTTTGGTTTGTATGTTTATGATAGTGTTGGTTGTGATTGATTTGGCAATTTTTGGATCTGGGTTATATGGATCAGATATTTGGACTCTTTTGAGCTTTGTTTAGTTGGTATGAAAGTGGTGAAAGGGTAAGAATATAGCAACCAACACATTTTTTTTTCTTGATTTAATTTTGTATACTTTGGATTTTTTTTTAATATTCTTATTAAAGTTTGATTGTTAAACTTTTTTTTCCCTCAATTTCTTTTAGGAATAATATATAAATATTAAAATAATTTTTTTATTTTATTTTACTTTTTACCCTATAACTTTACACATTTTTTTTTTAAATTTGAAAATTGAAAATAGTAAAACTAATGATTAAATTCGATAGAACTAGAAAAAGGAAAAAAGGACTAAATTAAAAGTAGATTAAATAGCGAAGCACATTTTAGCTTTTCTAATGGGTCCTGTGAATAGTTCACGGGATCCACAAATTTATTTTTTTATCAAAACTTTCATTAAAAATTGGTCTCAAAGTATTATTTTCACATTTAAAAATTATTTTACTACAGTATTTTCAGTTTTCAGTAAAATAAGCGGTATCCAAACAAACCCCAATCCTAAGTGTCTGTTTGGCTAGCTTATTTTTTGTCAACTTATTTTACTATTCAGCTTATTTTTATTATTATTTATAGATCTTACTATATTTTTTTATATAATTCATAAGTCCTACTGTACTATTTCAAATAACATTTACCTTTATCTATCTACAGTACTTTTAGCAAAAACATTTCAGTTTTAATAAAATAAGCAGATTCCAAACAGACCCTAAGTCTTAGAAAAACACTTAAAGTATAAGAAAGGAATTAAAAATATGTCAAAAACACTCACGACAGACTGCTATAACCTTACCTCGATTCTTGATTTCTAGAATTAGATTTTTTTTTTTTTTTTTTTGATAGACTCTAGAATTAGAAATATGCAGTTGAAGTTGGGCCACATATTTATCGTAAAAGATGTACTTATAATTACCAAGTACTCTTAAAATGGATTGGCCTAGTAACAAATACGAGGTTGTTATCATATTTATGATTTAACAACGTTTGCATTTTTTTTTTTTAGATTTATTAAGATAGTAGTTTACAAAATATAAAGTATGACTTTAGTAGTTGAGTTGGTTTTTATTTATTTATTTATGATTGGTGGGTGAAATAACTTCATCTCACGTGGTTGTCATTAACTAGACAAATTTGTACTATTTCTTTTTTATTTATTTTAAGTAATTTTTCTCACATTCTATCTTTTATGATATTTTATTGGAGACAAATTATAACCTTACATTTTTTTTTGGGTGGTTTAGGGCCCGTTTGGTTATAGAGTTCAAAAATTATTGTTTAAAAAGATGTGAAAATTGTAGTTTAAAAAGTGTTATTGAAATATATGTTTTTAGTGTTTATAAAACAAAAAAATGTGTTTGGTATCATGGTTTAAATAACATGTTTCAGTGTTCAAAAACATAAAATATGTGTTTGGTATGTGTGTGTTAGATGGTAAAAAAAAGATGAATAAAGTACAAAATATATATTTTTTAAATCAGCAAAGTACAAAAAAAATATAAAATATTGTTTAAAAGCTGACCGGTACTGTTCACTGTGTGTGAAAAAGCTGACCGGTACTGTTCACCTTAATTACGAAAATGCCACTCAGCAATATTTTTTGTTGTTCAAAATCACTCCCAAGCTGATTTCAAAAACTATTGTTTGAAACATATGTTTTGAGCAATATTTTTTAAACAATACTTTTTGAAATCAATGACCAAACATATTTTTTTTGTTTTTGAACAATATTGTTTAGTGTTTAAACACTAAACAATATGTTTTGAAATCAATAACCAAACACCCTCTTAGGGGCTGTTTGGAACTGTTGTTTAAACAACAGTTTTTAGTATATAAATAACAATAATATCTCTGACAAATATTTCTATAACACTCAAACACGTATTTCTATAACACTAAAAACTGAACAACAATACTTAAACACTACAACCAAACGAGCCCTTAGCTTTTTTTTATTGTTGAAAATGGATGGTTTAACTTGAACAGTATAGTTTTAGAAGTTTTAAATTATATTCTAAAATTTAAGATTGTTACAAATTAAATCTTATAATTTTTTTTTTTTTTTTGAGAAGAACCCTAATTTAAAATTGAATGTCGGACTTTTAAATAATATCAATTAAAACCCTTGAAATATAGTTGAGTTTTATGTGGAGAGTTTTAAATCACAAACCTCCCATTCATTATTATACATGTCAACCATCAAGCTATAAATGCTTTTTGTATGTCTTTTAATGAATAACTAGTCGCTAACCCGTGCGATGCACGGGAAATGTATTGAGTACAATATATAATTTAATCTTTGTTTATTTTACTACAATACCAAAATTGAATTTGTAAAATAAAATCATATAGCTAAAAAATTTGTTAACAGCTATATGTTTCAGACATTTATTAAACTATATTATTATTATTATTATTATTATTATTATCAACTTAACAGTATTTTAATATATGATACCAACATGCTTCAAGAAAATGTCCAACACTGAAAACAATTTCGAAAACAAACTCAACTAAACAGTTTGATGAATAAATATATTACAATTTATAATATAAGCCAAGAAATAAACTTTGAAACCAATATGAACAAAATCCACGTCAAACAAAACCATTTCGATCATTAAGAATATGACTCACTAAAGTCATGAAAAACACAGGATTCATTACAAAAAAAAAAAAAAAAGAAAAAAAAAGAAAAAAAAAGAAGCATCTTTAGTCTTTATAGATTTTGCCTAAGTACCCAGATACAATGACACATACTCACACAAAAATCATTAAAGAAAGAATCAAAGAACATACACAACATATACATACGCTATGAAAGTAAAAATAAGAAAAACAAAAGAGACGTAAACACGGACAATTAAAGAAAAAATATAGGAAAAAAAGGTTAGGAATAGAAATATAAGATAAAGATGGGTTACCCTAAAAAAGAATAATCCATGGATATTCATTGAAATCTTCTAGATAATTTCTGATAATAGAAAAAATAAAACCCAAAAGTTATGATGTTAAAACTTCCAAAAGGCCAAATTTTTTTTTTTTTTTTTTGTTAAATCAGAAGATTCAAAGCTTCAAAAGTATTGAAATAAAACAATAGATATATATATATATATATATATTTACGCAATAGAGAAATACAATAGAAAGAAGGGAATCCATGATTATAGCTTTTCTACTATTGAAATTGGCCAGACAATTAAATGTATTGCAAAAAATGAACTTAAAAATTCATATGTAAACCAAACAATTAGAAGATTTTGAGCCAAGAATTTATTAAAACAAAACAAAAATTATGTGACTACATAATGGAGAAATATAATAAACAAAAAAAAAATGTCTACACAACATAGAAATATTAGAGAAATATGAGTTACCTTTTAAATGTTAAAATTCAAAATATTAAAACTTTTAAAAGGTTAAAAAAATTTGAAGATTTAATTAAAAGATTCAGGCCCAGCAATTAAATAAACAAAACAACAATTGACAAACTTATAAGAAAAAGCAACAAATCTATATTTTTTATTGAACAAATCAAATAACCCTAACCTTGATGCATTGACCGAAGAAGGAGAGGAGTCCAATACATAAGTGGAATATGTGAATTGTGAAGCATGAGCCACCCTCAAAAAAAATCTTGCAGAAAAATAAGTTTTAAGGAGAAAATTGTGTTGTGGCTAAAGAAGATAATAGCAGATCTAATCATAAAATCTAAAATAAAAAGAATTTAAAATAAAAATAATAAAAAAATAGTGGTGACCGACGACCATACATATAAATATAAGATATTGACCAACCTCTATAAAAAGATGTCAGTTTCAATATTCACTTTGTGGTGAGGGTCCTCAAACATCATCTTCTCCGCCAATAGTTTTTGGGGCTTAGGTTTTCTACGCAAGAAATTCTTAAATAGGAGAGAGTAGAGGCGGTGGGAGAGTGTCCTTATTTGGCTAGAAATCTAATTTGCATTGGAAAAAGAAAACAGTGATGAGGTGGAAAATTTAATTTAATTTAAATATTGTGCTGACGTGGAAAATTGTGGGAGCTTCAAAAGTTTCGGTTTTATATATATATATAGATTATTATATTTGTTTGAATATAAAAGCATAACTGTTATTGAAGGGATTCTCTCTCTCTCTCTCTCTCTCTCTCTCTCTCTCTCTCTATATATATATATATATATATATAAATATATAAAATTGATTTTGTGTTTTTTACTAAATTTATTTGTAATTTGGCACCTTTGCAAGTGAATAATATAATATTAACTTATAACCACAAGAAGTTGATTTAATGGTTCTTAAGACCTTACAAGATTATATTGCGTTCAAAATATTTAGCTGGTATTTTAAAGTCACTTCTAAGGGATTCATTTTTGTATTTACCCCATGTGTGTTGGATGGGATACTTGGTTCCTAATTCACATAAGATCCATGAGCTTTTTGGATTTGAAACCTCTAGCCAGTTTTGTATTTTAGACAAACTGATCTTATGAAGTTCCTCCAATTGTCCCTCCATTTTCTTATTTATTTTTTGTAAAATTGGACACTTTTTTTTTTTTTTAAATTCTTTTCTTGTCTTTGGTTTATATGTTTATGATAGTATTGGTGGTTTTTGAGATTGATTTGGCAATTTTTGGATCTCGGTTTTATGGATTAGATGTTTTGTGATTTTTTATATAGTTGGTATATATGAAAGTGGTGAAAGGGTAAGAATATAGCAACCAACACTGTTTTTTTCTTGATATTAATTTTCTATGCTTTGGATTTTTTATTTTAATTTTCTTATTTAAGCTTAATTTGGGACGTGTTATTTGATTGATAAACTTTTTTCACTTAATTTTTTTTTAGGAATAATATATAAATACGGAGTATTATGTTAAAATATTGTTTTTACCCCTTAACTTTACACAAATTTCTTTTTTCTTTTTTTTTTTCATAAAAAAAAATTGATAATGAAAATAGTAAAACTAATGATGACATTCGACAGAACTAAAAAGGACTAAATTAAAAATAGATAAAGTCTTTGAAAAACACTTAAAGTATGGTGTAGGGGCACGATTATTCTCGACCCAAGAATGACATTGGGCTCGTATGTAAAGGGCTCAAACAATATAATTTGTAGAGTGTGGGCTTGAAAGGCTGGACCTTGGTCACTGGACAGCGGTCTGGTCGTGGTTTTTGTGGAAGCTCATATGAAGGTGGATTTGGCTTGACTGGCAAAACTTTTCTCCAGTGCAACCTATGGGGTTTCGTCCTCGGATCTCGTCCGAGGAGCTCAGTATTCTTTTTATGACTCCTATTTTAGGTCCTTTTTCTCTGGGCCGTCCCCTCCTCCCTTGGCTCTTATTCCCTTTTATACTAGTAGTTACTTCCCTTTCAATGTCCACGTGTAAGTTTTACTTTCTGGGATGAAGACTTGTCCTATCAGCCCATACCTAAAGTGGTTGGGAGTAGACGTAAAAGTTGAATAGCACAGTGAAGAGCATGGGCCTGTCAGGCGCAGAGTCTTTTATTATAGTATTGGCAGCTTTTTCACTTGTCCTATCCCTGCATTAAACTCGTCCTTTTTCTTTAGGTGTCTTGTGAGATGCTGAGTGTGAGATCGTCCTCGGCAATAGGTCTCCTCGGCTCGGGTCTTGGTCCCTTAATGTAAAGTGGGCCGGGACCACAAATTCCTCGGCCCCACAATAGCCCCTCAAAATCCTACTACCCAACCTCGTGGTTGGGGAGGAGGGTTTTGATGATGTTAGGCCCAAACCATGGCTTGCCCAGTTCTGCACTTCATTAATGTCAGGGTGTCTCCATTTGCATGGAAGGCGCCAGATTATGAGACATCCCCCTAGATTTACTCACGCGGCGTTCTCGACGTTTCAGTGTTCGAGGCGCGCCATTAATATGTTCCCTTCACGAGGCTATCCAAACTTTATGGTTGTAGACGGCGCTGGGAGTTGAGCAAAAACCGTCTCATCTGTAGCATTTCTTGGGAACCTGCGTAGATTAAGTGTCTCCAATTCGCCTTCTATATAAGAAGCAGGATAGGAGGTTACTCTCTTCACGTATAAAATCCTTTGACCCCTTCAAATTCTCAACCCTTCAGCTGTGCTCCTAGTCTTCGTCTCCAGTGCAGTCAAGCCTTAGAATAATATGTCCGAGGCACGAGTGGGGGTGAAGGAACCACACCCGCTCCAGAGGCACTGGATCTCTCCGAGTCTCAGGATGGCGTGGTCAGGGCAAGGGAGACAGAGACTCAAGACAGTTTTCCACTTTCACAAGGTGGGAGCGATTCCTCCGCCTCTTTCAGTCAAAATCCGAAGCAGGTACTGGTCACGTCAGATTTTTGATGCGACAGCAGTAGGGTTTCCCGTCGTCAGCGCCATCCGTTTTATCGCGAGCGTGGCTAATATGGAGGCCCATCAACTTCCTGCGTGGCCACCTACAAATACCCCGCTCCCTGCACCTTTTCTTCGAAGGTGCTAGCCCCACGTTAGGTTCTTTTGCTGCCTGAGTTATGGGCATGTAAAAGTATTGAGGAATGGTTTCCTTAGACAACATTTTGGAACTGTTGCATCTCTCTTCTCTGCACCTCTTCTTCTGCTTTCTTGTATCTTTTCTTTTTGCTTATGTAGTTAGTTTTTAGTATAAGCTTATTTAAGCTCTCTAATTGTACGTTGTACTATTTCTTTGTCTCAATAAAAGATGAATCTGTTAAGTAGTTGGTTTCCCCATAGGCTTGAGTCCGAGGACCATACAAGATCTTGGTTCTGTCCAAAACTTGTAGTTTCTCTTTTAAGTAGTTGGTTTCCCCATAGACTTGAGTCCGAGGACCATACAAGGCCTTGGTTCTGTCCAAAACTTGTAATTTCTCTTTTAAGTAGTTGGTTTCCCCATAGGCTTGAGTTCGAGGACCATACAAGGCCTTGGTTCTGTCCAAAACTTGTAGTTTCTCTTTTAAGTAGTTGGTTTCCCCATAGGCTTGAGTCCGAGGACCATACAAGGCCTTGGTTCTGTCCAAAACTTGTAGTTTCTCTTTTAAGTAGTTGGTTTCCCCATAGGCTTGAGTCTGAGGACCATACAAGGCCTTGGTTCTGTCCAAAACTTGTAATTTCTCTTTTAAGTAGTTGGTTTCCCCATAGGCTTGAGTCCGAGGACCATACAAGGCCTTGGTTCTGTCCAAAACTTGTAATTTCTCTTTTAAGTAGTTGGTTTCCCCATAGGCTTGAGTCCGAGGACCATACAAGGCCTTGGTTCTGTCCAAAACTTGTAATTTCTCTTTTAAGTAGTTGGTTTCCCCATAGGCTTGAGTCCGAGGACCATACAAGACCTTGGTTCTGTCCAAAACTTGTAGTTTCTCTTTTAAGTATTTGGTTTCCCCATAGACTTGAGTCCGAGGACCATACAAGGCCTTGGTTCTGTCCAAAACTTGTAGTTTCTCTTTTAAGTAGTTGGTTTCCCCATAGGCTTGAGTCCGAGGACCATACAAGGCCTTAGTTTTGTCCAAAACTTATAGTTTCTCTTTTAAGTAGTTGGTTTCCTTATAGGCTTGAGTCCGAGGACCATACAAGGCCTTGGTTCTGTCCAAAACTTGTAGTTTCTCTTTTAAGTAGTTGGTTTTCCCATAGGCTTGAGTCCGAGGACCATACAAGGCCTTAATTTTGTCCAAAACTTGTAGTTTTTTTTTTTTTTTTTTTTTTTTTTTTTTTTTTTTTTTTTTTTAATTTTCGAAGACTAGCCCCTCGACCAAGGTGGGGGCCATTAGCTTGATGTTGGAAGCCCCTAGAGCTGTCCGTGCCATCGACACTGCGAGGCGTAGCCCCTGGCGGAAATTTATGTCAGGACAACAACAGCGTGTTGCTGGAAATGGAGGAGCTTTCGCAGACCCTTATTTGACAAAGGCTTGACTCCGCCACCACCTGTGCCAACGCGCAAGCCTTTCCCACAGACGGCGCCAATTGTAGGGGCACAATTATTCCCGACCCAAGAATGACATTGGGCTCGTATGTAAAGGGCCCGAACAATATAATTTGTAAAGTGTGGGCTTGAAAGACTGGAACTTGGTCACTGGACAGCGGTCTGGTCGTGGTTTTTGTGGAAGCTCATATGAAGGTGGACCTGGCTTGACTGGCAAAACTTTTCTCCAGTGCAACCTATGGGGTTTCGTCCTCGGATCCCGTCCGAGGAGCTCAGTGTTCTTCTTATGACTCCTATTTTAGGTCCTTTTTCTTTGGGCCGTCCCCTCCTCCCTTGGTTCTTCTTCCCTTTTATACTAGTAGTTACTTCCCTTTCAATGTCCACGAGTAAGTTTTACTTTCTGAGATGGAGACTTGTCCTATCAGCCCATACCTAAAGTGGTTGGGAGTAGACGTAAAAGTTGACTAGCATGGTGAAGAGCATGGGTCTGTCAGGCGCAGAGTTCTTTATTATAGTATTGGCAGCTTTTTCACTTATTCTGTCCCTGCATTAAACTCGCCCTTTTTCTTTAGGTGTCTTGTGAGATGCTAAGCGTGAGATCGTCCTCGGCAATAGGTCTCCTCGGCCCGGGTCTTGGGCCCTTAATGTAAAGTGGGCCGGGACCACAAATTCCCCAACCCCACATATGGAATTAAAAATTTTTCAAAAATAAAAGATATAATTTGTAATTCAATCATTAAGATATTTCTACCTTCTCTTTAATTTATTTTATGACAAATCTTCCACTTCCTATTAATTTGTACTGATAATTAGTAGAGCTAATTAATCAAAAAGTGTTTTCAAAACAATGGCCGCTCCAGGAAATTTCTTGAGGGGGGTTGTTAAGAAACTTAAATTTAAAAAATTTTGATAGAAAGAGAATTTGAATATATTGTGTTATTGACCAAAAAAAAAAAAAAATTACAAATACATGAAATTTTACAATTTCTTTCTACGAGTTTTTATATTTTGAAATCGTCACATGATAGTTTATCATCAATTGTGATTATATAATGTCAATGTGAATATGATCATTTTATTTTGTTAAGTTTGTATAACATTTTTATTTTTATGTAATTGTCTTTATTTATTTGTTATTTTTTTATTATAAATTATTGACCCACATAACCATATTCATCCATGCATAAATAATTTATTTAACAATCACTAACTTTTTTTATTTTTCTTTGAATCACTAGTTTTATAACAAAAAGTTATTATAACATGTTAACAATATATAGATGTAACAAATTTTTATTTCTTGGTTATTAAATTATATAAAGTTATATTGTATATATATATATATACCACGTATACATTCACACACTTCACAATTCACACAAATAATATTATATCAAAAATAATAATAATAATGTACACAATTAGTATCAAACACACACTCTCTCTCTTTCTCTCACTCACTCACACACACACACACACACACACACACATGTATATACATAGTATAAATTTATAATAAAGAGAGACATTTAGAATTCACAAACATTCACATTTTATTTTTAGAGTAAGAGATACATAGAAAGTCAGATAGAGAACAAAAATGAGATAAGATTCATGAAAGAAAAAGAGAGTGATTCGTGTTGTTAGTTAGTTTTGAGATAAATTGATCTATGTTATTTGATTTTGGGCATTGAATTGTGATCATAGTATATAACATTTAAATGAAGTTGTGCAAAAATACTTTTTAAGAATAATTATATTAATAAAAAGTATTATATATATATATATGTAAATATTTATTTTTTTCCAAGTCAGGGTTGATTCGTCTGACTTTTTTGATGTGAAATAATTACGAAAGCAAAAATATACAATACTCGTACTACACTACGTACATAGGAAATGGGATTTGGATCCCAACTCAGAAGAGTACCCCACCCTCGTTCAATAATAAACTTCTTAACCATTTTCTCCTACTGATTTCTAGAAATACGTGACTGAAGCTGGGCCACATATTAATTCTGGAGAATTAATAGACCATGCAAAGCTTTTGAGCACGATTTTTTTTTCTTTTTTTCCTGTTTTGCTCACTCTTTTTCTTTTTCTATGATCGACTTTTTCAGTTGTTCCACAGTCTTTTGTCAGATCGTCTAGGTCTAGCAAATAAATATCTGACTTTTATTACCAACCGCCACCTGCCCCTTCATTCTCGCATTTGATATTTCTGAATCAAAAAAGACTGTTCAACAATAACTTTTCGGTTTCTCAAAAAAAAAAAAACAATAACTTTTAAATTTTTGGATTTTTTTTTTGGAGGAACTTTGCTTGAAATTGTTGGAGCTTTGAGGAACAGGTTTCTTCCATTATTATTATAGTTATAGAGAACAATTTTTTACCACGCAAAATGATCACGCGGTTCAATTATTGTCCTTTTTTGGCTTATTAATATCATAAGGAGAAAAAAAAATCTTTTAACATGTTCCACTAATTTTATATCTTTTTTATCCAGAAGAAGGTTAAGCTGTGTTTGGTTTGATTGATGAAGAAGGAAAGGAAGAGAAGGGAATGATTTCCTTCGTTTAATTAGAAAGAAAATGAGGAAGGAAAGAAGAATGGACGGAAAAAGATTTTTGTAGGATGCATCATTTTTCCTTTTCCCAAAATAATTCTTATACTCTTAACAAGTTTTGTTTTTTTTTAAGTACTTTTATATCTTTATTAATCTATAATTTAAAAGGATAAAAGTTCGTTAAAAAAAAGTGTAAAATACATTCTGTGGAAACCCGGCCCAAAAATAATGGGCTATTCCAAATTCAGGCCCGTCCGAGGAGCGTCCTGTTCGAAGGGAAACCACATATGAAGGCCTACTCAATCCCAATAACGCCAGGGAAACCTGTCCGAGGAGTAACTCCTCCTCGGACATCACGAATCCCAGACGAGGAACTCTCTCCAGCTATTTCAGTTCATCCTCCCAACATATAAAATGAATAAAATCCAAAATATCTCATGGAAAGCTACCACCACATTAATTGCGCCCCAACCACCCCCTTGGCCGCATTAATGAGGAAAAGACACCTGAACAGTACCGCCTCGGCCTCTGCAACTCACAAAGGGACTGATGAGGGCGTCTGATGGGACAGGTGCTCAAGTAGATGCTTAGATGATCAACAGGTGTAAGGTTGAGATGAGAGGAAGAGAACTATATAATGTAGTGGAGTCCCTCAAAGAAGAGGACGGAAAAAACTGTATTGGGAAACTGAAGAAATAGAATCAGAGGAAAAAGATCCATTCTTGTGTTTTTATTTCTTTTTGCAAACAATACTGTCCATGCATTAGACCGAATAGGTTCACTGAAGCTAAGTTCTTTGACCCATCCTCTACAAATATTTATTGTGGGTTGCGCTTTGGGCCAAGGCCTGATCAACTGAAGTTGGGCCAGGAAAATCGTGCAACTACAATTGGCACCGTCTGTGGGAAGAACTAAGGCATCAGCTAGTACAACGGTCGAGCATGGCAGAGCTAGGCCCGCACCAGGAGGATCCTCACCAAGCTGACTCCCAACGAACACAACCCGCCGAGTCCCAAAGGCAAAATAACCCAACCAACCCAGGCGGCAGGGGGAATCGTGAGGGAAGTGTGCATACTATCCGGACGAGCCAGAGTCACACTCAGACAGGAAGTCACGTGTCTCAGAGGCGAAATAGTCACCAGGCCATGCAGCGAGAGATAGATGACCTAAAAAGGAAGTTACGACGTGTACAGCGAAGACGATCTCCCTCTGACTCAGGCGAGTCTTCTAATGCGGAGGACGTGAGTTACAGACAAAGGTCAAGGACCCCCCCAAGTGAGACCTTTTCTTACGAAAAGGAACCACGCCCAGTACGGAAGTATGAGAGCCCATCCAGCAAAGGTTCGGGGAACGACGCCATGAAGGAGGCGCTGGATCAGGTCTCGAGGTCACCCTTCACGAATAGAATCGAAGGGGCTAAGCTTCCAAGACGCTTCAACCAACCGGTGTTCTCCATCTATACCGGCAGAACAGACCCGGTAGAGCACGTGAGTCAGTTTAACCAAAAAATGGCGATCTATTCGCAAAACGAAGCCCTAATGTGCAAGATCTTCCCATCCAGCTTGGGATTGATGGCAATGAGGTGGTTCAACAACCTGAAGACAAACTCCGTAGGCTCCTACAAGCAGCTCACTCAAGCTTTTTGCTCCCGTTTTATTATAAACACCAGAGTCCCTCGACCTCTCAGTTCGCTACTATCCTTATCCATGCACGAAGGAGAAACCCTGAAAGCGTACTCGGATAGGTATTGGGAGGTGTATAATGATTTAGATGACAACCATGATAATGTTGCTATCAGCACGTTCAAAAGCGGTCTCCCCACTGAGCATGGCTTAAGAAAATCCCTCACCGGAAAACCAGTTACTGATGTCCAACAGTTAATGGATAGGATCGACAAGTACAAAAGAGTAGAGGAAGATCAGCTGCAAGGGAGGGGAAAGGAGAAGGTTATCCACCCCAAAGCAAATGATGTCAGGTCGAAATGTCACAATCATGGTCAGCCGAGGAGAGACTTTCCGCGACAGGCTGGGCAGAGCAACCCGTAAACAGTGAACGCCGTGTTCAGAGAGCCAGTACAACAGGTACTGGAGAAAGTAAGGGATGAACCCTATTTCAGGTGGCCGGGAAAGATGGCTGGAGATCCTTCCAAAAGTAACCAGAACCTGTACTGCCACTATCATCGGGACCATGTGCATACTACTGAGGACTGCAGGAATCTGTGGAATCACCTAGACCAATTGGTCCGAGAAGGAAAGTTACGTCACCTGCTGCACCCATCGAGCGGCCATCCCAGCCAAGCAGCACAAGAACCTCGAAGGGACGTGTCTTTAAGACCCCCCACCGGGACGATACATGTCATCCTCGCTGCACCAGGAAGAACAGGGCCACCCATCCCCAGGGTATTAGCTGTTGATCGGCTCCCCTCCGAGGGCAGGCAAAGGGAGCCCAAAAGGCCAAAAAAGGGAAGCTCCTTGATACTGGGATTCTCGGATGAGGATAAGAGAGGAACTATTCAACCTCACGATGATGCCTTGGTGGTCACATTGCGGATTGGGGGCTTCGATGTGAAAAGGGTGTTAGTAGACTCGGGAAGTGCGGTGGAGATAATGTACCCTGACCTATACAAGGGGCTGAACTTGAAGCCGGAAGATTTGGCAGCTTATGACTCTCCCCTTCTCAGCTTCGAGGGAAGGATTGTTACGCCAAAGGGGCAAATCCGACTGCCCGTACAGACTGGGGCGGAAGTGGTGGAGGTGAATTTTATCGTGGTCGACGCTTATTCACCCTACACCGCGATAGTTGCAAGGCCATGGATCCACTCCCTAGGGGCCGTGACCTCCACACTTCATCAAAAAGTAAAATACCCATCCATAGGACAAGTGGAAGAGATCCGAGGAGATCAGGCCGTGGCCAGGAAGTGTATGGTGGCCGCCATCTTACATCGACCCTTAGTCGAGTCCTCGGCCCCAGAAAGCTTATAGCAACCAGCCTCCTCGGCAAGACAAGACGATGGGCTGGCCGAGGAGATAAGGTGTGAAGGTTTAGATAAGATTGCTGTCAAAGATGACCCGGAGAAGTTCTTTCAGGTCGGCTCTGAATTGCCCTCTCAAGAAAAGGAGGAACTGGTCAGATTTCTCAGAGAAAATGTCGACGTATTCGCATGGGACGCCTACGATGCCCCGGGAGTTGATCCTAGCCTCATCTGTCACCACCTGAACGTCAACCCCTCTTCCATTCTGAGGAAGCAGCCACCCCGACGCCCTTCAAAGGAACACGCTAGTGCCGTAAAAGACGAAGTGGCAAAATTGAAAAGAGCAGGGGCTATCAAAGAAGTCTTTTATCCCGAATGGTTGGCGAACACAGTGGTGGTAAGGAAGAAGACGGGGAAGTAGAGGGTCTGCGTGGACTTCACGGACCTGAACAAGGCGTGCCCCAAGGACCCATTCCCCCTACCCAAAATCAACCGATTGGTGGATGCAACCGTGGGGCACCCTCGAATGAGTTTCCTGGACGCCTTCCAAGGCTATCATCAGATACCCCTTGCGCTAGAGGACCAAGAGAAAACGGTTTTCATGACGCCCATCGGAAATTATCATTACAAGGTGATGCCGTTCGGGCTAAAGAACGCGGGCTCAACCTACCAAAGGATGATGACTCGGATGTTCGAGCCACAGCTGGGCAAGATCATTGAGATTTATATAGACGATATGGTAGTGAAGAGTAAAAGGGTGTCCGAGCACGTGAAAGACCTCGGAATAGTCTTCGCTATCTTAAGAGAGCACCGATTGCGGCTGAATGCCTCCAAATGTTCATTCGGGGTCGGGTCTGGGAAATTCCTAGGGTACATGGTCACCCACAGGGGAATAAAAGTAAGTCCCGACCAAATCAAAGCCATTAACAGCCTACAGACTCCTAGGAACCCGAAGGAGGTGCAGAAGCTCATTGGCATGATTGCGGCGTTAAACCGGTTCATATCGCGATCGGCGGATCGATGTCGGCCTTTTTACCTCCTGATAAACAAGTGGAAAGAGTTCGAATGGTCGGAGGATTGCGTTCAGGCTTTCCAGCAGCTTAAGGACTACCTGTCCCGACCACCCATCATGTCCAGTCCTGAGGCAGATGAGGTACTATTTGCCTACATCGCCGTAGCTCCCCACGCTGTAAGCCTGGTACTTATACGGGATGATAATGGGGTGCAGCGACCGGTGTACTATGTGAGCAAATCACTACATGAGGCCGAGGTGCGATACCTACCTTTAGAAAAGGCAATTCTGGCGATAGTGCCTGCAACCCGTAAGCTTCCTCATTACTTTCAGGCGCATACGGTCATCGTTCTGACTCAGCTTCCCCTTCGAGCCGTTCTTCGAAGCGCTGACTACACAGGAAGGATCGCCATGTGGAGTGCTCTTTTGGGGGCCTTCGATATTAAATATATGCCTCGACCCTCCGTCAAAGGACAGGTCCTCGCAGACTTGGTAGCGGAGTTTGCTGAGCCCTCTATAGAAACGATGACCGAGAAGAAAGACCTGGGTGGAAAATTGGTTGGAGCAATTTCAGCAGGGGGGACCATGCATTGGAAGGTCTACGTGGATGGCGCGGCCAACCAGAGAGGATCAGGAGTTGGGATAGTATTAATATCGCCGGACGGCGCTGCCATTGAAAAATCGTTAAGACTCGGATTCTCGGCTACGAACAATGAAGCCGAGTACGAAGCCTTACTTCAAGGGATGGCGATGGTTCAAAAATTGGGTGGAAGAATAATAGAAGCATTCTCGGACTCCAGATTAGTGGTCGGACAAGTGATGGGCGAGCTTGAAGCTCGAGACACTAGGATGCAAGAGTATCTGGGACAAGTCAAACGGCTACAGACGAGTTTTGAATCCTTCACTCTGACGCACATTTCCAGGAGCGTAAACACCCATGCAGACTCGCTGGCCACTCTCGCCACGTCCTCGGCGCATAATCTGCCGCGAATGATCCTTGTTGAAGATCTATCGCAGGCAAGTCCCATCTGCAGAAACCCGGCTCAAGTCCATCAGATCAGAAAAAGTCCTAGCTGGATGGACCCCATAAAGAGTTTCCTCCAAAACGACGTCTTACCGGAGGAAAAACTGGAAGCCGAAAAGATACGCAGGAATGCTCCTCGTTTCTGGCTATCAGAAGACCACAAACTATATCGACGCTCTTACTCTGGGCCGTACCTTCTCTGCATACATCCAGAAGAGTCCGAATCTTTACTTGAGGAGTTACACGAGGGGATTTACGGAAGCCACACCGGAGGAAGATCGCTGGCGCACAGGGCACTCACCCAAGGGTACTGGTGGCCGAACATGCAAAGAGAGGCCCAAGAATACGCTAAGAAGTGCGACCAGTGCCAAAGATTCGCCCCGAATATCCACCAACCCGGAGGGGTTCTCAACCCCCTCTCTAGCCCATGGCCGTTCGCACAATGGGGCCTTGATATAGTCGGACCTTTCCCCAAAGCTGCGGGGAACAAGCGATACATAATAGTTGAAATTGATTACTTCACTAAATGGGTGGAAGCTAAACCCTTGGCCAACATTAGGGACGTGGACGCCCAAAAATTCATCTGGAAGAACATCATCACCCGCTTCGGGACTCCGCGTACACTCATTTCCGACAATGGTCTGCAGTTCGACAGTAAGAACTTTAGGGAGTATTGCCGCGAGTTTGGAATCATTAACCGATATTCCACCCCCGCCTACCCTCAAGGAAATGGGCAAGTCGAGGCCGTGAACAAGGTCATAGTGAACGGACTGAAGAAGAGACTGGACGAGGCAAAGGGGAGATGGGTAGAAGAACTCCCCCACGTCTTATGGACTTATCGGACGACGCCACGACGATCGACCGGTGAGACCCCCTTCTCGATGACTTATGGGGCTGAAGCCGTGCTCCCGATCGAGAATAACTTTCCCACGCTAAGGTCTAAATTGTTTACCCCAAACGATAACGACGAGTTATTGGAACGGAGTCTGGACCTAGCTGAAGAAAGAAGGGAAAAGGCGATGATTCATATGGCCTATTATCACCAGAAGCTGAGACAGGGGTATGATGCTAATGTCAAACTGCGGCCTCTGGGTCCAGGTGATCTCGTGATGAGAAAGATTCTTGGCAGCGCAAAGAACCCCTCTTGGGGCAAGTTAGGGCCCAATTGGGAGGGACCATACCGTGTCACATCCGTGGCCGGAATAGGCGCCTACTACCTAGAAGATTTGGATGAAAAAGCTGTACCTCGACCATGGAATGTAAATAATCTCAGAAGATATTGTTATTAATGAGAATGGCTTAGCATACGTTTTCTTTCATGATTGTCCGCTGCTTGCTGTTCCACTGACAACTATTTATAAGTTTTAAACAGAACCTAAGTCCTGCATGGCTCCTCGGACCACAGACTTAGGGGAAATTAATACTTAAGAAAAACCATAAGTTTTAAACAGAACCTAAGTCCTGCATGGCTCCTCGGACCACAGACTTAGGGGAAATTAATACTTAAGGCAACTAACCACAAGTTTTGGACAGAACTAAGGCCTTGCATGGTCCTCGGACTCAAGCCTATGGGGAAACCAAATACACGAAAGAAAAACCACAAGTTTTGGACAGAACCAAGGCTTTGCATGATCCTCGGACTCAAGCCTATGGGGAAACCAAATGCACGAAAGAAAAACCACAAGTTTTGGACAGAACCAAGGCCTTGCATGGTCCTCGGACTCAAGCCTATGGGGAAACCAAATGCACGAAAGAAAAACCACAAGTTTTGGACAGAACCAAGGCCTTGCATGGTCCTCGAACTCAAGCCTATGGGGAAACCAAATGCACGAAAGAAAAACCACAAGTTTTGGACAGAACCAAGGCCTTGCATGGTCCTCGGACTCAAGCCTATGGGGAAACCAAATGCACGAAAGAAAAACCATAAGTTTTAAACAGAACCTAAGTCCTGCATGGCTCCTCGGACTACAGACTTGGGGGAAATTAATACTTAAGACAACTGTTCATAGGTTTTAAACAGAACCTAAGTCCTGCATGGCTCCTCGGACCATAGACTTAGGGGAAATTAATACTTAAGGCAACTATTCATAAGTTTTAAACAGAACCTAAGTCCTGCATGGTCCCTCGGACCACAGACTTAGGGGAAATTATTACTTATGATGGATTGGGAGATTATTACTTAAAGGAAATCATTTTAATGCATGCGCACAGTCTAGCACCATCGCAACCCTCAAATGCGCAGCCTAAAAACCCATTTTTATTTTGACCGTTTACTTGTATCTACATCGTTGCAAATGTTTTAAAAAAAAAAAAAAAGAAAAAGAAAAAAGAGAGAGCGCTACTGACGTACATCCATAGTAAGCAAAACGAACATTTTATATTAATATTCCGAGTACATTAGAAAGAGAGGTCCTTACAAAAGAATGGAAAAATAGGACGACTCTCATTAAAAAGAAAAAAAAAAAAAAAAGTACAAAGATCAAAAGCCTAAAAGGCTAAGCCTTAGCGGGAGGATCTTCTTTCTGCTCGGGCTGAGGAGGAGGAACCTCAATGGTAGAGTCTGCGGCAGGATCCTTCGCCATATCAGGCACGAGGACGGCATCGGGCACCGCCAGGTCTTGCTCCGAAGCGACTTGGGCTTCATCAGGGTTAGCTCGGATCTCCTGAGGATAGAAGATGCTCTCGGGCAGTCTTAGTGCCGAATCCGCAGGAACTCCTGCAGCATCGAGAGCATGAGCCCATGAAATACTGCAGTAATCCCTGCACACCTCGGGGATCTCCTCGGATAGCCTGGCTTCCGTCTCTTCAGCCCCGAGCTGGCGAGCAGCATTCTTCTCGCCCTCAGTAGCCTCTCGGATCAGCTGGGCCTCCTCTTTGGCCTGCCTCAGCTCATCCTCAACTTTTTGCAGGGTAGTCTTGAGATCCTGCACTGCCTGCCTCTCAGTGGCGAGGTCAATCTGTGTCGAGTACAGCACTTTGCGCTGGTCCTCCGCCTGGGTCTCGACACTTTTTAAACCAGCCTCTGCACTTTTGCGCCGGTTCTCCGACACCTTGAACTCGTCCGTGAGTTTAAGGTGCTCGTGCTTGAGGGACCCCAAGGCTTTCTCCATCTCCGCCCGAGCCAGGGTCTCAGCCTCAACCCGACTACGGCTATCACGGCAAAACTCATCGGCCACGAACACCTGCTGAGTAATCTACGAACGAAACAAGATTGTTTTGAAATAGAAATCTAACAGGGGTAAATAAATTAATAAAACAGTAAAAGGATTACTTACCAACGCGAGATCCCTTTTTAGGGATAGGAAGAGCTCGGGCTGAGAGAATCGCCTATAGGCCTCCATGTCCCGAGGAAGGAGTAAGGGTTGCTCTAAGGCATCCACCACGTACCCTGCCCGGCCTCGGTTATACTCTCGGACCGAAGCATTGAAAGGGATGGCAACCCCATCCAGTTTCAACTTGGGGTTCCATGCACGAGGGGAAGCGCGCACGTCAGCAAGGTTCTCCTCATCCCGGCTCTCCGAGGAGTTACCCCTTCTGCTCCTTGGCGCCCGCGTAGTCTTTTGCTGCTTGGTCGGCTGGGCAATCACCTCACCTTCCTCAGGAGTGTCAACCGGCCTCTTCTTCTTCAGGTCCGGATTAACCTTAAGGCCAGGGTCCGAGACGCCCTGAGGGACCACAGGGGGAAGGGTTTTGACCTGTGATGGAGTTGGTCCCTTCGATGACTGACCCTTCGATGACTGACCTTTCCCTCGGGAGGACATCAGCTCCTTTAGAGACTTTCCCTTTCCTGCCATGGGCTCTACCTCTTCGTCTGAAGTATCGTCCGAGCAGATAACGATTGAGGGAATACCAACTGCGGAATGTTGGTCCTGCTCTGCTTCGGGATTAGAAAGCTCCACCAAGGGGTTTTGCTGAATTTCCTCCTCGAAGTAAAACTTATCTATCTCTTCCTCAAGAGAAAGACGAGATGATTCAGCCCCTTCTTCAACCAAAACGGCAGCGCCAGGCTCGTTTACCGGGGGTAGCTGCTCTGCTAAGTAGGGATTTCTGACACCAGGCAACACAACTGGTGGCAGATCGTGGTCAGCTAGGAACCCGTCCTTGGACACGTCAATTCTAGCCAGCCTCGGACTACCAGCCCTTATAGCGTGACCGACTGCCTGAAAAGCGCTGCTCAGAGGTTGATAGCCCAGAACCAGATGGGCCGCACGCAACTGTCCGTCCTCGGCGACGTAAATCTCCGACCTAAAGAGATAGTTCAACGCTGGCACGTTCACAAAGTTTATCCGAGGAGCAACGTGAATTTTGTCTGCAAGCAAACCAAGAAAAGTGAGGTTAGACCATGAAATTTTCCAATTACAAAGAAAGCAAGAAAAATAACCCCTCAACACTAAATCCTTTCCCAAAAAGGACCAATCCTAAAAGCGCCGCACCTGGGTTTCCTGCCCGAGTTGGACAATGAATACCGTCGAACCACTCCCCAGAAGCAATGAGGAAGTCATTCCTCACGGTCTTATTGGATACTGGAAGACAAGAGATCAACCTAACGTCCTCGTTCCGGGATTTAAGATAATACCCATCATCCCCGAGGCGGTGACATTCGTACAGATAAGCCACATCGTGCCAAGTAAGGCCTAGATTCATCCGCTCGTCTAAGACATCTACACAGCCTAGTATCTTGAACATATTCGGGGCACACTGATACGGCGTCAACCTATGGTTGAACAGGTATTCCCTTGTGATCCTACGCATGGGAAGTGTCATCCCTCCCTCTATGAAAGCAATCATGGGGATAACGACTTCTCCCTCAACTCTATCTGTCAATACTCCTTCCAGAGGACAGTACCGTAGCCCAACCCCAGGGAGAATGTGGTATTTAGCCCTAAAGGCCTCCATAGCGGCTGGAGTTTTTACTAATTTTTCGAATCTACCCATCTGAACTGAAATGGGGAAATGAAAGTAGAGACCAAGAAGAAAAGTAAAGTCCGAGGAGGGAATTGAAACGGCGAAAAGAACGAAATGTACTGGTACCTGCACAGAACGCTCAATGGGACGCCTGGAAATCTCTCTTGGACGAAACGCTTCACAAAGAACGGCTACGGTGGCGCAACGGACGCAAGTGTTCGTATATCTCTGGGATTTGATGGAGTTCTCTGGAGTCCTTTGAAGTTTATGAAATACAGATAAGAAGAAGGAACTGAACCCCTCTGACGTCTTATATAGCCAGGAGGAGAGAGAAAAGATCGCTCCTGCCTAAAAATACGAGAAAAAACGATGGCCGTTCGATCCCCGCCACGCCGTTGGATGAAGGGAACATAACGTCTCCAGAAGTTAATGGTCGCGCCTCGTAAATTGTAGCGCGTCAAAAGTAACCGTCCGCACGCGCGCCACACGATCTCCTTATTTCCATCCTCTCATAAACACCAAAACCCCGCTTTTCTCCTCGGAAGGAGATAAAAACCGGAGTTTTTAGGGGCTATTGTGGGGCTCGGCCCAAAAATAATGGGCTATTCCAAATTCAGGCCCGTCCGAGGAGCGTCCTGTTCGAAGGGAAACCACATATGAAGGCCTACTCAATCCCAATAACGCCAGGGAAACCTGTCCGAGGAGTAACTCCTCCTCGGACATCACGAATCCCAGACGAGGAACTCTCTCCAGCTATTTCAGTTCATCCTCCCAACATATAAAATGAATAAAATCCAAAATATCTCATGGAAAGCTACCACCACATTAATTGCGCCCCAACCACCCCCTTGGCCGCATTAATGAGGAAAAGACACCTGAACAGTACCGCCTCGGCCTCTGCAACTCACAAAGGGACTGATGAGAGCGTCTGATGGGACAGGTGCTCAAGTAGATGCTTAGATGATCAACAGGTGTAAGGTTGAGATGAGAGGAAGAGAACTATATAATGTAGTGGAGTCCCTCAAAGAAGAGGACGGAAAAAACTGTATTGGGAAACTGAAGAAATAGAATCAGAGGAAAAAGATCCATTCTTGTGTTTTTATTTCTTTTTGCAAACAATACTGTCCATGCATTAGACCGAATAGGTTCACTGAAGCTAAGTTCTTTGACCCATCCTCTACAAATATTTATTGTGGGTTGCGCTTTGGGCCAAGGCCTGATCAACTGAAGTTGGGCCAGGAAAATCGTGCAACTACACATTCAATTTCTTAAGATTTACTAATAAGAAAAATATATAGAAAAAATTCAAGAATAGAGTACACTAAAGTAGATAAAAGCTCTTAAGATTTACTAATAAGAAAAATATAGAGAAAAAAATTTAAAAAAATTATAAATTAATTAATTGGACCAAAATTTAATATTACAAACTCACAAAATCAATGATATGAAAAATAAAATAATTGAACAATAAACGCTTAATTTGGATGGAATACTAATAGTTTAATAGAGTACATAAAATAGTTGCATTATAGCTTATAATTATTTAGTTTGATCTTGAAGCATATTTTGATATCTTCTGTCCACGATTCACACCCAAAAATTTATGAATTGAAGCGTGTAGTGAACAAATGCTTATATATTCATTTATGACGCTTTTTTTTTTTTTTTTTTTGGAGAAATTCATTTTTGACGATTGACTTTAGATTTTTTTTTTTTTTTTTTTTTTTTTCGTTTTTTGATTTGTACCAATTATTGAATTTTTTTTTTCACTTTTTTTTTTTTGCATAGATTTAATTCCTGTCGTATCTATTGTTGAATTATGTATATTTAGCGCAAAAACAAGGTAGAGCCATATGTTTGAAATCTGACCTAATTCATTGAGATACATATACGTTAAAATGTGCATTCATTATTATGGACCCCATGGAACCAAAATATAATCTTTGCTTGTTGCCTTATTCAGATCCTGAAGACTATAAATAGGGGACCATGCTACTGCACAACACCACAAGCCCACTTCTCTCTTCCTCTGCCCTAAACCTTGAAGTTTCTGAGTTTTCTCGCTTTGTTTATACACAACACGTCAATGGCCAGCGCCAATATTGTGCTAGCTTCTGCACAACAACCCATTAAGGCTGAGCTGAGAGTATTAACCATGTCAGACGAGCAGATCATGAATCACATTTATGCAACCCATGTTCATGCTGATGACGACAACTTTGATGAGGATTCTCTTTTCGCTATCGTGGAAAACATTCTCAAGCATGCCACGGTTGTTGCTGACAATGTTATGCTGGTATATATATGTTACCACTACACATACTCTCTTACGAGATGTTTGAATTCACATGTGAGAGAAAGTATTAGAATTATTGTTAAATAATTAAACACAGTTTCCTAATAATTAAAACTTGTTGAAGCATCAGTAACTTATCACAATATTTGTAAACCTCCATGGCTTATATCCTCATCAATGGCATAGAGATGAACACAAAATTTTTCTCATATTTAGTTTTGAAAGGAATAAATAGATGCATGCTAAGTTGTTTTTTTGTTTAAATTTAAACAAGAAACATTGGTAATTTCAAAATTTTATTCTCTTCATATATGTCTTTGAGTTTTCTGACTGAAAAATAATTATGACTTACTCTAGGGTACCCATGGACACCCGGAGAACATTCATGAAAAGGCTCCTAAAGTTGGCTTCACTCCACCGCTATGTATGCTCAGACATCTTTCCTCCCTGGTAATTATAAAAGAATAACATTTTTTGTCCAACATTGTAACTATTATAAAAGTATAAATTTAATCATCTAACTATTATTCTAACAATTGGTAAATGTGATGCCAAATTATGTAATGCTAGATGACATGCAAATCTCCGGGTGAGGAATTTGCACATAAAACAACATTGTCAATACTTAATAATCTCTCAAATTACTCATGGGATTCAAAGGCAGTGTTGACACTTGCGGCTTTTGCTATGGAGTATGGGGATTTCTGGCTCCTTACCCAACTTCACTCATCGGACCAACTTGCCAAACCAATTGGGATCTTGAAGCGAGTACCTACCATCTTAAGCCGTCCAGGCCTTCAGAAACACAAGAAAGCGATGCTTGAACTTAACAACTTGGTCAAGGTCACATTAGAAGTCATTCAATGCATGTTTGAGTTGGAGAAGCTATCCATCTATGGTACAAAAGATGTACCAGAATTGTCAATAGCCATGGACCGTATCCCAATAGATGTCTATTGGGCTATCATAACTATCGCAGCTTGTATGACTCAAATGTGTTGCATCATTAATGATGAGTAAGTCCTTGCCTTTGAAATGAAGAATATGTCCAGAAATAATTGTGTATAATATCATATATTTAATCTAACGCAATAACCATGCTTATTGCTTAATTTCAGGGATAGGACACAAGATCTATCACCCTTTGCTCAAAAAGTAAATTACACCCTTAACCTGCTAAGGATGCAGATAACACGTTGTCGTCAACAAATAGGTTAAATATGTTTTGCACATGAAATATAATAGGTTAAAAATGCATAGGAATTCTAATCAAAGATTGCTGTTCAATGCAGAGATAATAGAGGCATATCGAAAACTCTCCAAACTTTTACAAACCCCAACCGAGATCATGGAGGTGTTCAAGGCACTGATTTTTGGCAAAGATAATGTGCAGCCGCTCATTGATGGTTCCACTAATAGAGTGGTTAGCTCTTATGACATATCACTTTTTCTGGGTTTATTTCTAAATATTATCACTATTATACAACAGTCTTTTGATGGCATACTACAAATAAGGGTGTCTATAGCATTGTGCCAGGTTATAGTACTTGCTCATGTTTGGCCCGAATCTACCTCAGCTATGATTTTAGAAGTTACCAAAAATTATATTTTTTTATAAACACTATGCAAATAAGTTATTTGAAACTGTGAGCTACCCAAGTGGACTCCAAACCAATCCAATAAAGAGAGTTGCTAGCAAGCTGTAAGCCTAGTCCCAACTTAATCCCATTTTTGAAACACGTGACATATTTATCAATAATATCGTACATAAAATTTAATTTATTTTTTCATTCATTTATGCATTATTTAAAATTTATCATTAAAAATTAAGACTATATAGTATATAATTTAAAGTTTTCTTCATATAAATAAAATAAAAACCAGTTATTGAATAGGGTTGTTGTCGTAAATCAGCCCAACTCAAATTGATGTTGAACCAATAAAAAATAGCCAGCCTAAGTGTTATGGGCACGCATTATCTCTAACTCAATTCCTCAAATTTTCAAGCTATCTAGCCTAACAGGTCCGGCCATTGCTGCATTTGTATATAACTGTATTCGATCTAAACTATGCAATAATTACATCATCTTTTTAATTAACATGTATTGCATAGACAGGTTACTATCGATGTGCTAAAAAAGAAGAATGTTTTGTTTTACATTTCGGCCCTAGACATCACCATTGATGATATTTTGATTCTCAAGCCAATTTATGATGGAATAAGAAAGGAAGATCAGTATAAAATTGTGTGGATCCCAATTGTGGAGCAATGGACTGATGAACTACGAAAGAAGTTTGAGATGCTGCGGTCTAAGATGCCATGGTACATAGTGCAGTACTTTTCACCAGTAGTAGGCATCAAGTTCATTAAAGAGGAGTGGAACTTCAAAAATAAGCCAATCCTCGTGGTGATGAATCAACAAGGGAAGGTGCAACACCCAAATGCACTCCACATGATCCGAGTATGGGGAATGAAGGCCTTTCCTTTCACTACTACTGTTGAAGAAACTCTTACCAATAGAGTTGATGGGATAGTATCAGTATGGTTTGACATTCACCCAGATGTTGCAAATTGGGTAAAGTTATTTACTTATTTTCTCAAATCTAAATTTATATAAATACTTAAGCTGCGTTTGGATTGCCCTGATTCCAGTGCGTTTGTGTTTCCCCCCCCCCCCCCTTTTTTTTTCCACGCGTTTTTTAGACTTGCGGTTACTGTTCATGCACTATTCAATGAACAGTAACCGCAAATTTTGACTTTTCAAACTTTTTTTAGCCAATCAGTGCACATCGTGTACTGTTCACGGACCCACAAATTTCACTTTTCAATAACTTTTTCATTAAAAATGGGTCCCACGGTACTATTCACACATTTAAAAATTAGTTTGCTACAGTATTTTTCAGTTTTCAGTTTCAGTTTTCAGTTTTCAGTTTTATCCAAATGGACCCTTACATTCCATATTAAAATCCTCTACCTTCGAAACGATTTCATTTTATAGTCTACTTATAAACATTAGGATTTATGAATCTAAAAATGTATTACTGTCACATCAAAATTTTAAATGATGTGACACTATATACTATTAAATTCAAAAAATAAAATTTTAATGATGAAATAAAATTTCTCTCCATTTCAAGTTAAATGGAGAGGATCTCACAGGTGGTGAATGATCATAGTCACACACAATGACACGTACACATATTCATGCACTTTGAAAAGCAAATTTTAAACGTATTAATTCAAATAAAATTATTGCTTTGGGGTTTAATCAGATCAAACAAGAGAAGTACATTTTCTTCTATGGAGGCAAGGACAACGAATGGATCCAACAATTTAACAAGAAAGCAGCTACCTTGGCTAATGACCCAGTCATGAAGGATACAAAGATTTCCATTGAGTTGTTCTGCGTGGGAAAAGGCAATAAAGGCGAGGATGAACCCAACATCTTAGGGCATTTCTGGAACCGCGTAGAGAGCTTTTTCTTCTCCAAGACTCACAAGAAGACTGAACAAGACATTGTAACTCAGGAAATCCAAAAGTTGCTTTCATACAAGACTGAAAGTGGATGGGCTGTGCTGAGCAAAGGGTCTAGATTGGTGGTTAGTGGTAATGGGACAACAATGTTGAAGGTCTTGGAGGAGTTTGGCAAAAAGAAGGAGCTAGTGCGTGAGGTTGGCTTTGAAATTTGTTTCAAGGATCACTATGAGAAGATTATTCAAACAGGTCGCCATTGTTGCCGTGTTGACATCCCCATGAATGCTGGAAAGTACCCAGAGCATATTAAATGCCCTGAGTGTCCTCGTATCATGGAGACTTATATCAGCTATAAGTGTTGCCACATTGATGGTCCTATGAATGCACTGCACTAAATGGCAACCTCTCTCTCTCTCTCATATTATTATCTCTACCAAATAATTATGTGGGTAAGTTTGTTATGAGTACCACTTGTGTGATGTATGTGAAGTGTAAGAGTAATTCTACAATAAGGGAATCTTGATTACGATGGTAATCTGATGCCCATGTTAAGAAAATTATCTATGTAATCGTTTGACGTTCATGATGCAATTGGAGGGTGTATTTAAGTATTTATTATGCATGGCAGTAGTTTTATTTTATTTTTCGGCAGGCTTCCTTTAGCTAAGCCTAAGCCCAATAACATTAAATGGATGCCACTACATGGCATTGGGCCTTCAAGCCCAATCATTTTTACACAAGATACTTCACATATTGGGCTCCAAGCCCAATGGAAATTGCAAGCAACCCTTAACGACATTGGACCTCAAAATTGTGTGCCAATAAAATGTTATTTACTATAAAACAAAATTTAACTACAAAATTGATTGTAACGTAAGACTACAATCTTATTCAATATTTTTTTATTAAATGTGAATTTTGACAAATCCATTATTGGATTACATCTTCTTCTTATATTCTTCATACTTGCAAAATTTCTAGAAAATTAAAGATAAATAACTATGTTATCAATAAATTTTTTAAATTGCAAATTTTTGAAGTTTAAAATTATGCATAAAATATGAGCTTATAGATCATATAGTAAATAATATCCAATTAACCCAAAATGTGACATGTGTATTAAGAGTATAAAAAATATGCAATTCAACAATTAGATTTTTAAAATATGAGAGTCTGTTTGGTTTGGTAGATTTTAAATAGGATAAAAAAAAGATGAGAGAAAATATATAGGTAGTGGGAGGGGAGGGAGAGAGGAAAAATGGCGAGTTCAGCTATTTTCTTTCTAGACATATCAAAAATTTATCTTTCCAAAATTGAGAGAGATGTAAAAAGAAAATGAGGAGCAAAAGGCACTCTCTGTTTTGGACAAAAATATCGTCCTCCAATTTTCAAAGAGTGGTTTGGTTTTTGTCATTTTCTTCATCTTATTTTTGTCTTTTTCTTCTCTTATACTTTACTTTGCGTACCCTTGAAGTTGAAGTCTCAGGGCTTTGGATTAATCACCGCATCCAATAGCAAGTGCGAGAGATCTTCACTAGCTATCCCTTGTTATCTTTGAAGGAGAGTCCAAATGCGTTGGTGTTATTTTTGTTTTAATCAATAATTAAGAGTAAGGGAATTTAAATGCTGCCTGTCTCCAACTGTAAGGCATTGATTAATTAAACTACAAGACTTTGTATTGTTGCTTTCACTGTATTCTCATCCCTTCGCATTCCCACATTCATTTTATCCAATCTCCAAATCCTTATCTTCAAAGAGCTTGTACATTGTAATTAAATTAGGTACATCTGTCTACATTTTCAAGCCAATGCGTACTATCCCTTTCACATCCTGTGGTCTTCTCACATTAATTAACTGTGACCACTACCCAATGCAACGTCCTCCTCAGCCGTCACATCTTTTGGCCTCCTCACTCCCTATTATCTGTAATCTTTAAAGAGTTTTTTTTTTTTTTTTTTTTTTTTTTTTTTTTTTTTTTTCTGATAAGCTACTCTTCAAAGAGTTTGTCCTTAGAAAATTTGGAGGTCTGTCCAGTAGGGCATATGTTCGATCGACCCTGCCAATCAAGCTTCTTTTAACTTATTGTTTTGTCTTCTTTAATTAAATACAGCAATCACTCTTTATAAATTAGTTGGTGCTGCTAAATAAATTTACACAGATTTTTACATTCTTTTCTCTCAGCTTTTGCTTTCACTACGTGGAAAAGAAATGAGATACAAAGGGTGCCACGTGTTATGTCTTTGACGGCAGTCAAAGCGTGCAAAACGTGAGCTCAAAAATGTCCAAACCCCAATATATAAATCAGACGTTATCATTGAAACTTCAAAGTTCAGAGTTCACATATTGTGAACGGGAGAAAAGTTGATGAGAAAGAATCAAAATACTGATGATAGGATAAAGCTAGATTTATAATTGATGATACTAAAAATCATTAGTTGCCTCTTCGTCTATGCTGATGGACAATGATAAGTTGTTCCGATGATTAATATGCAAAAAAAGACCACCAAATGATAGAATACCGGTGTGATATTGGTCAAAAGCTCTCCGATAATAAAAGTCAGTTCAAGGTGAAATGATTTACTTTCTTATATTAGAGAGCAAATTTGGCTAGGAATTGTGAGTATGAAATTGTGTACATTTCTCTAGTTTGGTTGTGTTTTATAATTCTTGTATTCATTGTCTGAATGAATATTTGCATTTATGGGATATGAAGCCGTTGGCATTAATAGCTGTCTGTTATTGTCTATCAACAACTATTCTTCCGTTGGTGTCCATACATTACTCCTTAGCTATTTTATGTATTTAATGTCTTTTATAACTTCGTCTGTTATTGATTTTCGACCATTACGCCTTGCACTGAATAACATTTATTTTGTCCGTCGAGAAATTGACGATCTTATTACATTAATGCTCATCGATAATGAAGTGATAAAAGAGTACTATCCTGTAGAGACCCCCTTTTTTTTTTTTTGTTGAGAAAATATCCTACAGAAACTTGATTTAGTAAATTCAATGAAAATTATTATTTTTTAAATTAATAATTTCATTTTGGCAATTAATGTTTTATTTAGTTGGCAAAAGATAAAATTAGACACAAACTAATAAGACGATCATATTTTATTTATTTCAATCAAATATATCAGGAAAAAGGAGAAGGAGATGGAGATCCTTCCAACAAAGTAAACAACTGAAAACAACAATTCTGAAGTTTCTATTGAAAATAATTTTCTAAGAAATTTTGTATTTGATTATGATTTAGGTCCTTTGTTTATAGACAGTGAAGAGTTATGACTCTTCATTTAAATTGACACCCCTAACTCCTTTTTGAACATCATGACTTCTTAGAATAATTCATAAAATAATTATATTTTTAAAATCAATTATTTTTGCATCAGAAAATAATATCGAGAAGTTATAACCTAGTGCATTTCATTTCCTTTTTAATGAATTGAATAATCATCATCTACTCTTGATGACACACATGCACATGCCACGTGTCCAAGTGCACCAAAAGAACAAGTGTTGTAGAGCCACTTGTAAGGTGGTGGGCCTTGTTTGGAATGTTGGGTTGCTTTCTATTACACTAGGCCCGAGTTTTCTAGATAAGGGAGTTGGGACCGGTCCGACTGAAACCCACCTTGGTCCGGCTTGTGCACAAACTACACTACATCTGCCAGGCTTTGGTTACATGCCCATAACAAGCAAAGCCGCTATAAAGAAGTTATGGCGGGCAGATATAATACGGATAACACAAGAAAATACAATCGCTACTTTTAGCCACAATAAATAAAAGTGAGCAACAAAAGGCTCGCCGTACACAAAATAAGCTAAGTGAAGGATAAACAGAGTTAGCAAAATCAAAGTGTTAGTTTGCCATGCCAAGTAATACACGAAATTGAAACCAAGAAGGGAAAATCGTTCCCTCAATACGAGTAATCTCAGAGAAGAAATTAATTGCTTTGAGAGAACAGGCCTAAATGGTCTATGCCCAAATACAGATCTTTTACCTTTTATAGAGAGCATGGCTATTGAGAGAGAGAGAAGATCAACCTATTGGTACATGTCTGCCGTTCTAAACTCTCTATTTTTCTTTTTCTCTCGTTACTTCTTACTTTTCTTTTCTTTTGTTTTACTTCCTTTCCTTCTCAATGCTTACTTCTGGTTATGTTTTTTCCTAGAAATTCCTATTACTGTGATTTTTTCGAATCCCCCTTCAGTACACAGTAAGGGGTCCTTTATATAGAGCCTGCCATGACTAGTATTTACTGTTTTAGCCCTTAACTGCCTTTGTTTGGTGTGGGTGTCCTTGCCAACCACTTACTGGTTGTCAGTGTTCAGCCACCACCACTTACCTGTGCTGGCTGTGCCGCTCCCCTTTGCCAGACAAAGAAGGCTATTTTGTATGTTTACTTGTTGTGGATTTTCTACCCGTTACAGTGTGTGTGTGCTCTCTATCTCTATCCCTCATGGCATGAACCTAGTGGTTCCAACTCATCATTACTTCTTTTGGGTGGCATGTCATCCCAATAGGATATTTCCCCCAAAAGAGCCTGAGCAAGAACCCTAGAATAGGTTTTTTCCCTCTCCCCACCGCCAGACCATGCCCTCTCTTACCTCTAATCCATGACCTACCACTTCCTATATTGGCTGGGTACAGGCTGATGGTGCCTAGGTCTTACACGTGCTTCACCTTCTTCGCCTGCTACTCATGCATTTGCCATGATTTGGAGATTGGTCTGTACGTTCTGCCGTGCACTTTTGACTTCTTATGGCGTGGGTTGTTTTCCAATCTGCCATTCTTTATGACTTGCTTCTTTTGGGGGTTAAGCCTTGTAAGATCATGGGCCTTCCTTCCCCTGACTTACTCTGTATTCACTTCGTGGCCTTGTTAGCATTTCCTGCCATACCACTCTGCTATTCCTGCTGTAATGTTGTTTGACTCAATTTTGCTGGGCTTCTTTGGGCTTGCGGTTTATTTCCCTCCTAGTGACTTAGTGTGTTCACTGAGCCTTTTCTTACATTGTTTGTGGGCTCCTGTGTCCCATTTCCCTCTTAGGCATCCTTGGCCCATTTGCTTTCTTTGGGCTTCCTCGGCCATTTTCCAATCCTGCTTTCCCATGGGCCTTTACTAACTCTTTTGAGCTTCCCTGTCCCAATTACTTTATACCTCATCCTTGGGGCTGATGGGTCTTCCATTAGCCCCTTACTTTCTTTGCTTGCATTACTTTGGGCCTGCTGTGGCCCCTTCTCGTTTTTCTACATATTACCCATGGGTTTGCTTCTTCTCTCTTTCTGGGCCCATTCAAGCCCGTTTGCTTTCTCAGGACCCACTTTATGAACCCGTGAGCCGTTCATTCTTGCCACTTGGGCTCAATGGTTTTTTCTTGCTTGCTAACTTTGGTCTGCTCGTGTTGCTGGGCTTTTTCTCTTATTGGGCTTGTCAAAATAAGCCTCAACACCACTATATTCGATCTAAACTATGCAATAATTACATCATCTATTTAATTATTAAAATATTACAACTTCAACCTAACATAGCTCAATTTTCATAATTGTATTGCATAAATAGGTTAATATCGATGTGCTGAAAAAGAAGAATGTTTTGTTTTACATTTCGGCCCTAGACATCACCATCGATGATATTTTGATTCTCAAGCCAATTTATGAAGGAATAAGAAAGGAAGATAAATATAAAATCGTGTGGATCCCAATTGTGGAGCAATGGAACGATGAACTACAAAAGAAGTTTGAGATGCTGCGGTCTAAGATGCCATGGTACTTAGTGCAGTACTTTTCACCAGTAGTAGGCATCAAGTTCATTAAAGAGGAGTGAAACTTCAAAAATAAGCCAATCCTCGTGGTGATGAATCGACAAGGGAAGGTGGAACACCCAAAGTACTCCACATGATCCGAGTATGGGGAATGAAGGCCTTTCCTTTCACTACTACGGTTGAAGAAACTCTTACTAATAGAGCGGATGGGATAGGATCAGTATGGTTTGACATTCACCCAGATGTTTCAAATTGGGTAAAGTTATTTACTTATTTTCTCAAATCTAAATATATATAAATACTTACATTCCATATTAAATCCTCTGCATTTGAAACGAATTCATTTTATAGTCTAAATATAAACATTAGGGTTTACGAATCTATAAGTGTATTTACTGTCACATCAAAATTTTAAATGATGTGGCGTTATATATTGTTTAAAATAAAATTTTAATGATGAAATAGAATTTTTCTCCATTTCAAGTTAAATGGAGAGGATCACATAGGTGATGAGGGATCATGGTCACACACAATGACATGTACACATATTCATGCACTTTGAAAAGCAAATTTTAAACAGATTAATTCAAATAAAATTATTGCTTTGTTGTTTAATCAGATCAAACAAGAGAAGTGTATTTTCTTCTATGGAGGCAAGGACAATGAATGGATCCAACAATTTAACAAGAAAGCAACTACCTTGGCTAATGACCCAGCCATGAAGGATACAAAGATTTCCATTAAGTTGTTCTACGTGGGAAAGGGCAGTAAAGGGGAGGATGAACCCAACATCTTAGGGAATTTCTGGAACCGCATAGAGAGTTTTTTCTTCTCTAAGACTCACAAGAAGACTGAACAAGACATTGTAACTCAAGAAATCCAAAAGTTGCTTTCATACAAGATTGAAAGTGGATGGGCTGTGCTAAACAAAGGATCTAGATTGGTGGTTAGTGGTAATGGGACAACAATGTTGAAGGTTTTGGAGGAGTTTGACAAAAAGAAGGAGCTAGTGCATGAGGTTGGCTTTGAAATTTGTTTCAAGGATCACCATGAGAAGATTATTCAAGCAGGTCGCCATTGTTGCCATGTTGACATCCCCATGAATGCTGGAAAGGCCCCAGTGCATATTAAATGCCCCGAGTGTCCTCGTTTCATAGAGACTTATATCAGCTATAAGTGTTGCCGCATTGATGGTCCTATGAATGCACTGCACTAAATGACAATCTCTCTCTCTCTCTCTCTCTCTCTCTCTCTCTCTCCCAAATAATTATGTGTCTAAGTTTGTAACGAGTACCACTTGTGTGATGTATGTGATGTGTAAGTGTAATTCTACAATAAGGGAATCTTGATTACGATGGTAATCCGATGCCCATGTTTAGAAATTTATCTATGTAATCGTTTGATGTTCGTGTTGCAATTGGAGGGTGTATTTAAATATTTATTATGCATGGCAATAGAACCAAACAAATTACGATAATAACAATCATAGAGTGAGAGAGGGCAGAGAGAAGCAATAACTTTCACTTCGAAGCTCTGGAGAGTAATATCAATCAATGGCATTTGGTATGGTGGATACCTTTCAATAGTAGTAGTAATTAGTGTCGATACTGTATTTTGTCCAGCTTCGATTCATGCGTCCCTAACCGAGTATGGTCAAAAAGTTGACTTTATGATCCAACTGTCGGATCAAGTTGAATCTTGGACCATCTCATAGGACGTATTTTTCCCTTTAAAATGATAGTTTACGAGCCAAAATTGGAGCTAAAACGGGTAAGATATCATCAAAATACCAAAAACTCTACTAAAATCTTCTCTCTCTTTTTTAAAGGAAAAACATATTGTTTTTGGCCCAACTTCGCGTTATAAACTGTACTGATTAGGCAAGAACTGGAGTGATCCAGTTGAACCAACTTGAAGAATGACATTTGGAATACCTCTCATAAAAAGGGCTTGATGATATTTGCCTTGGATTGGAAGATACAAAATTTTCAAAGAAAAACGTCACAGGATTTTTCAGCGACTACGTCATTTGCTTCCAAATGCCATATCTCAATGAACATAGCTCCAAATCTGGAAAGGACAGGACTATTGGAACTAGACATCCAAAGCTTTCCAAGCATATATAGTTTGAAGAAACAAAACTCAGAAATGCCTCCAAATAGCTGCACGAAGATCAAACCAAAAATCGATAAAAAGAAAAAATAATCCGAAGAGGTGGTGAAAAATAGGGGGCTAGGTGTAGTATATCGGATTAAATATATCATGAATAAAGGATTAAAACAGTAAATTCAACAGAAATAACAGAAGACAACAATATGGTGATCCAAGAAAATCGAAGAACTTGTGGTTTCACAGTAAAAAAACTTGGAGATGATTTATCCTAAATAGTAGCAACATGTCCATTAATAAAATCGAAATTTGTACAATAATCTTAACCCTAAATCTATTGTTATCATGTAGCACATACTGGTCGTGATCGCATGTAACTCCAAATCTACAATATTTTCTATTATGGACTGTTGCACATAAACTACCATGTTTGTGACTCTAAGATTTTCGCTTAAAGATTATTTAGCAACTATGGTTAACTGATTGCACATAAACTTCCCTATTTGTGACTCCAAGAAATCCACTTGAAGGTTTAGATCAACAACTGTTGTAGATTGGATTGCTTTATGTTTTCATACAGATCTGCACTATGGCAACAACAATACTGTGTTGATTTTTCTCTATATGATATTGAACTCTCATGAGTTGAATAGATGGAGGCTTATATCTACTTTGAATGTCTCTAGTATAGTTAGATTGAGTGAAATTTTGTTATACAAATCCTAGCCGCACAAATAGTGACTTCTCTATCTAAAAAGTCTCTATAGGGACGGCTTATGATGCCCTTTAAATAGCGCAACAAACAAATCATGAATTGGGCTTAAATTGAGCAAGTTGCGAGCTTTTTTGCATTTTAGATTTTTGCTAATTCGTGAATCTTGATCGGTTGAGAGGAATTGAGCCTATAGTTAAAATTACAGAAACTTCATTTTTCTTGCATTACATGAATTTTTCTTGATCTGAATTTTGGTGTTTATCTGGGATTATAAAATACACCTTTAACATACTCAAAACTCATCAAAAACATTATAAAATGATTATATTTAATCACAATTTGCCAACCTAAAAATATGGACTCTACTCAAAGGATGAATAGAAAAGTGAGGATTAACTATGTTGAAAGGCATCTTAATTTTTATGCTTAAGGATAGAATTGAGTTTTACAGAAATTTGAAAGGCACTTTATTTGTCTTATTAATTCTGAAACACAGCTCTCTAAAGTGATAAATAATTGATTATATTGAAAAAAAAAACATGTGGATCCGGTCATTCTCTAAGCTATGTATTGAGTCCATTCAACATAAAGTTGCAGAAAATCAGAAAACCCATAAAGAAAGCTAACAAAGCTCCCCCACCCAATGCTCTTGCAGGCTGGGCTCTTAAGAATAGATTTTGGGACATTTTTTTATTTAGTATCTGGGCCTTTTGCCTTCCTTGAAGTGATGTCGAATAGACAACATAGGCCTTCCTGGAGTAATGAAGGCGTCATAAATCAAAACGCAAGATTAAGGGGGTGTCAGTAGAAGTCATCAAGGCGATGATGTTGGAATTGCTAGGAAATGGGAGAGTTGAAGAGAAACGGCATTCTGATCAAGACTTGAGGTTTTGCCTCTAGGGTCGCTCTAATTTTGGCGAATTCTTTCGTTAAGGTCCTAAAAATAGTGATTTTTCCATTTTGGTAATATTTGTTTTCCTTAATAACTTTTAATTTAAAAGTTTGAATAAGGTCTTTTTTTTTTTTTTTTTTTTTTTTTGGGATGTCTCTTAGAGGCAGGAAATTCAATTTCTACAATTATCTCAATTTTTCTATTTTTTGTAAAAATTACTATTTTGCCACCTAATTATGTGATTACCACGAATTAGGAGTTTTGGGTATTTTCTTAGCCGTCTTAGGTTTTCTTTTTCACTATTTAAATGCATTATACCCTTCATGACAATTCAGTTTTTAGATTACTAAAATTTCAAACTCTATCTATTGTTTCTTTATAGTGGATTCCAAAACCTTATTACTTTATGGATTTAAAAGACCCCTCATAAATTCGAACTTTTCATTTAGAAGCAAACGTATTTAGTTCTTTTTCCACTTAGAAAGTAACGTGTTTGTTTTCTTTTAACTTTCGCGACATCATTTTTTTTTTTTTTTTGAGGATCCTAATTAGTTTCCTTTGTTGTAATTATAAGTTGATATAAATAAAATTTTCTATTGTTAAAAGAAAATGTGGTTCCAATCATTCGGTGAATATTAAAAGTATTAACGCAATAGAGATTAAGAGTGCATTTAGCTTTTCTTTATTTGTTAAAAAGAATTTCTTTTTTGTTTCATTTTTTTTTGTTATAAATAATCTCATTTTTAATTTTTTTTTCAAAATTCAAAATTCAAAATTCAAAATTCAAAATTTTTAGTTTTCTGTCACATAGTTAACATAAAAATGATCAAAGATTATATTTTTGATAAATATTATAAATAAGTTATTGAAAATAATTACTACCAAACAGATGGTAAAATTGCTAAAAAATAAAATATAAAAAAATTATTAAAAAAAAAAATCTAAACCGCTGCTTATCCAGAGCTTTTCCCATCAAATTATTCTTCTCTTTTTGACCGGGAATGACATTATCCATTATGACAGGAGAAAAAGAAAAGGTCAAAAACATAAAAAAGAAAAAAAAAAAGTTCGGTTAATGTGTTTTAGGTCATATTAATCATTTATTTTGAGAAAAAAAAAATGAAAAAATGGTTAAAATAATAAATCACTTTTTTATTTTTTTATAAATTTTTTTTTAAAATAAATTACTAATATATATAAAAAGTGTTTGTTAATAAATCTTAAAAAAGTAAAAGAAAGAAAAAAGGTAAAGAAAAGATAGGATGTAATGATATTAGTGTACGGATTCAGACTATTTTTACAGAGAGCATGCCACATGCACAAATATCAATAATTATTAATTACAACACTGCTCTGCTCAGCTCAGTGGTTGGTGACAGACAGCATTGTCAAACTGCTACATAAAATATTTGTGTCGTGTCACGTCTGTCGATAAAAATATAAAAACGTGCAACATGAATGATGGGTAATTCAGTACACTCAAACGGCCAAAAAAAAGGGGTTTTGGTTTTTTATTTTACTTTAGGGTGTGTTTAGATTGAATTTATTGTTACTTAAACTGAAAACACTGTAATAAAATAATTTTTAAATGTGTGAATAGTACTATGAGACTCATTTTTAATATTTTTTAATCTGTAAACAGTATATAAACAGTGAATTTTATGAACAATAACTTTCGTCTCTCCCTTAAACGCATGAAAATAAAAATAAATAAATAAAAAATGCGACACAAAATTCAACGGGAAACACTGAATCTAAACCCATACTTTATCATAATATAAAAAAAAAATAAAAAGGGAATCCCAAGAATCACGTGCTGCATGGGTATGCGAGCTTTTGCCTTTTAGGTCATTACTCGCCTAGTTACACCTGATCTGAAACATCATTTATTATGTCTTCTGATTGATTGTATCTAAAAGGAAATTACTGGATAAGTAAAAGCAAAACATGACAAAATGTTGCTTAATAACCTATAGTATGCTTTCAAAAAAAAAAAAAAATAACCTATAGTATTTTTTTTTTTTTTAATTATCATCACATGGTTTAATTCATTGCTAAAGCTATCACACCCCCATCACATATTTTTTTTAGCCTAATAATGTTAGAGATACATAAAATAACATAATTTGCCCACTTAAAGAATTGTGAGTCGTAAACGTGTGATAATAGGTTTATGTAAAGATGTATATCTATCACTTACAATTCATCATATTGACTAATTGTGGTACAAATTGTCTTATTTTATATATTCTTAGCGTCAAGTAACTTGGTGTTCTATGCAATATGGATAGTATTGATCAGATAAACGCTTTGTTTGGTTGCAAGTGAGGGAAGAGGAAGAGAAAAACAATAAGTAAGGCTATGTTTGGATTGGAAGGATTAAGAGGGAAAAGAAAAGAAGAGAAGGGAAAAGTAGCTCTTTCCTTGGTTTGGTTGGAAGAGGGAAAAGGAGAGGGGCTGATTTGGAGTAAAATCTGTTAAGTGGAACCCAGCATTATGCTATCAACCCAAATTGGGCAGAAAGAGGAGGAAAGGGAGAAAGATATGGCATCATTTTTTCTTTTTATATCATAAAATTTCTAAAATGCCCCTCATAAGTTATGTTACTATTTAATTTTTCGAGGGACATGAATGTAAAAATACACATTTTCCTTTCCCCTCTTTTTGTAAACCAAACAAAAATCTTCATCATTTCTTACTTCCTTTCCATCCAATATCCAAACACCTCAAAAGAAAATATTTTCTTTTCTCTTCCCCATCTTTTCTTCTTTTCCTTTCTCTTCCCTTCCCTCAACTTCAACCAAACATAGCGTAAAGCAAAAGAAGGGAAGAGAAAAGGAAAAGAAATATCGTTTCTCTTCAATTTCCACCCGTTTTGGACCAGTTGCCAAAAACCAGCTCAAAGGAAATTGTTTCTATGCATTTCTTTTCTCTCTAATTAGCAACCTAGTAGAGGAAATTACATCTCCTCCCTTATTTTCTCTTCTTTCCCCTCTAAACATAGTGAAAATGACAAAATTCCAGGATCTCATAATAATGAAAAAAATTAATGTTATAGTTACAAATTATTTTACAACATTTTTACAAACTATTATTGTGGTCATCTTGACCTATCACTAACATCACTTATCAATAACTATTCACCACATCAACAATTTGTAAAAAATGTTGTAAAATAATTTATAGTTCTAACATTTCTAATGAAGAATATTTGTTTATGTTAATTTATTTAATAAATTAGTTAAGTTTAAGCTTGCTCAAACTCAACTATTGAGTATTATATGTTTATAACTATAAATGTTTAATTATATTTATGAACATTTGAGATTAGATTTTGTAAATTTGTAAATAAATTCATAAAATATCAATTATTTAATAATTTATCGACAATATAAATAGTCTATTTTTAGTGCAATTATACATAATCTTCAACTATACAAGGTTTAATTTGTGAATCTAATTTTTATAAGTTCGAAAAAAAATCATTTTTTCTAATTAACTAAAATGATACAATTTCAATTTTAATTTTGATATAAATTATTATCATAGATTTGTGATTTGTGAATGAGTAAAAATATTTAGTCGTAGTGATTATTGTGTATAATATATAAAAATAATAATAAATTAATCAAATACCTCATGAACAAGCTAAAGCTTGTTCGACAAGAAAATATGCCAAATTTGAACATACAATCTAATTTAGTAATAAGCTCAAGTTTGGCTCATGTTTGAAATAAATTTAAATAAACAATCATGAACTTGTAATATACATTATTTGACTTTGCTCATTTGCAACCCAAAAAATAGGAGACATGAAGAATAAACATTTTCATATCATGCTTTTAGTATTTTTTGTATTTGGAACAATAGAAAAATGCAAGATAATAATGAAAAGAAAAATCATACTCAACAAGCTCAATAGAATGGAAGATATTTTTCATTATTGTTTGGTCCATGAACTTTTACCTATAAGCAGATGTAGTATTTAAAGTTTAAAATAATCAATTCTAGTCCCCAATGTTCTGAACTAAACTCTTTTGGTCCCTCCATCATACTCCATTGATGGATATTTGATTTAACTTTTTTGTGAATTAGAATAGGATTGGTAAACTTCAACAACATAATTAATTAATAGATTTTTTAATTACTTTTTTTTTGGGTGGTTGGTGATACACTAGTTTATAATTTTTATGTAGTAAAATTTGTATTATCTATAGTTTCATTCATGAGACAAATAGTGCAAAATCATTTTAAAAAAATTTATTATCATAAAAGTTAGGCCTTTCTATAATGGAAACGTGCCGGTAATGTAATATGACTTTCATCTAAATCTACCCCTAATTCTACTTTTATAAAGTACTGATTAAATTATATGAATAGTTGTTAATAAAGTCTAAATCAACCTAATATACTCGATGTGAGACTCAACACCCATCCACATAACACAAAGTCAATTAATATCCAATCAAATCAAATTTTTGGGAAGTCATAATCTCCCAAACTTAAATTCTTGACTTTCTTGTTAAGGCCCGTATTGTGGGGCAGTGTCTCTAAGCCACATTTTTCTTGATAATAATTTTTAAAGAAAAATGCTAAATTATTATCAATTTTATTATAAATGCTTATAAATCGAGTGATAATGAATGTTGTGGGGCCCAATAATTTGTGGCCCTGGCCCATTTTTACATTGGGGCCCAAGGCCCGAGCCGAGGAAGGGTATAGCCGAGAATGGGTAATAAAAGTCCAAACAGTCTTGAGACACAGCCGAGGATTATTCTGTCATCGGCATATCCGGGGTCCCCCTGGAAGAAAGGGCAAAAACAGTATAGGAACAGTTTGGGAAAAAATCTAAAATATCTATGTCAATAGAGAAAGAGACACTGGATAGTATAACGACCAAGGACAAAGGGAAAGCTACCATTACTGCCATTCAATACTTTGCACCTGACAGAGCCATGCTCTTCAACTTTTACAACCACCTCCAACCACTCTAGGTATGGGCTGACAGGATAGGTCTTAAGTCCTAGGAAAGTGAGCTTATACGTGGACGCTGGTGAGAGGATAAATGCCCGTATAAAAGGATAAGAGAGGCAGTGTGAGAGGGGGGGGGGGGGCAACCTGTCCTCCCAGCCATGGTGCCCTAGAAACAAGGAGAATAAGAAGAGCATAGAGCTCCCCAGACTCCTCGGACGAGATTCACTGATCGGAGCCAACCCGAACTACCGTCCGGTGACCAAGACCTAGCCTTTCAAACCCATGCTCTACAAATGATATTGTTTGGGCCTCTTTTACGTGCGAACCCAGTATCATTTTGGGTCGTTACAAATTGAGTCCTTACAATTGGCGTCGTCTGTGGGAAAGGCTTGCGTCTTGGTATAGGTGGTGGGTTGAGACAATCCGTCACATCATTTCCAACAGCCGGATGTAGTGTTCTAGCGTAAAGTTCCACTAGGGGCTACGTTTCTTCACTAGGGGCTGCGCTTCGTAGCGTCAGCAGCACGGATGGTTTTAGGGGTTTGGCCGAGGAGCTAATCCCCTTAAACCAAGGTCCCACGCCATAGCCGAGGGGTTAATTCCCCCAACTACTTAAAAAATCAAGTTTTGGACAGAATCAAGGTATTGCATGGTCCTCGGACTCAAACCTATGGGGAAACCAACTACTTAAAAAATCAAGTTTTGGACAGAACCAAGGTATTGCATGGTTCTCGGACTCAAACCTATGGAGAAACCAACTACTTAAAAAATCAAGTTTTGGACAAAACCAAGGTATTGCATGGTCCTCGGACTCAAACCTATGGGAAAACCAATTACTTAAAAAAATCAAGTTTTGGACAGAACTAAGGTATTGCATGGTCCTCAGACTCAAACCTATGGGGAAACCAACTACTTAAAAAATCAAGTTTTGGACAGAACCAAGGTATTGCATGGTCCTCGGACTCAAACCTATGGGGAAACTAACTACTTAAAAAATTGAGTTTTGGACAGAACCAAGGTATTGCATGGTCCTCGGACTCAAACCTATGGGGAAACCAACTACTTAAAAAATCAAGTTTTGGACAGAACCAAGGTATTGCATGGTCCTCAGACTCAAACCTACGGGGAAACCAACTACTTAAAAAATCAAGTTTTGGACAGAACCAAGGTATTGCATAGTCCTCGGACTCAAACTTATGGGGAAACCAACTACTTAAAGAGAATTCTAAGTCGCTCAATCCTCGGACCAAATACCAGAAAAGGCTAAGGCTATGAAGGTCATTAGGAAGATGGCGAAACGCCTTATTACTCAGCGACCTGCAGGGGCTGTTCATTTTGGGTTATATATCCTCGGATGATTACTTCCTACACGGCACCGAGCATTCAACCATCATCTCGTTCAAGTTTGGGGTATACAACCCATTTTCAGGTCGGTCTTATTGTACACGATAGCTCTAATAAGTTCATAATAATATCTTTTTTCTTGGTAAGGGTTTTCGGCCCTAAGTATTGTTTTCTCAGGTCGGCGTTATTATGCCAGACAGCTCTAATAAGCTCATCATAATATATATATTTTTTTTCTTAGTAAGGGTTTCTGTCCTAAGTATCATTTGTTCAAATTAGCATTATTATGCCGGATAGTTTCAATAAGCACAGAGCAAGGTCTTTTTATTAACTGGGATTTCGGCCCTAAGCATCGATCAGAATACAAAAATAAAAAAGAAGTCATATTGTAGTACGTCTATTCACGGCATAACCATTTCAGAAAGAGGTAGAATATACGAAATAAAGCAGTGTTGACTTTTATTAATATAAAGAGGTATTACAGCGTACAATGAAGGGCTTAAATAAGCCTATATAGAAAACGAATTACAAAAACAATAAAATTAAATTAAAAAAAAAAAAAAAAAACAACAAGACAAACAAACAGCCAGAAGTCTTTTTAAGCTCTGCTCCGAAGTCTTTCCAAATTCTACCCTAGTAGCACCCATATTGAGAGGAGGACCTCCCTTGGTGGAAGAGGAGAAGAAGAGGAAGAAGGAAAAGCACCAGGATGGATCTGGTGATGGGAAAGAAGAAGAAGGGGAGGTAAAAGGAGGCACCACTGAAGGAAGAGAGGAAGAAGCAGGGATACTTTGTCCCTGCGTCAGTCCTAACTCCTAACACGCTGGTGCCATGTTAGCTATGCTCATAAGAGAGCGGCTGGTACTGATAATGGATGACCCCAGCTCAGTCGCACCAAAAGTTTGACGCGACGAGCCCCTGCTTCGGATTTTGGCTGAAGAGAGGATGAGAGGTATCTTGAGTCTCTACCATCCCTGTCCTGACCGAGCCATCTTAAGCTTCGAAGGGACATAACGCTTCTGAGAAGGATGTGATCTTTTCATCCCCACTTCTACTTCAAATGTGTCACACTATAAGCTGCGGCTATGCTGATAAGGAAGACTTAGAGCACAGCTTGAGAGTTGAGGGTTTAGGAAAGTTAAAGAGTCTTTACGCGAAGCGAATACCCTTTCGTTTGGCCTCTTATATGGAAGGTGAATTCAGTGACATTTAATCCGTACATATCTCCAAGAAGATCTGCAAGTAAGGTAGCGTCTGTTCAACTCCCCAATGTCATCTGTAACTGTCAGATTTGATTGGCCTCGTAAAGGAAATTTATTAAAGACGCGCCTCGTACACTAAAACAACGGGAGCGCATCGTGTGTAAATCTAGAAGAATGTCTCGTAACCCGACGCATTTCCTAAGCAGATGAAGAGACGCCAACATTAATGAAGGGCAGAGCTAAACGAACCGTAATAAAGGCTTGGCATCATCAAAACCCTCCTTTCCGACCAAGAGGTCGGACAGCAGGATTTTGAAGGGCTATTGTGGGGCCTAATAATTGGTGGCCTTGGCCCATTTTTACATTGGGGCCTAAGGCCCAAGCCGAGGAAGGGTATAGCCGAGGATGGGTAATAAATGTCCAAACAGTCTTGAGACACAGCCGAGGATGATTTTGTCCTCGGCATATCCGGGGTCCCCCTGGAACAAAGGGCAAAAACGGTATAGGAACAGTTTGGGAAAAAATCTAAAATATCTATGTCAATAGAGAAAGAGACGTTGGATAGTATAACGACCAAGGACAAAGGGAAAGCTGCCATTACTGCCATTCAATACTCTGCACCTGACAGAGCCATACTTTTCAGTTTTTACAACCACCCCCAACCACTCTAGATATGGGCTGACAGGATAGGTCTTAAGTCCTAGGAAAGTGAGCTTATACGTGGACGCTAGTGAGAGGATAAATGCCCGTATAAAAGGATAAGAGAGGCAGTGTGAGAGAGAGGGGGGGGGGGGGGGGACAACCTGTCCTCCCAGCCATGGTGTCCTAGAAACAAGGAGAATAAGAAGAGCATAGAGCTCTCCAGGCTCCTCGGACGAGATTCACTGACCGGAGCCAACCCGAACTACCGTCCGGTGACCAAGACCTAGCCTTTCAAACCCATGCTCTACAAATGATATTGTTTGGGTCTCTTTTACGTGCGAACCCAGTATCATTTTGAGTCGTTACAAATTGAGTCCTTACAAATGTAATTGGTGCAATATAAATAATATAATATATAAATTTCTAAATTATATATATATATATATATTATGTTTTATGTTTTAAAGTTGACATATTAATTTAATTATAAGTTTCATAGTAATAAAATTTGTAACAGCTATAGTTTCAGTCATTTTTTTTTATCCTATGATTTCTAGGCAACATTTTTACTGGCATTTTTTTTTTGGGGTTGCAAGTTAAGACACTACTTTAATAGCAAAAGAATTATTTTATTATTATTATTATTTTTTTTTTTTGTGTGTGTGTGGAAATTAATAACAATGGAAAACTCCCGAAGCATAACGCTTAACATAGATGTATGGGATCTCAATAAAGTATAAAAGCTTCATTTATCACACCCCCTTTGCCAAAAAGTCTGCACCAAAATTTCATTTCCTTTTTCTTTGCTTGACTTCAAGAGAGTGGAATTTGTTGAGAAGGTACCTGCAATGAAGTATCAAGACACTCAAAGGGTGAGATTGAAAAGTTTCATTCCCAGATTGTTTCAGCTAGCTAGGTTTACAACTATCATGGCATCCAAGTATCCAACTCCACCACAAATCCGAAAACTCTTTTACCATTTTCCTTATTTATTGATTAGACCCCTTCTCCCATTGGCATCAATTATTGAATCCAATGGCAGGAACTCCAAAACAACAGACAGAAATGAATGATCGGGCCCAAACTAGTGACTTATTTTTTCAATAATTCACACACTTCTTCCTGTTCTGCATACATTTCATGTGGATAAAGCGAACAACATGGACCACTCTCGATTGGCTAGAAATAGAACAATTAATTGTGGTAGTGTACCTGTGCATTAGGCTTAATGTTAATATCTCGCTGACGTGAATTCTGGTAACTTATTTCGTAAAGAAAGTAATATAGTACTAGATTTTCCTTGTGACCTATAGTATTCGGTGTTGGATGGCTATAAAAAGCTCAAGTTTTTTTCGCAACAAGAACTCAAGCAAACCTTCACTCTTCTGCCCCAAACCTTGTGATTTTCTAACCTTTCTTTTTTTTTTTTTTTTTCTTGTGTTACCCAATTAGTAATCCATTATGGGCAGCAAGTTGGTGCCGAGTTCAGTACAACAAAGTGAGCTGAGCGTGTTAACCATGTCCGACCACGACATCATGAACCACATTTATGCAACCCATGTTCATGGTGACGAAAAGTTTGATGTTGAGTCTCTTTTCTTTCTCGTCGAAAACATCCTTAAGCGTGCCACCCTGATTGTTGACCATGTTGCACTGGTACACTACCATAATTATTTATTAGAATAAGATGCTCTCTCTCTCTCTCTCTGGTCTATTTTCTTCTTCCTAAGTCGGAATTTTAACTTGGACTGAAGCATTCCATAGTTTGGAATACACTATAGTGAGGTAGGGTAGCCATTACTTTTACCAAAGAAATTGAAAAACCACTTCAGCCTTAACGAAGTGGAAAAAGCACACAAGGTTGCTTTTCATTTTTTGTTTCTTTAAAATGAGGGATATGTAATGCAAGTCCATTTTGTTGGTATGAGCATAGGTATGAGAATCAAAGTTGAAGCATTTGGGTGTGTTCTAGATTACTGAGGCTGGACAAATATAAAAATTTTAGAGTTAATTACAACAATTTTCATAAAATATTTCTTAATTATTGTAGATGGTTAATGATAACTAATGAAGTGATGTGACCCTACAAGAACCAATAAAGATGCCAACTCAACTAACATTACTCAGAAAAATAATTTTCCTCTTTATTCTTCTCAATACAATTATTTACACTCACTGCAGGGTACCCAAGTACACTTGGACAGCTTGGAAGACAAGACCCCTAAGGCCAACTTTAATCCACCATTGTGTACACTAAAGAAAATTTCCAGTGAGGTAATTAGAATGATATAATTTTGTTTAAAAATAATTAAATTAATATTTATAATTAAAAGTGTTTAAATAATGCTTAAGTGATTAAATTTATTATTTCTTAATTTATCAATTATTATTCCAGTAAGCATCATTTTAAATTATTAGATTAAAATTTTTCATAATAAAAGATTTGTAATGTCAGATGCAATGCAAGACTCCTGGTGAGGAAATTGCGCACAAGACAACAATGTCAATACTTAACAAACTGTCAAGCTATTCGTGGGATGCAAAGGCAGTGCTCACACTTGCTGCTTTTGCTATAGAATATGGGGATTTCTGGCTACTTGCCCAACTTCACCCATCAGACCAACTCGCCAAATCAATTGGGATCTTAAAGCGAGTACCTGTTATCTTAAGGCGCCCAGGCCTTCAAAAACATCGAAGAGCATTGGTTGAACTTAACAACCTGATCAAGGCCACATTGGAAGTGATAGAGTGCATCTTTGAGTTGGAGAAGCTATCTATCTATGATACAAGGGATGTACCTGCATTGTTAATTGCCATGGACCGTATTCCAGTCGATGTCTATTGGGCTATCATAACTGTTGTAGCTTGCTCAACTAAGATGTGTGGCCTCACTAATGAAGAGTAAGTTTTTATCTCTGTCAAATTGTTTTGATCAAATCTTTGAAGTACTTCCCATTCCTATACGTGTTATAAGTCTTATTAATTACCATACGAGCAATCTTGTTTTCACAAACTTTAGTCAAAAACCTTTTGTGAAGTTTCATCCCCACGTTTTCTGTTGTGAAATGGGTATTTAGTTTTCACAATTGAGTGAAAATTAAATCTTGTGAAAAGATTTTTCAATAGAAGTTGTGAAAATGGTATTGTTGTCGTTATAATATAAGTGGGTAATTAATAGAAAGAAATCTAGTTATTGTTGATAGTTCTAAAAAGATATTATCATTTACCATTAAAAATATTTTTTTATAAATTTTTTTATTAAATTGGACTAAATTACCATACAGCTCATGGTATATAGGTGTCCGCGACCAAAATGAAATCGTCAGAATCTCCTTCAAAAATCCTTTAATAATTTTATTCTAAATAGAAACTTTAGGACTTCAAAATTTAGGAATTAAAATATTTGTGTGACTAGATTGTATTAGAGTTAAACTACAAGAAATAAAATAGGTTGTAATTGAAATTCGTCCTCCAAAATCTGTTACTTTGGACAAAAGCTTAACAATTTAATTTTATTCAAAATTTAAAGGGGTCAATTATAAAATTAAAAATTTGAGAACTAAATTGAGTTATAATATATAGAAGCAAACCACATAGAATAAATTGTAATTTTTCCATAAAAAATTAACGCAAATGGTTGCCCCCTTTTCAGGAACCAGGTGCAGGAACTATCCCACTTTGCTCAGAAGCTCAACATTGTCCTCAGCATATTAAAGAAGCAGATTCAACTTTGCAAACAACAAATAGGTAAAGGCCACTAAGCGGTTTCGTTCTTAAGAATGCATAGATGTTGAAAGCTATCTTACCTAGCTATGTTGCAAAATGCAATGCAATGTCTTCAAAATGGACCACACTGCTCATGAAAAATCCTTGTTTACACAGAGGATCTGGAGGCTCATCGAAAGATCAAGAAACTCGTACAAACCCCTAATGAGATTATGGAGGTTTTCAAGGCGCTTATTTATGCCAAGAATAATCTGCAGCTGCTCATTGATGGTTCTACTCAAAAAACGGTGCACTCTTTTAACACGTCATTATATAGTTTGTTACCATGACTGTTAACCCTTATCACAGCCACAAGTTCAATTGTACTGCTAGCAGCTCTCTTGATAATTGTCTTTTATTATCAGACTAAAAATATCATTTAATTATTAAAATAGTTGAGGGTTAAATTTACAATTTTTATTCAATCATAAGAGACTTTATCAATTGAATTAACTAGAACCCATATAAACATGTCATATTTAGTCAAAGCTTAAGGAAATGGAATTCAAAAAGGTTATAATAATTGTATCACTATATATATTAGCTTTATAAACTAAAAAAAGCACTATATGTTTGCCATTCATAATTGTCCTTAAGATACTTAGGACAAAAATTGTCTGTAGGATAATATCTTCCCAGATACCATGTTCTAAAACAGCTGCACACATTATAAAACACCAAATATTTTATATACGGAAAGAATACCACACATGCAATATTGCAACCAAGGTCAAGATAACTTCATCTTTTGTCAAGAAATAATTGTGGAATAGAATCCGAGGAACAAAGGTAAAAGCATTTTCTAGAAGTGAGAAAGAAAAGAAAAGGGGCTTGGAAAGAGAATAAAGCGCCTTTGTCATTATACCGGCTAAAATGGTGTGAAGAATCTTAACATTTCATTAGTTATAATTTAACTTGACTAAAATATAGACTTTTTTAAAAATAATAATAATAACAATAAAAAATTAGATATATAATGTTTGGTTTCATTATGATAGTTTTTCTCATCAAGCTAAAACACCAATTTTTAGTATGGACAAAAGGTGAACTCCTACTAATTAAGAGAACTTTTATTTTTTGAAGAAGGAAAACATAACATTGTCACGAAGATAAAACCATGTGTCACCATAACAAATACCAAGTCCTTTAGAACCCACTTGTAATTTAATTTCGTTGAATCACGTGCAATAAAAAAATCAAAGAATAATTAGTTTATCGGGTATGAAGTTGGTGCTAATATTTTTTTTGAGCAAAAAGTTGGTGCTAATATAGAGACTCTCTGATGTTCTCAATTGTATTGACAAACAGGTCAGCATTGAAGTGTTAAAAAAGAAGAATATTCTATTGTTCATTTCGGGTGTGGACATCTCTATTGATGAAATTTCGATCTTAAAGCCAATATACGATGCAATAAGGAAGGAGGAGCAGTATAAGATTGTATGGATCCCGATTGTTGACCAATGGAACGATGACACGCGTAAGAAGTTTGAGATGCTCAAGTCCAAGATGCCATGGTACGTAGTGCAGTACTTTTCACCCATAGCTAGTATCAGGTTCATCAAAGAGGAGTGGCACTTCAAGAACAAGCCTATTATCGTGGTGATGAACCCAAAAGGGAAGGTGGAATGCCCAAATGCAATCCATATGATTCGGGTATGGGGAATGAGGGCATTTCCTTTCAGTAGCTCTGTTGAAGAAGCTCTATCAAATGGAAGAGACTGGATGGGATCCATAGTGACTGGCATAAACCCAAATTTACATAATTGGGTAAAGTTAACTTAACTAATAAAAGTTCTAAAACTCAATTGCTTTGGCACTAACACACACATTCACAAATGAATAAAAATCTTTTATCTTACTCTATATTTTTCACTTTATACTCTGCACATTTTGTCATGCGTATCTTTTTTCTCATTTAAAATAATAAAAATTTTGATATAATTGATAGAGTATAAAATTAAATATTGAGAATAGACATATGTGATTTAATCTCACACATAATTAAACTAGTAATGTTCGTACAGGAAAAAAAAAATTGACGATTAAAACATTTTGCTCAATCAGATCAAAGAGGAGAAGTACATTTTCTTCTATGGTGGCAAGGACAAAGAGTGGATTCAACAATTTACTAAAAGTGCAAATGCCCTTGCAAACGATCCAGTGATAAAGGACACAAGGGTTTCTATAGAGTTGCTTTGTGTTGGAAAGAGCAACAAAGGTGAGGATGACCACAGTATCTTAGGGCATTTCTGGAACCGTATAGATAGCTTTTTCTTTTCCAAAACACAAAAGAAAAGTGAACCCGACCCAGTGACACATGAAATCCAAAAGCTTCTTTCGTACAAGAATGAGAGTGGATGGGCTATGCTTAGTAAAGGGTCTAGAGTGGTGGTGAGTGGACATGGGACCTCATTTTTGAAGGTGTTAGAGGAGTTTGAGAAATGGAAAGAGTATGTGCGCCAAATAGGCTTTGAAGTTTGCTTCAAGGAGTACCATGACAAGCTTCTTCACACTACTCGACGTTGTTGCCGTGTGGATATCCCCATTACTACTGGAAAGATCCCAGAGCATATGAAATGTCCCGAGTGTCCACGAGTCATGGAAGCCTATATTAGTTTCAAGTGTTGCCACGTTGACGGTTCTATGAATGGATTGCATTAGATCCCTACTTTTCTTCTGCTAGCTTGTATTGCTACTAAATAATAATATTATGTTTAAGACTTTTCTTTTTATGCTAATATAGTGTTTAAGATTTTTTTTGTTTAGTAACCAGTGCCACTAGTAAGAGGGTGTGTGTTTGAGTAATGCTTCGATAAAAGACATCTTGCTTAATTTGGTGACTGATGCCCACATCTGGGGGGTGCATCTTTGTATAACGTCAAATTTTGACATTGCAATAATGGAAGGCATCTTTATTTGTAAGTATGACACTTTGCTAGCATTTTTTTTAATATATAAATAATCTTTTTTTAGGTTCAAAGATGGAATTTTGAAGAAATATAATACCTTGTTAAAGCATTCACAATAGAGATGGTAAAACCATGCAAAAGCTATTTTAGTACCCAAACCATAAAAATCATGCTACATCAAAAGTGTTATGTCTAAAAAATTATAACATTCAACTACAGTGAACTATTATATTTGCTACTCAAATAAAAGAGGATAAGCTAAAGGCTATGAGATGCGAATGGAATGGGTTCATAGTTGATATCACAATTTGCCATAAAAATATTTGTTAGCCTTGGATTATTTTAAATAACTCAAAGACATGGTTGATATCATTAAGAAGAACTAAGAATAGAAAGAGTTCTCTTCCTATTTTCTCTCCGCTCTATAAAAGTGCTTTGTGAATGTGAGTCTCTTTTATTGTGAGTGTTTGGAAGTTTGAACATGTGAATGTCTGAAAGAAAATGGAATAGAAAGAGAAACTGATCTCAAGGTTAGAGAGAGAGAGAGAGAGAGATTAATTAGTTAATTTTAAATAGTTTTGGATTACTTTTAATTTTTCAAGGGTTTTGGTCATTGTGAATCAAATAAAAAGATGTGAGAACTTGGTTGATGATTAATTGTGTAGTAGAAATAATCCTCCAGTCATTAGCTTATAAGTTTGATTATATCATCGTGGCAATTGAGGAGTCAAAAGGTTTGGAGTATTGAACATGGACAAAGTTTTTGGGATTTCTACAATTCCTTGAAGAAAGACTCAACGACAACAAGAAATAAGAGCCTTTGGACCAAATCTTACAACCAAAGCTAGTTTAACTTATTGACAAAGGATGGTGTCAAAGAGGCCAAGGATTTGGAGATGGTTGAGGAAGAAGACCTTACGAAGGAATGGTCGTAAACTCGGCTAATTATGAAGAGGAAGTTTTTCAAAGACGAAAAAAAAAAATTATATGGCAAATCTTTCATAAAATGTATAATTGTTAAAGATTTGGGTATTATGTTTCTGAATGTAGTAAAGTTGCCAACAATATTGAAAGCCTAGAGCCTGGTGCGCTTCTCAATGCTTGTGATTATGGACTTTTAGTTGACTATAGTAACAAATATTTGAAACTTGATTTGATGGTTTTTTTTTTTTGTTTTTTTTTTTAATTTTTTATTTTAAAGAAACTGAGTAACGTGTGACAATTTTGGGCGGAATTCAAATTAACTACCCTATTGCCGTGTTAATGGTTTATGCCTTTGTCGGTCAAGTAAAGGTTTGTGCACAAATTTTGTCTAGAAGCAACTCTTTTTTCTAAAACACTAGTGAATATTTAGACTCCTAATTATAAAATAACCAACACAAGTTTATATTCAAACAATTATACTTAAACAATATATGTGCGGAATGATAAATATAAGCTATACCCAAACATACACACTACTCTAAGCCATAATTTAATCACAACACAGCGGTAATTAAAAACAAAGAGTAAAGGATAGAGAGAAGCAAACGCAAGATAACACCAGCATGTGTTATCGAAGAGGAAACCGAAGAACTCAGCGAAAAACCTCTTCGTCACCCTCTAAGCAGTAAAATGATCCACTAGAAAATCAGTTGAAATGTATGAATAGCAATAGACCCTCCAACCGTAATCTACCCAATGCACTTAATCCCTCCAAGCTTCTTACTCCAACAGGGTTACGCCTAACATTGTATTTTCTAACTTACCGGATCCCGCAATTAGCCTATTGCATCAACCAAAATAAATTGGTTCTCTCTTGAACTGCTTCCCAAACACCAATAACCTTCTCACTACTCTGAATGTGGTGAGGTAAGGATTTGGCTTAAAATCCTTTCAATGGTATGACAATAGAGAGGGTAAGAGTAGAGGAATTTGGAAAATCAAATATATAAAATTGTGGATAAATCAATCTTATTGTTCTTTAGTATTTATCTCTCAAAATTCTTTCTGAAAACTCTTTACATTTCGTGGGTATAGGGGTATTTATAGTAAGGTATGAGAAGGAATGTGAAAAGTTATTTTTTTGCAAAATAAGGTGCATTGGCAAGTCACTCGTGACTGGGATAAGTCACGAGTTCCAGTTGCCAGTTAACAGAATGGTCAGACTATACTTTTTGTATTGTAATGATTTAGCTATTCTAACCCTTCAACTTTTTGCATGCTTCACACATGAGTTAGATTCTGGCGAGTCACCACTCGTGAGTTAATTGTGAGGTCCAGTCACGAGAAGCCTTTTGATGCACACACTTGACCAAATCTTCACACTCTCTCACACACAACTCTTACATTATTCTCATCTAAATACAGGGTTTCTAAATGCTGAATTATAAGAAAATTTGACACAAAATAAAACTAACACATAGTTGAATAAATTTAACTTTACAATAGCTTTTGTTTTAAGTTAGAGTAATGTTACAATCATAAATTATTTTATAATATTTTTACAAATGATTGACGTGGTTAACTTTTTATTGGTTTTTATCTAAATCCACCATTAATACCCACTTTTTTTATTTAATAATAATCAATCACTATATAAAAATTTGTAAAATTAAAAAAGAATTATATATATATTTAGTATTACTCTTTCAAGTTAATAAATAATAAAATAAAGAAAAAGAAAGGGACAATAGAGAAAATATATTCTCCAATGAGGGGAGCATATTTTATTCCTGCCGTTGCGCAATAGGGCATAGTACCTTACCTGACAATGTGGTCAATGGTCACTACTAATTAGCTAAAAACAAAGACAATGTGGTAGATTTTTATTTTAGTAAACGACAATGTCTTTCCACCTTATCCATTTCCGCCCATAATGAACTGATACCAAAACAATGGACCCCAGGAAATATCATTCCACCTTATCCATTTTTCTTCTCTTTGGTATAACCAAACAGTAAAAATGAGATGTCTTTCAACCTTTTCCCTTCTTGGAGTTTCCGCTTAGATAGGCCCAAATGGATGTGTGAGTCATCACCAATTACTCTTTTAAAATGAATAGGCCATTAATAAAAACGAAGTTGTTTTCACATTTATGATTTAACTAGTTTTGCATGCATTTTTTTTTATTTTTTGAGGTTTGCTAGACTTCACTTAATTATCATGATGGTAGTAGTTTACAAAAGACAAAGTATGATTTTAGTAGCTGAGTTGGTTTTATTTTATTTATTTATTTATAATTGGTGGGTGACATAACTTCCAGCTCACGTGGTTGTTTTTTACTAGACAAATTTGGACTATTTCTTTTTTATTTTAACCGATTTTTCTTTGCTCACAGAAAAATATTAAAAAAAATAAGAAGTGATTTTCTCACGTTGTTTCTTTTATGTTATTTTATTTGAGACAAATTTATAACCTTACATTTTTTAGTTGGTTTAACTTTTAGAAGTTTTTAAAATTAAATTCTAAATTTTAAGATTGTTACAAATTAAATTTTATTATTTCTCTAAACCCTTGATATTTTGAGTTTTATGCGGAGAGTTTTATATCAGAAACCTCCCATTCATTATCATAAATGTCAACCACCAAACTATAGATAATTTCTGTATGTCTTTTAATGAATAATTATTATATTTGTTTGAATATAAAAGCATAATAGTTACTTCGGATTTTTTTTTTTTAATATTCTTATTTAAGCTTGATTGTTAAACTTTTTTTTTCCCTCAATTTCTTTTAGGAATAATATATAAATATTAAAATAAAATATTGTTTTTACTTTTTACCCCTTAACTTTTACAATTTTTTTTTTTAATTTGAAAATTGAAAATAGTAAAACTAATGATTAAATTCGATAGAACTATAGAAGGAAAAAGGACTAAATTAGAAGTAGATTAAATACCGAAGCGCGTTTTAGCTTTTTCAGTGGATCCCGTGCACTGTTCAAGGGACCCACAAACCTATTTTTTTACCAAAACTTTCATTAAAAATGGGTCCCAAGACACTATTCTCACATTTAAAAATTATTTTGCTACAGTGTTTTCAGTTTTCAACAAAATAAGCGGTATCCAAACAGACCCTAAGTGTCTGTTTGGCTAGTTTATTTTTTGTCAACTTATTTTACTATTCAGTTTATTTTTGTTATTATTCATAGATCCTACTGTACTTTTTGGTACTATTTATAGGTCTCATTATACCATTTCAACTAACATTTACCTTTATCTATCTATAGTACTTTTCGCAAAAAAATTTCAATTTCAGTAAAATAAACAGATTCCAAACAGACCCTAAGTCTTAAAAAACACTTAAAACATAAGAATGGAATTAAAAATCTGTCAAAAACACTCACGACAGACTGCTATAACCTTACTTTGATTCTTGATTTCTAGAATTAAATTTTTTTTTTTTTTTTTTGATAGACCCTAGAATTAGAAATATGTAGTTGAAGTTGGGCCACATATTTATCGTAAAAGATGTACTTATAATTACCAATTACTCTTAAAATGGATTGGCCTAGTAATAAATACGAAGTTGTTATCATATTTATGATTTAACAACATTTGCATTTTTTTTGTTTTTTAGATTTATTCAGATAGTAGTTTACAAAATATAAAGTATGACTTTAGTAGTTGAGTTGGTTTTTATTTATTTATTTATGATTGGTAGGTGAAATAACTTCAGCTCACGTGGTTGTTATTGACTAGACAAATTTGTACTATTTCTTTTTTATTTATTTTAAGTAATTTTTCTCACATTGAATCTTTTATGATATTTTATTGGAGACAAATTATAATCATACATTTTTTTTTTGGGTGGTTTAGGGGTTGTTTGGAACTATTATTTAAACAACATTTTTCAGTATTTAAATAACAATAACATTTCTGACAAATATTTCTATAACACTCAAACACGTATTTCCACAACACTGAAAATTGAACAACAATACTTAAACACTGCTACCAAACGAGCCCTTAACTTTTTTTTTTTTTTTTTTTTTTTTTTGTTGAAAATGGATGGTTTAACTTGAACCCTATAGTTTTAGAAGTTTTAAATTATATTCTAAAATTTAAGATTGTTACAAATTAAATTTTATAAATTTTTTTTTGAGAAGAACCCTAATTTAAAATTGAATGTCGGACTTTTAAATAATATCAATTAAAACCCTTGAAATATAGTAGAGTTTTATGCGGAGAGTTTTAAATCAAAAACCTCCCATTCATTATTATACAGGTCAACCATTAAGCTATAGATGCTTTTTGTATGTCTTTTAATGAATAATTATTATATTTGTTTGAATATAAAAGCATAATGTGGGTTCCAGTTAGCTCAACTAGTAAAATCTCTGATGGTTGTATAAGAGATTTGGGGTTCAATCCCCGCCTACACTAAAAACTGATTGATGTTTTGGTCTGATGATAAAGAGCTATCATCATGAGCGGACACCATAAGTTTCAACTTTCTCTCAAAAAAAAAAAAAAGAATATAAAAGCATAACTGTTACTGAAGGGATTCTCTCTCTCTCTCTCTCTCTCTCTCTCTCTCTCTCTCTCTCTCTCTCTCTCTCTCTCTCTCTCTCTCTCTCTCTCTCTCTCTCTCTCTCTATATATATATATATATATAATTGATTTTGTGTTTTTTACTAAATTTATTTGTAATTTAAGAATGGCGCATTTGCAAGTGAATAATATAATATTTACTTATAATCACAAGAAGTTGATTTAATGGTTCTTAAGACCTTACGAGATTATATTGCGTTCATCCCTTTATTTAATGGTATTTTAAAGTCACTTCTAAGGGATTCATCCCTGTATTTACCCCATGTGTGTTGGATGGGATACTTGGTTCCTAATTCGCATAAGATCCATGAGCTTTTTGGATTTGAAACCTCTAGCCAATATTGTATTTTAGACAAACTGATCTTATGGAATTCCTCCTTAAAATTACCTAACGTGTGTAGGACAGGAAGACCACACACGTGGGAACACAATGTATACTTGTATTTTATTATTTTCAATTAGTGTTATAATAACTGTTTTGAAAATACATAAAAATTATTTAACTTTATCCACCCTAAGCTGTCACCAATTCCAATCGTCCCTCCATTTTCCTATTTATTTTTTGTAAAATTGGAAACTTTTTTTTTTTTTTTAATTCTTTTCTTGTCTTTGGTTTATATGTTTATGATAGTATTGGTGGTTTTTGAGATTGATTTGGCAATTTTTGGATCTCGGTTTTATGGATTAGATGTTTTGTTGTAGGGTTGGTCTTTGGGGCCCAGGCCCAACAAGTAAGTGATTCTGGCCCAAAGAACCCTAGACAATGAATTTGTAGAGAGCGAGTTACAGAACTAGGGTTGGACGAAGTGAACGTTAGTTAATTGTATGCCATGCAGCAGTTTGAACGTAAGAATATCTCCTTAATGCCCACAGGATACTCAGTCCGAGGAGACGTATGGGTGCATCTCTGGTTCTAATCAAAGACTATTGCCTTTCTCTCTCTTTCTATATCCTTTATTGTTTTCAAATTTCCGATCCCTCCTTCATGGGGATTCCCTTCTCTTATATAGCCTCCTTAAATTGATAAGAACCTTACACTTGTTAACCATCTTGATCTTCACTTGAGTGCCTGTCCCATCGGACATCCACCTTATCTTTTTGTGAGTTGCATTGGCCAATGTAATACTGTTCGCCTGTCTTCTCCACATTTAATGCGGCTAGAAAAGTAGTTTCCTTGCATTTAATGCGGCAGTTGTGGTTTCCCCCTGGACGTCTTACATTTTCTTCCTTCTTCCTGCTTTGTGAGGCTCATCCTACTACCCACATTTGTTTGGGATGATTCTTCACTGTGGATGGGGCGCACATTGGGCCCGTATTTGATGTGTCTGAGGAGACATTCCTCCTCGGACATCTTTTAAATAAGTTGGGCTCAACAGGGTTGGGTTGGAAGTCCTTTGGTCCCCCTTTTCCCTTTTGGTCATGGCTGGACTCCGTGCGAGGCCCAAGGCCCATTATTGACTTGGGAATTTTACCCCTACATTTGTGATTTGTTTAGTTGGTATATATGAAAGTGGTGAAAGGGTAAGAATATAGCAACCAACACTGTTTTTTTCTTGATATTAATTTTCTATGCTTTGGATTTTTTATTTTAATTTTCTTATTTGAGCTTAATTTGGGACGTGTTATTTCATTGATAAACATTTTTCCCTTAATTTTTTTTAGGAATAATATATAAATACGGAGTATTATGTTTAAATATTGTTTTTACCCCTTAACTTTACACAAATTTCGTTTTTTTTTTCATAAAAAAATTTGATAATGAAAATAGTAAAACTAATGATGACATTCGATAGAACTAAAAAGGACTAAATTAAAAATAGATAAAGTCTTAGAAAAACACTTAAAGTATGGAATTAAAAATTTGTCAAAAATAAAAGATATAATTTGTAATTCAATCATTAAGATATTTCTACCTTCTCTTTAATTTATTTTATGAAAAATACTTCCTATTAATTTGTACTGATAATTGGTGAGCTAATTAATCAAAAAGTGTTTTCAAAACAGTGGCCGTTCTAGGAAATTTCTTGAGGGGGGTCGTTAAGAAACTTAAATTAAACAATTTTTAATAAAAAGATAATTTGAATGTATTGTATTATTGACACAAAAAAAAAAAAAAAATACAAATACATGAAATTTTACAATTTCTTTCTACGAGTTTTTATATTTTGAAATCGTCACATGATAGTTTATAATCAATTGTGATTATATAATGTCAATGTGAATGTGATCATTTTATTTTGTTGAGTTTGTATAACATTTTTATTTTTATGTAATTGTCTTTATTTATTTGTTATTTTTTATTATAAATTATTGACCTTATATTAATTATTGACCCATATAACCACATTCATCCATGCATAAATAATACATTTAACAATCACTAACTTTACTATTTTTTTTTTCTTTGAATCACTAGTTTTATAACAAAAAGATATTATAACATGATAACAATATATACATATAACAAATTTTTATTTCTTGGTTATTAAATTATATAAAGTTATATTATATGTATACCATGTACACATTCACACACTTCACAATTCACAAAAATAAAATTATATATATTTAAAAAAAAAATAATGCACACAATTAGTATCAAACACTCTCTCTCTCTCACTCTCTCTCTCTCTCTCTCTCTCTCTCTCACACACACACACACACACACACACACACATATATAATATAAATTTATAATAAAGAGAGACATTTAGAACTCATAAACACTCACATTTTACTCTTAGAGTAAGAAATACATGGAAAGTCAGATAGAGAACAGAAATGAGATAGGATTCATGAAAGAAAAAGAGAGTGATTCATGTTGTGAGTTAGTTTTGAGATGAGTTGATCTATGTTGTTTGATTTTGGGCATTGAATTGTGATTATAGTGTGTAACATTTAAGTGAAGTTGTGCAAAAATACTTTTAAGAATAATTATATTAATAAAAAATATTATATATATATATATATATATATGTGTGTGTAAATATTTACTTTTTTCCAAGTTAGGGTTGATTTGAACCCTGAATTACAAGTGCAGCTGCCTTCAAAATGAAAATCAATAAATTCTGCAGTTAAAATCTCTCTATGTGTGCGTTTGGATACAACTTATTTTACTGAAAACTAAAAACACTGTGGTAAAATAATTTTTAAATGTGTGAAAAATTACTGTTCACTCTTTTTTTTACTGTTCATATGCCTTGGTAAACTATTCATGTCTCATGAACAGTGCACCAGGCGCTGGTCTTTAAAAAAAAAAAAATGTTGAAAACGCGCAAGGAGAACAAATGTGGACGTGAACGTACTATCCAAACCAACCTTAGAGCACTTGCAGCAATGGAGCTAAATAGCTATATAGCTATTTTAGCTCCACCAAAACACCAAAAAGAAGCATGTAGCAGTGGAGCTATACTTATTTTTTTTAGCTCCATTGCTACAGTGCACATCTATAGATAGATGTGCACTATAGCTGAGAGTTAAAAAAAAAACAATTTTTAACTCCCAGCTTGATTAGAATAATAAAAATGGTTCTCTCTCTCTCTCTCTCTCTCTCAGTGCTGAAGCTCTCATCATCTCTCAAAACTCTCTTAGGCAAACTCTCTCAACGTCACTCTCTCAAGCTCCCTTATTCACCACCGCCAGCCTGACTCATCCTCAACGTCGCCACCGCCGAAGCTCGACGTCATCGACCCACCAGCCATCCCAAGCCGCCGATCAGCCTCAGACCCACACTGTCATCCACCTCAAACCCACGCCGCCGATCACCTCAGACCCACTTCTCTTTCGTTCTCTCTCTCTCTCTCTCTCTCCCCGTTTTTAGCTCCGATCAGGTCCTACATTACCCGACTCACCTCAAATCGGAGCATTCCGTTTCGCTTTGCACTCATCATCACTGTTTATGATCATTGATCAATGATCGGTGCAGGTCTCGTTGGCCGGTAATGAATCGGACAGAGTATCAGGCATGGGTTTCAGTTTGGCTGTGTTGATTTTTTTGGGTTTTTGTTTTGTTCTTCTTCATTGGTTTTGATGGGCACGTTGGGATTGTGGTTGTGCAGTGATTTTTATGGGTTTGATGGTGGTTGTGGTGGTGTATGGTGGTTGAATGAAATATTATTTTATTGTAGTATTTATATTATTTTATTATGTTAAAAGGTAAAATAGCTCCAACGCTGTAGAGTGTAAGAAGAGTGTAAATAAATAAAATAAATAAAGTGATTTTTTTGTAGTTAAAAAACTAAAAATTTAGATCCTGATATATCTTTGGCGTTACAAATGATTAAAAATTTGTCGATTCATCGACTGTCTCTTTTGATGTGAAATAATTACGAAAGCAAAAATATACCATACTCGTACTACACTACGTACATAGGAAATGGGATTTGGACCCCAACTCAGAAGAGTACCCCCACCCTCGTTCGCATGCTGTACTTAAAAATAATAAACTTCTTAACCATATTCTCCTACTGCTTTCATCATGGACACTTGGCATAAACAAAAACACTCATGAGTCATGACAGACTGCTATAAACCTTACCTTGATTCTTGATTTCTAAAAATACGTGATTGAAGCTGGGCCACATATTAATTCTGGAGAATTAATAGACCATGTAAAGCTTTTAAGCACGATTTTTTTCTTTTTTCCTTTTTTGCTCACTCTTCTTTTTCTTTGATCGACTTTTTCAGTTTTTCCACACTCTTTTGTCACATCGTCTAGGTCTAGCAAATAAATATCTGACTTTTATTGCCAACCTCCACCTGCCCCTTCATTCTCGCATCTGATATTTCTGAATCAAAAAAGAAGGAAGCAGAGCATAGTTGGAGCTCGGCCACTTGTTCCTTATCTTGAAGGATTTATTTTTGAGGCTAGAGCCTAGAATGGACCATGCCAAAGCTGTTCAACAATAACTTTTAGATTTTTGGATTTTTTTTTTAGGAACTTTTAGATTCTTTTGTGGTCACTGTCTCACATGCCGCTTGAAATTGTTAAAGCTTTGGGGAACAGGTTTCTTCCATTATTGTTATAGTTATAGAGAACAACTTTTTACAACGCAAAATGATCACGCGGTTCAATTACTGCCCAAAGAAGAATGGGCGGAAAAAGATTTTTGTAGGATGCATCTTTTTTCCTTTCTTAAAATTACTGTTATACTCTTAAATTTTTTTTTTAAGTACTTTTATATCCTTATTAATTTATAATTTAAAATCATAAAATTTCAATAAAAAAAATGATAAAAGTGTAAAATACATTCAATTTCTTTCCTTTTACCTTTTTTTTTACCTCCAAACACATCTGAGAAAATAGTTTTTTTTTTTTTTTTTTTTTTTTTTTTTTTTTTTTTTTTTTTAAGAAAATGTATTTGAAATCTTTGGATACAAAGGAGAAGAGAAAGGAAAGAGGGCAAATGTATTTTACACTTTTATTATTTTAAATTATAAATTAATAAGAATATAAAAGTAACAAAAATCAAAACTTTTTATGGGTGTAAGAATAATTTTGGGATTGAAAAATGGTGATTCCACAAAACAACTTTCCATCTCATTCCCCTTTTTTTCTTCCTTTTCATTTTAACCAAACAAGAGAAATCCTTTCCTTTCTCTTCCCTTCATTCCATTTCCATGCAACCAAACATAGCCTTAGTTCAAAAAGATTAAAGTGAATGTAGGAAACATAAAAATAAAATAAAAAATTGAAGGGATAGAAATTTTTTTAATTTTTCTTTCTGCAATATTTGATAAAGAGGATAGAAAATTGTAGGAAAATGTAATAAAAAAAAGTTTTTACTCATATAATATGAGCAAAATGATAATATATATTCAAAAATAATTTTCTCTTTACCTTTTTCTCTCCATTTTGAAGAATGGATTTTGCTAGCTTCAGATAGAAAATTATACCTGTAAGGACTCAATTTGTAACGACCCAAAATGATGTTGGGTTCGCATGTAAAAAGACCCAAACAATATCACTTATAGAGCGTGGGTTTGAAAGGCTAGGCCTTAGTCACCGGACGAGGGTTAGTCGTCTTGTTCGTACAGAATTAGGCCGTGTTCGTTCGAGGAGTCTTCCTCCTTGAGGCGGTCTAGGAGGCTCTGGTTCTTGCCCTTTTTTCCCAGCCCCCTTTGGCGTGGATGAATTCTTACATTATATAGCCCCTCTCAGTTGATCCTGACCTTCTATCTGTTGATTAGGCAGGTAACTACTCAAGTGCTTGTCCCATCAGCTGTCTCCCCTTACTTTTTGAAAGTTGCGATGATCGAAATCACCCTTTTCAGGCATCTTTTCTCATTAATATGGTTAGGACATTGGCGGGTGCATTTAATGCGGAGGGGACATATTTACCTTGAACCAGTTTCGCACTGTACTCCCACGTGGGTCCCATTTTACTCGCCTCTCCTTCAGGGGGCTTTTTGGGGGCATCCTTCAACGAGATGTTGCTCTTCCCTTTGAAGTCTTGGAATGCCGAGGACAGGGTCATCCTCGACTGTGCCCCCGACATTTCGGCCTTTCCCTATTCGTCCTCAGCAAATACCCTCCTCGGCACGGGCCCTGGGCCCTAGTAGAGCGTGGGCCGGATTATAAGTTCCCTGGCCCCACAATACCCATTCTCTTTTACATCACCTGTTATTTTCACTATGCTAAATAGAGAAAAACTTCCATTTTTCATTCTCTCCTATATTTGAGGATAAGAGGTCAAAATGAATAAAATCGATTCAAAATATTTGATTAATTTAAACAACAAAATAAATATTATAAAATTAAAAATTCGAACTTTCACACAAAATATAAAATTAATATAATTTATAATTTTTTTCCATGATTAGTATTAATTAAAAAGATATTAATAAAAACAGTCAATATATTCATTAAAAAAAAAAAACTTTAAAAAGCAATCTAAATATAAGAAATATAAATAAATAAATAATTAGATTACTTATGAGTAAATATATTGATTAAATAAACAACCTTGGATCTCCTTCTTGCGCCCATACTTATATCAAAAGTCCCTTTATTTTTTTAAAGGAAATTATATCTAAAAGATTTAAACTATCTATCACCATGGAAAATTTTCTCATCTAGAACAACTCTTAAAATTCCAAGGGAGCGGATATGAAAAGGAAAGTGCCAGTTGTAGCTCAAATCTTGCTCCATAACTTAGCCCCATCGAATAAGAAAGGTATCATCCATCCATCCATCCTATTCTGACAGAACGAGTCGGCATAGGATGGATGATAGAAAATTCTGTCAACAATTATTTAGAAATTATTGTTGACAAGTTATTTAAGAATGGACAATGAAGATTGAAGTAGTATAATATGGATGAGATTGTTTTACTTAAAATTAAAAAAAAAAAAAAAAAAAAAAAGGAAAAACTATGAATGAGATTGTGTTGACAACTTATTTTAGTTTTTCTACATTCTATCTTTTCCAAAAAACTTTTATTTTGGTGGATTTTGGTATAATATTTTTATTTTATTTTATTTTGATCAATAATATATCGATACATTATTTATTATAAAAATATTGTAAACTTTTGATGCTTCTAACGGCCAAAAACTCACGTTTTTCACGTTTCCACCACTCTAGTCCGAAAATTGCAAGCATTATGCCACATGATGAAAGGTAGACTTATCATGTTTGTGCTTTAATTAGATCTAGGACCTCACCATTATACTTTGTCATCGTGACCGGTCTGGAAACTTTGGCCTCAAAGGTGATTATGACTCGAATTTATCATATGCTTGTGCTCCAATTGGCTCTCCCTATTTTCATTGTGCATGTCCTTCAAAGTTTGGCCTCCAAGGTGATTAATATCCCTCTAATTATTGCCAACTGCTAAGGTCACGTGGACATTTATGATTTACCTCCAATCTTTTCTTATCCACCTTTTTTTTGTTTCTTTCTAAAACACTACACACATCTTTATATTCTCTTTTGAATTGTTTACGCTGTAGACAAAAGATGAATTGACATAAGATTAATTATATGTCGGATTAATAATAGTATATTGCTAGGCATGGAACATGCCACGTGCGCAAAAATCTGTGATATTTATTTTGCCCAGATATCTGTCGACCAAAAAAGAAAAACGTGCAACATGTGACACCAAGGCCCACATTAGAAGTGGTCCTATACTTTGCTTGAAGTTGAGAGAGAGATTTTCACTAGCTATCTACTTTGCGTACCCTTGAAGTTCAGAGAGATCTTCACTAGCTATCCCTTGTTATCTTTGAAGGAGACTCCAAATGCGTTGGTGTTATTTTTGTTTTAATCAATAATTAAGAGTAGGGGAATTTGAATATGCGTGTCTCTAACCATGAGGTAAAAGCCATGCAAGTTAATTTTTTTTTTTTTTTTTTAAAGTAATGTTACCGTTACAAACTATTTTATAATATTTTTACGAATTATTGATGTGGCAAATTCTTAATAGTTCTAATATAGGTCAACCACTAATATCACATTTATGTTTACCAATAGTTATTTGAAAATTACTAAAATCACATTAGCAGTTTGTAAAAATTTTGTAAATTAGTTTGTATTTGTAGCATTACTCATTTTTTTCTTTATTAATACAACAATTGTTCCGAGTAAACACATTACACAATAAATTTTAAAATTACAAATTGTTCATGGGAAATGTGTAAACTTTCCTTGGCCTATTATATTCTTTGAGAAGAATTGTAATTCCATTGCTGGTTGGTTAAAATTAGTGTCACAACGCAAGGAAAGACTCCCAAATGAAGAAAGAAGAAACTCCATATTATTTGTAGCAGTCTATTGCAATATAATATGGATGACAAGAAACTAGAATGGGAAGTAACTAATCCCTTGTTTTTCATAAGAAAAATCAGTAAGTAAAACACAAATTGTTTAAAATCTTGGGAATCTCAAGGTGAGAAGGCATCTGAAAGTAACTCGTGGTACCCCCGTTACCCAATTTTGTAAAAATCAACTTTCATGTATGTTGTAATAAAGAAAAAAAAACATGTTTAGCTGTCGTAGTCAGGAATAATAAAAGAGAAGTCATTTTTTCCTAAACCAAATTCACAAAAGACCAATATCGTATGGCCAGGTGAAAGGCAATTGGGAACAAATGGATTCTTAAAATTAAACACAAAGAGAACGGTTCAATAAAAAATTACAAAGCCTTGACTAGTGGCAAATGGCTACACCTAACTGAAGGCGTATTGACCACGAGGAAACCTTCTCACAAACTTGAATTGAAATTGTGCTAGATGGATGTTAAGACAACATTTTCCAATGGAGAACTAAATTAGAAGATCTATATGGATCCGCCTGCTAGGTTGAAGCCAAAGGTAAAGATAGCAAAGCGTGCAAGCACAAATGATCTATATATATATATATGTGGATTGAATTAATCATTTAGAAAGTGTTAATTGAGATTTTGATGAGTCATTATATTGTGCGAGTTTACTATGATCAAAGAAGATCATTGTGTCTACATAAAATGGTCTAAGGGAAGTTTTATTGTTATGTCATTGTATGTTGATGACATATTATTGGCACTAATGACAAGAAAATAATTGTTGCCACCAAAGAGTGGTTGTCCTTTAATTTTGAGATGGAGAACATGGGTAAGGTAGATTATATCCTAGGGGTTAAAATCTTATGGGATTGCTCAAAGAAACTTAAGAAGAAAGTTATTTAGAATTTTCAAATGTGTAATTGCAAGTCCATAGAAATTCCTATAGCCAAAATGAGAGCTTAACGCAGAGCATCTGTCCTAAGACTCTAGATAGAAAAGTATAATGGCATGTACTCCTTATGCTAATATAGTTGTCAGCTCGATGTATGCTATGATATGTACTTTGCCTCGACATTCTCTATGTTTTTGGATTAGTAAGAATATTATAGTCCAACTCTGGACTTGCTCATTAGAATGCAGTTAAAAAATTATTGAAGAATTTTAAAGGAACAATGAACTATATACTTCATTATACTTTTTTATAAGGGTTTAGATTTATGCATGATTGCCTATAGAGATGTTGATTGGGGTAGTGACCTAGATGATCACAAATCCAACTGTATTTCAGCTTAATTTCTTCCTTACAATTACAAGATCACATGAAATAGCAAGAAACAACTCTATATAAACTTATCGAATATGGAAGCAGAGTATGTAACTTGTTTAACAATCATTTATGAGGAAGTTTGATTTAGGGGCTTCTTCTAGCCTCTTGAGTCCATAAGGATACTTTAGATCTTGTGATGATTCATTGTGATAACACAACAACAATTGCCTATGCTAAGGATCCCAAGTATCATGGAAATACCTAACGTTCTATTATACGATATCACTACATTTAAGACATAGTTGCATACAAAGACTTGGTCTTGAAACACATTTTTATGAGTCATATGATTGTTGATCCCTTGACAAAGTCTATAGGAAGAGAGAGCAATCAAGTTTATGTTACAGGTCTAGAGTTATGTAAATTGTAATGTTATGTTGTTTTTTAACAAACCATATATTTTACTCTTTTTTGGGATATTTGTTTTAATATATATAATGTTATTCAATTCATAATAATTAAGTATGTTAGAACATACATATACCATGGAATTAAGTTTTGTGGTATGAAAGGTATATGTAGACAGGCTTAGATCGAATCGACTCACTTACGAGAGCGATCATTTTGGTGCTTGAGTAGCTAGCAAAGTTGAACATTATGTTCTATGATAATTTCTAACATACATCAAATGCCTTCATTATTTGCTGTTGTCTTCTTGGTTTCATCACCTCCTTGGCCTTCTGGACGTACGCATCTCACATTTGAAGCTGGACCTCTATTTTTTTTATCTTCAAGATCGTATCCTTGTCAATAATTTTAGTTTCCACCAAGGTAGCGTTCACTTCCTGCCTTTTTCTTGTGATATTTAACAGAAAAGCTTTCTGTTTCTACTGGTCGATCAACTGTGGTGACACCTGGCTTAGAATTTAATTCTACTGTTAATTCTTGAAAAATCCGAGTATCATTAGATGGATTGGAGCAACAGATTGAAGAGTAATAAAAATTCTCTATAAAATAAATGCTCTACATTAATTTAAATTTTAAAAAATAGCTGTACATAATAAGATGAAAAAATAAAAAAGAAGAAACGGTATATATAAACCCAGATTAACGAATGCATTGAATAAATCATCGTTTGCAATGTTACTAGTGAAGGTCTTAAATCTTTGAATTACCAAAATTGCTCTACATAATATAATATGATAGTGGGTTCTAGTTAGCTCAACTGGTAAAATTTTTAATGGTTGAATAAAAGATCTAGCCGAAGTTCAGTTTTCGTCTACTCCAAAAACGTGTCTTGATCTGGTGATAAAGTGTACAATTATTAGATGTGGGCGCAATAGGTCAAAACTCTATATTAAAAAAAAAAAAAAAAAGGTAAACCATAATAAGATGAGACAAAAAAAAAAAAAAAAAAAAAAAAAAAAAAAAAAAAAACCATATTAAGAATGCACTGTAAGTTAACATTGTCATTTTTAATGTTACTAGTGATATGAATTTAACTTGTCAATTTCTAAGAAAAAACCATTGTTTAAGGCGAATACAAATTCTCTATATCACTTTTTATGTTTCATTTTATATTTTATCAATTACAACTTGGCTATGCATTTGTTTAACTTTTCTTATAATATAGTCAAATTTTAAAATGAAAAAAAAATTAAACACATGACAAATTATAATTGGTAGAATATAAAATGAAACATAAAAAATAGTTCAACAAATTTGTATTCATCCAAGACCATCATGCATTCATGCCCGGTGGTTTGGATTATTGAATTGATTAAAGTCCGACAAACAAGTTCTAATAATTTGACTCAAGTGGTTTAGCCGTTTAGGACATCTTCTTATGTGCATTTTGATATTGAAATTCGAAATTTATGATTAAAGTAATATTGCACATGTTTAAAGTCACTATCTACATTCAACCATAATCATGGATAAAACTTTGTTTTTTTTTTTTTTTTTTTTTTTTTTGCATAAGGCATGGATAAATCTTGTAAGTTTATCAAAATGGACCTCAAGAAAAGTTTTGTTTTTTATTTTTGGGTCCAAAAACGCACTTATTGTTCACCATACGTAAAGTGATTTTGATATAGACAAATGTGTCCACACTTCATCGAGTCATGGTATCTCAAATAATTACCATTTACGCCTCTCATGGCTCTATAAAAATGGACGTACGCCTCGCAGTGCAATCACATAAGCCATTTTCCTTCTTGCCCTTACTATCCTAAGCCAAAAGAGCTCTGGTTCTAACCCATCTTCTTTTGTGTGACACAAAAACATGGCCAGCTTGGTCCGGCTAGGTTCTTCACAGCAAACCAATAAGGGTGGCCTGAGCTTGTTTACCTTGTCCGACCATGAGATCTTGAACCAAATTTATACAACCCATGTCCATGATGATGAAAAGTTTGATGTTGAATCTCTTTTCATCATCGTCGAGAACATCCTTAAGCGTGCCACTGTCGTCGTTGACAATATAGTGCTGGTATAGTACCAACTTTTTCTTTTTAAGAAAATGTTTAAATTTTGGATCTGAATGTGGAAACTTGAAATGCAATGGAAACATAATTCCATCTTAATTTTTTTTTTTTTTTTTTTACAGTTTTTAATACAGACTTTCAGCTGCTTAGTTAGCTAGTTGGTCCTACCATTTCAGTTTAGTTCAGTTAAATTTTTTATTTTTATTTTTCCAGTTCGTTTATTTTTTATGACAAACAATAGTAAGACCATGATATCTCTCTTGGATTTTATGTGGGACTCAAATCTTAAGACACGTTGAAGAAGACATTTTCCATTGGACTCAAATTTTCCCATTGTCGTTGAAATGGCTTCAATTATTAGAGAACGTACAGGACATAGAGATGAGAGGAAGTCATTTTCAGTTTGAAGTTTTTGTGTTTTACCATTTTGTTTTTGTTTTTTTTTTTGTGTAATTATAAATATTACATATCTCTTTCTCCTTTAAAAAAAAAATAGTAATTTCCACTTCCTAATTACTGGGTATTAACTGCAGGGTACCCAAGCAACAGTTGAGCACTTGGAGGAGAAGATCCCAAAAGCAAGTTTTAGTCCACCAATATGTACACTCAAGAATATTTCCTGTGAGGTAATTACTAGTAGTTACACAACATTTTTTTTTTTTTTTTCATTTTCCCTACTCAAAGTCTCTGATGGGTTATTATTTTTTTGAGTCACCCACATGAATATTTTTATAATGATGAATATAAAATTTCAGATGCAATGCAAGGCACCTGGGGAAGAAATTGCTCACAAAACGGCACTCTCAATACTCAGCAAATTGTCAAACTATTCCTGGGATGCAAAGGCAGTGTTGACACTTGCAGCTTTTGCTTTGGACTATGGGGAATTCTGGCTGCTTGCCCAGATTCAGTCATCGGACCAACTTGCCAAATCAGTAGGAACATTGAAGAGAGTACCTATCCTCCTAAAGCGCCCAACCCTGCAGAAACATAAGCAAGCACTTATTGAGCTTAACAATGTGATCAAAGCCACACTGGAAGTGATTGAGTGCATCTTTGAGTTAGAGAAGCTATCAAACCATGACATAAAAGATGTACCAGCATTATCAACAGGCGTGGAACATATCCCAGTTGATGTTTATTGGGCTATTGTGACTGTTGTAGCTAGCACCACTCAGCTTTGTTGCCTCATTAACGATGAGTACGTTCTAATCCAAGCCAAAAATACCTTTTTTTATTATTTTTAGAATGGAACTTTGTCTTACATGTTTTAGTTAAATAGTGGTATAAATGATTAAATCTCATTATTTTCAGGGAAAAGCGACCAGAACTATCCCCATTTTCTCAGAAACTCAATATCATTGTCACCAAGCTTAAGAGGCAGATAACAATTATCAGACAACAAATAGGTTAGATTTTTTTGGTTGTTTTACTTGTACAGATATATATTTATATATATATATATGCAAGCTTCCTTGCATGCATTGAGTATAATGAGGAAAGATTTTGGTTAAATGCAGAGGAGTCAGAGGCTTACTGGAAGTTGGTAAAGGTTTTTCGAACCCCTACGGAGATCATGGAGGTATTTAAGGGACTGATCTATACCAAGGACAGTGTGCAGCCTCTCATTGATGGTTCTACTAAAAAACCGGTATGCACTAAATCAGAGACTGATTTAAAGGTTTTTTACACTCATTTTTTCATTTACTTGGCAGGAAAAAGAAAGAAAAAAACAAAGAACTTTTTGTTTTTACTAAATAAATAAATAAAGAACTTTTTGTTTTTACTAAATAAATAAATAAAAAAAGAACTTTTTGATTCCCCATGCACGATGTTAAAAAGTGAGCGAAGATGTTGTTAAACATTTAAAACTACTCTAAAATTTCGAATTCAGGCTTTGTTTTTTGTTTTTTCGTGAATAAATCAGGCTTTGAAATCACCGCATATATGTCTAGTCTTCTTTTCATAATGTATTTTATCCGAAACCCTTGCACCCATGACCAAACGAAATCAAGGTTCAAATAATTTTACAGTTTCCGGAGTTAATTCCCCTAAAAGACTTCAGATTAAAGGCACTAGAATTAGGGGTATAAACACCCCAGTTGTTATTTTACATTCAAAACTTAAAAAATATTGTTCCATCTGGGTATGGTTCCTAAGAAATTTTAGAACCCGTGAACAGTTGGTTTTTATATATAGAACCAACTGTTAACTTGGATGTAAAAAAATATTATTATTTTATTTGAGAAAGGTGAAGAGAGATAAAAGAAATGAAGGAAAAGAGAGAGAAACATGATTTTATTATTATTATTTTATATTGTAGTTTATTTTATTTTAATTAGTTGTATATAAAAATAGAAACAATAATGTTGAATGAGTTATAAAATGAAATAGTAAAATAAATAAAGTAAATTTTGTAGTTGTAAAATAGAATTTTTTAGAATCCAGATGAAAATGCACTAAAAGAGTAAAAAAGAAAAAGAAAAAGAAGCTCATGGCCAATATGTGACAACTCAAGGGCACAACACAAGAAACAGAAAAGGGCAGGAGTGGTGTGAGCGAAAATTATTATATTATAGGCTGTGGCGGAAGAGAAATTATAAAGACCATATAGTGAATAAGTGATGTGGTCTATCATTTTACTAAAAAACTTCCAGTTGTTTAAAATTGTTTAAACAAAAATTAATTACTAGCTCAAAAATTTTAAACAAGTGAAAGTTTTTTAGGGGAATAATGGATAAGTGACATGGTTTATCAAAAAACTCTATAATTTCTCGTGGCTGTGGGCTCATCATAGGCATGGGCCCGATATTTTTGTGCGAGGTTACCAACTCATAGGTGGTGGGGGTGAGAATGATAACAAACTCTACATCTTTTGTTACACATTTTTTTTTATAAATATTATTTTATTTGGCATATTGTAACTCTCACCTTTGCATAGATTCATCCATTTTTCCTTTCTTTTTTTTATTTCCATAGATTGTTACATTAAAATTGTGGTAAAATTATGATACAAAATGCTGTGATCTTAAATTTTTTTTCCGAGAGCAAAACTCAAATGGAAAATAATGTTTGCATAACATTTGATAGGTTTTACAATCTCATTGAGGATTTTTTTTTTTTTGTTATTTTAAGGATTTAGTATTTTTTTATTATTTAATTTTAGGTCATTAATATAAATATATATATATATATATATATATTTATATATATGTATATATTACAAGTATCAATATCCATATACTTCTAAATGTGAAAAGACCATGTCTTTTTTTTTAACGAGAGAAGAAAAAATTCAGAAAAAAGAAAAAAGAAAAAAAAAAAAAAGAGAGAAAGAGAGAAGAAAAAGACAATATCCATTGACTGTTTATTGTTGGCTAATAATAATGCTCATGGACTGTGTCGGGTCACAACTCATACGTGAATAATTAAGTGGGTTCAGTCTACTTTCTCAAAAAAAAAAAAGTGGGTTCAGTTTAGAACAATCGTACGGACTGCCAAAACTTTACGTGGACCGATTTGGTCCATTTGGAATGCCATAATAATAAATGTTGTTTTAGGTTTGGACTTTGGAGTTTGGAATGCCATAATAAATGTTATGAAGAATATTCATTATTTTACCTAACCCATTGTTTTATCTAACCATTACATGTGAGTGATAGCCACTCCACTCGGAGTAAAATGTCTAATATATACATTTAGAATATATATTAATTATATATTTTAAGAAAATTGAAAGTTCAAAAACGTGTACAAAAACACTTTTGAACGTTTAGACCCCCAAAAATTAACTTAACCAACACAAGCAATATGTCAAACAACAAGTGTGCGGAAACTTAACATATGCTATAATGTGAAATAGGTTAAATACTATCTAAGCCATAACATAATAAAAACCACAGCAGATAAAATAAAGGCAAAGATAGAGAGGAAGGAAGATGCAAACACAAAGACAACACGCGATGTGTTATCGAAGAGGAAACCGAAGACCTCGGCGAAAAACCTCTCCGCCGCCCTCCAAGCGGTAATCAATCCACTAGAAAATACAGTTGGGATACAAGGACAGCAAAAGACCCTCCAAGCCTAATCTACCCAGTGCACCTAAGCCCTCCAAGCTTCTTGCTCCAACGAGGTTGCGCCGAACCTTTTTCTTTTCTAGCTTCCCGGATTCCGCTACTACACCGTAGCATCAACCAATGAAGATTGGCTCCTTCCTAACTGCTTCCCAGAACTCCAAACGTCTGTCTCACAGAGATGATAATGGTGAGAACCAGGTTTGGTATAATGCCTCTCAAGGATTTGACAATGGAGAGGAAGAGAGTGAGGGATTTTGATGAGACTCTAAGGTAGAGATTGTGGGTGAAACAATCTGGTTTTTCTTTAGGGTTTCTCTCTCAAAATTCTCTCTGGAAGCTCTCTTTCAATCGTGGGTTAAAAGGGTATTTATACTGAAGTGGAGTGGAATGCGAAACGTCAGGTTTTTCCAAAACAGGGGTGGCTCGCGGCTTGACCTCGCGGCTTGACTAAGTCGCGAGTTCCAGTCGCGAGTTAACCGTATGGCCAGTTGTCCTGTTTTGTCCTGTAGTGCTCCAGCTAGCATGACTGTTCATCTTCCAGCATGCTTGGCACGTGTGCATCTTCTGGCGGGTTGAAGCCGCGAGTCCAGTCGCGAGTCCCAGCCGCGACACTCTGTTTTCTTGCACACTCTTGAGCAATCTTCACACTATCTCACTCACTACCCTTACAACAATCCCACCTAAATACAGGGTTACTAAATGCTGAATTACAAGCAAATTTGGCACGGAATAAAGCCAATTAGATGGTTGAATAAATTCAACCTTACAAAAATTTTATAAAAAATTATCAAAATAATTATTTTTTATTTAATTTTTATAATAAAAATTTTAAAATAATTTACTAATGTATATATAAGGACACACATTTTACTACAGTATATCACCTAAACCGGATTGCTTTGATTTCATGTCCGTGAAATTTGGCCTAATGGTAATACCCCTTTGTTTTTTCTTCAACTTTTTTGGGGGGTATGAAATTTATATATTTTGGCTCCGCGTAAATCAATGAGCACTGTCCTCAATAAATCATATAAAATTCTATGAAGAGTCAATACATTTCAGCAACCTGTCCTGTCCTTTCAAATTTTCAATTACTAGAAAGAGGAGACGCACATGTGAGAATCTCTTATTTTTTTTAATAAAGTTGGATAGAAAGATACAAATGTATGCATGGGTTCTTCAAAAAAGTCTACAAGCTATAGAAGGCTAGAAACACTTTTTCAACCTGCTTGATATCGAGTATCCTGTGCAATTACCCCTTTCACTTCTTGCACACTATTTTTTTTTTTAATACTAGTATAATCTATTTTATATAACAGATTATAATCGGTTATATATGACAGTATCATGTAGACTTGTAATTGTTTTGTCACTACTTTATTGTTTATCATGTAAAACAAAATGTGTATGAAAGTGTGTGATATTAATAATATTTTTTTATCTTAAAAAAATAAACCTTAAAATAATAACAGTCAAAAAAATAAATATGTATGAAAGTGTGTGATACTAATAGTACTTTCACGTATATTTTCTTTTCTGCCTTTTAAATTATGTGCATCGATACATCAATTATGCAAAATAGTGCACCGAAAATTAGTGTAAGAAAATATTTTCCTAGATATGATTGTTTGATGTCGGAGTCTATGCTCTTTTACATCATGCAAAAAATGGATATTCCATATTAAAGTATGAATATTGTGTGAATCATAATTTTCTTTCTACACTGGCATGGTACTTCGTTTGGGCAATGCTCTAATTTTCCCCCACCTTCTTAAAAGAGTGTATGTTTTTAAATATTTAATTATTTTGTAAATTTATGGAGTACTCTTAAAATTTTATCTACTACAAACAAATATAACTAATTTATAATACTTACACTTACCATACAATAAATTGTAGTTTGGCTGAACACAATGTGAAAATCGACAAGTCAAGAGTCATATCATACATTTCATGTTTGAAATGAAGTGATAACACAAGTTTTTTAACACCTATAATTGTGTGGCACAAACAGGTTAACATTGATGTGTTGAAGAAGAAGAATGTTTTACTGTTCATTTCAAGTCTAGACATTACCGAAGAAGACATTTCAATTCTTAGACCAATTCATGATACTATTAAGAAGGAAGACCAGTATAAGATTGTATGGATCCCAATTGTGGAGCAATGGACCGAGGAGTTGCAAAAGAAGTTTGAGATCTTGCGGTTTAAGATGCCATGGTATGTGGTGCAGTACTATTCACCAATAGCAGGCATTAGATTCATCAAGGAGAAGTGGCATTTCAAGGGAAAGCCCACCGTTGTGGTGTTGAACCATCAAGGGAAGGTGGAATGCGAGAATGCAATGCACATGATTAGGGTATGGGGAATTAAGGCCTACCCTTTCACTAGCACAGTAGAAGAAACTCTATCTGCTTCAAAGGAATGGATTGGATCCATTGGAACTGGAGTTCATCCAAGTGTTGAGAACTGGGTAAGATCATTTAACCAATCTCTTAATGCACATGTGTGCTCGTGCGCGCACACGCACACGCACACGCACACGCACACGCATACATGCAATCATACATGCACATTTTGAGAAAAGTTTGTAATGTGCATTCGAATAATATTTACATTTGAAATATGTTGTTAAATCAGATTAAGGACCAAAAGTACATCTTTTTCTATGGAGGCAAAGATAACGAGTGGATCCAACAATTTACTAAAAGAGCAACTGCCCTTGCCAATGATCCAGTGATAAAGGAAGCAAGAATTTCCATTGAGTTACTATGTGTCGGAAAGGGCACCAAAGGAGAAAACAATGCGGGAGTCCTTGGGCGATTTTGGACTGGTATTGAGAGCTTGTTCATTTCCAAGACTCAAAGGAAGACCGAAACAGACGCTGTGTCATTAGAAATCCAGAAATTGCTTTCTTACAAGAATGAGAGTGGGTGGGCTGTGCTCAGCAAAGGTTCAACCGTTGTACTCAGTGGGCATGGGACAACAATTTTGAAGGTCTTGGAGGACTTGGACAAATGGAAGGAGCTTGTGCGTGAAAAGGGCTTCGAAGTCATATTCAGAGAGTACCATAACAAGGTTCTTCACACTGCTCACATTTGTTGCCGAATTGACATTCCAAACGCCAGTGGGAAAATACCAAAGAACATGAAATGCCCTGACTGTCCACGCATCATGGAAACATATATCAGCTTCAAGTGTTGCCACATTGATGGTACTGCCAATGGGTTGCATTAAGTGCCTACCTTTTCTTCGGATCACCTAGGGTTGCACTACTAGTACTAAATTAAATAACGTGGTTACGTTGGTAACCTTATGCGAGTAACAAAAATGAGATGTGACATGCATGGGGTTTAAATATTTATGTTTTGGTGTGATGTGATCTGATGCCACTTTTGTATTGTACGTTATGACTTGTGTTGTTACCCTCTTCTGGTTTTGTGACTTATGAGAAGGAATGTGTGTAATCCTGCAGTATGGATGTTGCATTAACAAAAGTGGAATTCTACTGGTTTTTACATTTTTCTACCATATCTTTTGCTTTCTTCTAAAGTCTAATTCCTTATATTAATTGCTTCTTTTTAGGGGCTGAATGGATTGTGGGGAGGGAGGGAGAGCAAAAGAAGTAGAGTAGAGTAGAGTTGGCAAAAAATTAGACTAATTTTTGACTAATTCTACTCTACAACCATTTGTTCTCCTTTACTTTTCCTCAATCAACACAGATCATTATGTATTTGAAGATCAAGCCTTACTGTGGGTTCTACCACTTTTCACACAATAATAATAATAAATAAATATTCTTGATGACACGCCAATGTGAGGATTGTCTTGCCTTCACATCATTAAATTTTTTTTAAAAAAATAATTTTTTATTTCATGGTTTTAAAAATTGGACTTATGAACGGCTGTACCGATTGAATTGGGAATTAGTCATGGAATCGGTCCAGTAAAAACTGGCATTTCAACCATAAAAACCATCGGTTCAACCAAAAACCGAACATATTTTTTTTGTTTTTTGACTATTCTGGTTTTTAAAACTATGGTTTGTTTCTACTTATGCCATCCACTAGGGACATAATTGGCTTATGTGACATAATTGTGAGCGGAAGTTCAATTGCTACAAGCTCCATAATAAAAGAGTCTATGGATTTAGAGCTGCATATATCACATTAGTAAGTACTATAGAAGATAGTAATAGATTTAGAGTTATGTCTCTTGTATAAACTTCCATTTTATTATAAGGAATTTGTTTATCTTAGGATTGATAGGTGAAATTAATTATTCCTCTAGAGTTTTTTTACCTGCCGAAAATTTGTTCCATTGGCTTTTTTTTTTTTTTTTGGATCACCATCATCTGTCCTAGTATGATCTATTCTATGTGACTTAATCAATTGAGAATTATTGCATAATTGGAATAATTAACAACTTTGTTAAAATTGGTTAATCTTGGCACAACTGAGTTCTAAACCGTAACATAGTGGAGTGGTTTTTTACCGTTAGGTATTAATCAAAATGATGTTAGTTAATACATTTGTTTAAGCTATATGTAATGAAGAAAGGTTTTGGTTGACTGCAGAGGTGACAGAGGCTTACTGGAAGCTGTTGAAGGTTTTCCGAACCCCTACAAAGATTATGGAAATATTTAAGCTACTAATTTATACCAAGGACAATGTGCAACCCCTTATTGATGGTTCTACTAAGAAACCGGTATATGCCCCTTCGAGAATATAAGTTGTTTGTTTGTTTTATTTTAAAAAATTAATTTCCCGATAGATGAATCAATTGTTTGATTGCTTCTTGGATGAAAAAAAAAAAACCTATTTAATCCCCAAGTTGATAGAAAGTAAGTACTAAATGAGAAATTATACAATACTTTAAAAAAAATAAATAATCTTTCCTCTTATGTAATAGGAATTTCACTAATTATTTATAGTAGGATTGAGAAATTATACAATACTTTAACAAAAATAAATAATCTTTCCTCTAACGTAATAGGAATCTAACTAATTATTTATAGTAGGACTAATCATTCTTGTGAAATGTGAGTATTAAAGGATTTTTCTTGATAAACTAAATAAAAGTTTGAATTTAGGTTTCTGAAATTAACTCATACTGTCTAATCTAATCATAATGCACTTCATCCAATCTATTGCACCCAAGAAACCTAAGTTTCAATAATGGGATAAGATCTCATTTCATTTAAATTCTCTGATTCCTTTCAATTTTTAAATAGATGTGAGATTAGTGGTATTTGTTTGATTTGGTGTGGTTTACATGGATTTTCAATTCCCTCAAATAGTTTCTCATTTTGAGAGTAAATTGCACAAATATAATGGACATCGGCTAAATCATTCACAAATGTTAAACCATAATCTGGGACCGATTTGGTTACATACCAAAACTTTTGTTGTTACACCATAATATGGGACGTCCAATTTGGTAAATTGCATTCCGTAATAAATGTTATGTAACGTTATGTTGTAAAAATTGTATTACAAACAATTCTATGACCTTGGGTTGGTTCCTTCACTTACGTAACATTGCTCCAACAGGTAATTTGGATAAATAATATATAAATCGACTAGTATTTTTCATGCTTGAAATGGGTGCTAACACAAGTTTCTTGATGCCCATAATTGTGACAGGTTAGCAGTGAAGTGCTGAAGCGGAAGAATGTCTTATTATTCATTTCAAGCCTAGACATTTCTGATGATGACATTTCAATTCTTAGACCAATTCATGATACAATTAAGAAGGAAGATCAATATAAGATTATATGGATCCCAATTGTGGACGAATGGACTGAGGTCTCAAAAAAGAAGTTTGAGATCCTTTGTTCTAAGATGCCATGGTACGTGGTGCAGTACTATTCACCAATTGCAGGTATTAGATTCGTTAAGGAGAAGTGGAACTTCACGGGTAAGCCCTTTGTTGTGGTGCTGAACCCTCAAGGAAAGGTGGAATGTGAGAATGCATTGCACATGATCAGGGTATGGGGAATAAAGGCCTTCCCTTTCACTTCCACAAGGGAGGAAATTCTGACCACTTCAGGGGAATGGATTGGCTCCATAGGAGCTGGAATTCATCCAAATATTGAGAACTGGGTAAAGATCATTTCCCCAATCTATAAATTCATATATGTATCGTGCTTATGCGTCTACACACATGTATTGTCAATGTTGATTATTCTATTGTTTTTCTTGTTTCACACCATTAATTTATCATAATTTTTGTCACAATTTGATGATATATATGATTGTAATTGGTGAATCATTACTTTCACATAAACTCATAACTTTTTCTTTACAACCCACAGTTGCACGTGTTAAAATTATAGTAGTAAAAGTTGTGCCACAAATATTGTATCCGCAAAAGTTGCTTATGTATCCAAAAGAAGTCATATAGTTGCATGCACATTTTTTGAAAAAAAAAAAAATAATGGTAATGTGCATTCGAATAATATTGGGGTTTGATATATGTTGTTCAATCAGATCAAGGACCAAAAGTACATCTTTTTCTATGGAGGCAAGGACAAAGAATGGATCCAACAATTCACTAAAAGAGCAACTGCTATTGCCAATGATCCGGTGATAAAAGAAGCAAAGATTTCCATAGAGTTGCACTGCATTGGAAAGGGTAGCAAAGGAGAGGACGATCTTGGCATCCTTGGGCGATTCTGGACTGGCATTGAGAGCTTGTTCATTTCCAAGACTCAAAGGAAGACTGATACAGACGCTGTGGCACTAGAGATCCAAAAATTGCTATCATACAAGAATGAGAGTGGATGGGTTGTGCTCAGCAAAGGGTCAACTGTGGCACTCAGTGGGCATGGGACAACTATGTTGAAGGTTTTGGAGGACTTTGACAAATGGAAGGAGGTTGTGCGAGAAAAGGGCTTTGAATCCACTTTCAAAGAGTACCATAACAAGGTTCTTCACACTGCTCACATTTGTTGCCGCATTGACATTCCAAAGGCCAGTGGTAAAATACCAGAGAACATGAAATGCCCCGATTGTCCCCGAGTCATGGAGACTTATATCAGCTTCAAGTGTTGCCACATTGATGGTGCCGCCAATGGTCTTCATTGAGTGGCCAACCTACTTTGGATTAGCTAGTATTGCTACTAAATTAAATAACATGGTTGCGTTGGTAACCAGATGCTAGTAGCAAAATAAGTTTGTGACATGACGTTGATGCCACTTTTTTGTTCTATGCTTTGTTAGTTTTGTTGTTCCTTTGTTTTGGTTTATAAGAGGAAATGTGTGTGTAATTGGTATGGATGTTGCATTACTATGTGGCATTCTGTGGTTTTTAAATTTTATTGTCACATCTTTTAATTCCTCATAAATTCTAGTTCACTTGATAATTTCTTTTGCTTCTTTTTGTGCACTTGAAGATCATGCTTCACTCTTCAATAGAAGGGGGGGGGGGGGGGTGTTGGTGGGTGTTTAAGAAAAAACATTGAATGCTACGTTATAGTAGAGAGTGAGATCCGTCATACCTTTGCTTCTCGAAGAGGTGGTCTAGGGCCAAAATGGTTCTCTCGAAACATCTTTGCCTAACCATGCATGTGTGATTTTACATAAATGATCATACAACAGTTACCATTGGATGGTTTCATGGAAATATTACCATTGGATGCTCCTAAGAAAAGTTATGATCTCTTGACGGATTGCGGGGTCAGCGAGAGTTCCGATCTTGGTTGTTTGGTCAGGATTTGAGTTGTTAAGAGTTATCTCCTCTAGTTTCTCTATTGGCTCCGTTACCGTTTGGTGCTCTTCTATATTCAAAGCCTGGACCTGATCTTCCATCTCCATCATGGCTACATAGCATTCTTGCGCGGCCATTTGACTTCCGTGCAGCTCTCCTACTCCATAATCGGTAGGGAATTTGATCATTAGGTGGTAAGTTGAAGTTACCGCCTTCCACGAGTTGAGCATGGGTCGTCCAAGGATAGCGTTGTAGGCAGACGAGCAATCGACCACTAGGAACGTTACGTCCTTGGTGATCTTCTGGGGGTAATCGCCTATCGTCACGGATAATGTGACCGCGCCCAACGGGAATACCTGGCTTTCTCTGAACCCAACGAGCGGGGCGTTTGTCGGAATTAATCGTTCCTTATCAATTCTCATTTGCTGGAACACCGGATAATATAGGATATCTGCTGAGCTGCTGTTGTCGACCAACATCCGATGCATGTTGTAGTCTCCTACCTGCACGCTGACGACGAACGCATCTTCATGCGGATGGTGTAGACGTCGCGCATCTTCTTCTGAGAATCCGATAATGGGGCCTTCTTTTCTTGCTATCTTCGGCACGGTACCCGTCAGCTGAACACTTTGTACCATCCTGAGTTAAGTTTTGCGAGCCTTTTTTGAAGACCCGGCTGCAGCTGTTCCTCCCACTATCATCCTTATTTCCCCTATGGGGGGCCTTGGTCGCTCGTTCTCTCGTCGAGGGTGTTGTTCTTGTGGGGGTGGATCTGTTCTCTCCTTACTGACGAACTTTTGCAGCTTTCCTTGTTTGATAAGGGTTTCAATCTGCTGCTTCAAGTCATAGCAATCGGCTGTGTCGTGACCATGGTCACGGTGGAAGCGGCAATATTTATCCCTAGATCGTTTGTTGGGATCACTCTTCAGCTTTCCGGGAAACGTCAGAGCACCCTCGTCCTTGATTTGCATTAGGACTTGATCTGTTGGGGCGGTCAATGGGGTGAAGCTTGTGAATCTTCCCCCCAGGGGCTTAGGGTGTCTCTCCTCCCTTCGGTCTCCTACCCTTCCTTTCTTCCGACCCTGGTCCTGTCGGGTGTCTTCTTGCCTTTCTTTTTTCTTGAGCCTCTCTTCTCGGGCCAATAGCGCGTCTTCAACGTTCATATACTTGGTGGCCCTGTAAAGCACCTCCGACATGGTCTTCGAGTCGTTTTTGTACAGGGAGAACAAAAACTTACCCCCCTTCAGCCCATTCGTGATTGCCGCTACAAGTATCTTGTCGTCGGCTTCGTCGATCGAGAGCGCCTCCTTATTAAAGCGGGATATGTAGGCCCTCAATGTTTCCTCCTCTCGCTGCTTGATATTCATTAGGCAAGCCGTAGACTTCTTGTACCGATGTCCTCCGATGAAGTGCGCAGTAAATTGAGCGCTTAGCTCCTTGAAGGTGCTGATGGAGTTGGATGCTAGCCGGCTAAACCAAATCCTTACCGCACCCTTTAGTGTTGTAGGGAAAGCCCTACACATAATTGCGTCTGCTACTCCTTGAAGGTGCATCAAGGTCTTAAAGGTCTCTAGGTGGTCTAGAGGGTCCTTGACCCCGTCATAACTATCCATATGTGGCATGCGAAACTTACTCGGCAGGGGGAAGGAGTTGACGGCGGTGGTGAATGGCGAGTCAGTCCGGTTGACAAGGTCGTCAAGGTCACTGGACACTCGTCCCTTGAGAGCGTTCATCATAACTTCCATCTGTTCCTTTATCGCTTGCATCTCCGTGATAATAGGTGGCAGAGCCGTATCCGCAAGAGAGGGAAGGCTCGTGTGTTGTCGCTCTGGTCTGCTTGGGGCGTTGCTGGCCTGTGGCCCCTCTTGATTCCTCCTTTCAGCGACGGTTCCTTCTTGATCCGCTCCTTGGTTATTTGGTGCCGCGTTTTTCTGGTTCAGCTGCTCCTCCAGGTCGCGGTTTTGTTTGGTGAGGCGCTGCACGGCTGTGGTGAGCGTCTTAACTTGCTTCTCAAGTGCAATCGTTGGGGGTTCTTCTTCTTGAACGTCGTTAGTGGTTGCCATTGAGCGAGTGAGCACCATGCAACTCTTTTGTTCGGGAAGCGATAACGTGCCTTAAACACGTATGTCTTTCCCACAAAAGACGCCAACTGATGATACCAAAAAATCACCAGTAGGTCACACAGCACTTGCACACTCAAAGTAGACCTGCACAACAAAACAATAGAAGACCTCAGAGAGCACCGGTGTGGTGTCGGCCAAACATCCTCCGAAGGTCAAGTTAGAATTATTCTCACAACTCTAGAGTGCTAGAGAGGGTAGATTATGCGTACCTTGACTTGCGACGGTATTAGGGTTTTTATAGTAGTAGATGGTCGGCTACTCCTCCTTGGCGCGGAAGTCTTTTCCTTATAGAACTCTACTTGAATATTTCAAAGTGTGGTGAGCAAGGTCTTTCCTTGTAGAGGAGATCTTCCTTTGGTGTGCCTATCTTCTATAATCCCCTTTGTGCTAGGATTCCGATTTTGGGGCCTCAGCCGAAAGCAAAGACTCTACATCCAGGGCCTTTACTGTATCTCCCCGCGATAGGCTTTAGCGAGTGTTGGGCCAGTTCCCTGTTGGCCCATGGACCCGAATCCATCAGGCCCATCAAGCCATATTTTATCCTCTTCACATCCTATTCTGACAAAACAAGTCGGCATAGGATGGATGATAGAAAATTCTGTCAACAATTATTTAGAAATTATTGTTGACAAGTTATTTAAGAATGGACAATGAAGATTGAAGTAGTATAATATGGATGAGATTGTTTTACTTAAAATACAAAAAAAAAAAAAAAAAAAAAAAAAAAAAAAAGAAGAAGAAGAAAGAAGGAAAACTATGAATGAGATTGTGTTGACAACTTCTTATTTTAGTTTTTTTACATTCTATCTTTTTCAAAAAACTTTTATTTTGGTGGATTTTGGTATAATATTTTTATTTCATTTTATTTTGACCAATAATAAATCGACACATTATTTTTTATAAAAATATTGTAAACTTTTGATGCTTCTAACTGCCAAAAACTCACGTTTTTCACGTTTCCACCTCTATAGTCCGAAAATTGCAAGCATTATGCCACATGATGAAAGGTAGACTTATCATGTTTGTGCTTTAATTAGATCTAGGACCTCACCATTATACTTTGTCATCGTGACCGGTCTGGAAACTTTGGCCTCAATTAGCTCTCCCTATTTTCATTGTGCATGTCCTTCAAAGTTTGGCCTCCAAGGTGATTAATATCCCTCTAATTATTGCCAACTGCTAAGGTCATCGTGGACATTTATGATTTGCCTCCAATCTTTTCTTATCCACATTTTTTTTGCTTCTTTCTAAAACAGTACACACATCTTTATATGCGGCAAAAATGGTCCATTACCATCAATTTTGAAAATAATTTGCCCAGAAACACTGTTTCCGAACAATATAGCAATATACCACTTTTTTAGGTACTCGAGCTTGGTGAGCTCGAGTACCATGTTTTTTTAAGTCAAACATCTTCTCAAAAAAAAAAAACGCCGCTATAGGGCCGGAAAACGTCACTATAGGGCTTAAAAACGCCACTATAGGGCCCCTTGAACTTGTTATGGGGACTTATAAAAAAATTTTGCAGGAAAACGCCGCTATAGGGCCCAAAAACGTCACTATAGGGCTTAAAAATGCCACTATAGGGCCCCTTGAACCTGTTATGGGGACTTATAAAAAAAAATTTGCAGGAAAACGCCGTTATAGGGCCCGAAAATGTCATTATAGGTACCCTTAACCTGGTATGGGGGCTTAAAAACGCCGCTATAGGGCCCGAAAACGTCACTATAGGGCTTAAAAACGCCACTATAGGGCTCCTTGAATATGTGGCGATAGTGGATTAAAAAAACATGGTACTCGAGCTCACCAAGCTCGAGTACCTAAAAAAGTGGTATATTGTTATATTGTTCGGAAACAGTGTTTCTGGGCAAATTATTTTCAAAATTGATGGTAATGGACCATTTTTGCCCTTTATATGCTCTTTGAATAGTTTACGCTGCAGACAAAAGATGAATTGACATAAGATTAATTATATGTCGGATTAATAATAGTATATTGCTAGGCATGGAACATGCCACGTGCGCAAAAATCTGTGATATTTATTTTGCCCATATATCTGTCGACCAAAAAAGAAAAACGTGCAACATGTGACACCAAGGCCCACATTAGAAGTGGTCCTATACTTTACTTTGCGTACCCTTGAAGTTGAGAGAGATCTTCACTAGCTATCCCTTGTTATCTTTGAAGGAGACTCCAAATGCGTTGGTGTTATTTTTGTTTTAATCAATAATTAACAGTAGGGGAATTTGAATATGCGTGTCTCTAACCATGAGGTAAAAGCTATGCAAGTTAATTTTTTTTTTTTTTTGAGTAATGCTACCGTTATAAACTATTTTATAATATTTTTACAAACTATTGATGGGAGAAATTCTTATTAGTTTTAATATGGATCCATCACTAGTATCATATTTATGTTTATCAATAGTTATTTGAAAATTACTAAAATCATATCAACAATTTGTAAAAATGTTGTAAATTAATTTGTGTTCGTAGCATTACTTTTATTTTTCTTTATTAATACAACAATTGTTCCGGGTAAACACATTACACAATAAATATTAAAATTACAAATTGTTCATGGGAAATGTGTAAACTTTCCTTGGCCTATTATATTCTTTGAGATGAATGGTAATTCCATTGCTGGTTGGTTAAAATTAGTGTCACAACGCAAGGAAAGACTCCCAAATGAAGAAAGAAGAAACTCCATATTATTTGTAGCAGTCTATTGCAATATAATATGGATGACAAGAAACTAGAATGGGAAGTAACTAATCCCTTGTTTTTCATAAGAAAAATCAGTAAGTAAAACACAAATCATTTAAAATCTTGGGAATCTCAAGGTGAGAAGGCATCTGAAAGTAACTCGTGGTACCCCCGTTACCCAATTTTGTAAAAATCAACTTTGATGTCGTAATAAAGAAAAAAAAACATGTTTAGCTGTCGTAGTCAGGAATAATAAAAGCGAAGTCATTTTTTCCTAAACCGAATTCACAAAAGACGAATATCGTATGGCCAGGTGAAAGGCAATTGGGAACAAATGGATTCTTAAAATTAAACACAAAGAGAATGGTTCAATAAAAAATTACAAAGCCTTGACTAGTGGCAAATGGCTACACCTAAATGAAGGCGTATTGACCACGAGGAAACCTTCTCACAAACTTGAATTGGAATTGTGCTAGATGGATGTTAAGACAACATTTTCCAATGGAGAACTAAATTAGAAGATCTATATGGATCGGCCTGCTAGGTTTGAAGCCAAAGGTAAAGATAGCAAAGTGTGCAAGCACAGATGATCTATATATATATATATATATATATATATATATATATATATGGATTGAATTAATCATTTAGAAAGTGTTAATTGAGATTCTGATGAGTCATTATATTGTGCGAGTTTACTATGATCAAAGAAGATCATTGTGTCTACATAAAATGGTCTAAGGGAAGTTTTATTGTTATGTCATTGTATGTTGATGACATATTATTGGCACTAATGACAAGAAAATAATTGTTGCCACCAAAGAGTGGTTGTCCTTTAATTTTGAGATGGAGAACATGGGTAAGGTAGATTATATCCTAGGGGTTAAAATCTTATGGGATTGCTCAAAGAAACTTAAGAAGAAAGTTATTTAGAATTTTCAAATGTGTAATTGCAAGTCCATAGAAATTCCTATAGCCAAAATGAGAGCTTAACGCAGAGCATCTGTCCTAAGACTCTAGATAGAAAAGTATAATGGCATGTACTCCTTATGCTAATGTAGTTGTCAGCTTGATGTATGCTATGATATGTACTTTGCCTCGACGTTTTCTATGTTTTTGGATTAGTAAGAATATTATAGTCCAACTCTGGACTTGCTCATTAGAATGCAGTTAAAAAATTATTGAGGAATTTTAAAGGAACAATGAACTATATACTTCATTATACTTTTTTATAAGGGTTTAGATTTATGCATGATTGCCTATAGAGATGTTGATTGGGGTAGTGACCTAGATGATCACAAATCCAACTGTATTTCAGCTTAATTTCTTCCTTACAAAAACAAGATCACATGAAATAGCAAGAAACAACTCTATATAAACTTATCGAATATGGAAGCAGAGTATGTAACTTGTTTAACAATCATTTATGAGGAAGTTTGATTTAGGGGCTTCTTCTAGCCTCTTGAGTCCATAAGGATACTTTAGATCTTGTGATGATTCATTGTGATAACACGACAACAATTGCCTATGCTAAGGATCTCAAGTATCATGGAAATACCTAACTTTCTATTTTACGATATCACTACATTTAAGACATAGTTGCATACAAAGACTTGGTCTTGAAACACATTTTTATGAGTCATATGATTGTTGATCCCTTGACAAAGTCTATAGGAAGAGAGAGCAATCAAGTTTATGTTACAGGTCTAGAGTTATGTAAATTGTAATGTTATGTTGTTTTTTAACAAACCATATATTTTACACTTTTTTGGGATATTTGTTTTAATATATATAATGTTATTCAATTCATAATAAGTATGTTAGAACATACATATACCATGGAATTAAGTTTTGTGGTATGAAAGGTATATTCAGACAGGCTTAGATCGAATCGACTCACTTACGAGAGCGATCATTTTGGTGCTTGAGTAGCTAGCAAAGTTGAGACATTATGTTCTATGATAATTTCTAACATACATCAAATGCCTTCATTATTTGCTGTTGTCTTCTTGGTTTCATCACCTCCTTGGCCTTCTGGACGTACGCAGCTCACATTTGAAGCTGGACCTCTATTTTTTTTATCTTCAAGATCGTATCCTTGTCAATAATTTTAGTTTCCACCAAGGTAGCGTTCACTTCCTGCCTTTTTCTTGTGATATTTAACAGAAAAGCTTTCTGTTTCTACTGGTCGATCAACTGTGGTAACACCTGGCTAAGAATTTAATTCTACTGTTAATTCTTGAAAAATCCGAGTATCATTAGATGGATTGGAGCAACAGATTGAAGAGTAATAAAAATTCTCTATAAAATAAATGCTCTACATTAATTTAAATTTTAAAAAATAGCTATACATAATAAGATGAAAAAATAAAAAAGAAGAAACGGTATATATAAACCCAGATTAACGAATGCATTGAATAAATCATCGTTTGCAATGTTACTAGTGAAGGTCTTAAATCTTTGAATTACCAAAATTGCTCTACATAATATAATATGATAGTGGATTCTAGTTAGCTCAACTGGTAAAATTTTTAATAGTTGAATAAAAGATCTAGCAGGAGTTCAATTTCCGCCTACTCCAAAAACGTGTCTTGATCTGGTGATAAAGTGTACAATTATCAGATGCAGACGCAATAGGTCGAAACTCTATATTAAAAAAAAAAAAAAAAAAACCATAATAAGATGAAAAAAAAAACCATATTAAGAATGCACTGTAAGTTAACATTGTCATTTTTAATGTTACTAGTGATATGAATTTAACTTGTCAATTTCTAAGAAAAAACCATTGTTTAAGGTGAATACAAATTCTCTATATCACTTTTTATGTTTCATTTTATATTTTATCAATTACATGGCTATACATTTGTTTAACTTTCCTTATAATATAGCCAAATTTAAAAAAATAAATAAATTAATTAAACACATGACAAATTATAATTGGTAGAATATAAAATGAAACATCAAAAATAGTTCAACAAATTTGTATTCAGCCAAGACCATCATGCCCGGTGGTTTGGATTATTGAATTGATTAAAGTCCGACAAACAAGTTCTAATAATTTGACTCAAGTGGTTTAGCCGTTTAGGACATCTTCTTATGTGCATTTTGATATTGAAATTCGAAATTTATGATTAAAGTAATATTGCACATGTTTAAAGTCACTATCTACATTCAACCATAATCATGGATAAAACTTTGTTTTTTTGTTTTTTTTTTTTTTTTTGCATAAGGCATGGATAAATCTTGTAAGTTTATCAAAATGGACCTCAAGAAAAGTTTTGTTTTTTATTTTTGGGTCCAAAAACGCACTTATTGTTCACCATACGTAAAGTGATTTTGATATAGACAAATGTGTCCACACTTCATCGAGTCATGGTATCTCAAATAATTACCATTTACGCCTCTCATGGCTCTATAAAAATGGACGTACGCCTCGCAGTGCAATCACATAAGCCATTTTCCTTCTTGCCCTTACTATCCTAAGCCAAAAGAGCTCTGGTTCTAACCCATCTTCTTTTGTGTGACACAAAAACATGGCCAGCTTGGTCCGGCTAGGTTCTTCACAGCAAACCAATAAGGGTGGCCTGAGCTTGTTTACCTTGTCCGACCATGAGATCTTGAACCAAATTTATACAACCCATGTCCATGATGATGAAAAGTTTGATGTTGAATCTCTTTTCATCATCGTCGAGAACATCCTTAAGCGTGCCACTGTCGTCGTTGACAATATAGTGCTGGTATAGTACCAACTTTTTCTTTTTAAGAAAATGTTTAAAATTTTGGATCTGAATGTTGAAACTTGAAATGCACTAATGGAAACATAATTCCATCTTAATTTTTTTTTTTTTTTTTTTTTTTTTTTACAGTTTTTAATACAGACTTTCAGCTACTTAGTTAGCTAGTTGGTCCTACCATTTCAGTTTAGTTCAGTTAAATTTTTTATTTTTATTTTTCCAGTTCGTTTATTTTTTATGACAAACAATAGTAAGACCATGATATCTCTCTTGTATTTTATGTGGGACTCAAATCTTAAGACACGTTGCTCCAAAAAAAGCCGGACAAGAGGACATTTTCCATTGGACTCAAATTTTCCCATTGTCGTTGAAATGGCTTCAATTATTAGAGAACGTACAGGACATAGAGATGAGAGGAAGTCATTTTCAGTTTGAAGTTTTTGTGTTTAACCATTTTGTTTTTTTGTTTTTTTTTTTGTAATTATAAATATTACATATCTCTTTCTCCTTAAAAAAAAAAAATTAATAATTTCCACTTCCTAATTACTGGGTATTAACTACAGGGTACCCAAGCAACAGTTGAGCACTTGGAGGAGAAGATCCCAAAAGCAAGTTTTAGTCCACCAATATGTACACTCAAGAATATTTCCTGTGAGGTAATTACTAGTAGTTACACAATTTTTTTTTTTTTTTTTTTTTTTTTTCATTTTCCCTACTCAAAGTCTCTGATGGGTTTTTATTTTTTTGTGTCACCCACATGAATATTTTTATAATGATGAATATAAAATTTCAGATGCAATGCAAGGCACCTGGGGAAGAAATTGCTCACAAAACGGCACTCTCAATACTCAGCAAATTGTCAAACTATTCCTGGGATGCAAAGGCAGTGTTGACACTTGCAGCTTTTGCTTTGGACTATGGGGAATTCTGGCTGCTTGCCCAGATTCAGTCATCGGACCAACTTGCCAAATCAGTAGGAACATTGAAGAGAGTACCTATCCTCCTAAAGCGCCCAACCCTGCAGAAACATAAGCAAGCACTTATTGAGCTTAACAATGTGATCAAAGCCACACTGGAAGTGATTGAGTGCATCTTTGAGTTAGAGAAGCTATCAAACCATGACATAAAAGATGTACCAGCATTATCAACAGGCGTGGAACATATCCCAGTTGATGTTTATTGGGCTATTGTGACTGTTGTAGCTAGCACCACTCAGTTTTGTTGCCTCATTAACGATGAGTACGTTCTAATCCAAGCCAAAAATACCCTTTTTTTTTTTTTTTTAGAATGGAACTTTGTCTTGCATGTTTTAGTTAAATAGTGGTATAAATGATTAAATCTCATTATTTTCAGGGAAAAGAGACCAGAACTATCCCCATTTTCTCAGAAACTCAATATCATTGTCACCAAGCTTAAGAGGCAGATAACAATTATCAGACAACAAATAGGTTAGATTTTTTTGGTTGTTTTACTTGTACAGATATAAATATAAATAAATAAATATATATATATATATATATATATGCAAGCTTCCTTGCATGCATTGAGTATAATGAGGAAAGATTTTGGTTAAATGCAGAGGAGTCAGAGGCTTACTGGAAGTTGGTAAAGGTTTTTCGAACCCCTACGGAGATCATGGAGGTATTTAAGGGACTGATCTATACCAAGGACAGTGTGCAGCCTCTTATTGATGGTTCTACTAAAAAACCGGTATGCACTAAATCAGAGACTGATTTAAAGGTTTTTTACACTCATTTTTTCATTTACTTGGCAGGAAAAAGAAAGAAAAAAACAAAGAACTTTTTGTTTTTACTAAATAAATAAAGAACTTTTTGATTCCCCATGCACGATGTTAAAAAGTGAGCGAAGATGTTTGTTAAACATTTAAAACTACTCTAAAATTTCGAATTCAGGCTTTGTTTTTTGTTTTTTCGTGAATAAATCAGGCTTTGAAATCACCGCATATATGTCTAGTCTTCTTTTCATAATGTATTTTATCCGAAACCCTTGCACCCATGACCAAACGAAATCAAGGTTCAAATAATTTTACAGTTTCCGGAGTTAATTCCCCTAAAAGACTTCAGATTAAAGGCACTAGCATTAGGGGTATAAACACCCCAGTTGTTATTTTACATTCAAAACTTTAAACATATTGTTCCATCTGGGTATGGTTCCTAAAAAATTTTAGAACCCGTGAACAGTTAGTTTTTATATATAGAACCAACTGTTAACTTGGATGTAAAAAAATATTATTATTTTATTTGAGAAAGGTGAAGAGAGATAAAAGAAATGAAGGAAAAGAGAGAGAAACATGATTTTATTATTATTATTCTATATTGTAGTTTATTTTATTTTAATGAGTTGTATATAAAAATAGAAACAGTGATGTTGGATGAGTTATAAAATGAAATAGTAAAATAAATAAAGTAAATTTTGTAGTTGTAAAATAGAATTTTTTAGAATCCAGACGAAAATGCACTAAAAGAGTGAAAAAGAAAAAGAAAAAGAAGCTCATGGCCAATATGTGACAAGTCAAGGGCACAACACAAGAAACAGGAAAGGGCAGGAGTGGTGTGAGCGAAAATTATTATATTATAGGCTGTGGCTGTAGAGAAATTATAAGGGACATATGGTGGATAAATGATGTGGTCTATCATTTTATTAAAAAACTTCCAGTTGTTTAAAATTGTTTAAACATAAATTAATTACTAACTTAACAATTTTAAACAAGTGGAAATTTTTTAGTGGAATAATGGATAAGTGACATAGTTTATCAAAAAACTCTATAATTTCTCGTGGCTGTGGGGCTCATCATAGGCATGGGCCCGATATTTTTGTGCGAGGTTACCAACTCATAGGTGGTGGGGGTGAGAGTGATAACAAACACTACATCTTTTGTTACACATTTTTTTTTTTTATAAATATTATTTTATTTGGCATATTGTAACTCTCACCTTTGCATAGATTCATCCATTTTTTCTTTATTTTTTTTATTTCCATAGATTGTTACATTAAAATTGTGGTAAAATTATGATACAAAATGATGTGATCTCAAATTTTTTTTCCGAGAGCAAAACTCAAATGGAAAATAATGTTTGCATAACATTTGATAGGTTTTACAATCTCATTGAGGATTTTTTTTTTTTTTGTTATTTTAAGGATTTAGTATTTTTATTTATTTAATTTTAGGTCATTAATATAAATATATATATATATATATATATATATGTATATATTACAAGTATCAATATCCATATACTTCTAAATGTGAAAGACCATGTCTTTTTTTTTAACGAGAGAAGAAAAAATTCAGAAAAAAGAAAAAAGAAAAAAAAGAAAAAAAGAAAAAAAGAGAGAAAGAGAGAAGAAAAAGACAATATCCATTGACTGTTTATTGTTGGCTAATAATAATGCTCATGGACCGTGTCGGGTCACAACTCATACGTGAATAATTAAGTGGGTTCAGTCTACTTTCTCAAAAAAAAAAAAAAGTGGGTTCAGTCTAGAACAATCGTACGGACTGCCAAAACTTTACGTGGACCGATTTGGTCCATTTGGAATGCCATAATAATAAATGTTGTTTTAGGTTTGGACTTTGGAGTTTGGAATGCCATAATAAATGTTATGAAGAATATTCATTATTTTACCTAACCCATTATTTTATCTAACCATTACATGTGAGTGATAGCCACTCCACTCGGAGTAAAATGTCTAATATATACATTTAGAATATATATTAATTATATATTTTAAGAAAATTTTATAAAAAATTATCAAAATAATTATTTTTTATTTAATTTTTATAATAAAAATTTTAAAATAATTTACAAATGTATATATAAGGACACACATTTTACTACAGAATATCACCTAAACCGGATTGCTTTGATTTCCTGTCCGTGAAATTTGGCCTAATAGTAATACGGATACCCCTTTGTTTTTTCTTCAACTTTTTTGGGGGGTATGAAATTTATATATTTTGGCTCCGCGTAAATCAATGAGCACTGTCCTCAATAAATCATATAAAAGTCTATGAAGAGTCAATACATTTCAGCAACCTGTCCTGTCCTTTCAAATTTTCAATTACTAGAAAGAGGAGACGCACATGTGAGAATCTCTTATTTTTTTAATAAAGTTGGATAGAAAGATACAAATGTATGCATGGGTTCTTCAAAAAAGTCTACAAGCTATAGAAGGCTAGAAACACTTTTTCAACCTGCTTGATATCGAGTATCCTGTGCAATTACCCCTTTCACTTCTTGCACACTATTTTTTTTTTTAATACTAGTATAATCTATTTTATATAATCGGTTATATATGACAGTATCATGTAGACTTGTAATTTTTTTGTCACTACTTTATTGTTTATCATGTAAAACAAAATGTTTATGAAAGTGTGTGATATTAATAATATTTTTTTATTTTAAAAAAATAAACCTTAAAAAAATAACAGTCAAAAAAATAAATATGTATGAAAGTGTGTGATACTAATAGTACTTTCACGTATATTTTCTTTTCTGCCTTTTAAATTATGTGCATCGATGCATCAATTATGCAAAATAGTGCACGGAAAATTAGTGTAAGAAAATATTTTCCTAGATATGATTGTTTGATGTCGGAGTCTATGCTCTTTTACATCATGCATAAAATGGATATTCCATATTAAAGTATGAATATTGTGTGAATCATAATTTTCTTTCTACACTGGCATGGTACTTCGTTTGGGCAATGCTCTAATTTTCCCCCGCCTTCTTAAAAGAGTGTATGTTTTTAAATATTTAATTATTTTGTAAATTTATGGAGTACTCTTAAAATTTTATCTACTACAAACAAATATAACTAATTTATAATACTTACACTTACCATACCATAAATTGTAGTTTGGCTGAACACAATGTGAAAATCGACAAGTCAAGAGTCATATACTCATATCTTACATTTCATGTTTGAAATGAAGTGATAACACAAGTTTTTTAACACCTATAATTGTGTGGCACAAACAGGTTAACATTGACGTGTTGAAGAAGAAGAATGTCTTACTGTTCATTTCGAGTCTAGACATTACCGAAGAAGACATTTCAATTCTTAGACCAATTCATGATACTATTAAGAAGGAAGACCAGTATAAGATTGTGTGGATCCCAATTGTGGAGCAATGGACCGAGGAGTTGCAAAAGAAGTTTGAGATCTTGCGGTTTAAGATGCCATGGTATGTGGTGCAGTACTATTCACCAATAGCAGGCATTAGATTCATCAAGGAGAAGTGGCATTTCAAGGGCAAGCCCACCGTTGTGGTGTTGAACCATCAAGGGAAGGTGGAATGCGAGAATGCAATGCACATGATTAGGGTATGGGGAATTAAGGCCTACCCTTTCACTAGCACAGTAGAAGAAACTCTATCTGCTTCAAAGGAATGGATTGGATCCATTGGAACTGGAGTTCATCCAAGTGTTGAGAACTGGGTAAGATCATTTAACCAATCTCTTAATGCACATGTGTGCTCGTGCGCGCACACGCACACGCACACGCATACATGCAATCATACATGCACATTTTGAGAAAAGTTTGTAATGTGCATTCGAATAATATTTACATTTGAAATATGTTGTTAAATCAGATTAAGGACCAAAAGTACATCTTTTTCTATGGAGGCAAAGACAACGAGTGGATCCAACAATTTACTAAAAGAGCAACTGCCCTTGCCAATGATCCAGTGATAAAGGAAGCAAGAATTTCCATTGAGTTGCTATGCGTCGGAAAGGGCAACAAAGGAGAAAACAATGCGGGAGTCCTTGGGCGATTTTGGACTGGTATTGAGAGCTTGTTCATTTCCAAGACTCAAAGGAAGATCGAAACAGACGCTGTGTCATTAGAAATCCAGAAATTGCTTTCTTACAAGAATGAGAGTGGGTGGGCTGTGCTCAGCAAAGGTTCAACCGTTGTACTCAGTGGGCATGGGACAACAATTTTGAAGGTCTTGGAGGACTTGGACAAATGGAAGGAGCTTGTGCGTGAAAAGGGCTTCGAAGTCATATTCAGAGAGTACCATAACAAGGTTCTTCACACTGCTCACATTTGTTGCCGAATTGACATTCCAAACACCAGTGGGAAAATACCAGAGAACATGAAATGCCCTGACTGTCCACGCATCATGGAAACATATATCAGCTTCAAGTGTTGCCACATTGATGGTACTGCCAATGGGTTGCATTAAGTGCCTACCTTTTCTTCGGATCACCTAGGGTTGCACTACTAGTACTAAATTAAAAAACGTGGTTACGTTGGTAACCTTATGCGAGTAACAAAAATGAGATGTGACATGCATGGGGTTTAAATATTTATGTTTTGGTGTGATGTGATCTGATGCCACTTTTGTATTGTACGTTATGACTTGTGTTGTTACCCTCTTCTGGTTTTGTGACTTATGAGAAGGAATGTGTGTAATCCTGCGGTATGGATGTTGCATTAACAAAAGTGGAATTCTTATGGTTTTTACATTTTTCTACCATATCTTTTGCTTTCTTCTAAAGTCTAATTCCTTATATTAATTGCTTCTTTTTAGGGGCTGAATGGATTAAGGGGAGGGAGGGAGAGCAAAAGAAGTAAAGTAGAGTAGAGTTGGCAAAAAATTAGACTAATTTTTGACTAATTCTACTCTACAACCATTTGTTCTCCTTTACTTTTCCTCAATCAGATCATTATGTACTTGAAGATCAAGCCTTACTGTGGGTTCTACCACTTTTCACACAATAATAATAATAAATAAATATTCTTGATGACACGCCAATGTGAGGATTGTCTTGCCTTCACATCATTAAATTTTTTTTAAAAAAATAATTTTTTATTTCATGGTTTTAAAAATTGGACTGATGAACGGCTGTACTGATTGAATTGGGAATTAGTCATGGAATCGGTCCAGTAAAAACTGGCATTTCAACCATAAAAACCATCGGTTCAACCAAAAACCGAACATATTTTTTTGTTTTTTGACTATTCTGGTTTTTAAAACTATGGTTTGTTTCTACTTATGCCATCCACTAGGGACATAATTGGCTTATGTGACATAATTGTGAGCGGAAGTTCAATTGCTACAAGCTCCATAATAAAAGAGTCTATGGATTTAGAGCTGCATATGTCACATTAGTAAGTACTATAGAAGATAGTAATAGATTTAGAGTTATGTCTTTTGTATAAACTTCCATTTTATTATAAGGAATTTGTTTATCTTAGGATTGATAGGTGAAATTAATTCCTCTAGAGTTTTTTTACCTGCCGAAAATTTGTTCCATTGGCTTTTTTTTTTTTTTTTTTTTTGGATCACCATCATCTGTCCTAGTATGATCTATTCTATGTGACTTAATCAATTGAGAATTATTGCATAATTGGAATAATTAACAACTTTGTTAAAATTGGTTAATCTTGGCACAACTGAGTTCTAAACCGTAACATAGTGGAGTGGTTTTTTACCGTTAGGTATTAATCAAAATGATGTTAGTTAATACATTTGTTTAAGCTATATGTAATGAAGAAAGGTTTTGGTTGACTGCAGAGGTGACAGAGGCTTACTGGAAGCTGGTGAAGGTTTTCCGAACCCCTACAGAGATTATGGAAATATTTAAGCTACTAATTTATACCAAGGACAATGTGCAGCCCCTTATTGATGGTTCTACTAAGAAACCGGTATATGCCCCTTCGAGAATATAAGTTGTTTGTTTGTTTTATTTTAAAAAATTAATTTCCCGATAGATGAATCAATTGTTTGATTGCTTCTTGCATGAAAAAAAAAAAAAAAAAAAAAAAAAAAAAAAAAACCTATTTAATCCCCAAGTTGATAGAAAGTAAGTACTAAATGAGAAATTATACAATACTTTTAAAAAAATAAATAATCTTTCCTCTTATGTAATAGGAATTTCACTAATTATTTATAGTAGGATTGAGAAATTATACAATACTTTAACAAAAATAAATAATCTTTCCTCTAACGTAATAGGAATCTAACTAATTATTTATAGTAGGACTAATCATTCTTGTGAAATGTGAGTATTAAAGGATTTTTCTTGATAAACTAAATAAAAGTTTGAATTTAGGTTTCTGAAATTAACTCATACTGTCTAATCTAATCATAATGCACTTCATCCAATCTATTGCACCCAAGAAACCTAAGTTTCAATAATGGGATAAGATCTCATTTCATTTAAATTCTCTGATTCCTTTCAATTTTTAAATAGATGTGAGATTAGTGGTATTTGTTTGATTTGGTGTGGTTTACATGGATTTTCAATTCCCTCAAATAGTTTCTCATTTTGAGAGTAAATTGCACAAATATAATGGACATCGGCTAAATCATTCACAAATGTTAAACCATAATCTGGGACCGATTGGTTACATACCAAAACTTTTGTTGTTACACCATAATATGGGACGTCCAATTTGGTAAATTGCATTCCGCAATAAATGTTATGTAACGTTATGTTGTAAAAATTGTATTACAAACAATTCTATGACCTTGGGTTGGTTCCTTCACTTACGTGACATTGCTCCAACAGGTAATTTGGATAAATAATATATAAATCGACTAGTATTTTTCATGCTTGAAATGGGTGCTAACACAAGTTTCTTGATGCCCATAATTGTGACAGGTTAGCAGTGAAGTGCTGAAGCGGAAGAATGTCTTATTATTCATTTCAAGCCTAGACATTTCTGATGATGACATTTCAATTCTTAGACCAATTCATGATACAATTAAGAAGGAAGATCAATATAAGATTATATGGATCCCAATTGTGGACGAATGGACTGAGGTCTCAAAAAAGAAGTTTGAGATCCTTCGTTCTAAGATGCCATGGTACGTGGTGCAGTACTATTCACCAATTGCAGGTATTAGATTCGTTAAGGAGAAGTGGAACTTCACGGGTAAGCCCTTTGTTGTGGTGCTGAACCCTCAAGGAAAGGTGGAATGTGAGAATGCATTGCACATGATCAGGGTATAGGGAATAAAGGCCTTCCCTTTCACTTCCACAAGGGAGGAAATTCTGACCACTTCAGGGGAATGGATTGGCTCCATAGGAGCTGAAATTCATCCAAATATTGAGAACTGGGTAAAGATCATTTCCCCAATCTATAAATTCATATATGTATCGTGCTTATGCGTGTACACACATGTATTGTCAATGTTGATTATTCTATTATTTTTCTTGTATCACACCATTAATTTATCATAATTTTTGTCACAATTTAATGATATATATGATTGTAATTGGTGAACCATTACTTTCACATAAACTCATAACTTTTTCTTTACAACCTACAGCTGCACGTGTTAGAATTATAGTAGTAAAAGTTGTGCCACAAATATTGTATCCGCAAAAGTTGCTTATGTATCCAAAAGAAGTCATATAGTTGCATGCACATTTTTTGAAAAAAAAATAATAATGGTAATGTGCATTCGAATAATATTGGGGTTTGATATATGTTGTTCAATCAGATCAAGGACCAAAAGTACATCTTTTTCTATGGAGGCAAGGACAAAGAATGGATCCAACAATTCACTAAAAGAGCAACTGCTATTGCCAATGATCCGGTGATAAAAGAAGCAAAGATTTCCATAGAGTTGCACTGCATTGGAAAGGGTAGCAAAGGAGAGGACGATCTTGGCATCCTTGGGCGATTCTGGACTGGCATTGAGAGCTTGTTCATTTCCAAGACTCAAAGGAAGACTGATACAGACGCTGTGGCACTAGAGATCCAAAAATTGCTATCATACAAGAATGAGAGTGGATGGGTTGTGCTCAGCAAAGGGTCAACTGTGGCACTCAGTGGGCATGGGACAACTATGTTGAAGGTTTTGGAGGACTTTGACAAATGGAAGGAGGTTGTGCGAGAAAAGGGCTTTGAATCCACTTTCAAAGAGTACCATAACAAGGTTCTTCACACTGCTCACATTTGTTGCCGCATTGACATTCCAAAGGCCAGTGGTAAAATACCAGAGAACATGAAATGCCCCGACTGTCCCCGAGTCATGGAGACTTATATCAGCTTCAAGTGTTGCCACATTGATGGTGCCGCCAATGGTCTTCATTGAGTGGCCAACCTACTTTGGATTAGCTAGTATTGCTACTAAATTAAATAACATGGTTGCGTTGGTAACCAGATGCTAGTAGCAAAATAAGTTTGTGACATGACGTTGATGCCACTTTTTTGCTCTATGCTTTGTTAGTTTTGTTGTTCCTTTGTTTTGGTTTATAAGAGGAAATGTGTGTGTAATTGGTATGGATGTTGCATTACTATGTGGCATTCTGTGGTTTTTAAATTTTATTGTCACATCTTTTAATTCCTCATAAATTCTAGTTCACTTGATAATTTCTTTTGCTTCTTTTTGTGCACTTGAAGATCATGCTTCACTCTTCAATAGAAGGGGGGGGGGGGGTGGTGTTGGTGGGTGTTTAAGAAAAAACATTGAATGCTACGTTATAGTAGAGAGTGAGATCCGTCATACCTTTGCTTCTCGAAGAGGTGGTCTAGGGCCAAAATGGTTCTCTCGAAACATCTTTGCCTAACTATGCATGTGTGATTTTACATAAATGATCATACAACAGTTACCATTGGATGGTTTCATGGAAATATTAAAATTTATTTTGTGCTAGCCAGAGAATGGGGAGCAATTTGTATTGGATAAAGTAAAACCAATCTTGTTGGTGTAATTGAAATTTTTTTTGTTTATCTCCCACTTAAGCATAGGGGGAGAAGGGATAGGTGTGGGGTGAGAACCATATAATCGGTCATGAAATCTGCTAAGAAAGTAAACTTGGGGTCTCTAGAGAGGGAAGGGCTAATTTTTATGAAGGTTGAGAGGCAAGGTTACCCATTCTACTATTATTGTCAGAAGCAATCAGTTTAGCAGGACTGGCCAAGTAGAAGAAAGTCATTAAATTGTGCAGTAGGGCATTGAGTAAATAGGTGAAATGTAGATTCCTTTTGAGATTTGGAAAGCGTGTGTTATAAGATAAACTTGTTTAATAACTTTCACTTTATACTATGCACATTTTGTCATGCGTATCTTTTTTCCCATTTAAAATAATAAAAATTTTGATATAATTGATGGAGTATAAAATGAAATATTGAGAATAGACATATGTGATTTAATCTCAAACATAATTAAACAAGTAATGTTCATGCAAAAAAAAAAAATTGATGATTAAAACATTTTGCTCAATCAGATCAAAGAGGAGAAGTACATTTTCTTCTATGGTGGGAAGGACAAAGAGTGGATTCAACAATTTACTAAAAGTGCAAATGCCCTTGCAAACGATCCAGTGATAAAGGACACAAGGGTTTCTATAGAGTTGCTTTGTGTTGGAAAGAGCAACAAAGGTGAGGATGACCACAGTATCTTAGGGCATTTCTGGAACCGTATAGATAGCTTTTTCTTTTCCAAAACACAAAGGAAAAGTGAACCCGACCCAGTGACACATGAAATCCAAAAGCTGCTTTCATACAAGAATGAGAGTGGATGGGCTGTGCTTAGTAAAGGGTCTAGAGTGGTGGTGAGTGGACATGGGACCTCATTTTTGAAGGTGTTAGAGGAGTTTGAGAAATGGAAAGAGTATGTGTGCCAAATAGGCTTCGAAGTTTGCTTCAAGGAGTACCATGATAAGCTTCTTCACACTACTCGACGTTGTTGCCGTGTGGATATCCCCATTACTACTGGAAAGATCCCAGAGCATATGAAATGTCCCGAGTGTCCACGAGTCATGGAAGCCTATATTAGTTTCAAGTGTTGCCACGTTGACGGTTCTATGAATGGACTGCATTAGATCCCTACTTCTCTTCAGCTAGCTTGTATTGCTACAAAATAATAATATTATGTTTAAGACTTTTCTTTTTATGCTAATATAGTGTTTAAGATTTTTTTGGTTAGTAACCAGTGCCACTAGTAAGAGGGTGTGTGTGTTTGAGTAATGCTTCGATAAAAGACATCTTGCTTAATTTGGTGACTGATGCCCACATCTGGGGGGTGCATCTTTGTATAACGTCAAATTTTGACACTGCAATAATGGAAGGCATCTTTATTTGTAAGTATGACACTTTGCTAGCATTTTTTTATATATATATTAATAATCTTTTTTTAGGTTCAAAGATGGAAATTTGAAGAAATAAAATACCTTGTTAAAGCATTCACAATAGAGACAGTAAAACCATGCAAAAGCTATTTTAGCAACCCAAACCATAAAAATCATGCTACATCAAAAGTGTCATGTCTAAAAATTTATAACATTCAACTACAGTGAACTATTATATTTGCTACTCAATAAAAGAGGATAAACTTAAGGCTATGAGATGTGAATGGAATGGGTTCATAGTTGATATCACAATTTGCCATAAAAATATTTGTTAGCCTTGGATTATTTTAAATAACTCAAAGACATGGTTGATATCATTAAGAAGAACTAAGAATAGAAAGAGTTCTCTTCCTATTTTCTCTCCGCTCTATAAAAGTGCTTTGTGAATGTGAGTCTCTTTTATTGTGAGTGGTGTGTGAGTGTTTGGAAGTTTGAGCATGTGAATGTCTGAATGAAAATGGAATAGAAAGAGAAACTGATCTCAAGGTTAGAGAGAGAGAGAGATTAATTAGATAATTTTAAATAGTTTTGGATTGCTTTTAATTTTTCAAGGGTTTTGGTCATTGTGAATCAAATAAAAAGATGTGAGAACTTGGTTGATGATTAATTGTGTAGTAGAAATAATCCTCCAGTCATTAGCTTATAAGTTTGATCATATCATCGTGGCAATTGAGGAGTCAAAAGGTTTGGAGTATTGAACATGGACAAAGTTTTTGGGATTTCTACAATTCCTTGAAGAAAGACTCAACGACAACAAGAAATAAGAGCCTTTGGACCAAATCTTACAATCAAAGCTAGTTTAACTTATATGCCAAAGGATGGTGTCTAAGAGGCGAAGGATTTGGAGATGACTGAGGAAGAAGACCTTATGAAGGAATGGTCGTAAACTCGGCTAATTATGAAGAGGAAGTTTTTCAAAGACGAAAAAAAAAATTATATGGAAAATCTTTCATAAAATGTATAATTGTTAAAGATTTGGGCATTATGTTTCTGAATGTAGTAAAGTTGCCAACAATGTTAAGCAGAAAGCCTAGAGCCTGGTGCGCTTATCAGTGCTTGTGTTTGTGGATTTTTAGTTGACTATACTAACAAATATTTGAAACTTGATTTGATGGTTTAAAAAAAAAAAAAAAAAAAAGTAAACTGAGTAATGTGTGACAATTTTGGGCGGAATTCAAATTAACTACCCTATTGTCATGTTAATGGTTTATGCCTTTGAGGGTCAAGTAAAGGTTTGTGCACAAATTTTGTCTAGAAGCAACTCTCTTTTTTCTTTTTCTTTTTCTTTTTTGCATTATAATGCAAGATAATAGCCGAAAGCTCACTTAGTGTGTAAAACACTAATGAATGTTCAGACCCCTAATTACAAAATAACCAACACAAGCTTATATTCAAACAATATATGTGCGGAATGATAAATATAAGCTATACCCAAACATACAAACTACTTTAAGCCATAATTTAATCACAACGCAGTAGTAATTAAAAGCAAAGAGTAAAGGATAGAGAGAAGCAAACGCAAGATAACACTGGCACGTGTTATCGAAGAGAAAATCAAAGAATTCGGCGAAAAACTTCTTCGCCATTGTCCAAGTGGTAAAATGATTCATTAGAAAATCAGTTGAAATATATGAATAGCAATAGACTCTCCAAGCCTAATCAACCCAATGCACCTAATCCCTCCAAGCTTCTTGCTCCAACAGGGTTACGCCTAACATTGTCTTCTCTAGCTTACCGGATCCCGCAATTAGCCCATTGCATCAACCAAAATGAATTGGTTCTCTCTTGAACTACTTCCCAAACACCAATAGCCTTCTCACTGCTCTGAATGTGGTGAGGTAAGGATTTGGCTCAAGATCCATTCAAGGGTATGACAATAGAGGGGGTAAGAGTAGAGGAATTTGGAAAATCAAATGTATAAAATTGTGGATGAATCAATCTTGTTGTTCTTTAGTATTTATCTCTCAAAATTCTCTTTGAAAGCTCTTTACATTTCGTAAGTATAAGGGTATTTATAGTAGGGTATAAAAAGGAATGTGAAAAGTTATTTTTCTACAAAATATGGTGCATTGGCAAGTCACTCACGACTGGGATAAGTCATGAGTTCTAATTGCCAGTTCACGAAATGGTCAGACTATACTTTTTGTCTTGTAATGATCTAGTTGTCCCGACCCTTCAACTTTTTGCATACTTCACACATGGGTTAAATTCTGGTAAGTCACTACTTGCGAGTCAATCGCGAGGTCTAGTCACGAAAAGCCTTTTGATGCACACACTTGATCAAATCTTTCAACTCTCTCACACACAACCCTTACATTATTCCCACCTAAATACAAGGTTTTTAAATACTGAATTACAAGCAAATTTAACACGAAATAAAACAAGCACATAATTAAATAAATTCAACTTTACAATAGCTTTTGTTTTAAATTAAAGCAATGCTATAATCATAAATTATTTTACAATATTTTTACAAATAGTTGATGTGGTTAACTTTTTATTGATTTTTATCTAAATTCACTATTAATATCATTTTTTCATTTAATAATAATCAATCACTATATTAATAGTATTACTCTTTCAAGTTAATAAAATTAAAACAAAAAAAATAAATAAATAAAAAGAAAAAGAAAGGGACAATAGAGAAAAATATATTCTCCAATGAGAGGAGCATATTCAATTCCTGCCGTTGCACAATGGGACACAGTATCTTACCTGACAATGTGGTCAGTGGTCACTACTAATTAGCTAAAAACAAAGACAATGCGGTAGATTTTTTTTTTTGGTAAACGACAACGTGATGATTAATTGATTGATATTGATGTGTTATCGCCTCATTGGATTATGCCCAAAAAAATCGTAACCAGCCCCCACCTATTTATTTCATTTGCAGTAGTAGTGCATCCTGCGTGTTGCACGTGAATTTTATCTTGGAGTTCCCACGTATATAACTCCAAATGGGTGTGACGTGTGCATGTGAGTCATCACCCATTACTCTATGTCTGGTTGTACCTGGGGAAGAAGATAATTTCCCTTGATTTCTTTCCTCCATTCCCGCCCATAATGAACTGATACCAAAACAATGGACCCCAGGAAATATCATTCCACCTTATCCATTTTTCTTCTCTTTGGTACAACCAAACAGTAAAAATGAGATGTCTTTTAACCTTTTCCCTTCTTGGAGTTTCCGCTTAGATAGATCCAAATGGATGTCTGAGTCATCACCAATTACTCTTTTAAAATGAATAGGCAATTAATAAAAACGAAGTTGTTTTCACATTTATGATTTAACTAGTTTTGCATGCATTTTTTTTATTTTTTGAGGTTTGCTAGGCTTCACTTAATTATCATGATGGTAGTAGTTTACAAAAGACAAAGTATGATTTTAGTAGCTGAGTTGGTTTTATTTTATTTATTTATTTATAATTGGTGGGTGACATAACTTCCAGCTCACGTGGTTGTTTTTTACTAGACAAATTTGGACTATTTCTTTTTTATTTTAAGCGATTTTTCTTTGCTCACAAAAAAATATTAAAAAAAATAAGAAGTGATTTTCTCACGTTGTTTCTTTTATGTTATTTTATTTGAGACAAATTTATAACCTTAAATTTTTTAGTTGGTTTAACTTTTAGAAGTTTTTAAAATTAAATTCTAAATTTTAAGATTGTTACAAATTAAATTTTATTATTTCTCTAAACCCTTGATATTTTGAGTTTTATGCGGAGAGTTTTATATCACAAACCTCCCATTCATTATCATAAATGTCAACCACCAAACTATAGATAATTTCTGTATGTCTTTTAATGAATAATTATTATATTTGTTTGAATATAAAAGCATAATAGTTACTTCGAATTTTTTTTTTTTTTAATATTCTTATTTAAGCTTGATTGTTAAACTTTTTTTTTCCCTCAATTTCTTTTAGGAATAATATATAAATATTAAAATAAAATATTGTTTTTACTTTTTACCCCTTAACTTTTACAATTTTTTTTTAATTTGAAAATTGAAAATAGTAAAACTAATGATTAAATTCGATAGAACTATAAAAGGAAAAAGGACTAAATTAGAAGTAGATTAAATACCGAAGCGCGTTTTAGCTTTTTCAGTGGGTCCCGTGCATTGTTCAAGGGACCCACAAACTTATTTTTTTACCAAAACTTTCATTAAAAATGGGTCCCAAGACACTATTCTCACATTTAAAAATTATTTTACTACAATGTTTTCAGTTTTCAGCAAAATAAGTGGTATCCAAACAGACTCTAAGTGTCTGTTTGGCTAGTTTATTTTTTGTCAACTTATTTTACTATTCAGCTTATTTTTGTTATTATTCATAGATCTTACTGTACTTTTTGGTACTATTTATAAGTCTCACTATACTTTTTCAACTAACATTTACCTTTATCTATCTATAATATTTTCCGCAAAAAAATTTCAATTTCAGTAAAATAAGCGGATCTCAAACAGACCCTAAGTCTTAAAAAACACTTAAAACATAAGAATGGAATTAAAAATCTGTCAAAAACACTCACGACAGACTGCTATAACCTTACTTTGATTCTTGATTTCTAGAATTAGATTTTTTTTTTTTTTTTTATAGACTCTAGAATTAGAAATATGTAGTTGAAGTTGGGCCACATATTTATCGTAAAAGATGTACTTATAATTACCAATTACTCTTAAAATGGATTGGCCTAGTAATAAATACGAAGTTGTTATCATATTTATGATTTAACAACGTTTGCATTTTTTTGTTTTTTAGATTTATTCAGATAGTAGTTTACAAAATATAAAGTATGACTTTAGTAGTTGAGTTGGTTTTTATTTATTTATTTATGATTGGTAGGTGAAATAACTTCGGCTCACGTGGTTGTTATTGACTAGACAAATTTGTACTATTTCTTTTTTATTTATTTTAAGTAATTTTTCTCACATTGAATCTTTTATGATATTTTATCGGAGACAAATTATAATCATACATTTTTTTTTTTTTGGTGGTTTAGGGGTTGTTTGGAACTATTATTTAAACAACAGTTTTCAGTATTTAAATAACAATAACATTTCTAACAATATTTTTATAAAACTAAAACACGTATTTCCACAACACTGAAAATTGAACAACAATACTTAAACACTGCTACCAAACGAGCCCTTAACTTTTTTTTTTTTGTTGAAAATGGAAGGTTTAACTTGAACCCTATAGTTTTAGAAGTTTTAAATTATATTCTAAAATTTAAGATTGTTACAAATTAAATTTTATAATTTTTTTTTTTTGAGAAGAACCCTAATTTAAAATTGAATGTCGGACTTTTAAATAATATCTATTAAAACCCTTGAAATATAGTAGAGTTTTATGTGGAGAGTTTTAAATCACAAACCTCCCATTCATTATTATACAGGTCAACCATCAAGTTATAGATGCTTTTTGTATGTCTTTTAATGAATAATTATTATATTTGTTTGAATATAAAAGCATAATGTGGGTTCCAGTTAGCTCAACTAGTAAAATCTTTGATAGTTGTATAAGAGATTTGGGGTTCAATCCCCGCCTACACTAAAAACTGATTGATGTTTTTGTCTGATGATAAAGAGCTATCATCATGAGCGGACACCATAAGTTTCAACTTTCTCTCAAAAAAAAAAAAAAGAATATAAAAGCATAACTATTACAGTGTTACTGAAGGGATTCTCTCTCTCTCTCTCTCTCTCTCTCTCTCTCTCTCTATATATATATATATATATATATATAATTGATTTTGTGTTTTTTACTAAATTTATTTGTAATTTAAGAATGGCGCCTTTGCAAGTGAATAATATAATATTTACTTATAATCACAAGAAGTTGATTTAATGGTTCTTAAGACCTTACGAGATTATATTGCGTTCATCCCTGTATTTAATGGTATTTTAAAGTCACTTCCAAGGGATTCATCCCTGTATTTACCCCATGTGTGTTGGATGGGATACTTGGTTCCTAATTCGCATAAGATCCATGAGCTTTTTGGATTTGAAACCTCTAGCCAATATTGTATTTTAGACAAACTGATCTTATGAAATTCCTCCTTAAAATTACCTAACGTGTGTAGGACAGGAAGACTACACACGTGGGAAAACAATGTATACTTGTATTTTATTATTTTCAATTAGTGTTATAATAACTGTTTTGAAAATACATAAAAATTATTTAACTTTATCCACCCTAAGCTGTCACCAATTCCAATCGTCCCTCCATTTTCCTATTTATTTTTTGTAAAATTGGAAACTTTTTTTTTTAATTCTTTTCTTGTCTTTGGTTTATATGTTTATGATAGTATTGGTGGTTTGTGATAGTATTGATTTGGCAATTTTTGGATCTCGGTTTTATGGATTAGATGTTTTGTGATTTGTTTAGTTGGTATATATGAAAGTGGTGAAAGGGTAAGAATATAGCAACCAACACTGTTTTTTTCTTGATATTAATTTTCTATGCTTTGGATTTTTTTATTTTAATTTTCTTATTTGAGCTTAATTTGGGACGTGTTATTTCATTGATAAACTTTTTTCCCTTAATTTTTTTTAGGAATAATATATAAATACGGAGTATTATGTTAAAATATTGTTTTTACCCCTTAACTTTACACAAATTTCGTTTTTTTTTTCATAAAAAAATTTGATAATGAAAATAGTAAAACTAATGATGACATTCGACAGAACTAAAAAGGACTTAATTAAAAATAGATAAAGTCTTAGAAAAACACTTAAAGTATGGAATTAAAAATTTGTCAAAAATAAAAGATATAATTTGTAATTCAATCATTAAGATATTTCTACCTTCTCTTTAATTTATTTTATGAAAAATACTTCCTATTAATTTGTACTGATAATTGGTGAGCTAATTAATCAAAAAGTGTTTTCAAAACAGTGGCCGTTCTAGGAAATTTCTTGAGGGGGGTCATTAAGAAACTTAAATTAAACAAATTTTAATAAAAAGATAATTTGAATGTATTGTATTATTGACACAAAAAAAAAAATACAAATACATGAAATTTTACAATTTCTTTCTACGAGTTTTTATATTTTGAAATCGTCACATGATAGTTTATAATCAATTGTGATTATATAATGTCAATGTGAATGTGATCATTTTATTTTTTTGAGTTTGTATAACATTTTTATTTTTATGTAATTGTCTTTATTTATTTGTTATTTTTTATTATAAATTATTGACCTTATATTAATTATTGACCCATATAACCACATTCATCCATGCATAAATAATACATTTAACAATCACTAACTTTACTATTTTTTTTTCTTTGAATCACTAGTTTTATAACAAAAAGATATTATAACATGATAACAATATATAAATATAACAAATTTTTATTTCTTGGTTATTAAATTATATAAAGTTATATTATATGTATACCATGTACACATTCACACACTTCACAATTCACAAAAATAACATTATATATATTTAAAAAAAAAAATAATGCGCACAATTAGTATCAAACACACACACACTCTCTCTCTCTCACTCACACACACACACACACACACACACACACACACACACATATATATATATAATATAAATTTGTAATAAAGAGAGATATTTAGAACTCACAAACACTCACATTTTACTCTTAGAGTAAGAGATACATAGAAAGTCAGATAGAGAACAGAAATACGATAGGATTCATGAAAGAAAAAGAGAGTGATTCATGTTGTGAGTTAGTTTTGAGATGAGTTGATCTATGTTGTTTGATTTTGGGCATTGAATTGTGATTATAGTGTGTAACATTTAAGTGAAGTTGTGCAAAAATACTTTTAAGAATAATTATATTAATAAAAAATATTATATATGTGTGTGTGTAAATATTTACTTTTTTCCAAGTTAGGGTTGATTTGAACCCTGAATTACAAGTGCAGCTGCCTTCAAAATGAAAATCAATAAATTATGCAGTTAAAATCTGTCTATGTGTGCGTTTGGATACAACTTATTTTGCTGAAAACTGAAAACACTGTGGCAAAATAATTTTTAAATGTGTGAAAAATTACTGTTCACTCTTTTTTTACTGTTCATATGCCTTGATAAACTATTCATGTCTCATAAACAGTGCACCAGGCACTGGTCTTTAAAAAATAAAAAAAAAATGTTGAAAACACGCAAGGAGAACAAACGTAAACGTGGACGTGAACGTGCTATCCAAACCAACCTTAGAGCACTTGCAGCAGTGGAGCTAAATAGCTATATAGCTATTTTAGCTCCACCAAAACACCAAAATGAAGCATGCAACAGTGGAGTTATACTTATTTTTTTTAGCTCCATTGCTACAGTGCACATCTATAGATAGATGTGCACTGTAGCTAAGAGCTAAAAAAATAAAACAATTTTTTACTCCTGGCTCGATTAGAATATTAAAAATGGTTCTCTCTCTCTCTCTCTCTCTCTCTCTCTCTCTCTCAGTTCTGAAGCTCTCATCATCTCTCAAAACTCTCTCAGGCAAACTCTCTCAACGTCACTCTCTCAAGCTCCCTTATTCACCGCCGCTAGCCTGACTCATCCTCAACGTCGCCGTTGCCGAAACTTGACGTCATCGACCCACCAGCCATCCCAAGCCGCCGATCAGCCTCAGACCCACGTTGCCATCCACCTCAAACCCACGCCGCCGATCACCTCAGACCCACTTCTCTTTCGTTCTCTCTCTCTCTCTCTCCCCGTTTTTAGCTTCGATCAGGTCCTACATTACTCGACTCACCTCAAATCGGAGCATTCCGTTTCGCTTTGCACTCATCATCACTGTTTATGATCATTGATCAATGATCGGTGCAGGTCTCGTTGGTCAGTACTGAATCGGACAGAGTATCAAGCATGGGTTTCGGTTTGGCTGTGTTGATTTTTTTGGGTTTTTGTTTTGTTCTTCTTTATTGGTTTTGATGGGCACGTTGGGATTGTGATTGTGCAGTGATTTTTATGGGTTTGATGGTGATTGTAGTAGTGTGTGATGGTTGAATGAAATATTATTTTATTGTATCTCACCCTCGTTCGCATGCTGTACTTAAAAATAATAAACTTCTTAACCGTTTTCTCCTACTGCTTTCATCATGGACACTTGGCATAAACAAAAACACTCATGAGTCATGACAGACTGCTATAAACCTTACCTTGATTCTTGATTTCTAGAAATACGTGATTGAAGCTGGGCCACATATTAATTCTGGAGAATTAATAGACCATGTAAAGCTTTTGAGCACGATTTTTTTTTTTTTTTTTCCTTTTTTGCTCACTCTTCTTTTTCTTTGATCGACTTTTTCAGTTTTTCCACACTCTTTTGTCACATCGTCTAGGTCTAGCAAATAAATATCTGACTTTTATTACCAACCTCCACCTGCCCCATCATTCTCGCATCTGATATTTCTGAAGCAAAAAGGAAGGAAGCAGAGCATAGTTGGAGCTCGGCCACTTGTTCCTTATCTTGAAGGATTTATTTTTGAGGCTAGAGCCTAGAATGGACCATGCCAAAGCTGTTCAACAATAACTTTTAGATTTTTGGATTTTTTTTTTTAGGAACTTTTAGATTCTTTTGTGGTCACTGTCTCACGTGCCGCTTTAAATTGTTAAAGCTTTGGGGAACAGGTTTCTTCCATTATTGTTATTGTTATATAGAGAACAACTTTTTACAACGCAAAATGATCACGCGGTTCAATTATTGCCCTTTTTGGCTTATCAGAAGGAGAAAAAAAAAAAAAAAAAAAAACACTGTTCACGCGGTTTGATTGATGAGGAAGGAAAGGAAGAGAAGGGAATGATTTCTTTCATTTAATTAGAAAGAAACGAGGAAGGAAAGAAGAATGGGCGGAAAAAGATTTTTGTAGGATGCATCATTTTTCCTTTCTTAAAATTACTGTTATACTCTTAAATTTTTTTTTAAAAGTACTTTTATATCCTTATTCATTTATAATTTAAAATCATAAAATTTCAATAAAAAAAATGATTGAAGTGTAAAATACATTCAATTTCTTTCCTTTTACCTTTTCTTTACATCTAAACACATAAGAAAATAGTTTTTTTTTTTTTTTTAAAAAGAAAATGTATTTGAAATCTTTGGATACAAAGGAGAAGAGAAAGGAAAGAGAGAGAATGTATTTTACACTTTTATTCTTTTAAATTATAAATTAATAAGAATATAAAAGTAACAAAAATCAAAACTTTTTATGGGTGTAAGAATAATTTTGGGATTGAAAAATAGTGATTCCACAAAACAACTTTCCATCTCATTCCCCTTTCTTCCTTCCTTTTCATTTTAACCAAACAAGAGAAATCCTTTCCTTTCTCTTCCCTTCATTCCATTTCCATGCAACCAAACATAGCCTTAGTTCAAAAAGATTAAAGTGAATGTAGGAAACATAAAAATAAAATAAAAAATTGAAGGGATAGAAATTTTTTTAATTTTTCTTTTTGCAATATTTGATAAAGAGGATAGAAAATTGTAGGAAAATGTAATAAAAAAAAAGTTTTTACTCATATATAATTTTCTCTTTTCCTTTTTCTCTCCATTTTGAAGAATGGATTTTGGTAGCTTCAGATAGAAAATTATACCCATTCTCTTTTACATCACTTGTTATTTTCACTATGCTAAATAGAGAAAAACTTCCATTTTTCATTCTCTCCTATTTTTGAGGATGAGAGGTCAAAATGAATAAAATTGATTCAAAATATTTTATTAATTTAAACAACAAAATAAATATTATAAAATTAAAATTTTGAACTTTCACACAAAATATAAAATTAATATTGTAGGTACTCAAGAATTTTTGCCTTTGGTTTTTTTTGGCTTGATTGCCTTGCCTTGGCTTGAATTCTTTGACCCCACATTGGAAAGATAGCTTTCCTCTTTCTATCTTATAAGGGATGAACCAATGAGAAAGAAACCAAACTAGTGGTACTCTTTATCATTGGTTCACCCCTTATAAGGTAGAAAGAGGAAAGCTATCTTTCCAATGTGGGACAAAAGAATTCAAGCCAAGGCAAGACAAGGCAATCAAGCCAAAAAAAGTCAAAGCCAAAGGCAAAAATTCTTGAGTACCTACAAATATAATTTATAATTTTTTTTCCCTGATTAGTATTAATTAAAAAGATACTAATAAAAACAGTCAATATATTCATTAAAAAAAACTTTAAAAAGCAATCTAAATATAAGAAATATAAATAAATAATTAGATTACTTATGAGTAAATATATTGATTAAATAAACAACCTTGGATCTCCTTCTTGCGCCCATACTTATATCAAAAGGGCCCTTTATTTTTTTTAAAGGAAATTATATCTAAAAGATTTAAACTATCTATCACCATGGAAAATTTTCTCATCTAGAACAATTCTTAAAATTCCAAGGGAGCGGATATGAAAAGGAAAGTGCCAGTTGTAGCTCAAATCTTGCTCCATAACTTAGCCCCATTGAATAAGAAAGGTATCATCCATCCATCCTGATGATACCAAAAAATCACCAGTAGGTCACACAGCACTCGCACACTCAAAGTAGACCTGCACAACAAAACAATAGAAGACTTCAGAGAGCACCGGTGTGGTGCCGGCCAAACACCCTCCGAAGGTCAAATTAGAATTATTCTCACAACTCTAGAGTGCTTGAGAGGGTAGATTATGCGTACCTTGAATTGCGAGGGTATTGGGGTTTTTATAGTAGTAGATGGTCGGCTACTCCTCCTTGGCGCGGAAGTCTTTTCCTTATAGAACTCTACTTGAATATTTCCGAGCGTGGTGAGCAAGGTCTTTCCATGTAGAGGAGATCTTCCTTTGGTGTGCCTATCTTTTAGAATCCCCTTTGTGCTAGGATTCCGATTTTGGGGCCTTAGCCGAAAGCAAAGACTCTACATCCAGGGCCTTTACTGTATTTCCCCGCGATAGGCTTTAGCGAGTGTTGGGCTAGTTCCCTGTTGGCCCATGGATCCGGATCCGTCAGGCCCATCAAGCCATATTTTATCCTCTTCAGTTGCCCCCTTCACCCTATGGGCCCGTCATATTCGAACAAAAGGACCCATGGGGTGACGGTCACAAATTCAGGGCATGACAGTTAGTCTTTTAAAGGGGTGACGGGGTAAAACCAAAGATTTGACGGTGCAACTATAAAGGGATGATGAAGTCATGCCAGGTAGGGTGACGGTGCGAACGCAGAAACCGTCAACCATGCCAACTACTGACAGGCTGCAGGGAAGCCATTATGAGGAGTGCCACGCGTCGCCCTTTGATTGGGTTTTATCTCGGATCGAAGCGTCACTTTGGCTTCCGTGCACCTCTCCTATAAATAACAGAGATTTCCTTCTCATTTCTCCTATTTTCAGCTAGAATTCACTTGTCAGAGCGCTCTCGTCATACCTGTCAGAAACCAACTCGTCTAGTTGCTCCATCCGTCAACGTCGTACTTCCTCCGTTCACTCACAAGATTGGTAAGTGCTTTCTTTCCATAAATCCAACAAATATACTTTTACCCCATTTTGTTTTAATTCATCTTTCCAAATCTACAAACCCATCATAAATATCTAGATCCGTCAGAGTCTTAGGTTTTGTCGTTTCGTGTAGGAAATGTCTAGTGCGTCTAGTAATCAATCAGTTGTCCGTGATGGGTTGGATTACGAGGAAGTATATCCGTCCAGACATAAAGACCAAGAGAGTCTAGGCGAGGATAGGAGTCCGTCTGCCTCCTCTTCATCCTCAACATATGAGGACGCGGAGGTGGTTGAACAAGAAGAGGGCTCCGATGACAGTGAGGAACAGATAGTAAGATCCGTCATTGGTGCTGATGGGCATAGGGAGTTCGTCATGCTACCAGAGTGGACGGTGAATAACTATACGTCCATTATCAAGGAAAATCACTTCAAAACATTTAGAGATAACTACCAAATTCTAGATAGCATTCCCATCCGTCTGCCCTATAATTCCGAGAGATACTATTATGACGGGGTAGAGGGTGTCGGAGTATATGAGCAGATGTTGAAGGCAGGACTTAGATTTCCATTGAGTTCCCTTCACCGTGAGCTCCTCCAATACTTGGGACTATCCGTCAACCAAATTTCCCCCAACGCCTAAAGGGTCTTCATAGTAATGGAGATCCTGTACAGCGCCATGACCGATGGTGCCAAGAGGCTGACGGTAAGGGAGTTCCTTCATTACTACCGTCCGGATGAAATTGATAGGTCTAGGGGAATATATAGCTTCTTTCCTAGGAGTCTGTTGTTGAAGGTTATTTACGAAACGTCGGACTCAAATAAGGATTGGAAGAGCCGTTACTTCTTCCTGGAGGGTGACGGTTAGATGTGTCGCCCAGGGGACACAGATCATATGCCCGTCGACACGACTTGGGGCATATTACACCTGTCCAGTATGAACCCGTCCTAGTATGTTAAGAATTTTTAACCGTTCATTTCTTGTCGTTTTCGACCATTTTAACCATCCTTCCTCTTTTGCAGTTAGACGACACCCCCAAGTGGATATTAAGGAGTTTGCCTTGAAATTTTTTTTTCAAAGACCCAGCCGGAGGAAAGGACTTGGGCGAAACTGGTGATACTTAAAACCATTCATTAGTATTGCGACGGGCCTGAGCCAACGCCAGCAACTGTCAAATACGAGGAGAAGATTCGAAGACGTAAATCCGTCATCTTTACTATTACACAGTCCGTCTTTATTTAGGTAACTAACATAGTCCGTCTTTTTTTTTTTTTTTTTTTTTTAATTTTATTTAGAAATGGACGATGCCAAAAGGAGAGCTTTGATCAGGTCTAAGGCCACAAAGAAGAAAGAAACAGGTGACGTAGCTCCCCCTGGGACAGGCCCAAGTAATCCGTCCGTCAAAAGGAAACCACAGCCCAAAGGGGACCGTCCAGCTAAGAAGGCTAAAGTATCCTTGGAGCCCGTCGTAGGGCTTATGGCTGAGGCTGCAAAGACGGACACTTCAACCAAACATGGGGTCGGTAAGGGCCTTATGAAGAAGCCGTCAACGGGTCAAGAGAAGCCGCCCGTCCTTCTTCGGGAGGATTCTAAACATGTCTTGGAGCAGATTTCTTCCATTATGTTGTTGGAGGACTATGAAGACCTGGGGAATCATTTGACGGAGGCCATGGGGGAGACGGGCCTTTTCGCAATCACTCAGATAACTTTACTCGTCTCCTTTATCCCCGTTCATTACTTTGGCTTTCAGTCTGACTCTCACATTTCATCATCATCATTTTTTTTTTTAGGCAATGGTTATGATGAAAGGATTGATGGGGCGATGTCTTGGCCATGAGACGACCCTGGAGCGTGTACGGGTGAAAGCGAAGCAAACGGAGGACGAGCTAAACCAATTGCGAAATTGGAAGCCCAAGATGGAGAAAAAGCTTGAACTTTCAGAGAAGGCGAGAAAAAGCCTTGAGAAGGTGACGAAGGAGGCAAAAAGGGGCCCTTGAGGGTAAGGACAAAGAGATACAAGACCTGAAGGATGAGGTCCGTCAAGCTAAGGATATCGCGGTACGTGAGTACCGTGATTCTGACGCCCTGATTTCTGAGCTAGGAGACTCCTTCCTTCAGGGCTTTGATGATGCCATCTGTCAAGTCAAGAAGGCTTACCTTGACTTGGACGTTTCAAAAATCAAGGTTGAGGATCCACCTCAGACATCCGTCTTGCCTGCTGATTCAGACGATACTGACGACCTCTTTGCTGGTGACGATGTTAGTGGCGACGGGGAGTCAGCACAAGCCAAAAATGCACAAGTATAGCCCGAGGTGGAGACGGCCCCTCAGTCCGTCGTCAATGAGGCTTAAGTTCAGCAGTTGCCCTAGATAGTTTCTCCCTTTTTTTTTTTGTTTTTTGATGTATTTGGAGAACAATTTTCGTCCGTTATGGACGTTATGTAAATATTGCCCTTTAAGGGCTTAATATTATTCAGTTTTGTTATTTTTATCGAATGCATCCGTTCACTCTGTTTTACATGCTGAGTGTTTTAATTTTTGGATTTTTAACTTCGCACTTGAATCCTGCTAATGTGGACCTTGTTTGTACCTGCCTCCTTATTGGGTTTTGCTTTCTTAAAATCCGTCGTGTTTGTGGATGTTTATCTGTCCACTTCATCAGAAGAATTATCTGTCCTTTTTGGGTGGCCCGTCCATTTTGTGGAATAGTTCAGTGTCCGTCCATTTTTGGACTTCAATCTTTCACCCTCATGGGATGACCCGTCCACTTTATGGATTTGTTCTGTATCTGTCCATTTTGGACTCCAAATTTTCACCCTCTTGGGATGATTCGTCCACTTTGTGGACTTGTTTTGTATCCGTCCATTTTGGACTTCAATCTTTCACCCTCATGGGATGACCCGTCCTCTTTATGGATTTGTTCTGTATCCGTCCATTTTAGACTCCAAATTTTCACCCTCTTGGGATGATCCGTCCACTTTGTGGACTTGTTTTGTATCCGTCCATTTTGGACTTCAAATCTTCATCCTATTGGGATGATCCCTCCACCTTGTGGGCTTGTTTTGTATCCGTCCATTTTGAACTTCAAATTTTCATCTGCTTGGGATGATCCGTCCACCTTGTGGACTTGTTTTGTATCCGTCCATTTTGGATTTCAAATTTTCATCTGCTTGGGATGATTTGTCCACCTTGTGGACTTGTTTTGTATCCGTCTATTTTGGACTTCAAATTTTCATCCTATTGGGATGATCCGTCCACTTTGTGGACTCTCTGTAACATATCCATTCGTAAAAAATCCATGTAGAAAATCAAAGTTGTATCTGAATATTCTTCTTAAAAGAAAATGCGTTTGTAGGGAAAAAGTACATGCCCCCTTGGGCTTAAAAAGGCACAAAAAAGATTGTAGTAAAAATAGTTAAAGAAAAACTAATAATTGTAGCTAAAGTTTAAATAAACTGGGCAATTACGTTCGTTGCTGTTCGCCGTATTACTACTACTGGTAGTACTTTCTCAAGTGCTCGGCGTTCCATGGATGTGGCAACTTCTGTCCGTCTAAGGTCTCTAGGTGGTCAGTGCCTTTCCTCCGCCACGACGTAACTCGGTAAGGTCCTTCCCAATTGGGGCCGAGCTTCCCTTGGGTAGGGTCTCTAGCGGCGCCCATGACCTTCTTGAGTACGAGATCTCTAACTTGGAAGTCTCTGTGTCAGACCCGAGAGTTGTAGTGTTTGGCCATGCGATCCTGGTATCTAGCGAGCCTTTGTTCTGCCGCCATCCTGATTTTATCTACTAGGTCCAATTGTAGCCGTATTGCCTCGTCATTCTTGTTCTCGTCATGGTTGTGCACCCTGTAGCTCGTGAGCCCAACTTCGGCCGGGATGACCGCTTCGCTCCCGTACGTAAGTCGGAACGGTGTCTCTCCTGTGAGTGTCCTTGCCGTCGTCCTGTACGCCCATAGTATGCTTGGTAATTCTTAAGGCCATATACCCTTTGCCCCCTTGAGCCGAGTCTTGACAATCTTGAGCAAGGATTGGTTCGTGACTTCAACCTGGCCATTAGCCTGAGGATGGGCGGGGGAGAAGTAGTGGTTCTTTATTCCTAGCTGTGAGCAAAAATCTCGGAAGTAATCGTTGTCGAATTGCCCCCCGTTATCCGAAACAAGGACTCTAGGAATACCAAACCTGCATATGATGCACCTCCAGACAAAACTTCGTACGTTCTTCTCCGTAATGGTGGCCAGAGCTTCCGCTTCCACCCATTTTGTAAAGTAGTCAATACCCACTACCAGGAACTTCAGCTGTCGTACCGCTGTAGGGAAAGGTCCCATAATGTCTAACCCCCATTGAGCGAACGGCCATGGGGCCATCATCGGGGTCAGTTCTTCGGTTGGTTGTCTGATAATATTGCTGAATCTTTGGCATTTGTCATAGGTTTTAACATAAGCCTCGGCATCTTTCTGCATGGTTGGCTAGTAATACCCAGCTCGCACAAGCTTGTGTACCAACGACCTCAATCCAGAATGGTTTCCGCAGATTCCCTCGTGTACCTCTCTCATGACGTAGTCTGCTTCTTCGGTACCCAAGCATCTCAGATATGGATGGGAAAAGCCTCTTTTGTACAAGACGTCTTTTATCAAGATGAATCTTGCCGCCTGGACCTTCAGCTTCCTTGCTGCCTCCTTCCCGTCTGGTAAGACTCCGTTTTTTAAGTACAAAACTAACAGTGTAGTCCAGGTACTTTCGGAGCTTATTTCCTGCATGTTACCGGAATGACGGAATCTATTAGTGGAGTAAGCTGAACAAAAAAGAGTACATTACCAGGGGTTATCATATGCTCTGCTGAAGCGGTCTTGGCTAGACGGTCGGCTTGCTCATTTTCTCCTCTGGGGATTTGGATGATTTTGGCCTTTAGGTCGTCAACCCTTGCCCTTACTTGATCAAGGTATTTCTTCATCTTTTCGCCCTTGCATTCATAGTCTCCATTCACTTGATTAGCTACGGCCTGAGAGTCGCAGTAAATGACTACGCTCGCGGCTCCTGCAGCTTTGGCGAGGTCGAGGCCTGCTACTAATGCTTCGTACTCGGCTTCATTGTTGGTGGTGGGGAAGTCGAGACGGACCATACATTCAACCTTGTCTCCTTCGGGTGACAGCAGTACGATGCTGGCTCCCCCGGTTCGTCTATTGGATGATCCGTCAGTATATATGCTCCAATGAGGGGACTCTTTTGCCCCCTTGTCCTCGTCATGAGTGAATTATGCTATGAAGTTGGCTACGATCTGTCCTTTGATGGCGGTCCATAGTTGGTACTTGATATCAAACTCACTTAACTCTATAGCCCATAATGTCAGTCGACCTGCAGCTTCAGGATTGCTCATCGGCCGTCGCAAGGGCTTGTCGGTCATGACGTTCACCGTATGGGCTTAAAAGTATGGCTTGAGCTTGCAAGTCGCCGTAACTAATGCAAAGGCAAGTTTCTCCATCGGTGGGTATCTTTCTTGGGCACTGCAGAGCACCTGGCTTGCGTAGTATACGGGCTTCTGCACCCTATCCTCCTCTCTGATCAAGGCCGTGCTGACTGCAGCAGGGGAGACAGCCAGGTAGAGGAAAAGCTCTTCACCTGGTTGCGAGGGACTCAGCAACGGTGGGGAAGATAGATAGGCTTTCAACTCCTCGAATGCTTGCTGACACTCGTCCGTCCACTCGAAAGACTTCTTTAACGTGCGAAAGAAGGGTAAGCACTTGTCTGTGGCTCTCGACACGAATCTATTCAATACCGCTATTTTGCTGTTGAGGCTTTGTACCTCCTTCACATTTCTCGGGGGAGCCATCTCCATTATGGCTCGGATCTTATCCGGGTTGGCCTCAATCCCCCTTTGAGATACCATGAATCCTAGGAATTTTCCCGCTGTCACCTCGAAGGCGCACTTTCCCGGATTGAGCTTCATGTTGTAGGAGCGAAGTGTGCTAAATGTTTCTCTAAGGTCTTCCAGGTGATCTTCCTCCCTTCGGCTCTTTACTAGCATGTCGTTGACATAGACTTGGACATTTCTTCCGATTTGTTACACGAACATCTTGTTCATTAGCCTCTGGTACATCGCGCCTGCGTTTTTCAAGCCGAAAGGCATTACTTTATAGCAGAAGAGGCCTTGACTGGTCACGAACGAAGTCTTCTCCTGATCAGCTTTGTGCATTCGGATCTGGTTGTAACCTGAGAAAGCGTCCATGAAGCTTAACAGCTGGTGTCGAGCCGTTGAGTCTACTAGGACGTCGACCCTTAGAAGGGGATAGCTATCTTTAGGGCACTCTTTGTTAAGATCGGTGAAGTCCACGCACATCCGCCATTTCCCGCTCGCTTTTTTAACCATTACTACGTTTGTCAGCCAATTGGGGTATTAGACTTCCCTGATGAAGCTTGCCTCCTATAGTTTGCGGACTTCTTCCGCTATAGCTTGATCTCGTTCCGGAGCGAACACTCTCTTCTTCTGTCGGACGAGTGAAAAGGAGGGCGATACATTCAACCTGTGTACCATGACCGAAGGGTCTATTCCTAGCATGTCGTCATGACTTCAAGTGAATATGTTTCGATTGCTCCTAAGAAAAGTTATGATCTCTTGACGGATTGCGGGGTCAGCGAAAGTTCCGATCTTGGTTGTTCGGTCAGGATTTGAGCTATCAAGAGTTATCTTCTCTAGTTTCTCTATCGGCTCCGTTATCGTTCGGTGCTCTTCTATATTCAATGCCTGGACCTGATCTTCCATCTCCATCATGACTACATAGCATTCTCGTGCGGCCATTTGACTTTCACGCAACTCTCCTACTCTATAATCGGTAGGGAATTTGATCATCAGGTGGTAAGTTGAAGTTACCGCCTTCCACAAGTTGAGTGTGGGTCGTCCAAGGATAGCGTTGTAGGCAGACGAGCAATCGACCACTAGGAACTTTACGTCCTTGGTGATCTGCTGGGGGTAATCGCCTACCATCATGGATAATGTGACCGCGCCCAAGGGGAATACCCGGCTTCCTCCGAACCCAACGAGCGGGGCGTTTGTCGGAATTAATCGTTCCTTATCAATTCTCATTTGCTGGAACGCCGGATAATATAGGATATCTGCTGAGCTGCCGTTGTCGACCAACACCCGGTGCATGTTGTAGTCTCTTACCCGCACGCTGACAACGAGCGCATCTTCATGCGGATGGTGTAGACGTCGCGCATCTTCTTCTGAGAATCCGATAATGGGGCCTTCTCTTCTTGCTATCTTCGGCACGGAACCCGTCAGCTGAATACTTTGTACCATCCTGTGTTAAGTTTTGCGAGCCTTTTTTGAAGACCCGGCTACAGCTGTTCCTCCCACTATCATCCTTATTTCCCCTATGGGGGGGCTTGGTCGCTCGTTTTCTCGTCGAGGGTGTTGTTCTTGTAGGGGTGGATCTATTCTCTCCTTGTTGACGAACTTTTGCAGTTTTCCTTGTTTGATAAGGGCTTCAATCTGCTGCTTCAAGTCATAGCAATCGGCTGTGTCGTGACCATGGTCACGGTGGAAGCGGCAATATTTATCCCTAGATCGTTTGTTGGGATCACTCTTCAGCTTTCCAGGCAACGTCAGAGCCCCCTCGTCCTTGATTTGCATTAGGACTTGATCTATTGGGGCGATCAATGGGGTAAAGCTTGTGAATCTTCCCCCTAGGGGCTTAGGGCGTCTCTCCTCCCTTCGGTCTCCTACCCTTCCTTTCTTCCAGCCCTGGTCCTGTCGGGTGTCTTCTTGCCTTTCTCTTTTCTTGGGCCTCTCTTCTCGGGCCAATAGCGCGTCTTCAACGTTCATATACTTGGTGGCCCTGTAAAGCACCTCCGACATGGTCTTCGAGTCGTTTTTGTACAGGGAGAACAAAAACTTACCCCCCTTCAGCCCATTCATGATTGCCGCTACAAGTATCTTGTCGTCGGCTTCGTCGATCGAGAGCGCCTCCTTATTAAAGCGGGATATGTAGGCCCTCAATGTTTCCTCCTCTCGCTGCTTGATATTCATTAGGCAAGCTGTAGACTTCTTGTACCGATGTCCTCCGATGAAGTGCGCAGTAAATTGAGCGCTTAGCTCCTTGAAGGTGCTGATGGAGTTGGGTGCTAGCCGGCTAAACCAAATCCTTACCGCACCCTTTAGCGTTGTAGGGAAAGCCCTACACATAATTGCGTCTGCTACTCCTTAAAGGTGCATCAAGGTCTTAAAGGTCTCTAAGTGGTCTAGAGGGTCCTTGACCGCGTCATAACTATCCATATGTGGCATGCAGAACTTACTTGACAGGGGGAAGGAGTTGACGGCGGTGGTGAATGGCGAGTCAGTCCGGTTGACAAGGTCGTCAAGGTCACTGGACACTCGTCCCATGAGAGCGTTCATCATAACTTCCATCTGTTCCTTTATCGCCTGCATCTCCGCGATAATAGGTGGCGGAGCCGTATCCGCAAGAGAGGGAAGGCTCGTGTGTTGTCGCTCTGGTCTGCTTGGGGCGTTGCTGGCTTGTGGCCCCTCTTGATTCCTCCTTTCAGCGACGGTTTCTTCTTGATCCACTCCTTAGTTATTTGGTGCCGCGTTTTTCTGGTTCAGCTGCTCCTCCAGGTCGCGGTTTTGTTTGATGAGGCGCTCCACGGCTGTGGCAAGCGTCTTAACCTGCTTTTCAAGTGCAGTCGTTGGGGGTTCTTCTTCTTGAACGTCGTTAGTGGTCGCCATTGAGCGAGTGAGCACCATGCAACTCTTTTGTCCGGGAAGCGATAACGTGCCTTAAATGCGTATGTCTTTCCCACAGACGGCGCCAACTGATGATGCCAAAAAATCACCAGTAGGTCACACAGCACTTGCACACTCAAAGTAGACCTGCACAACAAAACAATAGAAGACCTCAGAGAGGACCGGTGTGGTGTCGGCCAAACACCCTCCGAAGGTCAAGTTAGAATTATTCTCACAACTCTAGAGTGCTAGAGAGGGTAGATTATGCGTACCTTGACTTGCGAGGGTATTAGGGTTTTTATAGTAGTAGATGGTCGGCTACTCCTCCTTGGCGCGGAAGTCTTTTCCTTATAGAACTCTACTTGAATATTTCCGAGCGTGGTGAGCAAGGTCTTTCCTTGTAGAGGAGATCTTCCTTTGGTGTGCCTATCTTCTAGAATCCCCTTTGTGCTAGGATTCCGATTTTGGGGCCTCAGCCGAAAGCAAAGACTCTACATCCAGGGCCTTTACTGTATCTCCCCGCGATAGGCTTTAGCGAGTGTTGGGCTAGTTCCTTGTTGGCCCATGGACCCGAATTCGTCAGGCCCATCAAGCCATATTTTATCCTCTTCACATCCTATTCTGACAAAACGAGTCGGCATAGGATGGATGATAGAAAATTCTGTCAACAATTATTTAGAAATTATTGTTGACAAGTTATTTAAGAATGGACAATGAAGATTGAAGTAGTATAATATGGATGAGATTGTTTTACTTAAAATACAAAAAAAAAAAAAAAAAAGAAAGAAAGAAAGAAAGAAGGAAAACTATGAATGAGATTGTGTTGACAACTTCTTATTTTAGTTTTTTTACATTCTATCTTTTTCAAAAAACTTTTATTTTGGTGGATTTTGGTATAATATTTTTATTTCATTTTATTTTGACCAATAATAAATTGACGCATTATTTATTATAAAAATATTATAAACTTTTAATGCTTCTAACTGCCAACAACTCACGTTTTTCACGTTTCCACCTCTATAGTCCGAAAATTGCAAGCATTATGCCACATGATGAAAGGTAGACTTATCATGTTTGTGCTTTAATTAGATCTAGGACCTCACCATATTTTGTCATCGTGACCGGTCTGGAAACTTTGGCCTCAATTAGCTCTCCCTATTTTCATTGTGCATGTCCTTCAAAGTTTGGCCTCCAAGGTGATTAATATCCCTCTAATTATTGCCAACTGCTAAGGTCATCGTGGACATTTATGATTTGCCTCCAATCTTTTCTTATCAACCTTTTTTTTGTTTCTTTCTAAAACAGTACACACATCTTTATATGCTCTTTTGAATAGTTTACGCTGCAGACAAAAGATGAATTGACATAAGATTAATTATATGTCGGATTAATAATAGTATATTGCTAGGCATGGAACATGCCACGTGCGCAAAAATCTATGATATTTATTTTGCCCATATATCTGTCGACCAAAAAAGAAAAACGTGCAACATGTGACACCAAGGCCCACATTAGAAGTGGTCCTATACTTTACTTTGCGTACCCTTTAAGTTGAGAGAGATCTTCGCTAGCTATCCCTTGTTATCTTTGAAGGAGACTCCAAATGCGTTGGTGTTATTTTTGTTTTAATCAATAATTAACAGTAGGGGAATTTGAATATGCGTGTCTCTAACCATGAGGTAAAAGCTATGCAAGTTAAATTTTTTTTTTTTTTTTGAGTAATGCTACCGTTATAAACTATTTTATAATATTTTTACAAACTATTGATGGGAGAAATTCTTATTAGTTTTAATATGGATCCATCACTAGTATCATATTTATGTTTATCAATAGTTATTTGAAAATTACTAAAATCATATCAACAATTTGTAAAAATGTTGTAAATTAATTTGTGTTCGTAGCATTACTTTTATTTTTCTTTATTAATACAACAATTGTTCCGGGTAAACACATTACACAATAAATATTAAAATTACAAATTGTTCATGGGAAATGTGTAAACTTTCCTTGGCCTATTATATTCTTTGAGATGAATGGTAATTCCATTGCTGGTTGGTTAAAATTAGTGTCACAACGCAAGGAAAGACTCCCAAATGAAGAAAGAAGAAACTCCATATTATTTGTAGCAGTCTATTGCAATATAATATGGATGACAAGAAACTAGAATGGGAAGTAACTAATCCCTTGTTTTTCATAAGAAAAATCAGTAAGTAAAACACAAATCATTTAAAATCTTGGGAATCTCAAGGTGAGAAGGCATCTGAAAGTAACTCGTGGTACCCCCGTTACCCAATTTTGTAAAAATCAACTTTGATGTCGTAATAAAGAAAAAAAAACATGTTTAGCTGTCGTAGTCAGGAATAATAAAAGCGAAGTCATTTTTTCCTAAACCGAATTCACAAAAGACGAATATCGTATGGCCAGGTGAAAGGCAATTGGGAACAAATGGATTCTTAAAATTAAACACAAAGAGAATGGTTCAATAAAAAATTACAAAGCCTTGACTAGTGGCAAATGGCTACACCTAAATGAAGGCGTATTGACCACGAGGAAACCTTCTCACAAACTTGAATTGGAATTGTGCTAGATGGATGTTAAGACAACATTTTCCAATGGAGAACTAAATTAGAAGATCTATATGGATCGGCCTGCTAGGTTTGAAGCCAAAGGTAAAGATAGCAAAGTGTGCAAGCACAGATGATCTATATATATATATATATATATATATATGGATTGAATTAATCATTTAGAAAGTGTTAATTGAGATTCTGATGAGTCATTATATTGTGCGAGTTTACTATGATCAAAGAAGATCATTGTGTCTACATAAAATGGTCTAAGGGAAGTTTTATTGTTATGTCATTGTATGTTGATGACATATTATTGGCACTAATGACAAGAAAATAATTGTTGCCACCAAAGAGTGGTTGTCCTTTAATTTTGAGATGGAGAACATGGGTAAGGTAGATTATATCCTAGGGGTTAAAATCTTATGGGATTGCTCAAAGAAACTTAAGAAGAAAGTTATTTAGAATTTTCAAATGTGTAATTGCAAGTCCATAGAAATTCCTATAGCCAAAATGAGAGCTTAACGCAGAGCATCTGTCCTAAGACTCTAGATAGAAAAGTATAATGGCATGTACTCCTTATGCTAATGTAGTTGTCAGCTTGATGTATGCTATGATATGTACTTTGCCTCGACGTTTTCTATGTTTTTGGATTAGTAAGAATATTATAGTCCAACTTCGGACTTGCTCATTAGAATGCAGTTAAAAAATTATTGAGGAATTTTAAAGGAACAATGAACTATATACTTCATTATACTTTTTTATAAGGGTTTAGATTTATGCATGATTGCCTATAGAGATGTTGATTGGGGTAGTGACCTAGATGATCACAAATCCAACTGTATTTCAGCTTAATTTCTTCCTTACAAAAACAAGATCACATGAAATAGCAAGAAACAACTCTATATAAACTTATCGAATATGGAAGCAGAGTATGTAACTTGTTTAACAATCATTTATGAGGAAGTTTGATTTAGGGGCTTCTTCTAGCCTCTTGAGTCCATAAGGATACTTTAGATCTTGTGATGATTCATTGTGATAACACGACAACAATTGCCTATGCTAAGGATCTCAAGTATCATGGAAATACCTAACTTTCTATTTTACGATATCACTACATTTAAGACATAGTTGCATACAAAGACTTGGTCTTGAAACACATTTTTATGAGTCATATGATTGTTGATCCCTTGACAAAGTCTATAGGAAGAGAGACCAATCAAGTTTATGTTACAGGTCTAGAGTTATGTAAATTGTAATGTTATGTTGTTTTTTAACAAACCATATATTTTACACTTTTTTGGGATATTTGTTTTAATATATATAATGTTATTCAATTCATAATAAGTATGTTAGAACATACATATACCATGGAATTAAGTTTTGTGGTATGAAAGGTATATTCAGACAGGCTTAGATCGAATCGACTCACTTACGAGAGCGATCATTTTGGTGCTTGAGTAGCTAGCAAAGTTGAGACATTATGTTCTATGATAATTTCTAACATACATCAAATGCCTTCATTATTTGCTGTTGTCTTCTTGGTTTCATCACCTCCTTGGCCTTCTGGACGTACGCAGCTCACATTTGAAGCTGGACCTCTATTTTTTTTATCTTCAAGATCGTATCCTTGTCAATAATTTTAGTTTCCACCAAGGTAGCGTTCACTTCCTGCCTTTTTCTTGTGATATTTAACAGAAAAGCTTTCTGTTTCTACTGGTCGATCAACTGTGGTAACACCTGGCTAAGAATTTAATTCTACTGTTAATTCTTGAAAAATCCGAGTATCATTAGATGGATTGGAGCAACAGATTGAAGAGTAATAAAAATTCTCTATAAAATAAATGCTCTACATTAATTTAAATTTTAAAAAATAGCTATACATAATAAGATGAAAAAATAAAAAAGAAGAAACGGTATATATAAACCCAGATTAACGAATGCATTGAATAAATCATCGTTTGCAATGTTACTAGTGAAGGTCTTAAATCTTTGAATTACCAAAATTGCTCTACATAATATAATATGATAGTGGATTCTAGTTAGCTCAACTGGTAAAATTTTTAATAGTTGAATAAAAGATCTAGCAGGAGTTCAATTTCCGCCTACTCCAAAAACGTGTCTTGATCTGGTGATAAAGTGTACAATTATCAGATGCAGACGCAATAGGTCGAAACTCTATATTAAAAAAAAAAAAAAAAAAACCATAATAAGATGAAAAAAAAAACCATATTAAGAATGCACTGTAAGTTAACATTGTCATTTTTAATGTTACTAGTGATATGAATTTAACTTGTCAATTTCTAAGAAAAAACCATTGTTTAAGGTGAATACAAATTCTCTATATCACTTTTTATGTTTCATTTTATATTTTATCAATTACATGGCTATACATTTGTTTAACTTTCCTTATAATATAGCCAAATTTAAAAAAATAAATAAATTAATTAAACACATGACAAATTATAATTGGTAGAATATAAAATGAAACATCAAAAATAGTTCAACAAATTTGTATTCAGCCAAGACCATCATGCCCGGTGGTTTGGATTATTGAATTGATTAAAGTCCGACAAACAAGTTCTAATAATTTGACTCAAGTGGTTTAGCCGTTTAGGACATCTTCTTATGTGCATTTTGATATTGAAATTCGAAATTTATGATTAAAGTAATATTGCACATGTTTAAAGTCACTATCTACATTCAACCATAATCATGGATAAAACTTTGTTTTTTTGTTTTTTTTTTTTTTTTTGCATAAGGCATGGATAAATCTTGTAAGTTTATCAAAATGGACCTCAAGAAAAGTTTTGTTTTTTATTTTTGGGTCCAAAAACGCACTTATTGTTCACCATACGTAAAGTGATTTTGATATAGACAAATGTGTCCACACTTCATCGAGTCATGGTATCTCAAATAATTACCATTTACGCCTCTCATGGCTCTATAAAAATGGACGTACGCCTCGCAGTGCAATCACATAAGCCATTTTCCTTCTTGCCCTTACTATCCTAAGCCAAAAGAGCTCTGGTTCTAACCCATCTTCTTTTGTGTGACACAAAAACATGGCCAGCTTGGTCCGGCTAGGTTCTTCACAGCAAACCAATAAGGGTGGCCTGAGCTTGTTTACCTTGTCCGACCATGAGATCTTGAACCAAATTTATACAACCCATGTCCATGATGATGAAAAGTTTGATGTTGAATCTCTTTTCATCATCGTCGAGAACATCCTTAAGCGTGCCACTGTCGTCGTTGACAATATAGTGCTGGTATAGTACCAACTTTTTCTTTTTAAGAAAATGTTTAAAATTTTGGATCTGAATGTTGAAACTTGAAATGCACTAATGGAAACATAATTCCATCTTAATTTTTTTTTTTTTTTTTTTTTTTTTTTACAGTTTTTAATACAGACTTTCAGCTACTTAGTTAGCTAGTTGGTCCTACCATTTCAGTTTAGTTCAGTTAAATTTTTTATTTTTATTTTTCCAGTTCGTTTATTTTTTATGACAAACAATAGTAAGACCATGATATCTCTCTTGTATTTTATGTGGGACTCAAATCTTAAGACACGTTGCTCCAAAAAAAGCCGGACAAGAGGACATTTTCCATTGGACTCAAATTTTCCCATTGTCGTTGAAATGGCTTCAATTATTAGAGAACGTACAGGACATAGAGATGAGAGGAAGTCATTTTCAGTTTGAAGTTTTTGTGTTTAACCATTTTGTTTTTTTGTTTTTTTTTTTGTAATTATAAATATTACATATCTCTTTCTCCTTAAAAAAAAAAAAATTAATAATTTCCACTTCCTAATTACTGGGTATTAACTACAGGGTACCCAAGCAACAGTTGAGCACTTGGAGGAGAAGATCCCAAAAGCAAGTTTTAGTCCACCAATATGTACACTCAAGAATATTTCCTGTGAGGTAATTACTAGTAGTTACACAATTTTTTTTTTTTTTTTTTTTTTTTTTTCATTTTCCCTACTCAAAGTCTCTGATGGGTTTTTATTTTTTTGTGTCACCCACATGAATATTTTTATAATGATGAATATAAAATTTCAGATGCAATGCAAGGCACCTGGGGAAGAAATTGCTCACAAAACGGCACTCTCAATACTCAGCAAATTGTCAAACTATTCCTGGGATGCAAAGGCAGTGTTGACACTTGCAGCTTTTGCTTTGGACTATGGGGAATTCTGGCTGCTTGCCCAGATTCAGTCATCGGACCAACTTGCCAAATCAGTAGGAACATTGAAGAGAGTACCTATCCTCCTAAAGCGCCCAACCCTGCAGAAACATAAGCAAGCACTTATTGAGCTTAACAATGTGATCAAAGCCACACTGGAAGTGATTGAGTGCATCTTTGAGTTAGAGAAGCTATCAAACCATGACATAAAAGATGTACCAGCATTATCAACAGGCGTGGAACATATCCCAGTTGATGTTTATTGGGCTATTGTGACTGTTGTAGCTAGCACCACTCAGTTTTGTTGCCTCATTAACGATGAGTACGTTCTAATCCAAGCCAAAAATACCCTTTTTTTTTTTTTTTTTTAGAATGGAACTTTGTCTTCCATGTTTTAGTTAAATAGTGGTATAAATGATTAAATCTCATTATTTTCAGGGAAAAGAGACCAGAACTATCCCCATTTTCTCAGAAACTCAATATCATTGTCACCAAGCTTAAGAGGCAGATAACAATTATCAGACAACAAATAGGTTAGATTTTTTTGGTTGTTTTACTTGTACAGATATAAATATAAATAAATAAATATATATATATATATATATGCAAGCTTCCTTGCATGCATTGAGTATAATGAGGAAAGATTTTGGTTAAATGCAGAGGAGTCAGAGGCTTACTGGAAGTTGGTAAAGGTTTTTCGAACCCCTACGGAGATCATGGAGGTATTTAAGGGACTGATCTATACCAAGGACAGTGTGCAGCCTCTTATTGATGGTTCTACTAAAAAACCGGTATGCACTAAATCAGAGACTGATTTAAAGGTTTTTTACACTCATTTTTTCATTTACTTGGCAGGAAAAAGAAAGAAAAAAACAAAGAACTTTTTGTTTTTACTAAATAAATAAAGAACTTTTTGATTCCCCATGCACGATGTTAAAAAGTGAGCGAAGATGTTTGTTAAACATTTAAAACTACTCTAAAATTTCGAATTCAGGCTTTGTTTTTTGTTTTTTCGTGAATAAATCAGGCTTTGAAATCACCGCATATATGTCTAGTCTTCTTTTCATAATGTATTTTATCCGAAACCCTTGCACCCATGACCAAACGAAATCAAGGTTCAAATAATTTTACAGTTTCCGGAGTTAATTCCCCTAAAAGACTTCAGATTAAAGGCACTAGCATTAGGGGTATAAACACCCCAGTTGTTATTTTACATTCAAAACTTTAAAAATATTGTTCCATCTGGGTATGGTTCCTAAAAAATTTTAGAACCCGTGAACAGTTAGTTTTTATATATAGAACCAACTGTTAACTTGGATGTAAAAAAATATTATTATTTTATTTGAGAAAGGTGAAGAGAGATAAAAGAAATGAAGGAAAAGAGAGAGAAACATGATTTTATTATTATTATTCTATATTGTAGTTTATTTTATTTTAATGAGTTGTATATAAAAATAGAAACAGTGATGTTGGATGAGTTATAAAATGAAATAGTAAAATAAATAAAGTAAATTTTGTAGTTGTAAAATAGAATTTTTTAGAATCCAGACGAAAATGCACTAAAAGAGTGAAAAAGAAAAAGAAGCTCATGGCCAATATGTGACAACTCAAGGGCACAACACAAGAAACAGAAAAGGGCAGGAGTGGTGTGAGCGAAAATTATTATATTATAGGCTGTGGCTGTAGAGAAATTATAAGAACTAGTGGATAAATGATGTGGTCTATCATTTTACTAAAAAACTTTCAGTTGTTTAAAATTGTTTAAACAGAAATTAATTACTAACTTAACAATTTTAAACAAGTGGAAGTTTTTTAGTGGAATAATGAATAAGTGATATAGTTTATCAAAAACCTCTATAATTTCTCGTGGCTGTGGGGCTCATCATAGGCATGGGCCCGATATTTTTGTGCGAGGTTACCAACTCATAGGTGGTGGGGGTGAGAGTGATAACAAACTCTACATCTTTTGTTACACATTTTTTTTTTTATAAATATTATTTTATTTGGCATATTGTAACTCTCACCTTTGCATAGATTCATCCATTTTTCCTTTATTTTTTTTTATTTCCATAGATTGTTACATTAAAATTGTGGTAAAATTATGATACAAAATGATGTGATCTTAAATTTTTTTTCCGAGAGCAAAACTCAAATGGAAAATAATGTTTGCATAACATTTGATAGGTTTTACAATCTCATTGAGGATTTTTTTTTTGTTATTTTAAGGATTTAGTATTTTTATTTTTTTAATTTTAGGTCATTAATATAAATATATATATATATTTATATATATATATGTATATATTACAAGTATCAATATCCATATACTTCTAAATGTGAAAAGACCATGTCTTTTTTTGTAACGAGAGAAGAAAAAATTCAGAAAAAAGAAAAAAAAGAAAAAAAGAAAAAAAGAGAGAAAGAGAGAAGAAAAAGACAATATCCATTGACTGTTTATTGTTGGCTAATAATAATGCTCATGGACCGTGTCGGGTCACAACTCATACGTGAATAATTAAGTGGGTTCAGTCTACTTTCTCAAAAAAAAAAAAGTGGGTTCAGTCTAGAACAATCGTACGGACTGCCAAAACTTTACGTGGACCGATTTGGTCCATTTGGAATGCCATAATAATAAATGTTGTTTTAGGTTTGGACTTTGGAGTTTGGAATGCCATAATAAATGTTATGAAGAATATTCATTATTTTACCTGACCCATTATTTTATCTAACCATTACATGTGAGTGATAGCCACTCCACTCGGAGTAAAATGTCTAATATATACATTTAGAATATATATTAATTATATATTTTAAGAAAATTTTATAAAAATTATCAAAATAATTATTTTTTATTTAATTTTTATAATAAAAATTTTAAAATAATTTACTAATGTATATATAAGGACACACATTTTACTACAGAATATCACCTAAACCGGATTGCTTTGATTTCCTGTCCGTGAAATTTGGCCTAATAGTAATACGGATACCCCTTTGTTTTTTCTTCAACTTTTTTGGGGGGTATGAAATTTATATATTTTGGCTCCGCGTAAATCAATGAGCACTGTCCTCAATAAATCATATAAAAGTCTATGAAGAGTCAATACATTTCAGCAACCTGTCCTGTCCTTTCAAATTTTCAATTACTAGAAAGAGGAGACGCACATGTGAGAATCTCTTATTTTTTTAATAAAGTTGGATAGAAAGATACAAATGTATGCATGGGTTCTTCAAAAAAGTCTACAAGCTATAGAAGGCTAGAAACACTTTTTCAACCTGCTTGATATCGAGTATCCTGTGCAATTACCCCTTTCACTTCTTGCACACTATTTTTTTTTTTTTTTTTTAATACTAGTATAATCTATTTTATATAATCAGTTATATATGACAGTATCATGTAGACTTGTAATTTTTTTGTCACTACTTTATTGTTTATCATGTAAAACAAAATGTGTATGGAAGTGTGTGATATTAATATATAATATTTTTTTATCTTAAAAAAATAAACCTTAAAAAAATAACAGTCAAAAAAATAAATGTATGAAAGTGTGTGATACTAATAGTACTTTCACGTATATTTTCTTTTATGTCTTTTAAATTATGTGCATCGATGCATCAATTATGCAAAATAGTGCACGGAAAATTAGTGTAAGAAAATATTTTCCTAGATATGATTGTTTGATGTCGGAGTCTATGCTCTTTTACATCATGCATAAAATGGATATTCCATATTAAAGTATGAATATTGTGTGAATCATAATTTTCTTTCTACACTGGCATGGTACTTCGTTTGGACAATGCTCTAATTTCCCCCCCCGCCTTCTTAAAAGAGTGTATGTTTTTAAATATTTAATTATTTTGTAAATTTATGGAGTACTCTTAAAATTTTATCTACTACAAACAAATATAACTAATTTATAATACTTACACTTACCATACCATAAATTGTAGTTTGGCTGAACACAATGTGAAAATCGACAAGTCAAGAGTCATATCTTACATTTCATGTTTGAAATGAAGTGATAACACAAGTTTTTTAACACCTATAATTGTGTGGCACAAACAGGTTAACATTGACGTGTTGAAGAAGAAGAATGTCTTACTGTTCATTTCGAGTCTAGACATTACCGAAGAAGACATTTCAATTCTTAGACCAATTCATGATACTATTAAGAAGGAAGACCAGTATAAGATTGTGTGGATCCCAATTGTGGAGCAATGGACCGAGGAGTTGCAAAAGAAGTTTGAGATCTTGCGGTTTAAGATGCCATGGTATGTGGTGCAGTACTATTCACCAATAGCAGGAATTAGATTCATCAAGGAGAAGTGGCATTTCAAGGGCAAGCCCACCGTTGTGGTGTTGAACCATCAAGGGAAGGTGGAATGCGAGAATGCAATGCACATGATTAGGGTATGGGGAATTAAGGCCTACCCTTTCACTAGCACAGTAGAAGAAACTCTATCTGCTTCAAAGGAATGGATTGGATCCATTGGAACTGGAGTTCATCCAAGTGTTGAGAACTGGGTAAGATCATTTAACCAATCTCTTAATGCACACGTGTGCTCGTGTGCGCACACGCACACGCACACGCATACATACAATCATACATGCACATTTTGAGAAAAGTTTGTAATGTGCATTCGAATAATATTTACATTTGAAATATGTTGTTAAATCAGATTAAGGACCAAAAGTACATCTTTTTCTATGGAGGCAAAGACAACGAGTGGATCCAACAATTTACTAAAAGAGCAACTGCCCTTGCCAATGATCCAGTGATAAAGGAAGCAAGAATTTCCATTGAGTTGCTATGCGTCGGAAAGGGCACCAAAGGAGAAAACAATGCGGGAGTCCTTGGGCGATTTTGGACTGGTATTGAGAGCTTGTTCATTTCCAAGACTCAAAGGAAGACCGAGACAGACGCTGTGTCATTAGAAATCCAGAAATTGCTTTCTTACAAGAATGAGAGTGGGTGGGCTGTGCTCAGCAAAGGTTCAACCGTCGTACTCAGTGGGCATGGGACAACAATTTTGAAGGTCTTGGAGGACTTGGACAAATGGAAGGAGCTTGTGCGTGAAAAGGGCTTCGAAGTCATATTCAGAGAGTACCATAACAAGGTTCTTCACACTGCTCACATTTGTTGCCGAATTGACATTCCAAACACCAGTGGGAAAATACCAGAGAACATGAAATGCCCTGACTGTCCACGCATCATGGAAACATATATCAGCTTCAAGTGTTGCCACATTGATGGTACTGCCAATGGGTTGCATTAAGTGCCTACCTTTTCTTTGGATCACCTAGGGTTGCACTACTAGTACTAAATTAAATAACGTGGTTACGTTGGTAACCTTCTGCTAGTAGCAAAAATGAGATGTGACATGCATGGGGTTTTAATATTCATGTTTTGGTGTGATGTGATCTGATGCCACTTTTGTATTGTACGTTATGACTTGTGTTGTTACCCTCTTCTGGTTTTGTGACTTCTGAGAAGGAATGTGTGTAATCCTGCGGTATGGATGTTGCATTAACAAAAGTAGAATTCTTCTGGTTTTTACATTTTTCTACCATTTCTTTTGCTTTCTTCCAAAGTCTAATTCCTTATATTAAATGCTTCTTTTAGGGGCTGTTTGGATTAAGAGGGAGGGAGGGAGAGCAAAAGAGAGTAGAGTAAAGTTAGTCAAAAATTAGGCTAATTTTTGGCTAATTTTACTCTACTCTCATCTGTTCTCCTTCACTTTCCCTCAATCAACACAAATCATTATGTACTTTAAGATCAAGTCTTACTATGGGTTCTACCACTTTTCACACAATAATAATAATAATAATAATAAAATAAATAAATAAATATTCTTGATGACATGCAGGATTGTCTTGCCTTCACATCATTAATTTTTTTTTAAATAATTGTTTATTTCATGGTTTTAAAAATTGGACTGATGAACGGCTGTACCGATTGAATTGGGAATTAGGCTGTGAATTGGGAATTAGTCATGGAATCGGTCTGGTAAAAACTAACATTTCAACCATAAAAACCATCGGTTCAACCAAAAATGGAACATATTTTTGGTTCTTTGACTATTTTGGTTTTTAAAACTATGGTTTGTTTCTACTTATTCTAGTATTAGGGACATAATTGGCTTACATGACATAATTGTGAGCGGAAATTCAATTGCAACAAGCTCCATAATAAAAAAGTCTATGGATTTAGAGCTGCATATGTCACATTAGTAAGTACTATAGAAGATATTAGTAGATTTAGAGTTATGTCTCTTGTATAAACTTCCATTTTATTATAAGGATTTTGTTTATCTTAGGATTGATAGGTGAAATTCTTCTAGAGTTTTCTTACTGTTGGAAAATTTGTTCCATTGGTTTTGTTTTTTGGATCACCATCATTTGTCCTAGTATGATCTATTCTATGTGACTTAATCAATTGAGAATTATTGCATAATTGGAATAATTAACAACTTAATTGGTTAATCTTGGCACAACTGAGTCCTAAACCATAACATAGTGGAGTGGTTTTTTAACCGTTAGGTATTAATCAAAACTAGCCTCTTAGCACGCGTGAGGCTTTTCTATATTTTGAGTAAGGGTTAATTTAGAGCATTTATTATAATTTGTGATTACTACATTTTCCAATCACCAAAAAAAAAAAAAAAAAAAAAAAATCCTAGAGGTGTGATGAAAAATTATTTCACCACACATAATACTCATCACACCCCCTAGGTTTTTTGTGATTGAAAAATATAGTAATTTCAAATTATAATTTATGCAAATTATTAACTTTTTCCCAAAAAAATAGAAGAGCCTATGAGCACGCGCTCAGAGGCTAGTAATATATAACAAAGATATATGTTAGCACCATTCATATACATATATCACACAAAATTATAATCTGTATTCACTAAGGTTAGGGATATTTATTTTGATGTAAAGACTATTAAATCACAAAATAAAACATACAAAGACTTATATGAATCCTTGATATTCAGCTGCATAAGTTCATTACATAGATGAATGAGTTGTTATGTGCATTATTGTCGAAGCACCTATATCCATTTTCAACCACGCCATCAACCAAAATATAGAAGAAAGAAAAGGAAGATGTGTCTTTAATTGTCTTTGAGAATTTGGCAGAGCAAATCCCAAATCACCCTTCTTAATTTACCAGCAAATCAACTTATAAATAAATTAAAAAGTGAGTTACTAATAATATGGTCTTGGTTGCAAGAAAAAGAATCCTCAACAATTAACGAATAATAAATATTTCAAATTTCCATTCATTTTCCAAGGTTCCCAGTCACCTAAAAACAACATAAATCCAAATTTCCAAAAAATAAAAAGAGAGTATTTTAATGCAATAAAAAAATTAAAGATATTAAAAATTGGAAACAAATTTAGTGAAGTTTTGAATAAAAAAAAAAGGAAAAGAAAATAGTTGAAAAATATGTGAAGGGAGTTTTTCATTTCAATCCTATAAATTATCTCTAAGTGTACCATTCTGTTGAATCCTAGTGCTGACTTTTTGTTTGAATTTTTTTCTACAACAGCAGAAACTTTTACTAAATTAAAGAAATTGTTAGGATTTTCACTTTTAAAAAATCCATTCTTATTTATGTTTAACCAACAAATATTTTTTGAAAGTATATTGTGGGGGGTAAAAGACCTGGAGGCCCATGTGAATGTCTACATTTGGGCTAAGGGCCCAGCCAAAGGAAGACCCCTCCTTGGCCATGAGGAGAATCCTTCTCGGCATGGATATAGCCGAGGACAAAGGAGGCAACCTGCCACTAGTGGTGACACTCCATATCGTACCACGGAGCAAGAAAAGTAATAAAGCAGAAAAGGACAATGGAGAAAAGGGAAGTGTCTAGAGAAAAGGCTACCATTATTGCGTCCATTGCCTTGTGCCTGACATGACCATACTTCCCTGTCCTTACAACCACTCCCAATGACTGGAGGGAAGGGCGGATGGGACAAGTACCTACCCTAGGGACCCCATTCAGGAGGAAGAAATCTACTATAAAAAGAGAAAAGAGAGAGACAAAGGGAGGGGGGGAGACCTCCCAACATACAAGAAGCACCAAAAGGAGCTCCCGGAACCGTACTGAGGACCAATTCTCTCAGATGAACTCAATCCATCTCAACTTTATCGAGTAAAACACCGTGATAACCTTTGTCCATACACCAAAGCCTAACTCTTTGGCCTACTCTCTAAAAATTCATTGTACCGGGCTTACTAGTCTAAGGTCCCACGCATTATGGGTCGGACCAGAAAAATCAGACCCTACAATTGGCGCCATCTGTGGGAAGAGTTTGTGCATTGGCGAATATGATGGTTAATCACGGTCAAGCTCCTATCAACAAGAGTCCCTCGAGAGGACCATTTTGGCGATGGTGCGAGCTGTGCGAAAGCCCCCGATCATTTCCAGGAACACACCATCATTATCATAGCTCAACCTCCATTTAGAGTCACGCTTCGAAGTGTTCATTATGCAGGGAGGATCGCTAGATAGAGCGCAGTTCAAGGGGCTTCGGACGTCAGATATGTGCCCCCATGCACTTGTCAAGGGGCTAACTCTTGAGAACCCTAGTAATTCGATTCGCTGAATTCCCTACGAAGAAGGAAGCTGAGGGCTAAATCGAAATCTTTTGAAGTGCTAGACAGAATCAAGGTCTTGCATGGTTCTCAGATTTAAATCTATGGGGAAACTAGACACTTTAAGAAAGGCCTAAGTGCTAGACAGAACTAAGGTCTTGCATGGTCCTCGAACTCAAACCTATGGGAAAACTAGAAAGTTCAAGAAATGCCACAGTACTAGACAGAACCAAGGTCTTACATGTTCCTTGAACTCAAACCTATGGGGAAACTAGACACTTTAAGAAAGGCCTCAGTGCTAGATGGAACTAAGGTCTTGCATGACTCTCGGACTCAAACCTATGGGGAAACTAGACACTTCAAGAAAGGCCTAAGTGCTAGACAGAACCAAGATCTTGCATGGTCCTTGGACTCAAACCTATGGGGAAACTAGATACTTCAAGAAAGGCCTAAGTGCTAGACAGAACTAAGGTGTTGCATGGTCCTCGGACTCAAACCTATGGGAAAACTAGACACTTCAAGAAAGGCCTTAGTACTAGACAGAACCAAGATCTTGCATGGTCCTTGGACTCAAACCTATGGAAAAACTAGACACTTCAAGAAAGGCATAAGTGCTAGACAGAATTAAGGTCTTGCATGATCCTCGAACTCAAACGTATAGGGAAACAAACACTTCAAGAAAGGCCTCAGTGCTAGACGGAACCAAGGTCTTGCATGGTCGTTGGACTCAAGCCTATGGGAAAACTAAAAACTTCAAGAAAGGCCTAAGTGCTAGACAGAACTAAGGTCTTGCATGGTCCTCGGACTCAAACCTATGGGGAAATTAGACATTTCAAGAAAGGCCTAAGTGCTAGACAGAACCAAGGTCTTGCATGGTCCTCGGACTCAAACCTATGGGGAAACTAGACACTTCAAGAAATGCCTCGGTGCTAGACTGAACCAAGGTCTTGCATGGTCCTCGGACTTAAACCTATGGGGAAACTAGACACTTCAAGAAATGCCTCAGTGCTAGACAAAATTAAGGTCTTGCATGGTTCTCGGACTCAAACCTACGAGAAACTAGCAATTTCAAGAAAGGCCTAAGTCCTAGGCGGAATGGAGGTCTTGCATGGTCTTCGGACTTCTAGTTTTAGGGAAACTAACACATAATGGTGCCTTTTTGAGTGTTTAGACCAGGTACAGTCATGCCTCGGCCCTTGGACCAGACACCTAAAACAAGTTAAAGCTATGAATATAATTGGAAATGGGGAAAAGAGCCCTAGTACCCAGCGACCCCCTCGGTGAATTTATTTTAGATTACACGTCCTCAGGCGGTCACCCCATTCGTAATACAGAACGTGCGGCGGTTATTCCGGTTAGTCTTATATAGTTAACCTATTTAAAGTCGGCATTGTTGTGTCCGTTAGTTTCGATAAGTTCAAAGTTTTACCAACAAGGGTATCGGTTCTAAGTACGGTTCGAAAGAAAAGGTACCAGCACATCCATTCGCAAAATAATTATTGCAGGAAAGAAATGATACCTAAAATGAGATAAAATCATCTTTTATTAGATAAAGAGATAGTACAATATACATAAAAGGGCTTAGAAAAGCCTATATCATAAGCTAACTAAAAAAAAAAAAAAAAAGAGGGGTACACGGGAACGATATATCCTTCAATTTTGCTCCAGCAACAATTGAGCAAGTATGGATGGCAACGGCAGGGGGAGAGAAGAAGAAGCTGAGGCACCTGGTCCACAACCTTGCTCCAACAGCAACTAAGCAAGTCTGGATGGCATAAGTGATGGAAGAGAGGAAGAAGCGAGGATGTCAAATCCCCATACTCGCTCTAGCAGCAATCGAGCAAGTATCGTTCTAGCAGTAATCGAGCAAGTATGGATGGTACCAGCGATGAGAAGTCCAAGCCTTCACGTGCATAACACACGGCGCCAGATGGAAGTCCCAGTGTTGTCGCACAAAAAATATGACATGACCTCCACCTACTTCGGATTTTGGCTGAAGGAAGAAGAGGCTCCTTTCTTGTCCTATCGAGGGGAAGAAATATATTTAGCCTTTGTCTCCCTTGCCCTGATCAAGTCATTATGAATCTCAGAGACACCCAGGGCTTATGAAGAGGGTTTGGCTCCTTCACCCTCGCCCTAACCATGACCATTTCACTCCTTAAATTTCAGTCACTCTCACAGTAGGGATTTTGGGAACATGTGGAGAGTTAGAAGCCTAAGAAAAACTCAAAGGTTTGCGAATAAAGGGGAGTGATCTCCCACTGTGCGTCTTATATAGGGGGCAAATCTGGTAGCAATCACTTCACCCAAATCCCTAAGAAGGAATTACAAACGAGATAAATCTCGCTCAATTTCCAAGATAAACATCAACCGTTTGATTTATATCGCCTCGTAAAGAGACCCTAATTAAAGCACGCCTCATGTACCAAAACGACGGGAACGTGACTTGGATAGACTAAAAGAATGTCTCACCACCAGGAACGCGCCTCAGGCAAACAAAGAGGCTTTAGCATTAATGGAGGGTAAGACTTGGCAAGCCGTGACATACACCCAATGTCACCAAAACCCTCCTCTCCATCCGAGGATTCGGACAACATGATTTTGAGGGGCTATTATGGGAGGTAAAAGACCCAAAGGCCTATGTGAATGTTTACATTTGGGCCAAGGGCCCAGCCCAAGGAAAGACCCCTCCTCTGCATGGATATAGCCGAGGACAAAAAAGGCAATCTGCCACTAGTGGTGACACTCCATATCGTACCACGGAGCAAAAAAAGTAATAAAGTAGAAAAGGATAATGGAGAAAAGGGAAGTGTCTAAGGAAAAGGATGACATTATTGCATCCATTGCCTTGTGCCTGACATGGCCATATTTCCCTGTCCTTACAATTACTCCCAACGACTGGAGGGAAGGGCGGATGGGACAAGTACCTACCCTAGGAACCCCATTCAGGAGGAAGAAATCTACTATAAAAAGAGAAAAGAGAGAGACAGGGGGAGGGGGGGAGACCCCCCAACATACAAGAAGCACCAAAAAGAGCTCCCGAAACCATGCCGATGACCAATTCTCTCAGATGAACTCAATCCATCTCAACTTGATCGATTAAAACACCGTGATAACCTTTGTTCATACATCAAAGCCTAGCTCTTTGGCCCACTCTCTACAAATTCATTGTACCGGGCTCACTGATCTAAGATCCCACGCATCTTGAGTTGGACCAGAAAAATTGGACCCTACATATATTTTTATGGATAAAAAATAAACTAAGTATTAAAACCCTTCAAGAACAAATTTGAACCATTTTCACCCTACATAGAATCATAGATAGAAAAATTACCAATCCATTAAAGCTACAAAATTTGAAAACACAAATTCAAACTATACCTGATCTGCTCGTCTTACTATTTGTTCTCAAACTTGGGTTGCTTCAAAAGGTTCCTTTACACCTACAAACTCACAAAAGAAAAGAAAATGAATATGAAAACCAAATCATTTATGGAGATCGAAAAGCAAAACTACGTATTTAAGTTGAATTCAATTGATGATAAATGAAATGAATAATCAAATCCAATAGAGTTAAATAGACAAACCTAAGAACCTCACAACTTTATACTTTTTGGGAAACAAAGGAGCAGAGAAAATAAAAAATCTAATACTTGAATCTCACATGTGTTACCCAATTTTAGTTTTGATTGGTGAAAAATATTGGGAGTTATTGATTGCTTGAATTTTGAAATTTCAAAGAATTTTTTTGAAAGAGAGGTAACTACCATGTACATGTTTATTGGTGAGAAGTCAAGAGACAAATGAGGATTAGAAAGTGACAATTTTGTGTGTGTGTATTGGAAGTTCTAATATGTAGTAAAAGGGAATTTTTTTTTTTTTTTTTTGGGTAATTGAGAAAGTGGAAAACGTGGTTAGCAATTGTTGTGATAATTATATAAGTTTTCTGCTAATAAAAAAATAATTGCATAAGTTTATCTCTTAAAAGTTTGAATTTAGTTTACAATTTGTTGAAAGAGGGAAAAAAAAATTTTGAATTTCGTAATTGGATAAGTGGAAAATGTGGTTGGCAAATTAAAATCATTTTTTTAGGAGTAAAACAATAAAACGTGATTAATCGGCTGTAAAAAGCAAGGAAAATTTGGTTGGTAATTGAAAATTGCAAAACGTTGTTGACACTTGACATAATAATATCAGTTTTTAAGAGTAAAACATGGGTCCATTAGCTAGAGTAAAACATGGGAAAACATGGGATAATTCATATCCATTTTTCTATTTTAAAAATAAATAAATAAATGAACGTATAGTTGCTTTGAAGAAATAGGTTACTGGAAGAGTGTTCCTATTTTGTTGGCAATATTTTAGTGCAAGTTAGACATGTATTTTTACCAGACTATCCTTTAATTTTGTCTCTACTTAAACCTAAGGTTGTAGGGGTATTTTTTGAGTAAATGTTAAGAATTTGCATATATTATAAATTGGGATTACTTTTTAATTACAAAAATACCTAGGAGTGTGATGAGTGTCATGCATTTGTACCAAATATTAAAATTATTAACCTTTCTCCATGCATAACACTCATCACACTCCTTGATATTTTTGTAATTAAAAAAAAATAGTAATCCCAATTTATAATATATGCAAATTATTAACATTTACTCTCAAAGGCTAGGGTTTTTTCTTTTTTTTTAATCATAAAAGGTAGCCACTTAGTCATAATATGTAGCCATTAAGTATGCATCCATAACAAAAGTTTCAAATGCCTAAAAAAAATTAAATAGTTTTAATTTAAATAATTTAATAAGATTGTGATTATGGGAAGTCTCTCACAAGAGCAATAATATCATTTAATTTTTTAAATTTATTTTCTTGAAAAAAATGAAAAGAAGTTATAGTGAAAGGCACAAAAATTGTTAGGGATAATTAATTAATTTCATATGGAGGAGATGCGATTGAGAAAAATAAAGCTAAACTGTACATTAATATTTCAAAAAACAATAAATTGAATCCAACATATAATTACACAAATTGATAAATATAGGCATATGTAGGATAAATATTTTTTTCTTATATACAAAAAAGAGTCATTAACAACCACCTGATAGATGACCACCACTTTATGTGAGTTTGGAATCATACAATAGTTTTTGTAAAGTGTCTCACCCAAACTCATCCAATGTGCCCACTATGCAATTCAACAAAATTGTTGATACGTCACCCTAAAAAAAGACCCAAAAAAAAAAGTAAGAACTAAATATAACTACTTTCACTAAGTAATCTATACACATATTAATTATATTGCAATCTTATCCAAATTGAACCGTTTGTCAAATTTAGTACTATTTTTTTCATTGATTAAGATCGCAATATAATTAATATGTTCATATTTTTTGGTTAATAGTAGAGTAATACAGTTTAATACTTGTCCAAATTGCACAGTTATTTTTTTAAAAAAAGGGTCATATTGTAATCAAAGTTTTTTTTTTTTTTTTTTAAACAAAGTTCTACATACTGCAATATTGTATTCAAAGAAAAGTAATAAATATTCCACTTCTTTAAGGTAATGAGTAAGCTTTAACGAATAAATGCATATCATATAGAAAGAAAAAAAGAAAAAAAAGAGATAATGATAAGGAAATATGAAAATAAAGAAAAACACTTCAAAGTCATTATAATTATAGTAAGGATTAACAAAAGTAACCTTTGATGACGTCGATTACCGTCACCAATGGGTCACACCGTACTCGCGACTCGAATTGAACCTGCACGACGAAACAAACTAAAGAATCCTTCAGAGAGCACCGGTGTGGTGCCGGCCAAAGACTCTCCGACGGTCAAGTTAGACTTCCTCTGTTTTACTTAGTGCGTTAGAGAGGGTTCATAAAAGCATACCTCGATTTCTGTGGGTATTACGCCTTTTATAGTGATAAGGGGTTGACTTTCCCTTTTTGGTTCTCACATCTTTTCAATGTGGGACTCTATTCCCAATTCTTCCAAACGTGGTGAGCAAGGATTCTCATTACCGGATCATGGGCCCTTGCTGCGTCAGTAGTGATGGGCCTCCAAAGCTGGGACCATACCTACGCAGGCCCAAGAGACCCAATCCGTCAGGCCCATTAAGGTAAGCCCACCATACCCAATATTTTATCATCTTCAGTTGCCCCCTTCACCCCGATGATCCGTCACCTTTAAGGTCAAAGGATCAGTGGGGTGACGGTCCTTACATATGGATATGACGGATTCATGCAAAGTAGAACGACGGTCCTAGCTGGATCATCCCGTCAAAGGAAGAATCATCCAGTTGACGGATACATGGCAGGTACAAATCTGTTGGTACGTACTGACAGGTTGTCAGCATTTATTAAGCATGCCACGTGTCACTCTCTGAATGGTCGTTGTATAGGATCGAAGCGTCGCTTCGTCTTCCGTGCACTTCCTATATATATAAGGCGCCTCACTCTTTCATTTTTCAATTTTCACTCAGAAAACACTTGTCAGAGCGAAGCCGTCAACCCTGTCAGAGCAAAGCCGTCAACCTTATCTGTGCAATCCGTCGAGGGCGAATACTCGCTGATTACACCAACCGTCACCTGTCCTCTGCTAAGTTTGGTAAGTGCTTCTAATTTACTATAGTCAAGTTACATTCTCTTCCATGCATTGTTGTTAGGCTTTCCATACCCGTCAACACTTTCAAACCCGTCGGTCTTAGGTTTTATTGTCAATTGTAGGAAATGTCTAGTGCGTCAAGTAACCAGTCGGTGGTTCGTGATGGGACGGAATACGAGGATGTATACCCGTCCGGTCATAAAGACCAAGAGAGCCCCGGCGAAAGTAGGAGTCCGTCTGCCTCCTCTTCATCCTCAACAAATGAGGATGTGGAGATAGTCGAAGTAGAGGGTTCCGATGATGACGGGGATCAACAACTGGAGTCCGTTGTAGGCGCTGATGGACTAAGGCAGTTCCTCATGTTGCCAGAGTGGACTGTTCATAGGTTTACATCCGTCATCAGGGAGAGACATTTCAGCACCTTCAGGACCAACTTCCAAATCCCAGACTATGTCTCCATCCGTCTACCGTATGTGTCGGAGAAGTGTTATTACGAAGGGGTAGACGGTGTAGGAGTGTACGAACAGGCATTGAAGGCTGGACTTCGATTCCCGCTTTCTACCCTTCATAGGGAACTCTTGCAGTATCTGGGGTTGTCCGTCACCCAGATATCCCCTAACGCCTGGAGGGTCTTCATAGCCATGGAGATTCTCTACGGTGCAATGTCAAACGGGGAAAGGAAATTGACGGTCCGTGAATTTCTTCACTGTTACCGTCCAGACGAGATTTCTGGATCGAGGGGGATGTACAGTTTTGCCAGTCGGAGCCCCTTGTTGAAGGTGATCTTTGAGACCCCAGACTCAAATAGAGACTGGAAGAGTCGGTACTTCTTCCTGGAGGGTGATAGATGGATGAACCATCCAGGGGAGACGGAGTTCATGCCCGTCGACACAACTTGGGCAGTTATAAATCAGACACGTATGCATCCGTCTAAATTTTGTGTTGCTTTTCATATCCGTCCAGTTATATGTGTATATCTTGATCATCTTTCTTTGCAGGTAGACGGCGCCCACAAGTCAGCCTCGAGGAGTTTAGCTTCCTTGAAAAGGTTTGCAAGAAGACTACGCCGGAGGAAAGGACTTGGGCGAAGTTGGTGAACCCGAGGACCATACATTGGTACTGCGACGGTCCTGAGCCCACCCAAGAAGCGATAAGATACGACGAGCGAGTTCACAAACGTAAGCCCGTCAACTTTACTTTGTCATTTACTTTGCTTTATTTTGTTTTAATTTCATCCGTCATTATTTGCAGAGATGGATGACGCAAAGAGGAGGGCTTTGATCAAGTCCCAAGCCGTCAAAAAGAGGGAATCCGGCGAGGAGGTTCCTAAGGCATCAGCTTCAATCCCTAAAAGGAAACTGACGACAAAATCCGACCGTCCCTTTAAGCAACCAAAGGTCTCTCTTGAACCTGTGGTTGGCTTAATGGCTGAGGGTAACAAGGCCGTCACCCCAGCGAAGCAGGGGAAGGGCAAAGGATTGATGGCGGTCCCAGACGGTAAGCAAGAGAGACCCCCTTCCCTTCTTCGTGATGACTCCAAGTATGCATTGGAGAAACTGTCGTCCATCATCACGGCAGAAGACTATGAAGACCTGGGAAACCATTCGACGGAGGCCATGGGGGAGACGGGCCTCTTCGCCGTCGCTCAGGTTGGTTATGTTTGTCAAACAAGTTTTTGTTTTTCATTCTTCCTGTTACTTACATTATGTGACGGTCTCTTTTCTACTTGCAGTCCTTGGTCATGATGAAGGGACTACTTGACCGGTGTCTCAACCGTGAGAGTAGCTTGGACCGGGTGCGCGCGAAGGCGCAGCAGACGGAGGAAGAGCTCGGACAACTTCAGAGATGGAGGTCTAAGATGGTGAAGAAGCTGGAGCTTTCTGAGCAGGCGAGGAAGGAGCTTGAGGAGAAGACGGCCACTTCGCTGATGGTCATAGAGAACAAAGAAGCTGAGATAAAACAACTCAAAGAAGAGATCTGTCAGGCTAAAGTGGCAGCCGTCGAGGAGTACCGATGCTCGGAGTCCTGTTTGGGCGAGCTGTCGGACTCCTTCCTCCAAGGATTCGATGATTCCCTCCGTCAAGTCAAGAAGGCTTATCCGGAGCTGGACTTGACAATGGTCAAACTTGAGGACCAAGCCCAGACTTCTGCCCTCCCCGTCGCCTCCGAAAATACGGAGGACCTTTTTGGAGACGGTGCTGCTCAGGGAGACGGAGAGTCCGCCCCGTCGAAGGATGTCCCAGATGTTGAAGAAAAGAAAGATTGATGCATATGTACTTTATTTTGTGAACAATCCGTCTTTCTTTTTTATTCATTTTTTAAGACAAACCGTCCCCTTTTTTTTTGTATTGAACATTTGCCTTTGGGGCTTTTGGCTTAAAAGTTCACATGCTTTTTATAATTGTTTGGTGCTCTGTTTAAAACTCCGTCTACCTTCTTGAGGGATTATTTTTGTGAGAATATTTGTTAATCTGTGATTATCCGTCCACATTGCAGACTTGTTATCTTGTGTTGATTGAGCTTTTACATCGGTGAGGATTTTCCTTCTCCGTCTGTTTTGAGGGGTTTATTATGCGGACCGTCCACTTTGTGGCGTTGTTCATCACTTTTAAATATATCGCGTATTTAACGGACTTGTAGATAATTTTAACGTAGCCAGTATACGTCCACTTTGCGAAAACGTCCATCTATTGTATCCGTCCACCTTGGGACTTTATTTCATGTATTTCAACATCTTAGTGATCTGTCCACTTTGTGGACTAATTGCATCACCTTTGTGATCCGTCCACTTTGTGGACCTATGTCACATCACCTAAGTAGTCCGTCCACCTTGGAGGACTTATGTTTCATCACCTTAGTGATCCGTCCACTTTGTGGACTCATATTTCATCACTTTAGTGATCCGTCCACTTTGTGGACTTTTGTTTCATCACCTTAGCGATCTGTCCACTTTGTGGACTTATGTTTCACTACCTTAGTGATCCGTCCACTTGGTGGACTCATATTTCATCACCTTAGTGATCCGTCCACTTTGTGGACTTTTGTTTCATCACCTTAGCGATCTGTCCACTTTGTGGACTTATGTTTCACTACCTTAGTGATCCGTCCACTTGGTGGACTCATATTTCATCACCTTAGTGATCCGTCCACTTTGTGGACTTTTGTTTCATCACCTTAGCGATCCGTCCACTTTGTGGACTTTTGTTTCATCACCTTAGTGATCCGTCCACTTTGTGGACTTGTTTCATCACCTTAGTGATCCGTCCACTTTGTGGACTTTTGTTTCATCACCTTAGTGATCCGTCCACTTTGTGGACTTGTTTCATCACCTTAGTGATCCGTCCACTTTGTGGACTTGTTTCATCACCTTAGTGATCCGTCCACTTTGTGGACTTTTGTTTTATCACCTTAGTGATCCGTCCACTTTGTGGACTTTTGTTTTATCACCTTAGTGATCCGTCCACTTTGTGGACTTTTGTTTCATCACCTTAGTGATCCGTCCACTTTGTGGACTCAGGGTGATCGTCCCTGTAGGACGATCCGTCCATCTTGTGGACTTCATATTGTATCCGTCCATCTTGTGGACTTATGGTTATCATCCATGTAGGATGATCCGTCCACCTTGTGGACGTAGTGGGATCGTCCCTGTAGGATAATCCGTCCATCTTGCGGACTTCTATCGTTTCCGTTAACTTTTGTGGGCAATTGCAATGACATACATTCAAGTAGAAGATCAAAAATTGCATCTGATTGTAGAATGCGTAAAGGAAAAGTGCCTGCCCCCTTGGGCTTAAAAAAGGCACGACAATATTGTAGCAAAAATAGTTAAACAGTGCCAATAAAAGTTAATAATTCCCAAAAAGTCTTAAAAGAGAAACTGGTTGTCGTGTCGCTATCACTGGTAGTATTTCCTCAAGTGCTCGGCATTCCACGGATGTGGTAGCTTTTCTCCGTCTATTGTCTCCAGGTGGTATGTCCCTTTCCTTTTCCACGACGTAACTCTGTAGGGTCCTTCCCAGTTGGGGCCGAGTTTTCCTTGTGTAGGGTCTCTAGTTGTACCCATGACCCTCCTGAGTACGAGGTCTCCAACTTGGAAGCTTCTTTGTCGGACCCGGGAGTTGAAATGTTTGGACATGCGATCCTGGTATCTAGCGATCCTCTGTTCTGCTTCCGACCTGACCTCGTCTATAAGGTCCAGCTGTAGCCTCATGGATTCGTCATTCCTTCCCTCGTCGTGGTTGTGAACCCTGTAGCTCGTGAGCCCAACTTCCGCTGGGATGACTGCCTCGCTCCCGTAGGTCAGTCGAAACGGTGTCTCTCCTGTCGGAGTCCTCGCCGTTGTCCTATATGCCCACAGTATGCTTGGCAGTTCTTCTGGCCATATGCCCTTTGCCCCCTCGAGCCGAGTTTTGATAATCTTTAGCAAGGATCGGTTTGTGACCTCAACCTGACCGTTAGCCTGAGGATGGGCGGGGGATGAGTAGTGGTTTTTTATTCCTAGTTGTGAGCAGAAATCACGGAAGGGGCCGTTATCGAACTGCCTCCCGTTATCTGAGACAAGGACTCTAGGAATACCAAACCTACATACTATGTTCCGCCAGACAAAACTTCTAATGTTCTTTTCTGTAATGGTGGCCAAGGCTTCCGCTTCTACCCATTTCGTGAAGTAGTCAATGCCCACTACCAAGAACTTTAGCTGCCTTATCGCCGTTGGGAAAGGTCCCATGATGTCCAGTCCCCACTGAGCGAACGGCCATGGAGCCGTTATGGGGGTCAGCTCTTCAGCTGGCTGTCCGATAAAATTGCTGAACCTCTGGCATTTGTCGCATCTTTTAACATAGGACTCAGCATCCTTTTGCATGGTCGGCCAGTAATAACCAGCTCGTAACAGCTTGTGCACCAACGACCGCGATCCAGAATGGTTCCCGCATATTCCTTCGTGTACTTCCCTCATCACGTAGTCTGCCTCTTCAATCCCGAGACATCTTAGGTAAGGACGGGAGAAACCTCTCTTGTAAAGAATGTCTTTTATCAAGACGAACCTTGCCGCTCGGACTTTTAGCTTTCTCGCTGCCTCCTTCTCCTCAGGCAATATCCCGTCCTTTAAGTATGAAGCTATCGGCGTAGTCCAGTTTCTTTCGGAGCGTATCTCCTGCATGTTGTCGGGGTCTATTAGCGGAAAGATTTGAACAAAGGGAAGTACATTACCCAGTGTTATCATGTGTTCTGCTGAAGCGGCTTTGGCTAGCCGATCAGCGAGCTCGTTGTCTCCCCTGGGGATCTGGACGAACGTTGCTTTTATCCCGTCGACTCTAGCCCTCACTTGATCGAGATATCTCTTCAACCTTTCCCCTTTGCATTCATAATCTCCGTTTACTTGATTGGTCACGACTTGAGAGTCGCAATGCACGACCACACTTTCAGCTCCGGCGGCTTTGGCTAGGTCGAGTCCTGCTGCTACCGCTTCGTATTCTGCTTCATTGTTGGTAATGGGGAAGTCGAGACGGACCATACATTCAATCTTGTCTCCTTCAGGTGACAGCAATACTATGCCGGCTCCTCCAACTCGCTTATTGGATGATCCGTCGGTGTAGATGTTCCACTGAGGGGGTTCTTCTGCCCCCTTGTCCGCGTCATGCGTAAACTCAGCTATGAAGTCGGCTACAGCTTGTCCTTTGATGGCCACACGTGGACGATACTTGATGTCAAACTCACTCAATTCTATTGCCCACAGCGTCAGTCGACCTGCGGCCTCAGGATTACTTAGTGCCCTTCGCAAGGGCTTGTCGGTCACTACGTTCACGGTATGGGCTTGAAAGTAGGGCTTGAGCTTGCGAGCCGCCGTGACCAACGCAAAAGCGAGTTTCTCCATAGGTTGGTATCTTTCCTCGGCACCGCGGAGCGCCCGGCTGGCGTAGTACACGGGCTTCTGTGCCCTGTCCTCCTCTCTGATTAAGGCAGCGCTGACGGCCACCGGGGAGACGGCCAAATAGAGGAAGAGCTCTTCACCTGGTTGCGAGGGGCTCAGTAGAGGTGGTGAAGATAGATAGGTTTTTAACTCCTCGAATGCTCGTTGACACTCGTCCGTCCACTCGAATGACTTTTTCAATGTTCGGAAGAAAGGTAAACATTTGTCCGTCGCTCTCGACACGAATCTATTTAATGCCGCTACCTTGCCGTTAAGGCTCTGTACTTCCTTCACGTTTCTCGGGGGGGCCATCTCCATTATGGCTCGGATTTTGTCCGGGTTAGCTTCAATCCCCCTTTGAGATACCATGAATCCTAGGAATTTTCCTGCCGTTACACCAAACGCGCACTTTCCTGGATTGAGCTTCATGTTGTAGGATCGGAGTGTGCCGAATGTTTCCTTGAGATCTTCCAAATGGTCTTCCTCCTTCCGGCTTTTCACCAGCATGTCGTCGACATAAACTTGGACGTTCCTCCCGATTTGCTGTGCGAACATCTTGTTCATTAGTCTCTGGTATGTTGCCCCTGCATTCTTCAGACCGAATGGCATTACTTTGTAACAGAAGAGACCTTGACTGGTTACAAACGAAGTCTTCTCCTGGTCGTCCTCGTGCATGCGGATCTGGTTATAACCCGAGAAAGCATCCATGAAGCTTAGCAATTGGTGTTGAGCTGTCGAGTCCACTAGTATGTCGACCCTTGGGAGGGGGTAGCTATCTTTGGGGCATGCTTTGTTAAGATCGGTGAAGTCCACGCACATCCGCCATTTGCCACTCGTTTTCTTCACCATTACCACATTCGCCAGCCAATCGGGGTAGTAGACTTCCCTGATAAAGCTTGCATCTTGGAGTTTGCGGACCTCTTCCGCTATTGCTTGGTCTCGCTCCGGGGCGAATACTCTCTTCTTTTGTCGGACGGGTGGGAACGAGGGCAACACATTCAACTTATGTACCATGACCGAGGGATCGATTCCTGGCATATCGTCATGGCTCCAAGCGAACACATCCTTATTGCTCCTCAAGAAAGCTACGAGCTCTTGACGGATTGCGGGTTTGACAAGCGTTCCGATCCTGGTAGTTCGATCTGAATTGGAACTGTCGAGAACTATCTCCTCTAGCTTCTCAGTAGGTTCTGCCGTCGTTCGGTGTTCTTCTATGTTCAAGGCCTGGATCTGGTCTTCCACCTCCATCATAGCTACGTAGCATTCTCGTGCGGCAATTTGGCTTCCGCGTAGCTCTCCTACCCCATACTCCGTTGGGAACTTGATCATCAGGTGGTATGTTGATGTTGCCGCCTTCCACGAGTTGAGAGTGGGCCGTCCAATAATAGCATTGTAGGCTGACGAGCAATCGACCACCAGGAATGTTACGTCCTTAGTGATTTGTTGGGGGTAGTCTCCTACCGTCACCGGTAACGTGACGGCGCCCAAAGGGAATATCCTACTCCCCCCGAAGCCAACGAGCGGGGCGTTTGTCGGTATTAGCAGTTCTCTATCAATCCTCATTTGTTGGAATGCCGGATAATACATGATGTCGGCCGAACTACCGTTGTCGACCAACACCCGGTGGATGTTGTAGTCGCCTGCCCGCAAGGTGACGACGAGTGCATCGTCGTGTGGGTGGTGTAGGCGTCTTGCATCCTCCTCCGAGAACCCGATAATGGGGCCTTCCCTTCTAGCCATCTTTGGTACCGTGCCCGCCAGCTGGACATTCTGTACCATCCGAAGGTACGTTTTGCGAGCCTTTTTGGACGATCCGGCCGCAGTTGTTCCTCCAATTATCATCCTTATGTCCCCTATTGGGGGCCTTGGCCGCTCGTTTTCTCGACGGGGGTGTTGTTCTTGTTGGGGTTGATCCATTCTTTCCTTGCTGACGAACTTCTTCAGCTTTCCTTGTCGGATAAGGTTTTCGATTTGTTGTTTCAAGTCGTAACAATCGGCAGTGTCGTGACCATGGTCACGGTGGAAGCGGCAATATTTGTCTCTTGACCTTTTGTTGGGATCACTCTTCAGCTTTCCCGGAAACGTCAGGGATCCTTCGTCCTTAATCTGCATTAGGACTTGGTCTATCGGAGCGGTCAACGGGGTGAAACTTGTGAACCTTCCACCCATGGGTTTTGGACGTCTCTCGTCCCTTCGATCTCCCATCCGTCCTTTTTTTCGCCCCTGGTCCTGTCGGGGATCCTCTTGTCTGTCTCTTTTCTTCGGTCTGTCTTCTCTTGCGAGTAGAGCGTCTTCAGCGTTCATATACTTGGTGGCCCTGTAAAGCACCTCCGACATTGTCTTTGGGTCGTTTTTGTATAGGGAGAACAAAAACTTACCCCCCTTCAGCCCGTTTGTGAACGCGGCCACCAATATTTTGTCGTCGGCTTCGTCGATCGTGAGCGCTTCTTTATTGAAGCGTGATATGTAGGCCCGTAACGTCTCCTCCTCTCTCTGCTTGATGTTCATCAGACAAGCCGTGGATTTCTTGTACCGATGTCCTCCAATGAAGTGTGTAGTGAACTGAGCGCTCAGCTCTCTGAAGGTGCCGATGGAGTTTGGTGTCAGGCGGCTGAACCAAATCCTTGCCGCGCCCTTCAGGGTTGTAGGGAATGCCCTACACATAATTGCGTCCGCCACTCCCTGGAGGTGCATCAGGGTCTTGAAGGTCTCTAGGTGATCGAGGGGGTCCTTGACTCCGTCATAACTGTCCATGCTCGGCATGCGGAACTTACTCGGCAGGGGGAAGGAGTTGACGGACGCCGTAAATGGCGAGTCAGTCCGGTTGACAAGGTCGTCAAGATCGCTGGACACTCGCCCCTTGAGAGCGTTCATCAGGACTTCCATCTGTTCCTTCATCGCCTGCATCTCTGCGATGATGGGTTGTGGAGCTGTGTCCGTCACTGAGGGGATGCTAGCGTCCCGTCGCACTTGTTTGCTCGGTGCGTTGCTCTCCTGCGGTCCGTCATTATTTCTCCTCTCCGCACTGTTCCCTTCTTGATCTCCCTGGCTATTCACGGCTGCACTCTTTTGATTCAGCTGTTCCGTCAGGTCGTGGTTTTGTTTGGTGAGGCGCTCCACAGCTGCGGCGAGCGTCTTGACCTGTCTCTCAAGGGCAGTCGTAGGAGCTTCTTCTTGGACGTCATTTGTGGTTGCCATCGAGCGCGTGAGTACCATGTAACTCCTTTATCTAGGAAATGTTACCGTACCCGGTCGTCGAATTCCCACAGACGGCGCCAACTGATGACGTCGATTACCGTCACCAATGGGTCACACCGTACTCGCGACTCGAATTGAACCTGCACGACGAAACAAACTAAAGAATCCTTCAGAGAGCACCGGTGTGGTGCCGGCCAAAGACTCTCCGACGGTCAAGTTAGACTTCCTCTGTTTTACTTAGTGCGTTAGAGAGGGTTCATAAAAGCATACCTCGATTTCTGTGGGTATTACGCCTTTTATAGTGATAAGGGGTTGACTTTCCCTTTTCGGTTCTCACATCTTTTCAATGTGGGACTCTATTCCCAATTCTTCCAAACGTGGTGAGCAAGGATTCTCATTACCGGATCATGGGCCCTTGCTGCGTCAGTAGTGATGGGCCTCCAAAGCTGGGACCATACCTACGCAGGCCCAAGAGACCCAATCCGTCAGGCCCATTAAGGTAAGCCCACCATACCCAATATTTTATCATCTTCAACCTTGAATAAGGATTAACAAAAATAACCTACCCAAATTCAACAAAAACCAACTACAAATTGTGTAATCCTCATTGAATTTTACAAATGGTTGGAGATGGTGATTAAAAAAAGAGAGTTAGAAGACTGTTTATATTTCTTTATTAAAAAAGAAAAAATAAATGAGCTATGTACATTAAGATACAGTTGAGATAGAAAGTTTTTTTTTTTTTTTTTTTTTTTTTTTTGAGCAGGAACAATTAGAAAAAATCTTTTGTTTTTGTAAGTAGAGTTTCTTTTTCCTGTATCTATTTCTATGGTGAGTGTAAAACTTTAGTGACCCTGCTCAAGAAAAATAGAAATTATCACAAAGAATGAAAGAATACATATCACGTGTAAATATTTATGTAAAATTCAAATATTAGTTATATTCATTGAAAAACACATACCTCCTACGTAGTACCCCTCTTCACACTTTCAAGGCGCTTTCTACAACCGTAAAAATCAATTTTATTTGTAATCTGGAGGTGTAGTACCCCTCTTCAACATTGAAGGTACTTTCCACAATCAAAAAAAATAAATAAATAAATAATAAATAAATAATTTATATGTGATGTAGAGGTAGGGGTAAGAATTGTGATTTTGGTTAATTGCTTTTGTAGTGGGCTGATTGAATAACCAATCAAGTAATGACTGATAGTGGGGAGAAATTAGTGGAATGATAAAATTTGTAACTAAAATTGAGGAGTTTTTAATTTGGATGATAACTTAGAAACTTGAAATATATGCTTAACTGGTTTCTAAAAAAAAAAAGAAATATATGTTTAGCCAAAAAAACAAAAGCAACGTGATCTTAACAATTTAATGATAATGCTTCCCTAAAAAAAGAAAAAGAAAAAAAAAGGGTTAATGATAAGGGGGAAATTTAAAATTGCTAGGTAGAAATATAAAGTTTGTGTCTCAAATTTGTGTACATTTGTTTGTGTTTTTTTTTTTTTTTTTTTTTAATTATCAGTAAGGCATATATGGTTTTACAAAGAAAATTGTGTTTTTTTTATTCAATCGTTTTGTTTTGAAAATTGAAAAAAGAAAAAGAAAAAGAAAAGACAGTTATCCAAAGTAGTGATAAAGATAGGAAAATAAGGATAATTTTTGTTTTAATTTTTGTTTATAACCAATACCATAAAACGTGGGGTTAATTTTTATTTTTTATTTTTTAAAAAACGGTACTTAAATGTGGGTATACAATTTTTTTTTTTTTTTTTTTTATCAGTACAGAAAACTTGTGTTTGTTTTAATTTTAATTTTTTTTATAAATGGATAAAGAATTTGAAAACTATTCGAAGAGTGATCCTTTTTTGTAGGCAATGTTTTACGTGAAAGTTAAAGAAGTCTTTTTACCAAATTTTGTCCTTACTTAAACGTATAGGGGTATTTTGGAACAAAAAAAAATCTGGTCCAAACAGAGTCAGCCCCTTAAATAGTAGTATAAATATAGATGATGTTAGTTAATACATTTGTTTAAATATTTATGATATTGCAGTTTATTCCTAAATTAAAAATACAAAAAATATCATCATTAAATTCTTTTGTCTTCACGGTTTCATCACCTCCCTCGCCTTCTTGTACCCATCTCACATTTGAAGCTCGACCTCTGTTTTCTTATCTAGAAGAGATCTTATCCTTACCCATGGATTAGATCCCGACAAGGTAGGGTTCACACACTGCATTTATCTAGTGACATTTTAGCAGTATAGCTTTCAGTCTACCGTCAACTGTTGTGACATCTTGCTAAAAATCTAATGCGACCGTTAGGTCCCAAAAAAATCCAGCATAAGTGAAAATGGAAAAATGTTTGAAAAGTGCTAAAAATGCTGTACATAATAAGATGAAAAAAAGAAAAGAAAAGAGAGAGATCGAGAGAAAAGAAGAAATATTCCTGCACGTGATTAAAATAACTATCACACATTCACATCATATAGTTTTGTAATCTTGTAATAATGTAATCTAAACCACCTATAGTTTTGTTTTGAGTGTCCAAAATTTCCTTTTATTAGTTACCACATAAAGTGAGGGATAATTGAATATAGAGTACAGACAAATGAGTATACTTCACCGAGTCCTTGCATCGCACGTAATTACCATTTGCCCTCACTCTTATGGCTCTATAAATGGACATGGGTAGCTTGAGTGCAATGACACAAACCATCTTTGCCTCTTTCCCTTAATCCTAATAAGCTAACCAAAGGGCTCTGATTCTAACCCATCTTCGTTTGTGTAACACAACAATATGGCCAGCAACGCCCTAGGCTCTTCACAGCAATCCAATAAGGGTGGCCTGAGCTTGTTTACCTTGTCTGAGCAAGAGATCCTGAACCAAATTTATTCAACCCACCATGTCCACGATGATGAAAAGTTTGATGTTGAATCTCTTTTCATCATCGTTGAGAGCATCCTTAAGCGTTCTACTGTCGTCGTTGATAATGTAGTGCTGGTACAGTACCAACTTATTCTTTTGAAGAATATTTATTGCACACATTTTTATACACACATAAAAATGCACTGAAAACATAACTTGAAGTCACGATTTTCAAATAAAAATCATGACTTTAAGTCACAAGTATTACACATAATTTAATATTTATGTTCAGGTTACACTTACAGTTTTCACACACTTAATAGTCCGCCACCAATATACCAAATTGGTTAATTAGAGAATTTCAGCAATTTAGCTAGCTAGCTGGTCCTACCTTTATGGTTAATTTAGTTAATTTATAGTTTTTGAAAATTATTCTTCCACATTCTTGAAATACTTGTCTCATTCTTTTTTTTTTTATTGACTTTTCATATTCATCATGTGTCATAATATGATAAATACGAATATTTTTAAAATATAAGGATTTTTTTTTTTTTGGGGTATATATAGAAGTGCAAACATTATGTGTGTAAAGTGTATTTCAAGAATGTAAAAGAATAATTTTTTCCTTTTTTTCTTTTTATTATTTTATACAAGAAAAGGGGAGACCATGTGGGTTTTTCCTGGGACTCAAGTCTTATGGTGTGTTTGTTTGGAGGTAAAATAGGGTAGATGGAAAACTTTGAAAAGAAAATGAGAAAGAAAACTTTTTTAGAATGTATTTGGTTGGGTGGGGAGTAAGAAAAATAAATGGTAGAACCTAGATGTTTTCTCCCTAGGCCCGCCAAAATGGAGAGAAAAATGAGTGGAGATGTAATTTTTCTTGATTGTCAAAAATGCCCATATCCAAGTGTACATGAACTTCGTCCAGTTGCCTTTTTTTCTTTTCTTTTTTGGCATTAACGTTGCTTTTTTTTCTTTTTTTTTTCTTCTAGGGCTTGGGCGTTGTCTCTATTTTTTTTTTTTTTTTTTGACTTTCTAGGGCCTAGGTGTGATAATTGTTTTTTTTTTTTAATTAGATGTGATTTTTTTTTTAGACATAATTTTTTTTTTAATAAATTTGGGTGATTGCTCTTCTTTTTTCTTTTTTTTTTTTGTGGTTATTTGTCACTTTTTTGTTTTAATTGGGCATTATTTTTTAACAAGGGTATATGAGTAAATTTATTCAAACTCCCAACCAAACAAAAAGGAGAAAAATTAAAATTTTTTCTATCTTCTTACTTTTTTATCATCCCACAATTTGCTATCCTCCCACTTTTTCACTCCAATTATACGGACCCTTAAATACATGCTCCAGGAACAACCGGATAAGAAGCAGGTCTCTTTTCCTCACCTCTTGTTTAGCCAGTGGTTGCCCATTGTCAATGTCTGGTTGAAATGCCTTTTCTTATTAGAAAACGTGGACTATTTTATTTATATTTTATTTTCTGTTTTGGATGAATGGAGAAGATGGAAATGGAGTATTTATTTAGTAAAGTACAATGTGGCATGATCATATACTCTCTTTTCCAACATAATAATGGGAATCACTATTTAAATTTATAATAGATTCTACCATTCATGTGAGAGTAAAAAAAGAGTAATTTATGACTTCAAAAAAAAACAAAAAAAATTTATGGGCTTCCTAAAATACACGTGACATGTTTATCTTCTTCTTCTTCTTCTTTTCTTTTTTTTCTTTTTTTTTTCCTAATTACTCGCAATTTACTGCAGGGTACTCATGCAACTGTTGAAGACTTGGAGGAGAAGACCCCCAAAGCAAGTTTTAGTCCACCCATATGTGCACTCAAGAATATTTCCTGTGAGGTAATTACCAGTAATTACACACAATGTTTTTTCCCCCTTACCCAAAGTGTGGTACAACCGTATAAGACTCTAATAATTAAGGATACTCATGGTTTTTATTTTATTTTGGTCAATCACATAAATATTTTTTTATTATTGATGAATATAAAATGTCAGATGCAATGCAAGGCCCCTGGTGAAGAAATTGCTCACAAAACAGCTCTCACAATACTTAACAAGCTATCAAACTATTCCTGGGATACAAAGGCAGTGTTAACTCTTGCAGCTTTTGCTTTGGATTATGGGGAATTCTGGCAAATTGCCCAAGCTCCGGCGTCGGACCAACTAGCCAAATCAGTGGGAACCTTGAGGCGGGTACCTATCCTCTTGAAGCGTCCAACACTGCAGAAACATAGGCAATCACTTATTGAGCTTAACAATGTGATCAAATCCACACTGGAAGTGATTGAATGCATCTTTGAGTTGGAGAAGCTATCAAATTATGACACAAAGGATGTACCAGCATTATCAACAGGCGTGGAGCACATCCCAGTGGATGTTTATTGGGCAATAGTAACTGTTGTAGCAAGCACAACTCAGTTTTGTTGCCTCATTAACGATGAGTAAGTTCTTATCCAAGCCAATATGATATGCCCCAATCTTAAGGCTTGCTAAAATGCTTATGATTATATAACTTAGAAATGAATTTTGCATTACATCTTGTTTATGTTAAATAGCAGTTTAAATAATTAAATGTCACTAATATATTTTATACTGGCGTGAAATCTATATAATAATGTCTAGCCTCATGGCTAATAGGCTAATAGAGTTACCTAGTATAATTCAAAAAAAAAAAAAAAAAAATAGTTTTTTGGTATACACCATCTTATTACCAGTGTCAATTTCCAGGTACAAGAAACCGGAACTATCCCCCTTTTCTCAGAAACTCAATTACATCGTCACCAAGCTTAAGAGGCAGATAACAACTATCAGACAACAAATAGGTTAGTGTCTTGGTGGTTCCTTTTGTACGGATGCAAGCTTCAGTTCATGCATTGTGCATTGAAAAAAGTTCATTGCCTCAAAATATGGACTACTATATGTAATGAAGAAAGTTTTTGGTTGACTGCAGAAGTGACAGAGGCTTACTGGAAGCTGGTGAAGGTTTTCCGAACCCCTACAGAGATTATGGAAATATTTAAGCTACTAATTTATACCAAGGACAATGTGCAGCCCCTTATTGATGGTTCTACTAAGAAACCGGTATATGCCCCTTCGAGAATATAAGTTGTTTGTTTGTTTTATTTTAAAAAATCAATCTCCCGATGGATGAATCAATTGTTTGATTGCTTCTTGCAAAAAAAAAAAGAACCTATTTGATCCCCAAGTTGATAGAAAGTAAGTACCAAATGAGAAATTATACAATACTTTTAAAAAAGTAAATAATCTTTCCTCTTACGTAATAGGAATCTTACTAATTATTTATAGTAGGACTTATCATTCGTGTGTGAAATGTGAGTATTAAATGATTTTTCTTGATAAACTAAATAAAAGTTTGAATTTAGGTTTCTAAAATTAACTCATAATGTCTAATCTAATCATAATGCACTTCATCCAACCTCTTGCACCCAAGAAACCTAAGTTTCAATAATGGGATAAGATCTCATTTCATTTAAATTCTCTGATTCCTTTCAATTTTTAAATAGATCTGAGATTAGTGGTATTTGTTTGATTTGGTGTGGTTTACATGGATTTTCAATTCCCTTAAATAGTTTCTCATTTTGAGAGTAAATTGCACAAATACAATGGACATCAGCTAAATCATTCACAAATGTTAAACCATAATCTGGGACCGATTTGGTTACATAAAAAACTTTTGTTGTAACACCATAATATGGGACGTCCAATTTGGTAAATTGCATTCCGTAATAAATGTTATGTAACGTTATGTTGTAAAAATTGTATTACAAACAATTCTATGACCTTGGGTTGGTTCCTCCACTTACGTGTCATTGCTCTAATAAGGTAATTTGGATAAATAATATATAAATCGACTAGTATTTTTCATGCTTGAAATGGGTGCTAACACTATTTTCTTGATGCCAATAATTGTGACAGGTTAGCATTGAAGTGCTGAAGCGGAAGAATGTCTTATTATTCATTTCAAGCCTAGACATTTCTGATGATGACATTTCAATTCTTAGACCAATTCATGATACAATTAAGAAGGAAGATCAATATAAGATTATATGGATCCCAATTGTGGACGAATGGACAGAGGATTCAAAAAAGAAGTTTGAGATCCTTCGTTCTAAGATGCCATGGTACGTGGTGCAGTACTATTCACCAATTGCAGGTATTAGATTCGTGAAGGAGAAGTGGAACTTCACGGGTAAGTCCTCTGTTGTGGTGCTGAACCCTCAAGGAAAGGTGGAATGTGAGAATGCATTGCACATGATCAGGGTATGGGGAATAAAGGCCTTCCCTTTCACTTCCACGAGGGAGGAAATTCTGACCACTTCAAGAGAATGGATTGGATCCATAGGAGCTAGAATTCATCCAAATATTGAGAACTGGGTAAAGATCATTTCCCCAATCTATAAATTCATATATATATATATATATATATTGTGCTTATGCTTGTACACACATGTATTGTCAATGTCGATTATTCTATTGTTTTTTTTGTATCACACCATTAATTTATTACAATTTTTGTCACAATTTGATGATATATATGATTGTAATTAATGAATCGTTACTTTCACATAGATTTATAACTTTTTCTTTACAACTAACAGTTGCACATGTTAGAATTATAGTAGTAAAAGTTGTGCCACAAATATTGTATCCACAAAAGTAGCATATGTATCCAAAAGAAGTCATATAGTTGCATGCACATTTTTTGGAAAAAAAATAATAATAGTAATGTGCATTCGAATAATATTGGGGTTTGATATGTTGTTCAATCAGATCAAGGACCAAAAGTACATCTTTTTCTATGGAGGCAAGGACAAAGAATGGATCCAACAATTCACTAAAAGAGCAACTGCTATTGCCAATGATCCGGTGATAAAAGAAGCAAAGATTTCCATAGAGTTGCACTGCATTGGTAAGGGTAGCAAAGGAGAGGATGATCTTGGCATCCTTGGGCGCTTCTGGACTGGCATTGAGAGCTTGTTCATTTCCAAGACTCAAAGGAAGACTGATACAGACGCTGTGGCACTAGAGATCCAAAAATTGCTATCATACAAGAATGAGAGTGGATGGGTTGTGCTCAGCAAAGGGTCAACTGTGGCACTCAGTGGGCATGGGACCACTATGTTGAAGGTTTTGGAGGACTTTGACAAATGGAAGGAGGTTGTGCGAGAAAAGAGCTTTGAATCCACTTTCAAAGAGTACCATAACAAGGTTCTTCACACTGCTCACATTTGTTGCCGCATTGACATTCCAAAGGCCAGTGGTAAAATACCAGAGAACATGAAATGCCCCGACTGTCCCCGAGTCATGGAGACTTATATCAGCTTCAAGTGTTGCCACATTGATGGTGCCGCCAATGGTCTTCACTGAGTGGCCACCCTACTTTGGATTAGCTAGTATTGCTACTAAATTAAATAACATGGTTGCGTTGGTAACCAGATGCTAGTAGCAAAATAAGTTTGTGACATGACGTTGATGCCACTTTTTTGTTCTATGTTTTGTTGGTTTTGTTGTTCCTTTGTTTTGGTTTATAAGAGGAAATGTGTGTGTAACGGTATGGATGTTGCATTACTATGTGGCATTCTGTGGTTTTTAAATTTTATTATCACATCTTTTAATTCCTTATAAATTCTAGTTCACTTGATAATTTCTTTTGCTTCTTTTTGTGCACTTGAAGATCATGCTTCACTCTTCAATAGAGGGGGGTTTGGGGGGAACAAAAGAAAAAAGAAAAAACATTGAACACTACATTATAGTAGAGAGTGAGATCAGTCATACCTTTGCTTCTCGAAGAGGTGGTCTAGGGCCAAAATGGTTCTCTCGAAGCATCTTTGCCTAACCATGCATGTGTGATTTTGCATAAATGATCATACAACAGTTACCATTGGATGGTTTCATGGAAATATTAAAATTTATTTTGTGCTAGCCAGAGAATGGGGAGCAATTTTTATTGGATAAAGTAATACCAATCTTGTTGGTGTAATTGAAATTTTTTTTGTTTATCTCCCACTTAAGCAAAGGGGGAGAAGGGATAGGTGTGGGGTGAGAACCATATAATCGGTCATGAAATCTGCTAAGAAAGTAAACTTGGGGTCTCTAGAGAGGGAAGGGCTAATTTTTATGAAGGTTAAGAGGCAAGGTTACCCATTCTACTATTATTGTCAGAAGCAATCAGTTTAGCAGGACTGGCCAAGTAGAAGAAAGTCATTAAATTGTGCAGTAGGGCATTGAGTAAATAGGTGAAATGTAGATTCCTCTTGAGATTTGGAAAGGGTGTGTTATAAGATAAACTTGTTTAATAACTTTCACTACAAGCATCATTTTTTATATTATGTAGTGATGAATATCGGCACAAGGATTGTCTAGATGAAAGACGAGCTTAGCCATGTTCATGACAAAAGTTGGGAACAAGATTCCATCAACATACATCACCTTCATGGACAAAGCAAACCACCACTCATTAAAGTACGGATAAATGCCAACAGGATAGCTGCGAACCAATAATTGCGCCGAAATAGTTACCAAACGTAATGATTGCCCAATGGCTATCCATTACACCATTAAGGAAATCATCAGTGTCAATCAATGCTGCGTTACTCTTAAGAGAAAAATGTCCGGAAACAGCATTAACAAACATAACTGCACCCATCCATAACAAGCTATAAAAGGGCAAGAACTCAAGTAAAGGGCATGATAAAAATTTTGAGTATTGATTTACAACAGATTCCAATTTGTAGAGAGTTTTGCTAACTTAAGCATCGGAGTATTTTTAATCGGCTCCACACCGAGAAGACCTCCATTGCTTTCATTTCTTAACAACAAGTATCGGAAGTCGTCCGTTGGCATACACGAGGAACATATAAACGAGGTCCATTTTTGGCTTCATCAGTTTGGCGCCGTCTATGGGAATCATAGCGAGTTAACCCTTACTCAAACCATCATGCTCCAACCGATAAATTTCTTGTCTCGAGATGGACAACGAAGCAACAGTGACTCCAAATCCTGTGGTGATGTCTCAACAAGTCCAGGCCTTAACAGCAAATGTGCAAGAGTTAATAAGGAAAAATGAAGAGCTGAAACGACGAGCCCGTCCAGAGGGCAGCAACACTTCGCATCATCGGCGATGTCGTATCAGGCATGATGAGGAAGCCAGTAGCCCTAGGAGTAGCAAGGGAAAAGATAAAACAGAGTAAACTGGACAGTCTACACCTGGCAATAACTATTTGATGCAGAATTTGTGGAAAGAGCTCGACGAAGTGAAGAATGCCATGAAGGGAAAGACAGCAATGAACTTGGATGGCATGCTTAAACGGACAGATTCGCCCTTTACACCCAGTGTCTTGGAGTGCCCCCTACCTCCAAAATTCCGTCTGCCGCAACTAGAGTTCTATGATGGGATGAAAGACCCCCTCGACCATATAAGGGCCTTCAAGACAATTTTAAACCTGCAACAGACCCCAGACAAGGTTATCTGTAGATCATTCCCTGCCACCCTCAGAGGGGCTGCAAGGGTTTGGTTTAACAAGTTGCCAACATCTTCCATTGCGAATTTCGAGTAACTCAGTGACTCGTTCGTTCGCCATTTCATTGGAGGACAACGTCACAAAAGGCCAACCTCTTACTTGTTAATAGTAAGCAGCAGGAAGGGGAAAGCTTGAGGGATTATGTGAAGCGATTCAATAAGGTAGTATTGGAGATCGACGAAGCTGATGATCAAGTCATCATAACAACCTTCTAGGCAGGGCTCAATAATCCCAACCTTATCTTTTCATTAGGAAAAACGCCACCAACCTCCATGACGGATCTGCTGTTCAAAGCCCAGAAGTATATGAATAAGGAGGACACCCTTACGGCCAAAAGGCTAATGGGAAAACAGAAGAAGGAAGAGACCAGTGAGTTTCATGGTAAGAAGAAGGATAGCAAGGACTCATACGCAGAGCCTAAGGCTAGCAAGAGTAGTCCTGACACCCCAAAGAGAAAGATGAACTTCACTCCGTTAGTTATGCCTATGGACAAAATCCTGATGCAAACAAAGGATGAACCAGGGTTGAAATGGTCTAAGCCATTAAGCACGTCCTTGAGGAAGCGTGACCTAAAGAAGTACTACATTTTCATAAGGATCACGGCCATTATACTGATGAGTACCGCAATTTGAAAAAGCAGATAGAAGAGTTGATCCAACATGGAAAGATTCAAAAGTTTGTTAACAGGGACCACCAGCCTCAATCAAGGGCTAAGGATAAAACCCATGGTGATGCAAAGGACAATGGACGAGATTTTCCGAAGCAAGTTGTGGGAGAGATTCGGACAATAGCAGGAAGAACCATATCAGAAGGGTCGTACAGGTCTTTGAAGAAAACGTATTACAGGCAGGACAATAGTGTCCATATGAAACATCCATCCCTGAAGTATCGATGGTCAGAGAATGATGACATCAAGTTTACTGAACGAGATGCAAATGGGATAAAGCAACCCCATGATGACCCACTCGTCATTACATTGGGAATAGAAGGATTCACCATGAGGAGAGTGTTAGTTGATAACGAAAGCTCGGCGGACATAATGTACATGACAGCCTATCAGCAGTTGAGGGTGGATCCCAAGAAGCTCAAACCCTTTAATTCTCCATTGCTCAGTTTCAGCGGAGATAGAATTTATACAAAGGGAATCATCACATTATCCGTCACAACTAGGGCATACCCGGCGCAAGTGACGATTCAAGTTTATTTCTTGATCGTTAATTGCCCATCGTCCTACAATGTCATTTTGGGACGACCTACTATAAACAAGCTCAAGTTTGTGATGTCGACTTATTGCTTGAAAATGAAGTTTCCAACTCCAAGCGGGGTAGGCCAAATATATGGGGATCAGCTTTTGGTCAGGGAATGTTATTAAGCGGTCTTGGTCTCAAGAGAAAACCACACATGGATGGTGGAGGAAGAACCAAAGAAGTCATCCCAAGAGCTGAAGGAGGTGAACCTCATAGATGAAGACACGACAAAAGTGACAAAGGTGGGAACAGGACTCAACCCCGTCTTAAAAAGTAGGATTGTGGAGTTCCTCAAGCAAAATCTGGACGTCTTCGCTTGGACTCATGAAGATATTCCTAGGATAGACAATGAGGTGATAGAACACAAGTTGAATGTTGACCCCACCAAGAAGCCCGTCCAGCAGAAACGACGAGTTTTTGCCCCTGAATGGAACAAGGCTGTTATGGAAGAAGTAGAAAAGCTTCTGACTACTGGATTCATCCGGGAAGTCTATTATCCCAAGTGGTTGACCAACGTCATCATCGTCAAGAAGTCCAACAGAAAATGGTGCATGTGTGTAGACTTCATAGGCCCCAACCGAACCTGCCCTAAGGACAGTTTCCCACTTCCTAGGATCGATCAGTTGGTGGACTCAACAGTCGGCCATGAATTGTTGACTTTCATGGACGCATTCTCAGGCTATAACCAAATTCGCATGAACAAGGAGGACTAAGAGAAGACTGCATTTGTCACTAGTTAAAGGCTATATTGCTACAAAGTCATGCATTTTGGCCTGAAAAATGCAAGAGCCACTTACCAGAGATTAGTAAACCAGATGTTCAGCAAATAAATTGAATGAAACATGGAGGTTTATGTAGACAACATGCTCATGAAGAGCAAGAAAGCAGAGCTGCATCTGGACGACCTCAGGGAGACCTTCGACACATTGAGAAAGTATCGAATGAAGTTGAACCCAGTAAAGTGTGTATTCGGAGTTTCCTCTAGCAAGTTTTTAGGGTTCATGGTCTTACAGCGGGGTATAGAGGCTAATCCAAAGAAAGTGAAAGCCATACTAGACATGACATCCCCAAGGAGTGTGAAGGAAGTTCAAAGACTGACAGGACACATAGCAGCCTTGAAAAGGTTTATGTCCAGAGCCATGGACAAGTGCCTCCCATTCTTCAAAACACTGAAGCAAGCTTTCCATTGGACGAATGAGTGTGAAGTCGCATTCCAAGCACTGAAAGATTACTTGTCCAAACCACCATTGCTGAGTCCGTCCGTCGAGGGAGAAGATTTGTTCCTATACTTAGCCGGCTCTTAGACAGCGGTAAGCTCGACACTGATTAGAGAAGAATTCCAGATTCAAAGGCCGGTCTACTACACAAGCCAAGCTTTCCAAGGCACGGAAGCAAGATACCTAAGGATAGAGAAGCTGGTTTTTGCCCTAATCATTGCATCAAGGAAGCTCCGTCCCTACTTCCAAGCACACACGATACTGGTGATGACGGATCAACCGTTACAAAAGGCAATGAGTAGGCCAGACGTGGTAGGGAGAATGGTTCAATGGGCGATAGAATTGAGCGAGTTTGACATCGACTACAAGCCTAGGATAGCAATCAAAGCCTAAGCACTGGTAGATTTTGTCGCTGAATTCACTATAGCAGAGCAAGATCCAGAATCAAATTACTGGACGATGTACACAAACGGCTCAGTAATGTCTGGCATGGGCAGAGTAGGGGTGATTCTCTTCTCCCTTGAAAAAGATATCCTCAAGTATAGAGTAAAACTCCAATTCCTAGCGACAAATAATGAAGCAGAATATGAAGCCGTCTTGATGGGCCTACGAGTGGCAAAAGCTCTGGGAGTGAGAAACCTAAAGTTGAACTCTTATTCAAAACTCGTGACTGGACAAATGAATAGTGAATACGAGGCTAAGGAGGATAGAATGAAGAGGTACTTAGCGCTGACTAGTCAGTTAATTTCTAACTTTGATGATGTCAAGATAACCCAAGTACCCCGAGAAGAAAATTCTGAAGCAGACGAGATTGCCAGATTGGCATTGTCAGAGACTAGCGAGAGACGACCTAATTTGTTAGTGGAGGTGCAGTATCTCCCAAGCATTGAAGGACTTGAAGTGAGCTGCGTACTGTCAGGAGAAAGGTGGATGGATCCAATAGTCACTTACATCAAGACTGGCAATCTTCCATCGGACCCAACCGAAGCAAGGAAGGTCAAGATCAGGTCATCCAGGTTTACGATCTTGAATGACGAGCTCTACAAAAGGGGATTTTCCCAACCCTACTTAAAGTGCCTTGACCCAAAAGATACTGAATACGTTCTAAGGGAAATCCATGAAGGAGTAAGTGGGAATCATTTTGGACCATGTTCACTCGTCGGACAAGTTATTCATGCAGGGTACTTTTGGCCAACAATGCAGAAGGATGCAGCTCAAGTCATCTAGAAATGTGATAAATGCCAACAATTCGGGAATGTGCAACATGTGCCAGTAGAGAATTTGACGAGCATAACTTCATCTTGGCCATTCTCCACATGGGGAATAGACATAATGGGCCCCCTACCACGTGGTAAGAAGTAGGTAAAATTCCTAGTCATTGCTATTGATTACTTCACAAAGTAGGTAGAAGCAGAACCCCTTGTAGTCATAACAGAGGCTAAAATACAACAATTTGTATGGAAGATTCTTGTTTGCCAATTTGGAATAACACAAGTTATTATCTTTAACAATGGACGACAATTCGACAGTCGTAAGTTCAGGGATTTCTGCAAGGAGTTGGGGATAAGAAACTATTATTCTTCACCTGGTCATCCATAGGCCAATGGATAAACAAAGGTCACAAATTGGACTTTGCTCAAGCTTATCAAAACCCAACTTGAGGGGGCAAAGGGGGCATGGCCTAATGAGCTCCCAAGAGTGTTATGGGCTTACAGAACAATGGTGAGAACCCCGACAGGTGAAATTCAATTCAAAATGGCATTTGGGACAAAGGCAGTGATTCTTGTGGCGGCGTGTCGAGCATTAGGAGGGCATGGTACAACAAGCAGAGTAATGACGAGGGCCTCAAGCTAGCCCTAGACTGTATACCCAAAGTTAGAGACGATACAGCCCAAAGTATGGCATTATACCAGGAGAGGATGACGAGGTATTACAACCAAAGGGTCAAGCTGAAGCATTTCAATCCTGGAGATTTGGTTATGTGAAAGGTCTCACAAGCCACCAAAGATCCAATTGAAGGGAAACTAGGCCCCAACTGGGAAGGCCCATACAAGGTCGTCTGTTATTCAAGAAGGGGTAGCTACTATCTAGAAGACACGAAGGGAAAACCTTTGCCTCGTCCATGGAATGCAGAACACCTCAAGAAGTATTATCAATAAGGAGAAGCAAAGATTCAACCCTAATAAGTTCCAGGATTTGGGACATCTCGTTTATTTACACATAGATAAGCGAGACATCAATTTTCATTATGCATTTGTTTCATTTCCTATTCAATACTTTATCTGTAGCACTTTTGTGTTGCCATAAGTTTATGTCTTTGTAACCTATCTTTATAAGCAAGGACGAATATAACAGACCAAATGTTTGCAGAACTACTTTCATCATAGATAATGGCAAATCATTTCAAGGCGAACAATTTCCTTTAAATTGGAAAGAGGAGGCAAGGATAAAAGCTTCCGTCAAAATGAATGACGAGGTTAAAAATCCCAACTCGGTGATAAAAACTCGTAAGTTTAAATCACAAGGATAAAAATCCCGTCAATACAAATGATGAGATAAAAATCCATCGCATGTGATAAGTTTAATCACAAGGATAAAAATCCCGTCAATAAAAATGACAAGATAAAAATCCATCGCATGTGATAAGTTTAAATCACAAGGATAAAAATCCCATCAATACAAATGACGAGATAAAAATCCATTACATGTGATAAGTTTAAATCACAAGGATAAAAAATCCCATCAACACAAATGACGATATAAAAATCCATCGCAAGTGATAAGTTTAAGTCACAAGGATAAAAATCCCGTCAACACAAATGACGAGATAAGAATCCATCATAGGTGACAAGTTTGAATCACAAGGATAAAAGTCTTGTCGATATTAATGACGAGATCAAATCCAGCATAAGTGATAAAACCTATAAGTTTAAATCACAAGGGTGGGAATCTCATCAATATGAATGGCGAGATTAAAATCCATTAGAGGCAATAAAAATTAAGATGCAAGGACGAGGATCTCGTCAAAATGAATGACGAAACAAACAACAGAAATGCTAAGTCCTAAAACGCAAATGCAAATACTCCGATAACGAGACTAAGAACCAGAGACTGGGAAATGATGGGATTATACTCAAAGGACATCAAAAAGATCACCAACAAGACTACAAAGACGAGAAATTCAGCAAGTAAAATTATAACATATGGTCATCAAGGCAAAGTAATAAGCAGTTTGTTAGACGGCCCTAAAACCGAGGGGAAACCTGTCATTTTCAAAAAGGGGCCTCAAAACAGAAGGTAACCAATGTTTACTAAGAAAGAAAAGAAACCCCAAAATACAAAAGGAGGAACCCATTGTTCTCAAAATAAAAAAAGAGAGGATAGAGAAATGATGAAGGAGGGGTAATAGACTCGTCAGCACTTTTTCCTTCAGCAGCTTTGTCCTTTTCCCTGGCACCGGATTCAGCTCCTTCTAGCTCTTTTGCGTCGTCCTCAAGAACCTCAGTATCAATCTTTTCAAAATCCAAGCTTGAAAAATCTATAGCCAAACTGTGCTGTTTCATCGTCCACCAGTTTAGGAGCTTGAAACCTTTAAAGTACTACATGAACAGAAGATCAAAGAACTCCTCTGATTGTTTGAACTTTTGGATGATCTTCCCTCTCTCATCATCAGTCTTTAGAAGGGCAGTTTGAATCTCCTCATCCTTTTGAATGACGAGGGCCTTCTCCACATGTAAGGATTTAGTGAGCTCCTTCACTTTCTGGTTCACTTCATTCCTTTCATTCATTGCAATGATCAAATCTTTCTTCAACTGGGAACATTCAGCCTCAACAGATTCTGCTTTTGATGTAGCCATCACGACCTTCTCCTCCACATTTAAATAATCAATCGTAATGTGCAATGACTCCCCAAGGACCTAACCAAAACAAGTAAGGTTAAAAAAAATTGGGCACATCTACACGTATAAGTAAATTGAGAAAGAAACACAGGAAGATCAGAACTGCATACTTGCACCAACTTGTGAATGTGTCGACTGACGAGCTCATGCGAAGGAATGGACGACAAACCCTTCAATTCGTCATTGGTGATGACATTGTGCGCACGGCCTAAGGCTGTAGCAGGATCATCCCATACGCTCATCCCTGTTTTACTCTTATCCCTTGCACAAGTAATTGGAGGAGTAGTAGCAGTTACTTCCAGAGAGGGAGTTGGAGAAGGAGGGGTAGTATGGACAGACAGAGTTAGGACAGCAGTATCAGCTTTGTCGTCACCTAGCTTTCTCTTTTTCGAGTCAGAGGTCAAGTTGGCTAGGAGTTCATTCTTCAAATTCTTAATGCAGGCATACTTGTCTTTGCTGTATCAAGTGGCCATTTCTGCTAAAAGAAAAAGACGAAGAAAAAAGAGAAGGAGCCACCCCCAGTCAAACAATAAACGAAATTAAGAAAAACAAGGCAATTGACAGATGAACTTACTCTTCTCTTCTCAACGAATTTTTTCCAGAACATATTTTGAGGGTTCAGGGCCTAAGCAACAATCATATAAATGACGAGGATTAACTAGGTCGTCGAAATCCTCTATTTCACGAGCATAAGCAAGGGCAACTCGAACTCGATGGTGATATTGGTCTTCAAGGTCAGGACAATCAAGATCTGCAGATCAAAACAAGAACACCGGTAGACAAGTAATCGAGGCATGGAAAAAGAATAAAAGGAGATAACAGAAATACGCACCAAGTGCTGGAACTTCCCATTTCCGTAGCAATCTTGGGACTTCCCCCCAAAAATGATTGGACAAAGTTTCCCAACCTGATTCGGAAACAAAGAAGTACCGTGATTTCCAGTCATGAAAGGATGACGGGAAACCCCTCACAATCCTAGATTTCCTATCCCAGGGTAGGAGCTTAAAATACCCATAATGGGTAGAAGACCTTAGATGATACAAAAACAAAAACTCGTTTATAGTGATCATCTCACCATCACAAGCGGACACCCAAATAGCCAGACAACTTATTACCGTCCTCCAAGCATTGGGGACGAGCTAACTAGGGGCAATCTGAAGTTCATTCAGGAGGTGTAAGATGAACGGATGGACGGGAAATCGAAGGCCACACAAAAAGTAAGCCTCATAAAAACAAACTTCCCCGTGAGCAAAGTTGCAAGCTTCCTCACCCAAGCAAGGCAACCTAGTGGAGGAACTTTTGGGAAACTAAAATCTCTTCCTAAACCCTTCAACTGACTCTCTTTCAAGGAACAAGACTCGGAAAGGGCGTGTAAAGGACGTAAGGAAGAGGATGAGGGCAATTTAGAAACTGTTGTATCAACCACTTGGTTCAGAGATTCAGCGTTGGAAGACAACCTAGTCTCCAACTCATTGGACCTGACATCATCTGTCTTATACTCAACAGGGTCCATTTCAGAGTGATACCTAACCAAAGACTAATGAATTAGAGGGTAAAGAATGAACAGAATAGGCCTAAGCACCGAACAACGAGACATAAACAGACTTACCTAGGGTCAGTGACCTGAGGAATACTATAAGAAAACTCCTAATCGAGCGAAGAAAAAAGAGACAAAGGGGCACTCTTGACTATGAAAATAAAAACCAACCATGAAAGTGCAAAGAGAAGAAACCTTACTAGGGAATTTCTGAAGATGAAGATCACTTGGCGCTTCGAAAATCAGACCAAATAGGGTGGAGGAAGGGGAATGGTTTTCTCTGAAAAGGAAAACCCAAAAAGCGAGCCAAAATCTAGGAAGCCTCACACGCACCTTAAACAAGAAGCCAACACGTGTCTTTTCCTTGAAGAGCAGTCGCTTCGCATTTAAAGCAAGACCCCAAATTTCGGGAATTACGAAGCGCCGAGACCATTCACATTCCAAAGATCGTCCAAAATTATGACGACCATCGAATGAGGGGGCAACTGACGAATATCGGCAAAAGGATAGTCTAGATGAAAGACGAGCTTAGCCATGTTCGTGACAAGTTGAGAACAAGATTCCATCAGCATACATCACCTTCATGGACGAAGCAGACTACCACTCATTAAAGTATGGATAAATGCCCACAGGATAGCTGTGAACCAATAATTGCACCGGAACAGTTACCAAACGTAATGATTGCCCAACGGTTATCCATTACACCATTAAGGAAACCATTAGTGTCAATCAATGCTGCGTTACTCTCAGGAGAAAAACGTCCGGAAACGGCATTAACAGACATAACTACACCCATCCATAACAAGCTATAAAAGGGAAAAAAGAACTCAAGTGAGAGGCATGATAAAAATTCCGAGTATTGATTTACAACAGATTCCAGTTTGTAAAGAGTTTTGCTAACTTAAGCATTGGAATATTTTTAATCAACTCCACGCCGAGAAGACCTCCATTGCTTTCTTTTCTTAACAACAGGAACCAAAAGTCGTCCATTGGCATAGGCGAGGAACGTGCTAACGAGGTCCATTTTCGGCTTCATCATGTAGCATTTGAGGAATTTCTCGAAGCTATGTGGAGAGTTTATGAAGTGAATGCATAAGGAATTTTATTTTATTTTTAAAAATATATATTATGTAACAAATAGAATAAATTATTTGAGAGTGCTTGGAGGCAATATGTAGCCATTCATCCTTCTATTCTAAACAAAGGGTAAAAGAAGAAGAAATAACAATATAAAAAGTTCTATTCCTCTTCCCTCTCCACTTCTCTTCCTTTGTGTGCTTTATGAGAGTGAGTCTCTTCCTTAGAGTGGTGTGTCAGTATTTTGAATTGTAAGTGTGTAAAGGTCTACCAACTTCCAACTGGTGCACATTTTTATAGACACCCCATTTTGTGCCTCCAATTTAACCTCAGTTACATTGCATTACACATCATCACCATATCATGTCACAAGGGTAAAATTATAATTTTGGTAATCTGATCTCCAAATACATTTCATGAAATAAACCTTGAGGTCATAGCAATCAAAATGATAGTTCATGGGTCTCAATCAGACAACTGGATTATAAGATATCAAGAAAACAAATTTTAACAATAATGTGCACTTGCATGAAATAAGTCCTGACCACACGTGATTATGAACTCTTAATTCTAATTGGTCTAATTTCAGTCCAATTTAAATTAACTAATATGTCATAATGCTGTTGGTTGAGGATATAATTTATGGTAAGGTTACATATACATGATTTAATCCAGAGACAGCATTAATTGATTCCTTGCAAAATAGACAAAATTTGATTAATTAATTAATTAATTGAAAATATTTAGAATTGATTTTTTGAGCTTGTGGACCAAGAAATCAGAAAATAGAGTTGAAATTCGAAAGCGAATCACAACTGAAATAGAAACAAACGGAATTAATTAATTAATTGAAAATATTTAGAATTGATTTTTTGAGCTTGTGGACCAAGAAATCAGAAAATAGAGTTGAAATTCGAAAGCGAATCACAACTGAAATAGAAACAAACGGAACTTAAAAGGGAAAAATCTAGGGAAGTTCTAGATCTTGATCAACACTTGGACTAGATCCCCCAGAATCCTCTCCTTTTTTGGCCCAGCTTGCTTCCCAATTACGTTGACTTTGCCTTTTACATTTTTCACTCAGAAAACCCTATATATTTCCCTAAGTCCCACACTGCCCAAAAACTCGTCCCTACCTCTCCCACATTCTCTCCCACATCTAATATAAATACCCTAATCCATCAACTATTCAAATCACCTCAAAATCTTAGAGCTTCCTAGCAAACTAAGATTTCTTTCTTTCTTGAGGTTTTGTCTGGTTTGGAGTGCTTGGAGTGCTATGCATGTAGATAAGGTTTTTTTACCTTCTCCTTTTTTATTATACCCTATATATATATATATATATATATATATATATTTTTAAATTTAGTTTCTTATTTTCTCTATTAAAATAAGTGAGAACTCCATTGTAAAACCCATGAACTAGGAGGGAGAATAATAAGAGTAGGATGCCCCCACTGTTTCTTGAGAGGCAATAACATGACTCCATCCCATTCATGTGGGACAAGTGCCAAAAACCACCATCGAAGGGCTTTTGGGCTGGGGGTGTTGTCTTTCACAATTTGGTCAATTGACTAAATAGAGGTGTTTATTTTATATTGTGTTGTGTGTTTTTATAAATTGAAAATGTGACTTTAAATCACGTTTTCAGTTTTCACACTATGTTGTGTGTTTTTATAAACTGAAAATGTGACTTTAGATCACATTTGCAATTATAAAAACTCAAGTGTGTGTAACACACTATGTACAAGAGTTTTTTTTTTTTTAAATTTTAGTTTTTATAAGTATGAGTGGCTAGAGTGTGTTTAGTTTGCAAAATTTCCTAGTCTATCTCCATAGCAAAAGTTTATGTTGAGCATTGATCTTTGCATTCCAAAGAGTCTTCCAAAAAAATCGATAAGGGACCCAATAAGTCAAACCTATAACTTTGGTGATGTCATAGAACTTTGGAAAAAGCACACTTAATGATTTCTTAGATGGAACAGAAATTTTTGGAATCCAACAGAGAGAAGAAATAGACGAAGGTAAGAATTTTCTGAATCTGAAAACTGCATTACCCTAGAGATTACAATATGTTTAAATAGTAAAAGAAAAACTAATCTCGATATTCTTGGTACGATCATTAATGTCATTATTATGGTTTCTCAAAAAAAGCGTTGCTAGAGGCGATGTCATATGAAATGGCAGCTACTCACAATATTCTTGCTATGATCATTAATGTCATTATTATGGGCACTATGAATGGGATTTCGATTGTTAGAGCAATCACATCAATTTAGCTAAATTTTTCCGTCTATTTTAGCATAAGAACCTACTTTTTCTACTTTACACTACCGCTTTTCAAAAACACCCATGTCAATTTATTTATTTTACAATCTATTCTATTTAAATAGTAATATTTCTTTAATTTTTTTATTTTATATTTTCTTTTGTCCCTATCTCTCTATCTTTTTCTTTTGTCCTTATCTCATCTCTCAGATCAAAGAATCTGATCCTTCTCAATCTCAACTCTCCACCCTCTTCAAAAGCTTTCCACCCTCCTCTTCTTCTTCTTTTTCTTCTTCTTCCTCTCACGGTTAGATCACATCTCCATCGCAAGCATCTTCTTCTTCTTCTTCTTCTTTCTCTAATGGTCAGGTCGCCTCTCCACCACAAGTACCACAAGCATCAAAACCCACAAGCACAGATCTCTGTCAACCCACAAGCATTGATCTTTGCCGCCAACATCGATCCAGAAGCATCAAATCCCATCGACCCATAAGCACCAATCTCCACTACTAGCACCGATCCACAAGCATCCAGACCCATTTCTGTAGACCCACAAACTCTGATCCCCAACACCAACACCATTCTCTCTCTCTCTCTCTCTCTCTCTATTGGTTTGTTCGTGTGAGTGTGTTTGTGTATTTCTGTGTTGATTTGTCTATGTGGATGTGTTTGTGTTTGTGTGTATTAAAGAAAAAAGAAGATGAGGAGAGGAGAGGAGAAGTCTTAGACTGAGTTTGTTTTGCACACAGAGAAGAGAGAGAAAAAAGGAGAGAAATTATGGAATTAATAAAATAATAGTATACACAACCACAGTAACTATGTATATTTACATGATTACTGTAGCAAATGTGTAGATATACACAATTTTAGAAGGATTGATGTAGGAAGTTTTGTGGCTTAAATGTGAAAAATTCATCTCTTTTTCTATTATACAAGGTTTGTTGTAGATGCTCTCACAATAAGAGGAAGTTCTAGTTTGAGGACCACTAAAGTCAGCCAAGAGCCAATGAAGCTAGAGTAGCTCGAATATGGCATCCATAGGACCACAAGAGCAAATTATTTCTTGTTGGCCAAGATATAAAGGAAGTGCCCAAAAAGAAATAATAGCCAACAGTGGAGAAATATTTACTATTGACAACCTAAGGGTAGATTGATTAAAGGAAAAGTGGGGATCGTGGAAGAGAGTGCAAGTGATGTGTTGGAGAATATGAAGGACAACAATATAATGAGTGGATCTAGGAGCTTCCATGAATTAATTGGCCAAGTACTAACGACATAGGTAATGTTTGGACTAGTGACATAGAGATAGATTAGATTGTCAACCAACTGATAGTAGAGTATGGCATTAGGAAAAGGTTCTCCATTAATGTATTAAGCTTCACATTGATCTATAATGGACTAGAAATGATCTTACGATAAGTTAGGTCAACTTTGGAGTGGAGGAAAAATGCATATTTTGCATTGGAAGAGGATATAACCTCAAGGCTATGGAAGTATATATCTTAGGGTACTCAAATCCTTCATTTCAAAATTCAGTCTAAGAAATGTTGAAAGGCATGAATTATTGCAATATCATTAACATTAATAATCATGTCATTAACATAAAGAAGAATGAGAGGTGATATCAGTAGAGTTTTGGCAGAGTAAAACATTGTTAAGCAACCACAAAATTGAATTTGAATTTTTACTTGCAGTCCAATATGCATGAGTTGGCCTGAATATATAGGTCTAAATTTGACACTGAGAGATAAGAAATCCTTGATTAAATGTGCGTTTGGCTCTATCTTAAAAAGCCAACATATTTTACTATTCAGCTTATTTTTGTTACTATTTATAGGCTCCGATATACTTTTTGGTACTATTTATGGGTCCCACTGCACTATTTCAACTAATTTTTACATTTATCTATAGTACTTTCTAGAAAAAGTTTTCAGTTTCAGTAAAATAAGCGGATCTCAAATAGACCCTAAAACTAAAATCAAGACGTATTGCTTTTCCTTGAATTTAGTTTAATCAAGGATTTAACCATGCTACAATCATGCGATACGAATTTATGCTACAATCATTAGATTGGATCTTCTTATTTCCCCATGGATTTTTTATTTCCTTTGGAAATTGATGGTGCACACCCTTTGAGCAAAAGACTCCTGACTACTCAAAACTAATACTCAGTCCTGACTAGACACTATAAGTATTAACCACTATTTTAAAAACCGAACTGGCCAGTCTGACCGATTCAACCGAGAACCGGAAGCTAATCCGGTCCGGTTAAAAGCCCCAAAACCAATCAACAACAGGAAAACCGGTCAAAAACCGGGGTTGAACCGAAAATTAAAAAAAAAAAAATGGTTCTACACCCGATTCGGTTTTTAAAACCATGGTATTAACACATTAACCAAGGCTCCGTTTATGACACTTTTGCATTGCAAAAGAGCATTACATCATCGGCATAAAACAATTTAGTTATAGCTGGAGTCCCACTAGCCATTTTAACCGCTCTTATTGCATTCCTATTTGCCTCTCTATCCATTAATCTAGCCAGCACTTCACTTCCGATTATAAACGGACATGGGATTCCCTTGTCTCAGACCTCTACAAATGAAATATTTTGCGGCTTCTTTACTGCCTGGGCTGGATAAGCTTATTTAATAAATTTTGAACTAAATCCAAAAGCCCTAGGATTGGATAAAATGAAGAATTTGAGAATGCTGTCAAAGCACCATTTTATGTTGGTAGATATGTGGAATTTGTTGCATGGGTAATTACTGTATTAATGTTTGTAATTCCACGATGATAGGGACCCACTTGAAGTTAACTTTTTCAAGCCGGGAGAATATAGACAAAAAAATAATTAACGCGATGTGTTAGCTAAGGCCCTTATCATCCCAGTTTCAATGGTTATAACTCGGCCACGTAAAAGCTGAAACAAAGAACACGAACCATCTTAATTTCTCAGTCCTCCACTTATCCCAGAGTTTGATCTGGAAGAACATCACATTCTGCGTAAAACGCAGAAGTTTTTTTGGCCTTTTCTTGCTTTGTATAGCACAATATGGCCAGCATGAAGCAGCAAGCTGTTGAGTTTGAGATCACGGGTGTGCCAAATGGGTATAACGAGGAGGAGATCTTGAAGCAAATTGATGAAATCCATGTTACTGCTGGTGAAGAGTTTGATGCTGAGTCTCTTTTCATTTTAGTCGAAAACATTGTTAAGCATGCCGCACCCATTGTTGGTAGTTTTGCGCCGGTACAATATACACCCTCCTCATCTACAACCTTGCCAATTCTCACTCTCTCAGCCTTTTTTTTTTTTTAATCTTTTGGTAATTAAGTATGCCTTACTGCAGGGTGCCCAAGCACTTTTGTTTAACACGGAGGACATGGCTCCCAGTGTCTGTTTTAATTCACCGTTTTGTACACTTAAGCAGATTTCCTGCAAGGTCAGCATATGTATATATCCTAGTAATTGTCATTCATATATGAAACCCGCTAGATATACTTCAAATTACTCTGTTTTTTTTTTTTTTTTTTTTCCTCAAGTTTTTTGGTGTATGGATAATGTGATTGTCATGATATCATGTTGATCAATATGGTAAATGATTAGATAATGGGCCCAAATCCAAATTGTTCACAGTATTAGTGAACTGATGAAAAGGATCTCTCTTTCTCTTAAAATTTTTTTTTTATATATAATTATGATGAAAAGGATCTCTCTCTTTTTTTTCTTTTTCTTTTTTATTTATATATATAACTATTTTTTTGAGAATCATTTATATATATAACTATGATGAAAAGGATCTGTAATCATAAATATGTTACTTTAAAAACAACATTTGGATCCTTTATTCACCTTTTGTAACTTTAACTTGACATCATATTTTTCTTGACTTTTGAATTATCTTTTTTCTAGAATTTTAAAAAAAAAATTAGTTAATCAATTCTTTTATTTATTCTATAAATTTAAGGGGGCCAACATGCACTTTCTCTTTTTCACAAATAATTATTAAAAAAACGAGTGGAACCTAGTATTTACTCACTTCCTCATCTATTATTTGTTGTATATAAATGAAATGGAAGCATAGATATGAGGAGGGACTGAACTCTGTCAAGAACTTCATTTGGAAGGAGCAATGGTCATGTAACTCCTACCAGATCATAATACAAAATTTTACTCTTTCACCCAAATATTTTTGGCTTATATCATATAATTTATTAGGTTGTTTCTTTTTATTGACATGGAGTACCACATGAAGTACTCTGAAAGTATCTAGTAATTACTCAATAGACTGAGCATTTGACATTTTGTATATTTATCAGTTCCATAACCGTTCACATTAAATAAGATTGCTAAATTTTCTTAAATTAAATTTTTTTTTCTAAATAATAAATTTACTGAGATGTCTTATTAATCAAAAGACATCTATTATTCATTATTGAAATATCATATTCCCATGAATGGCATGGGCACAATGCTAATAAATATGTAACTCTAGATGGCATGCAAGGGTCCGGGTGTGGTAAATGCTCATGAAACAACACTGGCAATACTTGGCATGCTATCAAGCTATTCATGGGATGCAAGGGCCGTGATGACCCTAGCGGCTTTTGCTTTGGACTATGGAGAATTCTGGCTCCTTATGCAGATTGGCGCGTCTGATCAACTCACCAAATCAATGTCAATCCTGAAGGGACTACCAGTCTTGGCAGGGAACTCAGGGTTGCAAAAACGCCAGCAAGCACTTACTGAACTTAACAATCTGATCAAAGTCACATTGGAAGTAATTAAGTGCATTTTTGAGTTGGAGAAGCTACCTAACTATGGTAGAGAGAATGTGCCAGCATTGTTAAAGGCCTTGAACCATATCCGTTTGGACACATATTGGCTGATTAGAACTGTTATAGGTTGTTCAGCTCAGTTGACTGGCATCACTAGTGATGAGTAAGCTATCCTAGCTTGTCCATTCCAATATTCCATGCTCAAAAATCTTAACAAGAAATTCTTTTTGTATGAGACTAATATTTAGATGAATAGAACGTTGGACCCTTTTCTGAATTTGTACTTAGTCTTGTCATCTTAGCAAAGGGGTCATGCTAATGCTAATCTTCATTGTATTACTCCAATTTTATCAGATCTCTTAGAAGGGATTTTATGTTCCAATATAACCAGAGACGAGTTTACCTTAGCATTATTAAATGACTATATATGATTGCTCCAATTTCAGGGACCAAGAGGTGGATCTGTCCAGCTTGACTTACAATCTTTACCACATCCTCAACAATCTTAAGATGCAACTGAATATTTGCAAACAACAAATAGGTTAGCTACTTATTGGTAAGGAAGCATAATTGCCTGTGTTCATATCATAAAAGGCAATGCTTCCTTGCCTGTGTTGAATACAAAATGCAATGCATAAGAAAGGACTAGATGCTAATGAAAGATTTCGTTTAAATGTAGAGGAAACTGAGACGGAGGCTTATCAGATACTCATGAATCTCTTCCAAATCCGTCCCAAAATCATGGAAGTTTTTAAGGCGCTGTGTTATGGCAAGAGTAATGTGCAGCAACTCATCGATGGTTCAAATGAGGTTTGCTATGGCTACCCATCACCTCTATTATTATTGCTATTAGTACAGTGTTATTACTTATTCACTACTTTCTAATTTTCTTTTTTAATAAGCCTTTTTGACTTAAGTATTCTTTTGATCCTCAACTTTTAGGGCTAGTTTTGTTTTGATCCTCAATATATATTTGATGTGGCCGTGCATGTGTAAATGTCTTTTTAGTTTTCAGAAAACTATCTAATTGTAGCATTTAGTCATAGAATTTGGGTACCTTCAAAACTAGGCACATTACTCTGTTGGGTAGCTTGGCTAAAAAAAACAAACTGACCAATTGAGATTTAATGACATATTGTTGTAGTTAGAATTTGAATTTCTTGCTAACACAGTTCCCTTGATTAATGATTAAATTCCACAAACAGGTTTACTTTGACGTATTGAAGCATAAATACGTGTTATTGTTCATTTCTGGCCCAGACATCTCTGATAATGATGTTTCGACTCTCAAGCTGCTTCGTAAAGAGCTTGGCAATCGTGGTAAGGTCGTGTGGGTTCCAATTGTGGTTCAGAGCAAACCAACCATTGACATTGAAAGAAAGTTTAGAAGCCTAGGCACCGAGGTGCCATTGTACATAGTGCAACAATTTTTACCTATACCAGGCATCAAGTTCATCAGGGAGGAGTGGCACTTCACGAATAAGCCAATTATCGTGGTGATAAACCCAAAAGTGAGGGTAGAACACAATATTTTGCTAGAGCAGATTAGAGGAATCAACTCCTTCCCTTGCTTTAGGAAGAGAAGGATTGATTTGCTTGTCTGTGAGCTTTGTAGTTGTGTGTGTCAGTGTTGTCTTTGTGTGCACATACCAAAAAATTAATTTTTGCCAAAGCTACTAGCGCAAACACTAAGGTACTGCACGAGGATTGGGAAGGATTGCACTTTGCATTTATGCCCAGCGTTGATTATTGCACACTCGCTGGTATAAACTATCAACCGTCTCATGTGTTAAATGGATGCATACTTAAAAATATGATTAAAGTATATAAAATTATGGATATTATGTGTACACTAATGATTGTATAAAAATATTTTTCCTTTATTCACACAAATAAGATGATCTTGATTGCAGAAAAGTGATAAACGTCGTCAGCTATATTTTAGTGTGCGTAAGGTAATTATATTAGTAGAATATTAGAAACTGAGATGTAGAGAAGTTCTTTATCACACATATTTACTACCAGATACAGAGTTAAATAGTGTTATTTCATGCAAATCAAGCCAGTGCCAATCAACTTTAGAGTAGCAGCCATTCCTTCCACTAAACAAAGCTTGGAAGTACGATGCTGCATCGACTTCTTACGGCTCATACGACAATCTTTTTCTCTTTTATCAAATATATATATATATATATATATATATATATTGAATGAAGTGGCAGCTGTGTTTTGATATCAATAAGAACATGCTCATTAGAAGTATAATAGCAGACAATACACCAGGATATCTACGCACTAGAGAATAGAAAGTGAACTAAACTGTGTATCATCATCGCTCACTGTAATTACAATATCCTAATTCTTAAATGTCTCAAATCCTTCCAAACTTGCAGCAAACTTAGCTGCAAGCTATAATTGACATCGGTAAATATATACATCACACAAACATCTGATTCCTATTTGCAGTGTCACCCGCCAAAAATAAAACAAATTTAAAATGAAAATCATTTTGCTAATGAAATCATCTTCAAAGAAACATGCTTGTGTAGTTTTCTTATTTATTTACAAATCCAATTCATCAGATCCAGACAATGAAATAGGTCCAAGGGAATCACCAACTAAACTGGCAAGCATCACAAATTCTTTTTTGATGCGTCCCCTTTTCTCTATCCATCTTACTCCAAGCACCACAAAACGGACCACAATGTCAATCTCTATCTTTGCAAGCTCATCGCTCAAGAAGATTGGATTTTCCCCAGCAACAAAGTGGTAATTTGGCATTTTTCGAGCAGAGAGAAAAGCATATTTAATAGGTCCACATCTCATGAAGACCCCATGCCTAAATATGTGGCTAACAACTCCCTGTAAAATCTCTCCTGTGTAAGGTAAGAAGGTGCGACAATTAAAGACTACAGGGAAGAAAACGTCCCCAGACTCATCCACAACCTCCCCTTTTCCTATGTTCTTTAAGCTGGTTACTGCAAGAAAGTAACCATGATCCTTGCTGGCCTTTTCATTCAACATGTCCTCCAACAGGCGCGTTATGATGGACCGCTGGGAAACAAGTCCATTTCTGTTCAAGTTTTCAGCAATGACTGCCACATCTCTGAACAGTTCTACTTCACAGAACATATCCACTATCTAATTCAAAATGACCAAAAGAAACATGATTATTAAGATTGTTTTTCAGAATCAATGATCCAAAATATATTTTTGCAGAACTAACGATCCAGCTTCTTTTAGATAATGCAGCATATAGAATGGTTTCCAGTCAGCAAAACAGATAATCAACAAACCAACCATTAAAACAAAATATTTTTGGATAATCCATGTCATTAAAATGAATTATTTTCTTTACATAATACACTGGTGAAGCTCCATAAACATTTTTTTATTGGTACATTACACATGCACCCAAACAGTTTTACCCTCCAGCTTACACTGATGAGGGAAGGAAGTGCAATCTGGGCTAGAGCTCATTGGCCTCCATAAACATATAGAGGAATATCATTGGGGGTACGGGAATAACAACAAACCCACACAGAGATGTCCATCTATCTCATTGTCAATTGATGGAAAGACATAAAGGGACTGAAAAACCAAACAACTCTGTCCCAATTGATAAGGGGAATTATGGTGTTTGGTCTACTGATTTTGCTTCTTCTCAAGGTGGTGGTTGTTGGTTATTGGTTTTTTTTTTTTTTTTTTTTTCCTCTAATGACTGGTAATGATGATAAACCTGAGACAACATAACCAGATATTTTTAACTAAAATATAAATAAGTTAGCCAAGATGATGTCCAACTCTTAGAAATAATGAAAACCCCCCCCCCCCCCCCTCAACCCCTCTCTCTCTCTCCTGTCGTATAAAACACAAGCATTATGCGTGAAATATAATCAGAATTTCCCATCTGTACCCACCATGTTGGTCTCAAGTTTATATGCAATCTCTTTTATGCAACTGTAACAAAGAACTGTGAAAGCTAAAAACATCCCGACTATACTAGAGAGTGGAGCATTTCAATCATTATGCATAATTTTTAATTTTTATGTAGATCAATTTCATACTAATTTTTCACTTGTGCAATAAGGATGGAAGATATAAATGGACAAAGCATTCAAGTGAAGAAGTTAACGGAAGCCATAATTGTCCATGGTTAGAAAGATGGTAGAGTTCAGAGAACGTAGAATTTACTAGGCGCTAGGTGCTTAGATGTTTCTTATCTGCATTCATGATGAAATTCAACCCAACCGAAGCTAATAACAAAGTAGATTTTTAACACTCTAAGTCAACTCAAGTAATAACAACAAAGAAAGATTTAATGAGACAAAGGAGAACAGAATGCCAGACGAGTAGAAAGCTAGGGGCAAAAGGGAGCTTGACTGCAAGACCCACCCATCGAGCAGGGATGAAAGTTGGCCTTAGTGATCCGACAGTACCATGGAGAACAGCCATCGGACTGAATTTGTCATAAAATTGAGATTCTTTTGTTTCCTTCCTTATCAAAGGATCTCAATGATATCAAATCAGATCAAAATTATGAATAACAATGTCGAGAATTAAATAGCATAACATAGGAAGATCCTTTAGCCTACCGAATTATAAAAGAAAATAGGCTAGGCATAAATCTATAGGCTGAAATATTAACTATGAAATGATATAAGGGCGCCAATAAGATAGAAAAAATGAATTGTAAAAGGTTAAGTGCTAAAAAAAAAATTTTAAATGAATTCTATATTCTTTCTGATTATTATGTTCTTATGTCATTAAATAGATCAAATCCCGAATCCATTTATTTTTCTAGGACCCGAGACACTTAAAGAGTCTTTTCCATTCTTCAGTTTCTGGAATCTTTGCACCGGTCCTATTGGTTGATGATACGGTTCCTGTTGGTCCTGTTGGTAGAGTTCCTGCCCTCGGCCCTTTTTTTTTTTTTTTGCTGCTAAGTTACACACACAACCAACCAATGGATCTTGAACCCATGACCTTCCTTTCCCCTGGAACTTAGGCCAAGCATACTAAGCAAAATTGTAGAAGACTATACTTGCACATGTATTTATATTTTTGGTAGTTATGGGTAGAAAAAACTCACAAATATTCCAGTTAATCATAAGAATATTAAAGCTGCATTCGAGGACTAGCCAGAAACCTTACTCTAAGAGGTTGGTTTGTTTCTGTTTTACAATTAAATTATGGGTCAAGAAACGGAGAAACAATCTTTATTACCTTCATCCTACATTGATATTGGCTCACCTACTTAATTGGATCCTTGGATCTAGCTTGCTAGATCATTGCCATCATTGTAAAGACAGAATGAAAAATTTTTAAATTTAGGACTAGGACATCAATCACCAAACTGGTGTCACAAAAGGAAGTGCCTTCCCTCCAGTTGCACCTAGCATATTTTCATAATCCTTTCAACCATATTCATACTCTTAATCCAAAGGGTGTTCATGAGCCTGACAAAACCGACCACCCCATATTGTGCAAATTGGTCTCAATCAACTTCTAGCAATATCATAGTGAAGTTCGATTTCTGTTTTAGCAACTCCTACACCATCTGCTTCTCAGTTTAACCAAACCACCGATTATTTATTTATTTATTTATTATTATTATTTACAGTTAATTATATTATGTTTAAATAGTGCATGTGGTAAAAATTAGTTGCTGGATAGAAGAAAAAAACAAGGCACATGCCCATACAAAACCATGCCTCCAATTAGCGAATACCCAATCTCCAAAATTTCCCAAATTTCGAAATTGAAATCCCTAACCTGCCTTTCATGCCTTTTACTCCCATCCGTCCCTCACTCCTTTAACCCTTAAACCCTCCTAACCTTCATAATAGCCATCAGTCTACGTCCTCCAATGTGAAATCTCCACCATTCCCCTGTAGATCATCACCGATGTTGCTAATCTCTGTCTTTCCCTTATATATCTCCAACTATCCTCATTTTCTGGTAAAAATAGTTGCCATCCTCTGTAAATCTTCACCTGTCCCTGCCTTCCCATTTCTCTTTGCTTTGAAGCTAACAATAGAACGAGTTTCAGCTCGGTGAAGCTCAGTTAAAATGCTTCAGATGGTCTGGTTTAGGTTGGTAATTTTGGAAAACCAATGAGGTTGGTTAGGTGGGAAAATCCTGCTCAAGACCGGCTAAAATGACAAATTGAACACCCTGAATCTAGAGAGAAACTAGTGATAACATAAACAAAACAAATACCACAGCTGCTAAGAGTCTTGTAACTTAGTGGCATTGCTTGTTCTCTTTTATGAGAAGAGCCAAGGTTCAAATTCCTCTCCCCCAATTGAGGTAACATATTAACTATAAGATAAATTGCAAATTATAACCCTAAAGTTTAGACGCGTTTAGATTTTACATCCTGAAGTTTCAAAATTTGGATTTTATCCCTTGAAGTTTAGGGGTGTTTGGATTTTACACCCTAATGATTTAGAATTAGGATTTTACCCCCTAACGTTTGGGGGCTGTTTGGATTTTACACTCCCAAATTCCAAAACTTCAAGGTGTAAAATCCAAAAACCCCAAACTTTAGAAAGTAAAATCCAAACATCCCTAAAATTTAGGGGGTCCAAATTTTGAAACGTCAGGGTGTAAAATCCAAACACCCCCAAAATTCAAGAGGTAAAATCCAAATTCTAAAACTTCAAAGTGTAAAATCCAAACATTCCAAACTTTAGGGGTGTAATTTACAATTTACCCTTAATTATAAATGCACACACAGCCAAGATGATATATCGAATACCATATGTTTAGCATATCTGTATATGACTACATATGTTGTCAAAGCAAGTGTTATACATGCAGAAGTTGCAATCAGGTTCATTCTTCTAACGTATTTATTCAATCCATGATTTCTTTTACCCTCTCAAATTGACAAACATTCAACAAATAATCACTAACCCCTCCATCCCACATTTTCTCACAAAAAATAATTAGGTTGTCCAAAATATGTGAAACTTTCAAAAAGTGGAAGTTTAATTTCCTATAATATTCCAACATTTTCCAAAAATAAATAAATAAACAAAAAAAAAAAAACAAACAAACAGTTTCTTATCAAAGGGTACCTATCAAAAAATAAAAATAAAGTAAATGACATTTTAGGAAATTACTAGTTCACTACATTTTTACTATTTCATTAATAATCCTGTCATTTCAAACTTTACATTAATATAAAGTGAAAATTTCATTATTTCATCATTTCATCTGCAATGTAATTTGTTTAAAAGTAAGCTCACTTCTAGTTCTCTAAAATCAGCGTGACCCATATATAAAACAATTTTATAACACATAAAGGTATAAGTAGATGGTGTGAACCAGAAGAAGACTAAAGAAGTTAGTTTGCATATCCAAACAAGAAAGAAAAGAGTTTAGTTTGAAGCAGGCTTCCCATAAAAGGAAGCCAGTTTATACAATTAGAAAGTCAACTATCAACCAAACCTGTTGAATGACAGAAACAACTAGTTACAGTTGGAGAAAGGATAGAGAAAAGGAAAAGAATAAAGAGGAATACATGCTTCATCAAGGAATCAAATTATCAGCCATGAAAGATAAAACTTTAACAGAGATATGAAATGCTCTGTTTAGATTAATCAAGGATCTAAAAGTTTCAAACTCATGTTTCAAAAAAGGCCTTTGGGCAAAGATACCCATTTTATCAAAAAACCGATATAATTCTAGGTAATAAAGCCTACCTTCACTTGCTTAGAATTGGACATACTTTTTACTGTTTTCCACGCACAATTTTGTGACTTTGTTCACCAAAGCAAGACAAGTTCTTAATAAATTTTACCATAAGTCTCCTTGACAGAGACATGAAGTGATGGGAATGCCACTGGCAACCCCCTTTGCAGACTTAATAAAGTTGAGGAAAATTCTATTCCAATGGTCAAGAACTAAGTTGGGATGTTTAGGATGATGGAGAGTTATTTTGGGACCTTTCTCAGCTAGCCTACATTATATTAAGTCTTATTTTGTTGTTTATCTAGGCTAGGTTGCTGCTAGTTAAGTTTTGATTAAGTTTTAAAAGGGTAGGGGTAATTTGATTATTCACAGATTCAAAGAAATGGCCATACCAGATACTTATGAGTATTCTCTTATATTTTGGGCCTTCAATCTATTTTGTTCTAGTAGTTTCCTTCTTTGTTTACATGTAGCCAGTCCTGACTAATATGTTCAGAATCCATAACTGGCCCCAAAAATTTTGGACTAAGGCTTGATTATTGTTTATGGTTGTTACTTATATCTAAACCTAAAAGACCTATTAAATTTAAATAAGCTAAAAATATACATAGATTTAATCATCATGCCTATCGTTTCATTTCCTAGTTTTTAAAGAATTTTGGTATACCATGTCTCATGTCATGTCATATCTGTACTTCTTAGGTGTATATGAAGGCTTCTATATATTCTATCAAGATTCAAAGAGAGGCTGAGTTCAACAAAATAACAGCATTTTGTTAAGATTTGAGCATGTGATTGTCTTCTCCTTTCAAGATGTCATTACTTAGGAACCCGAGGTTAAATTGCTTAGGATTTATCTTTCTTTTTCCTCCATCAATTCACTATTTTATTACCAAACCAAAGGAGAATCCTCCGAGATTCAATCTTTTTTTATAATCTAACCATCAATCCTTAAACATCAAAAACCATCGCTAAGTCATTAACATCAAACCCCCCACAACAAACCTTTAAGAACTCATCAAGAAACATAATACCGTGCTGAATTTATTGAATATTCTACATCATGAAGTTATAAGAAAATTGAATGCCGGTGGAGACAACAGATACAGATCCCCAATCACATGGCTGAACATCGGAGGCCTCCTACCCATCGGACCCAATTAATGTTTATTGATAAATGACTTTTATGACTGAATGTTATTTGATTTTATTCCTGGATTTGGTTATGGGTGGTTTTCCTTTGCTCACCTGATCTAACTTGGGAACCCTACTTAAAGACCACAGAATTTAGTATTGGTATGTTTTGATTGAGTAATACAATTATTGTTGAAAAAATTTCTTCTAATGGCTTGGTGCTGACTCTTGGGGCCAACTCTAGAATTTTATCTTTCTCCCCAACATTGGTGTCGACTCTGAGCAATGCTAGGTGTTGACTCCTAAGGATTTTTTAAAATATTTTTTTGGTCCATAATTTTATAACTCTCCACGCAAGTCCTCAAAATTGCCTTGTGCTGCATCAAATGTTGATTTTTAAATTGATGGTCACGCGCAAATGGGGATTGATAAATTCAGACCCACGATGGGATTAAAATACACATTTCCAAGTTTCCAACAACACTTCATCTAAGATTTCAGAACAAGGGAATTCAAAACTTACCCTGGGTATAGGAAGATAAACAATAAGCGGAATATAATTATAACCCACACAGCTAGTTTAGTTTCACTTCTTAACTTGCAATCACTCATGTGTTTGGTTACATTAAACTATGTGGAAAACAGAAAACAACATATGAACCCAGAAACCAATGAGACAGTCCAATTATATATAAAGACCAAAATAAAAATGTCAACCCAGTTCAGCAAATTATAGTAGGAAGTGAAGAAAAAAAAATATAAATATATATATATATAGAGAGAGAGAGAGAGAAAGGGGTTTAAGAAAAAGAACCTGGTTGGGATTTTGGAGAGAGGCTGATCGAAATATTGATGAGTGCAGACTGCGAACTCCTTTTCTAAGTTTAAGGAATGAGAGCTGCTGTGACTGTTCTGTAACTTGTTGCGAGACAAAAGCAACACGGAACCGGCGCATCCTAGATTATTTCGGCTGTGGTGTGATACAATGCGCACCCATTCGAGTGTCTATTTGGCACTCGTTTGGTGGCTTTTAGGATTTTTTTTTTGGGTTGAAGGCTTTTAGGATTAGCATTGCATATTTTTTTTTTTTTTTTTTTTTTTTGGCTGAAAGATTAGCATTGCATAATTGCATACAAAACATTTTCAAGAAATGATATCCAGTGTCATGTTTTCACAATAAATTTTATGTGGTAAATTGTTTCAAGCTATTATTAATAAGCAAAAGAAGTAATTTTAGTTGTAGACTATTAGAACTAGTAACTACTTGCCAAATAGAATTTAAAATAAATAAATATATATATTTGTCGTATAAGATTTGTTATGAAATTATTATGCAAATGTTGTGAATGTAGTATTACTAAAAAATTTCACAATATTTTTCACAACAAATGGCAAAGCTTTTATAGGTTCTTAGGGCACGTTTGGTAGATTATAACGGTAACTACATAAGAATAGGAATAGGTATTACAAGGAATACCGGATGTTATAATGTAATAATAATTATTATTCATCTATTTAGTGACAACACAATAATAGAGGTTTGGCTTACTAGAAGTCTCATTTTGTTTTAAATATATAATGGCAAGTGGTAGTGAGTTTTAATATTCACCTTTTTATTTAGTTAGTGGGTGATAGGGCAGTTTCTTATTAAAATAAAAAGATATTCTAGTCAAAAAAGTAATGAAAAACCTCAATAATAGAACTCTGAAAACAATGGAATGAAAGCATTTTAAATCAAACTTAAAATACATTTTAGGAAATAGCTTACTTATATAATTATATTTCCTAAAAAATAATATTATTTAAATTTTCATAATTATTATATGCATATAGAAAGTTTGTTTATTTGAAAATATATTAATTTTACAAAATTAATGCACCTACTATGGAATAGTTATTACAACCCCTTTAGAGATGAATAGTTATTCTTCATTTAAAAGAATAGTTCTTCATAAGGAATGAATATTTTTATGTAATAAAAATATAACAAAACTATTGAATAGCTAAACCATATGAATAACTATTACATTACAATGCCTATTACAGTCTACCAAACATATTAGTTAGGCCCAACACTGATATAACTTTTTTATCGACTGATAACAATCTACCACATTAGACTGAGACACTTATTAGTTTTTGGGTGGTGTCATCAATGTTGGGAGTTGTTCTTTTTTTGCTTATTAATAAAGTTCCTTATTCAAAAGGAGAAGAAAAAGGTCTATCAAATAATTTTACCTAATTTTTAAGACCAATGTTATGAATATGGATCTTGTTTTAGTTTGACTATTGAAACAGAACATTTTGGTATTTGTGGACACCCCAAAAAATCGGGTTTTTTTTTTTTTTTGGGTAGGATTGCACATTGAGACCTTAGCAATGTGACTCTTTGTGTGCATGTATTTCTACGGTGAGGTGTGTGTGAATGTGAGTCCCTTTTTCTTATTTTTATTTTAGGAATCACCTCCAACCATTGGTTTTGTACTAGTGTAGGCGCAAAGGTGGGTACACCCTAGCCTAGTGGACCATGGCAGAGAAAAGTGGAGTCGCCACCTAGATTAGGTCTAGGAACCATATTGGGCCTTTCGAGCCAATTACTTACATACATGGGTCCACATACCAGATTATGGGTCCAGAGTTTGGGTATGACTTGGGAAGGTGTTAGGCACCCAAGACCATCCGGCTTATGGGCCGGCCTGCATTATGTGTTGTTAGGCCATATTAATTAAACAGTTTATTAAGAGAGCCCTAATCCTTAACCTAAAACATCGTGCACTTAAGGAAATAACACACACAACATATTAAGTTTCACATCATAATATAAAAGGAAACAAACAAAACATAATCAAACAAAACAAATTAAACATGGCAAGTTGACAATTAAATATAAACACATAAGAAAAAGATATTAAATAAACTAAATATGGTAAAAGGATTCAAATAAATATGGAAAATAATTAAACATAAATAATTAACCTAAAACATAATCAAATTACATGTGAAAAATGATTAAAACAAATAAAAACAAGATTTTGCCCTAATCTAGGTTCAAGGTGCATACACATACTCAATTATGCGTACGCATGGTTGAACCTTACGCACACATAATCAAAGATGCGTACGCATCTTTTAGCACAAATTCGAAAAATTACATTTTTACAGATTTAATCATTCAAAGATATAAACATGTGAGATCAAACAAACGTGTTAGAACCCTAAATACTAAACTAACATTAAGCAAATAAAACAAACATCAACATAAACAAATAATCAAGAAATGAAATCAAACAATTGTACTAAACTAACATAAAATAAACATACATGTTATACTTTACATGAAACCAAAATAATGAAATAAGAACAACCTTAAACAGATTATAAACAACCTAAAATTATATTAAAACATATCAAACATAATTAAGAATATCAACCAAATCAAATATAACAAATAGAGAAACTATATCAAAAAAATAATGTGAATCATATTAAGCAAAGTGGAAAACCATGGAAAAGAGGCTCACCTTGCTTTAGAATCACATATTTGAAGTTGTTTAACCGGCCCCTCACTGCCTACAACACAAGGATTAGATGGAGAAGACAAAGATAATCAAAGAACACCATAATTGTTAGTAATCACAAGTCAAGATGTTGACACCTCATTTTGCAACCTGCATTTAACCTCACATAGAGGGTAAAAGGGTAATTTCGCCTTGGAAATATGCATCTTGATTCTGGTAACTAGATCCTTAATCTCACTTCACCAAAATGATCTTAATGTTGTAACAATCAAATTGACTAGTCATAAGCCCTAATCAGACTATTAGATTGAAAGTTATCATCAAATCAAATTTTAATGACCGAGATGCACTATCACAAATTGAGTCCGACTATACATGATTATGAACAATTAATTCCAATTGGTTATAATTATAATCAATTTGGGATTAATTAAGTGTCATAATTTGATTGGTTAAGATTACATTTCATGGTAAGGTTGCATACACCTAATTAATTAGATAGTTAAATATTAATTATTCAATAAATAATTTGTGCAATTATCTTTTAATTAGGGTAAATTTGGAACTAATTAAGTCTGAAATGGGAGTGATTGGAGCTTATTAATGTTAATTGGGAGCTAATTTGAGACCTATTAATATTAATTGTGCTGAAATTGTTTTCTAACAAATGATCTATGCTCACCATTTCGTTGATATCTCTCAAAATATGTTGAATCTGTGAATGAGGTTAATTTTCCTAGAAACTAAACATTCGGGGCTTCAATCTGCACAAGAATAAGATAATTTCAATCAGAATTGAGTAAGATATGATTTTTTGAAGTTGGCTCTACAGGCTGTTACAGTAGTTACGGAAAAATCGAATTTTGCTTACTCCTCACTCCCACCTATCTCTACAGTTAATGCACCAGATTTTTCTCAAGGCTAAAATGAGGTCTAGGTTCATGATTCTTTGTCAACCCTCATTAAATGGTCTTCCATTCATATTTCCTCCATCACTACTATATAAACCCTCCATCTCCTTCATTCCAAAACACATAAAAACCCTCTCTCTTCCTCTCTCTTAAATTCTAGTAAAGTTGAGTAGTCTTGTCATATCTTGGTCTTTCTGAGACTTAAGGTATTGAGTGAGACTCACTCTTCCTCTCCTAACTCTTCTTTTCCTCCACCCTTAGGACCTCTACCAAGAGTCTCCTCCTCTACCATATGGATCTTGCATGAAGATATAATCCATTTCCCTAACTTGTTTTTTTGTGTTGCCATGATGAGAATTAGGATTAAAGCATGAAGTAACTATTTAAATTCTCTTGAATATGTTTGAATGTTCTTAACTGATCTTCATATGTTCTTCATATGTTCTTGGTTGTTTATCACATGTTCATGCATAACACTAGTTTCGATCTTAATTCCACTTCAAAAACATGAAAAAGATGTTTGTTTAATAATTCTTTTAAATTCTTGAATCTTGGATATCACAATCCATACACATTCACTAGAATTTATTTTTCAATCCAAATGAAATGTTTAATAAATTGAATTAGGGTTTATCACATGCACACACTTTAAATTCGACATGCAAATTGATTAATAACATATTAGATGATTTGATATGAATGTTGGCCACCATAATCTAGAAGACCGGTTTCACCAGGTAAGGTGGGTGCCTAACACCTTTTCACCTTGTAACATAGCTTTCGAACTTAGATCAAGGGTTGATAGATCAATGTTTATCCATGTAATTTTCAATTTTTAGATTGTAATTATGAAACAAAACTATGTACTTTATTTTAGATTGTATCTAGGACCAAAGTTATGTAATTTTCCTATGATCAATGTAAATTCAATTGAAAATTAATAAAATAAGGAATTTTTCAATTTTGATTTTCTTATTTATCCCAATAATTAAATAAGTGGCGACTTCATTGTAAAACCCTTAATCTGAAGGGGAAAATATAACTAATCGAACCTCCATTTTGAGAGGCAATAACAAGATTCCATCCATTCATGTGAGTTTAGCCCAACATCATAAAAAAGGGGCTGGGGGCGCGGTCTCTCACACAAGAACAAAAAAATTTTGAAAAAGGTTTTGAGAAATTAATTTTGGAAAATAGTTTCTACCTTAGAACTAACTAAAGAAAGGTTTTTAATTTGTAAAAAATGTGCTAAGGGGCTGTCCTAGGGTTTTGAAAAGAGAAAGGAAAAAAAAAGTTTTAGAGAAAATGGAGGCCAAAATCACTTTCTCTAGCTAGCCTTTTTATTGAAGACAGAAGATGAGTATTTATAAGTTAAAACTAAGATTTGTGAGGCTTTTTGATGATCCTTGGATTTTCTCAAGGGTCTATGGGCCAGCCCACATCAAAGTATGAAGTTTTGAGCCCTTAAAATTAAGTTTAAAAACCCAAAAAATCAGACTACCTAGTTAGTCCAACTTCAAATTGTCATAACTTACACAATATAAGTCCAAATTAGGCAAAATTTATATTCATATTAAAGCCTAGGATATCTACTTTCCAATTAAATAAATTTCACTTAAAACATCTTTGTGGATCAAAAGTTATGGTCGAAACAATATGCAAAAGTCATTTTTTAGTATCAATTTCAAAGCGATTTGAGCACTTTTGAGTTGTGATTACTTCTAAACTATTTTGAACTCTTTAATTACCCTTGCTTGACATATGTCAAGCTCATCATTGGGGCCAAGAACCAAAATTTATTAATGAATACAAAATGAGGTGTCTACAGATGCCCTTCCTTTAACTTTGCTTGCATTGCAAGTATGGTTAAAAGCCTGAAGATACAACATTTTGAAAATTAATAAACTTTAAGCCCTCCCACACACACTACACACAAATACACCAACATGCAAGCAAACATGCAAACATGGGGGCGTGCTCAAAAAAGGTGATTGGTGCACTTCCAATAAGAAGTGTGATACACAAAAAAGAAAAAACTGAGATGTTTTCAGGTTTTAAAGACTCTACCTTCGAGTTTTAAGGACTACCTTCATGACACACATACATGCAAGTAATCATGCAAACAAGAAATGCATCATAAGAGACATGAAAGAAAATTTGGGATGTTTTCGAGTTTTAAGGACTCTACCTAAAGTTAGGAGACCACTTGACCAAGCAATTTATGTCTAAACACAAACAGACCACTCAAGAATGAGAAATTTACACTAATGGGGCCACTTGACCAAGAAATTTACGTCTAAATACAAACAGACCACTCAAGAATGAGAAATTTACACCAAGAGGACCACTCAACTGAGCAATTTACGTCCAAACACAAACAGACCACTCAAAAATGAGCATTTACGCTAAAGACATAAATAGTCATACATGACTCACACAAACACACAACCACATAAAATTTACAAAAATAAATACACAAGATTCATGCAAACATGCAAGAATACAAAACACAACCACACATGACTCGCATAAGAAAAGAACAAACAAACATACAAGATCCGCATAAAACACCAAACAAACATGTGATCACAAAAAGGATGAACACAACAACATAGGAGGCACACAAACATAACAAAGCATGCAACACAAGATGTTAAATAAGATGGGCCTAGGGCCCAAGATAAAATAAAGATGGGCTTAAGGCCTGACACAAAGCAAGGAGAGGCCTAAGGCCTAAACAGAGTATGAGATGGGCCTAAGGCCCAAGATGGAACTATGACACAAACAAGCAAACAGACACACATGACATAAAAATAAACAGCAAAGATCAAAGACCAACTGCAAGGATTGCAAACAAACATGAAGACACTAAAGACAAAGACAAACATAACAACTTCTAAGAAAGCAATAAATGCACAAAACAAAGGGTAACAAGAGGACAAGTTCACAGAACATGAGGTCAAATAAACATTAAAATCTTTATCCCAAGCCCCATGGTTTTGGGATAAAGATTTTGTAAGTTAACCAATATGAAAAGAAAATTGCATGACTTATAAACAACTTGAAGTGAAAAAGCCCTATGATGTGAAATGTAATATGGAATGGCTATATATTTCTTATGTTTTAATTAATTAAGTAAAGTTGAACCTACCTTTATTTATTCTTATACCATTTTAGCCAAAAGAAAGTTGGGGAAAAAAATAGAATCAACAACTTCTAGCCCTTGTTTAAACCATATTAGATGACATTATTTCACCAATCAATGTTAATTTGAAAATGTAAAATTTTATATTTGGCATTTCTAAAGGCACCTACATTTGTGTATTAGCGTTTTGCTTGAGGAATGTTGTTTACTAATTATAGTCCAATATTATTACAAGTCTCGTTGCTTTTTGATTCCGTAATTTTTTTTAAAGTTTTCCCTTCTCATCAAGACCCTTGTGTATTTCTAAAGGCCAAAAGTGGATATTGTGTCTAATTACAAAAATTGTCCATTGCACTCTACCTCTTTACTAATGTGTTGGAGATAAGTCAAACATTTTATCATTTAAAAAAAGAAATGGGTTATTTCTTGTTTCATCGATTTTTGAATGGGTGTCAAGTGTTTGCTTGACTTTTGAATTAATCAAACGCATGGATACTCCTAATCTTTCAACCCTCTTATTATTTCCCATTTTCTTAGAGACTGTTACTATGACTAAACCAATCCAAGAGCCGGAATAGGTAGCAAAAATGCTAGGGTCTTATTTTTATATATAGCATTTCCAAGACAAAATGCACTTTCTATGTAATTGAGTCTTAGTTTAAAGTGTGTTCAAAGATACATTCAAGTGGTATGATTTGAAGACATAAGACTCCTTAAGAAACTACTCAAGAAAAGTTGTTACACTGGATTTCTATATCTCTCGAAACCTATCAATCTATTAAGATTAAATGAATCTTAATACCTAGCTCTACACCCCTCGATATATCAAGCAACAGCAAAACTGAACAGTATTTTCTATTTCAACCTATGATGAGTTGGTCCAACCTTGAATTCGTGCACTAGGGTTCCATAACATATAAAAGGGATATTTATGGTTGTCATCATGCCCCCAGAGAGATTCATGCATACTTGGAGCTGCTATGATGCTTTGTGCCCTTATGTTTTTTACCAAGCTGCTACAAGTTCAACAAAGCATGATTTCAAGAACATTGCAAAAGTTACTACACTCAAGTGGTTGATGTGGTGTTAGTTACTGTTGAGGTTCAAAATATATCAAGGAGCCAGGCCCATAAAAGCAACAAGGACCCAGCCCACGAGAGTGAGAATAAGGAAGAAGGTTTGGATCTTAAGATGCAAGAGGAAGGTTAGGCTTGCAAGAAAAAGAAAATAACCCTTAGACCCTAGAGAATAAGGAATGAGGAAGGCTTGGCCCAAGGGTAAAAAGAAACAACAACACATAAGAAAGTCAAAAAGAGGGAGGTAGGATCTGGGCCAAAGTTGCATAGGATCCAGGAGCAAATCCTTGAGAAAAGGGCTAACAAAGGACAACCAAGACATGGACAACTCAGGACAGCATGTTTATGTTAAAAGGTGGGCACGAAGAATGAAGGAGGTCATATTGAAATCAGATACCTATGACCAAAAAGAGAGTGATAGGGATAGATGGTGGTTTTGGAACCAAAACTTGATGAGGGAACCTAGGACCTCAGACAGAGCAGAAAAGATGGATCAAAAGGGAAGGTGGCTAGAAGCCTTTCTGGCTATACCATTAGCAAGAAGAAATCTGTCCATTTAGGGGAAAGAGACAAATAATGAGAAGTCAACATCAAAACCTCAGAACTTTGAGGTGTCATTTTTAAGGTCTTGGGAAAAGAATAAGAAGCCTTGACCTTGGAGAAGAATTTTGACTTACTCAAAAAGGATTTCCCATAAGAGAAAAGTTAGCAAATGGGCTTTTGGCTACTAGTCTCTAGGAAAGTGAACCAAGAGCAGAAAAAGGAAAGGACCAGCTACCAATATCTCAGACCTAACATTGGTTATGATACCCAGAGCACAAGGGAATGGGTCATTAACATGGAAGAACCCAAAAAGGGGCACTATAAAAGCGGGTAAAGCCCCAACCAAGGGGGCATTCAACAATAGATATTCAAGATACAAAGGAATCACTAGAAAGAGAATTTAGAATTCTTACTTAAGAAAGAGGGAAAAGGGAGGTGTACGACACCCGGACCCCCAGGCCCATTTGGGCCTTGGGCTCCGACCCAACAATATGGCCCATGACACCAACCTTTTTTTGCATGAGGCCCGTGCTTTAGGTCCACAAAGACCATAGGCCTAGGTCTCATGCCACCTTAAAGCCCCATTAGGCAAATGGTCTTAATTAGTACGCACCATGCTTCATCACTCAGACCATGCTCGATGAACCACTTTCCGAACATTAAGACAACTACTCAGGTTTACTGCTTCTCAGCTGCCCGGCAATGCCTTGGGGAATATCGCTACCGAGCAGCTCTACTTAGGTAGGAACCAATTCCAATGCCACTCTTACCACACCCCACTCCTAACTAAACACCCATTTAAGGTTAACGACATTGGACCTCCTTTCCCACTAACCATGAAAGTAATCATAACTCTCCACTAATTTTTGGCTATAAATATGAGAAGCTAAGGAAGAAAGGGGGTGGTTGGAAAAGTTCTAAAAGAGACTAAGAGTGGAAGAAGTGAGAATTAAGCTTGTGTAGTAATAGTAGAGAGAGGTAGCTTCGTTAGGTCTCTGTATAAGGAACTACTTAAGGTAAGAAATCCGAAACCCACGTTACAAACAGATTGTGAGCCCAAGTGAGGGTTGGCCCATTAGCCTCACTTTTGGCGCCCACATTTGGTGCCGTCTATAGGGATCTCCTACAAAGCCATGGTTCAACTGAGACTCACGCTCGGGAAAATGTCTGAAAGACGTTCAGAGAGTTACACTAAAAGTGGTTCGTGGGATCTTCTCGGGGATCCACTTGGCGGGAATAGAGGCACAAGAGGCGCGAAGATAGGGATCGTGAACAAGAGAAAGAGCGGTCCGGCCTTGGAAAGGGGTCGTACCAAACCCATCGGACAATATCGGGTGCTTCAGGGCACGGGCAATTTGACGAGAGAGATAAGGAACTTGAGTGGTTACGCAGACTGATGAGAGATTTGGAGTTGGAAGCAAGGGGTAGGCATGAAGAAGGGACCAAGACAATCGAGAAAGGAGATCTGATAGTGGGGGAAATCGTTATAGGGCGAGGTCCAATCAGTCTGGTTCCCGTCAACGTCGGGATTATTCACATTCATGGGAGTCCCGTCGACGCCAGGATAGTTCACATTCACGGGAGTCCCATCAATGTCGAGATTGTTCACGTTCACGGGAGTATGCAGATTGGGGTTTAGATTCCTCAAAAGAGCGACGACCCTGTAATGCCACCATAGATGCTATGAGTCACGCCTTACACAGAGCTGCTTGGTTGCCGTTCTCAGACGACATTGAACGAGCCCTAATGCCAAGCAGATTTACGCACCTACCATTCAATTCCTACCATGGGAAAACAGACCTGGTAGAACACGTCAGCCATCATATCCAAATGATATCTTTGCATACTCATAATGACACGCTAATGTGTAAGGTATTTCCCTCAAGCCTCCGGTCCACTGCTTTAAGATGGTTTAATGGGTTACAAAAGGGTTCCATTCACAGTTTTGCCGAGATGATCCAAGAATTTCGTGTCTGGTTTGTAACTTGTAGCCAGGTACCACAACTAGTGGATGCATTACTATCTATGAAGATGAGGGTTGGGGAAGCCCTTCACAATTATGCCAGTCAGTATTAGGAGCTTTATAATGAGATCGGTGGAGGCAATGAAAAGATTGCGACAACGAAAAGATTGCGGCGAGCACCTTTAGGATGGAGCTGCCCAAGGACTCCGAACTACAGGAGTCATTGACGAGGAAGCCTCCCGAGGATATGATGCAGCTCATGAGGTGTATTGAGGAGTACAAACGCTTAAAGGATGATCGGCTGCAGAGTAAGGGTAAGGCCCCGTTAATGAATCGTCCTCGGCAGAGTGGTTTTCAGCCAAGGTCTCAAAAAGATTTGAGGATACAAGAGCCAGAGTTGTAACTGGGGGAGGTAAACGTGACGTTTAAAGAGCCTGTGCACAGGATCGTAAACTGGATTAAGAACGAGCCGTACTTTAGATGGCCGAACAAGATGGGGGGTGACCCGTCTCGGAGAAACCAAAATTTGTACAGTACCTATTACTGGGATAAGGGGCATATCACCGAGCAATGCCAGGTGTTAAAGGAACATTTAGGGCAACTGGTGAAGGCGAGATATCTGAAGAAGTTTGTGGTAGATTCAAGGAACAATGGTGCTAGGCAAGGTGATCAACAAAGAGGGAACCCTCTCCCGCCTCCATTGGGAGTGATCGAAGTCATTCATGCAGCCCCGAGGAGTACTGCTGTGGCTGGGAGGAAATGAGTGTTGACCGTAGCCCCTGCGGGAAATTGCTCAAGCGAGCAACCCACCGAGAAGAAGATGAAGATTGGTCTGGAGCCCATCGCTTTTAACGACAATGATGCGTTGATTGTAACGGCCCGGATAAACGGTTTCATAGTAAAGAGAGTAATGGTAGACCAGGGAAGTGGGGCCGATGTGATGTATTCAAATCTGTTTAAAGGGCTCGGACTGAAGAAGAAGGACCTCTCTAAATACGGCCATTTGAACAGATCCAATGGGAAGTGATATTTGCCTCTTGGGTTCGATGGCCAGGTGGTGGTTCCCGAGGGGCAAATATCACTTCCCATGAATATGGAAGGAAAGGAAGTAACAATGGCTTTTATAGTTGTTGCTTCATTTTCTCCTTATACGGCCATTCTGGGAAGGCCATGGATCCATACGATGGGGGCAGTCCCCTCCACCCTGCATGTGAAGGTTAAGTTCCGCACCAAGCAAGGCATTGCTGTAGTAAGGGGAAGTCAGCAAGCGGCCAGGCAATGTTTAGTAGCCGCGATCAATTGGAAGCATAAGCAGGCTAAACAAAAGGAAACCGTCGAGGAGGTCCCTTTATAGCAATTACAGGAGCCCCGAGATGGAATGGGGGTTAGTTGTGCTGAGGAATTAATCAGAGTAAAGATTCTACCGGATAATGACTGGTATTTTCAAATAGGGGCTGGGATAAGGTAGAAACATTGTTATTTCTTATACAGAATGTAGATGTGTTCGCTTGGAGCCCGTATGAGGTGCCCAGAGTTAATCCCGAGTCCATCTTTCACAAGCTTAACATAGACCCGTTATTTCCTCCAAAGAAGCAGAGGTCGAGAAGGTCGGCAAGGGAACACGTTGAGGCAGTGAGACAAGAGGACGGGAGGTTAAAAGAGGCCGGGGCGATAAAGGAAATCTTCTTCCCGGAATCACTGGCAAATACCGTGGTGGTCAGGAAGAAGAATGGCAAATGGAGAGTTTGTGTAGATTTCACGGATTTGAACCGAGCATGCCCAAAGGACCCGTTCTCTATACCAAAGATAGATCAATTAGTCGATGCCACCTGTGGGCACCCGAGGATGAGTTTCCTGGATGCTTTTCAGGGTTATCATCAAATTGCCCTAGCTATCAAGGACCAGGAGAAGACGGCATTCATCTCCCTTGATGCAAACTACCATTACACCGTGATGCCTTTCAAGTTAAAGAATGCCGGGGCAACATATCAACGAATGATGACTAGAATGTTTCAGGAAAAGATTGGGCATACGGTTAAGGTGTACATTGAAAACATGATGGTAAAAAGTAAACAAAAGACGCGGCATATAGAGGACCTCCAAGGGGTATTTAAAGTGCTTTGGCAACATAAGTTGCGCCTGAACGCGGACAAGTGTGCTTTTGGGGTGGGGATTGGCAAGTTCCTAGGTTATCTGATCACTAACCGTGGGATAGAGGTCAACCCGATCAGATTGAAGCCGTGCAGCGCCTCAAGCCGCCGGGCAATCCGAAGGAAGTGCAAGTGTTGATCAGAATGTTAGCTGTCCTTAATCAGTTCATTTCTAAGTTTGCCGATCGCTGTCGTCCATTCTACCAACTTTTGAAGAAGTGGAAGGGGTTCCAATAGAATGAGGAATGTGAAAGAGTTTTTCAGGATTTAAAGGAGTATTTGATGCAGGCACCCATGTTAACTGCCTCGGAACCTGGGGAAGACTTATTCATGTACCTCTCGGTGTCTGATCATGCTATGAGTGCCATGCTATTAAGGGATCAAAGAGTGCAGTAGCTTGTGTATTACATCAGTAAAACCTTGGTTGATGCCAAGACAAGATATTTACCCTTGGAAAAGTTGGTGTTAGCACTAGTGCACGCTACGAGAAAGTTGCCTCACTATTTTCAAGCTCATACCGTTTATGTCCTGACCGAGTACCCTTTACAGTCGTTGTTGAAAAGATCCGACTTTACAGGCTAGATAGCCAAATAGTGGACCCGGCTAGGATCCTTTGATATAAGGTACAGGCCAAGAAGTTCGATGAAGGGCCAAGTTCTAGCTAATTTTGTTGCAGATTTTTCTCCCAAGAGCGAAGGGGAGATAGTTGTCATGTGGAATGTCGCCCGTGAAAGGTATTTGTGGACGGTGCATCAAGTGCTATGGAGGCTGGTGCCGGGATTGTCATTATCACCCTAGAAGGAATGTGGTTGGAGCATTCTTTTAGGTTAGAGCATTCTTTTAGGTATAGGTGCAAGGGATATGGAGATTTATTTAGATTCTCGGCTGGTAGTCAGCCAGGTGTAGGGCAGTTTTGAAACCTAAGATTCTCGAATGAAAGAGTACTTACAGGTGGTAAAGCAAGTAATGAGTAAGTTTTGTACGGAAAAGTTGGCCCAAGTGGCCCGGGGACAGAACAAACATGCTGACTCTCTAGCCACGTTGGCATCATCAATGACAAAGGATGTGCCTCGATTAATCAAGGTAAAGCTCATAGCAGATCCAAGCATTAATACAACGGTTGGTATTGGTGTCGCAGTAATTTTGATGACCGAGCCATATTGGATGGACCCGATCATTGACTTCTTAGCTGAGGATCGAGTCCCAGATGATGAAAAGGAAGCTAATAGGGTTCGCCGAGTAGCTTCTCAGTACTGTTGTTGGCATATCTTAAGCTATACCGGAGGTCTTTTGGGGGGCCGTACCTTTTGTGCTTACACCCTGAGAAAGTTGATGAACTCTTGGCTGAGTTACATGATGAGGTGTGTGGGAGTCATGTGGGGGCATGCTCATTAGCAAACCGAGCAATGACTTAGGGGTTCTGGTGGCCACAAATGCAAAAGGATTCCGCCGAGTATGTACCTAAGTGTGAATAGTGCCAAAAGCATGCCCCCTTGATCCACTAACTAGCAGGCCATCTAAATCCAATTAACAGCCCCTGGCCCTTCGCGTGATGGGGGCTAGATATTCTCAAGCCATTTCCCCGGGCCACAGGCAATCGAAAGTTTGTTTTAGTGACTGTTGATTACTTCACCAAATGGGCGAAGGCAAAGGCAGAGGCGTTAGCCAATATTTAGGACATGGATGTTAAGAAGTTCGTGTGGAAGAATATAGTCACGAGATTTGGGGTGCCAGACTCTCTTATATTTGATAATGGATTGCAGTTTGATAGTAGAGCCTTTCGCGAGTTTTGCAGTGATCTCGGCATCAAGAACAGGTACTCCACCCCAGCGTATCCTCAGAGCAATGGCCAAGCAGAAGCCACCAACAAGGAAATCATGAACGGATTGAAGAAAAGGTTAGATGGTGCAAAAGGTAGGTGGGCCGAGGAGCTGCCCAACGTTTTGTGGGCATACCGGACAACTCCTAGAAGGTCTACTGGGGAACCTCCGTTCTCTCTCATATATGGGGCAGAAGCTGTAAAATCGACCAAGGTAAATTCATGTAGTGCACAAGTTGCGGGATTTGCCCATACCCAGAATGGTAGATTGCTAGTAGAACATTTGGTTTTGCTAGAAGAGTATCGAATAACAGTGACTATACGACTAGTGGAGTATGAACAAAAACTTGCCCGACTATATAACTGAGGCGTAAAGACAAGGAAATTCAGTGCTTGGGACCTGGTGCTACAGAAAGCAGTAGGGAATATACGGGATACGAATGCCGGGAAGCTGGCCTCGGCCTGGGAAGGGCCCTATAGGGTTACTATAATTGTGGGTGTAGGAGCGTACCATTGAGAGGACCTGGACAAGAGACTGCTTCCCTAACCATGGAATGTCCATAATCTAAAGAAGTTCTATCACTAATCATCTTTACATGGGTGTGTGAATTCAATAAAATCTTAAATGTACATTTTATTAGCTAATACAATGATGATATTTATATGTGCAGGTGTATTAAATTCCATTATCGTTAACTAACTAGCCTTGGCCAGCCAACATAAGGATAAAAGAACTAAGACAAATTAAGGACAGAAACCTGATTCTCGGTTCGATCATTATCACCAAGTAGGTGAAAACCTTACACTAAAGGTGTTATTAAGGACAGAAACCTGCTTCTCAGTTCAATCATTATCACCGAGCAAGTGGAAACTGTACACTAAAGGTGTTGCTAAGAATAGAAGCTTGCTTCTCGATTCGATCATTATCACTGAGCAGGAGGAAACCTTACACTAAAGGTGTTGCTAAGGACAAAAGTCTGCTTCTTGGTTCGATCATTATCACTGAGCAAGTGGAAATCTTGCACAAAAGCTAAACTCGGAAGCTTGCTTCTCAGTTTTCTATGCCCTACATTCACCCAAAAGAGCGAGCATACATCGAACGAAGTCTCTATTGCCAAGGAGTTAACTTTTTCTCCCGTCCAAACCGGTTTCGGACACCATACATACCCGGATATAATCTTTCCTTATGGAAGTAAACTAGAAAGCAGTTTCAATCCCCATTCAGAAGCAAACCGTGATTGAATTACCCAGCCACTAGGGGTATCTCTATAATATAAAGAAAATAAAAGAACGCAATGAAAGGAACAACATAGAATCAAACATTCATAGACGTACTTAAAGCAAGTGTTAATCAATCATACCATAATCAAATAAAGCCAACATATAAAAAACTAAACCAATGTTTTGTCACCATAACTCGGTGATTATAGGAAAATTAAACATGGAAAAATAATTGTTTTGTCACCACAACCTAGTGACATGGGCAAACTTAATGAAAATAAGGAAATTACTTAAGCAGAGGAAAAGTAAAAAGTAGAAATTTAGTTCGACAATCAAATTGAAGGGTCTGCAGGCTGGAAGTGGGTGACATCCTTAGGTGGCTACTAGGTTGCTGAAGGTGGCTGAAGCTGAGCATCCTCTCCGGGCCGATCATCAGCACGGAGATTGCTAGTGACTTCCAGGTCAACTAACTCCACATGGGAGTCAATTGCCTCCACTAACTCCCTCATGCTCGAAGATTCTTCCTCATCAGTGGCACCAGAAGGGTTCTGTGCAGCAAGAGAAAGGCCCGGGAAAGGAATTTGGTTGGGATTTCTCAAAGGAGAGTCCTCAGGGACCCCCAGAGCTTGTAGGGCGGCCAACCAACTCTCCTCGAATGTGAGCTTCCAAGCTTCCCGAATGACCGGCTCTACAGAGTTCTCCACGTCGGCAAAGCCTTCGTTGTACCATTTATTTTTGCAAGCCTCCAAAGCCACCTTCAGATCGCCCAACTCCTCAGCTCGAGCAGTGTTCAGACTCATGGCTTCTACTAACCTAAGCTCGGTCTCACCCAGCTTCACCTCCAGCTCCGCAGACCTCTTCTCCACCAATCACCTAGCCTTCTTAGCCACAACAGCCTTATTTTCCACGGTCTCCATGGCCTTCGCCTTCTTCTTAGCAATCAACTCAGCAACCTCCTTAAGAGCCTTCTCCTTCTCGGCATCCTCGAAAAGCTCCTTCAGCCACCCATTAAGGACATGAGTCAGCTGCATGGCCTAATAAAACGATAATGATAAGTATGAAAACGAATGTGCATGTGTGAAAGCAAATAGAAAGCCAAGGGACAAGAGATTACCGCTATGGTGTGCCATTGCAACCATTTACCCAATGACTCGTCCGTCTCGTCCTCAAAAAACGTGTATGTCTTCGAGCAAAAGGAGGTCATGCGCCAAACTCTAAGCGACATGACCCCGTTCGCCCTTATCCCATACTCTTACACTGGTGGACGTGGGGAGGGGTTTGCCGTCAAGCTAGAACGTAGGCTGCTGTTCCGCCGTGACTTGGGAGGTGGACGCCACGTACGTCCTAGTTTGAGCCGTTGGCTCCCGAATAATGATAGCCCTTGATGGCCGTGGAGGAGTCCTCGTAGGCGCATCTCCCGAGCTAGCCTAAGTCTGCTCAATCGTACACTGTCTTTTCCGAGAGCGGCCAGAGGGAGGAAAAGGAGGGGGAGTTGGATCTCTACCTTGGGTTTCTTATTGTTACGAGGTTGGCCAGGCGCCGGGCACAAAACGGCTGATCGTCATCGTCCTTCTTGTCACCATATTGTGACCTTGATATGATTCGATAACTGCTTCCTCAACTGCTTAAATGGGGGCTTCGGGTTCAACGGGAACTTAGTGTTCAGTAGGGGCTTCAGGCTTGACGGGTATGTGTACTCGACGGTTTGGGACACACGTTCAACCGACTCATCCTATACTAGAGCGAGTTCGTCAGAGAAGATGTACCGTGGGCCGAGATCACGAGCTTCGCCTACAGTTAGTTTTGGAGGAAGGAAATTCGCATGTCGGACGTCAATATAAGAAAGGAGGGGACTGTCTACTAACAAAGCTTGACTGAATGCTTGCTAGGTGGAATATACAGGTTCAACGCCAAGGATTAAATGGGATGCTCGGAGTTGTTCGTCTGAGTGAACGAAAATTTCTGACCTAATAACAAAATTTAGGTCTCTCACATGCACTACTGTAAGGTTCGGTTTGAACCTTTTGCTCTCTGCACGGAAACAATACAAAAACTAGTTAACAACCAATCAATCAAAATAATCGCAATTATGAATAACAAATGAAATATGCTCAATATCGACCAACATCATGCGGCAAGTAGGAGCAGGGGAGCTTGTCGGCAAACCAGTTGCCGCTCACCCATACAAATTCCCCAGCCGAGTTCCTATTTGAGTCAGGTAGGCATGATTTGAGTCATACCTGCATGTCTCTTGTTTTTAAATAATAGTTTGACGTAATTTTGCCGCACAAACTATACATGAAGTTAATGTCATGGTAATTCAGTTGCAACCCGAACAACTGGTTCAACCTACAAACGCAACTCACCACTTGGTAAAAATTAGGGGGGAGTTGGTTGGGACATAGACCATAAAACCTAAGGGTGCTTATGATGAGGGGATCAACGGGGAACCTAACCCCACCCTCAAGAATGGCCATTAAAGGAAAGAATATTGTGTTTACACCACGACGCCTTTGGATGTCAATATCGCCCTCATGACAATAGGCAATATCAACATCTTTAAGGACGTTGTAGGCAGCCCTAAAACTATCCAAAGAGGCTTCTGAGGAAAGGAGATAAGAGTAGCCCATTTCTAAACTAGGATTCTCAAAGCTATGATTAAGAGAGAACTGTAAGAAATAGAAAGAGTAAAGGGAAGTGCAGAGAGAACTTACTTTGAAGGCTCTAGGAAGGAATGTTTTAGGCTGGAGTATGAACACACAAAGGGTGTATGCTCGGCAGAGAAGGAGTTTGGAGAATGAGGAATGCAAAAAGTGAAGAAGAGATTCAGAGCGAGTTATTTATAGGAGCCATGGAAGGAATAAATAGCATTTAATTAATAGTAAGGCGGTAAACCCTACGAATCCCTTTGGTAACTAACACACGCACCGCCTCAGTTCGTGAACCGTTAGATAATGATGATAGCTGAACCAAACAGTCAGATATAGTGCACCTTTTAAGGACACATTAACGAGCCCTTTGAACCGCCCAGCATTCACCCGTTGAACTTCCCAGATAACTTTTGTCTTTTGGTGTCCTTAATTTGTTCCTAGAAGCTGGGCACAAATCAAGGAGGGGCTAATGTACGGCACCTGAACTCCCAGGCCCATTTGGGCCTTGGGCTCCGACCCAACAATATGGTCCCCTAATGCCAACCTCTTTTTGCTTGAGGCCTGGGCCCTAGGCCCACAAGGACCATAGGCCTAGGTCTCATGCCACCTTAAAGCCCCATTAGGCGAATGGTCTTAATTAGTACGCACCATGCTTCATCACCCGGACCACGCCCGATGAACCACTTACCGAACATTAAGACAACTGCTCGGGTTTACCGCTTCTCGGCTGCCCAGTAGTGCCTTGGGGAATATCGCTGCCGAGCAGCTCTACTTAGGTGGGAACCAATTCCAATGCCACTCTTACCACACCCCACTACCAACTAAACACCCACTTAAGGTTAATGACATTGGACCTCCTTTCCCACTAACCATGAAAGTAATCATAACTCCCCACTAATTTTTGACTATAAATATGAGAAGCTAAGGAAGAGAGGGGGTGGTTGGAAAAGTTCTAAAAGAGACTAAGAGTGGAAGAAGTGAGAATTAAGCTTGTGCAGTAATAGTAGGGAGATGCAACTCCATTGGGTCTCTGTATAAGGAACTACCCAAGGTACGAAATCTAAAGCCCACGTTATAAATAGATTGTGAGCCCAAGTGAGGGTTGGCCCATTAGCCTCACTTTTGGCATGCACAGGAGGTATTCTAAGGGATCCTAAAACGAATACTAGAGGATACACTTGGACTTAAAGGAATTCAAACTTCACAAGTTTTGGAATCCCAAGGAGAGCTATCTAAGTCTATGATTTTTGAATATATTTGAACCTTGTGATATATCCCAACAAAGTAGGACTCAATGTACTCAATATAATAAAGCATAATCCCATTATATTCCAGGATCTCTAACGTTTTACTTGCACTACCTTTACTTTATTTGCTTTTCCTTAGCTATTCATCCAACCAAACTATATATATATATATATATATATATATATTTTTTTTTTTTTTTTGTGGATATACACCACTGTAAATTTCTTTTAAAAAAAACTTCTTGTCTCTCCCCGTGTGCGTGTGTGTGTGTGTGTGTGGATTTCATGTTTTGTGCACAGATTGGCTCATAAATGGCCTAACAAGGCCACGATGGGTCAAGCCCAGTCCATCCAACCATCTACCACTATCTTTTGGGAGGCCCAGGATCCTTCATTACCTTTGGGCTTCGGCACTGTCCAAAACAGAACCCACAGTTACAATTAAGAGATTAGTGCACCAAAAAAAAAAAAGGTCATATGCAATAAGTAGTCCAATTGGGGAGCTTCTTTATAGATCAACAAATTCTAACATAGGTAGGTATTTCGAGATAGGATAAGATTTCTTATACTTATAACCTCTATTATTGTTAAGTGGATTCTTCAGGAATGATGATCTAAAACTCACTCAGTGGGGTTTTGCTTAGAAGTTTTTCCCTTGTTATCAAATATTTATGTCAAACCTATTTTTCAATTCACTTTATTTAGTTTGGTGGTTTGATTGTGCTTTTATTGTTTTTACACGTAATTTAAGTAATTTGGGGTCAATCAATCTTCTTTTTTTTTTTTTTTTTTTTTTTTTTTTTTTTTATACAAGATAGAATTCTACTTTAGCCTAATCTAAGTGTAAATGTGTGTGAAACTCCCTCCTGGAAACTTGAACCCCGGCCCTTACCCTCCAGACTTCACAAGCACTTATACTTGTAGAGTAACCATCGATTAACCCTGTTTATCCTTCAATTTTGTTTTTGTTTGTTTATTTTATTTCAGAAAATAGTAATTAAACTTCTTTCTAATTTTGGGCACATAGCACACCGTGGTGATTGTTTGACCATGAAAATAGCAAAAAAAACATGGGTGAGGGTCTGCTCTAGTGCAAAGTCCAAACATCAAGTGCCTTGTGCCTTGTCAAGTTGTCGCCAGGTAAGGAATATATGGTTGAATTGCGTCAATATTAAATGGTACATTCGAATTCGAACTACTATTATTCTATCCAGTGCAAAGTCCAAACATCAAGTGCCTTAGGGTGAGGGCCTGCTCTAGTGCATAGTCCAAACATAAAGTGCCTTCTGCCTTGTCAAGTTGTCGCCAGGTAAGGAATATATGGTCGAATTGCGTCAATATTGAATGGCACATTCGAATTCGAACTACTATTATTCTATCCATTGGAATGGAAGAGACTGAAAAGTATGAGAGTTAAGATCAATTGTAAGGGGAAAATTGGGACAAATTACTCAAGTCACCGCGGTGTTTGCAAAGGATTGGAAAGGGTACTTGGTGTTCGGCTACTTTTCTAAGGTTGATACCAATCTTTCTGTCCAAGTTGAAGAGAAATTGAAGGAATCAATTCACCTTCAGCTGCTGTTTTGTGGAGAAATAATAGCCAGATCTCGCTACTAGCAGAAATTAGAAAGCAAGTGAAGTCCAGCCCTTTTGAATGTTATCATGGAGTATGCCGCTTGTAAAAATGTGCCACAATAATTGACGGTAAAAATATTATAAAATAATTTGTACATGTAACCTCACTCTAATAAAAATATTTTTAAACATTGGAAAAGTAGACATCAAAAGACCTTATTCCAAAATTACAATAGTACAACTGTACAGGTGATAAAAAAATAAAAAAAAATTCAATTTTAACATTTCTTTAGCATTTATTGGAATGCTGTTATTTCAAACATTTTTCTTTTGTGTACTATTTCCAATTTTTCATATAATAGTAATTAACATAGTAATGATACAAAACATGGTTAGTTTTGAATTCAACAAATATTAAATTGACCAGAACCTTGATGAATATTACCCGTAACATGAGGTGTCAACACACCTGCCACTCATCGGTGTAAGAACTAATAAGAAGCTTATGTAATATGAGTATCAAAGAGGGTCACCCACTAGTCGAAGTCACTAGTATTTATTATTTTATTTTCAAGGAAAAAACGAAAATTCTATGGGAGTAGGGTCCGCCAATTTGAGGATCCAAATGATGAGGCCTTTCAATAGAAGCGTCGATTTGAAATCATGTGGACAATATTTGCTTGCTAATATGCAAATGTGGGTCCAATTCGATAGACTATTCTTAGTATTTTCGTTTTGTCAAGCGTGTACAAAAAGACCAATAAACTAAAACCCACCTCTATTTATTGACCATCTCTAAATTCGCCTGGACCAGTGGCAGAAGTCCAAAACAACGTAATTGACCACGTGTTAATTGTGCATCAACGCGGTCTCTACAAATACAAATACCAACTAAACAGGACCGTTGCAACCTACAACTGCCAGAAACTGAAATTTGAACTACCCGGGAAAACAAAAACCCAGAGAAAAAGAAGAAGAAGAAAAAGAAGAATGATGGATTTGTTTTTCCCAAAGGAATTGCAGTGTGACAATGACATCTTCTGGTACGAGGCTTACAAGGCTTTTGAGGCTCTCCAGCCCCAGGTGAATCAAAGCGCTTTTGTGCCTTACAGAGACACACCCAGAAATGAATTTGGAGCAGAGAATTCAGGTAATATGAAAAATTGTGTAAATATGAAGAAGAGAATGGTGGAGTTCTTGAGGAGGAGTTGGCATCCGAGGAATGAAATCCAAGAGTACGAGAAAGAGAGGGGTTTTCGGCACATGATGAACGAGCGGATGAGGAGAGAGAGGCAGAAGCAAAATTACATGACCCTGCATTCCATGTTGCCCTTTGGAACCAAGGTGTGTTTTTGGATTTCTTTTTTCATTTCTCCAGTGAAATAAAGAGCTAGAATTCATTTTTTTCATTTAATCTTGAATCATGAAATAAATCCATTTCAAACGTAGAGGATCAGGATCTACTCTTAAATCAAAATATGGTCATGTTGTTTAATTATGACACTTGTTATGGGATTTTTGTATGCAGAGTGATAAGAATTCCATTATTCAAACGGCAGCGACAAAAATTCAAGTACTGCAGAAGTGTAGGGAAGAGTTGCAAAGGCGAAACTCAGAGGCTGAGAAAAATTTGGCTGCGGTGGAAGGGGAAAGAGTAGGAGGAGCTAAGATTAAACTAAAGGTGGCTAATCCAACATCTGGGGTTGATTCCATGGTGGAAGTTCTTAAATGCTTGAAACACTTGGGACTGAAGGCCAGAACCATCCGATCAAATTTCACTGCTCAGGAGTTCTCAGCTGAACTGGAGATTGAAACAGAGGTAGCTCTCTCTCTCTCTCATGCTTTTTTTTTATGGGACGACGACATAAAGGATCCAAGTGACCAAAATTTGTTGTTTTTCAAACCAATTCCAAAATATTTTAAAATATTTCACTATTATTCAGATAAAATCATTATAAAAGTGGAGTTAATCATTGAACTAACTTAGAGTGATGTTATTTCAATTTCAATAATATTTGTGAACAATTATGAAAAATATGGTCTCTAATCTTATTCATGTATGTGGAAGCAAGTGACTACTTAACTCTTTTTTTTTCTTTTTTTTTTTTGAGAATCAAGTGACTGCTTAACTTTTAAGGCTTCGTAGATCAACCTAAAAACTCTCTTCGAATGTTCTCTTATCTCAACCTTAAAATAGTAGCTATGTCTTTGTTTCTTCTTTTTGTCACTTTTGGAGGCCAATTGATTCCTACGTTTTAATGAAAGGCTATTGCTACAGTTATGCCGACATTGAAAAGCTTCCTGACTAGAAAGGAAAATTGTCTCGTTCTATCTTTGTCCTGACACAAAAGTTTTAAAAAAATAAAAATAAATAATAATAATAAGAAGGAGAAATAAGCACACGTGAGGTTTATCTAACCAGAGTTTTTTAAATACTAATAATTGTCTCTTTCTATCATTTTGAAAGATCGAAGCTGCCAAAGTGGAAAAAGCCATACAAAGAGCACTATATGAAGTTGAGGGGAAACTTCTTCGCAAGTTCGACGAAGGTGGAATCTAAAGAAAAATGGGGGCGCCCAAGCACTTTACTTTTGCGGCAAAAGTTTTGCCCTCAATCATAGGATAGGAACACTTTAACTATTAAATTTATGTTGTATATATTATTATATGTTTTTTTTTTTTGTTGTTGTTGTTATAATCATCTATTAGCAACGTGACAGATTGACGGTCAATAGGTTTCTTATTGGTTTGAAAATTTTAACTTCTTTGTTGATTTTCTGAATTTCAATTGACTAATAGTTTAGATCGCGACTATTTTAACACTTAAAGTTTACCCACTAGTCTATCTATTTGAGCAGGAGGAAACTTCTTCTTCTTTTCCTTTTTCTTGTTTTTTTAGGTTGTTAAACGAGCACGAGGAAATTAGAGTAAAGATTACACTTGCTTAGCTAGTACTAATTAATGTGGATTATTATAAGCTGAGCCATGTGACATAGACAACAAAATTATAAAAGAATTTGAACGGAATTGGTCAATTTGACCTGTAAGCCCAGCACCATCATTCAAAACTAACATGCGCTTTTGATGTTACAGTCTTGGGGAAATACTGCCCCAGAAAACCAACAAATAACCATTTAGGTCCCATTAAGTATGGCAACTCAAACACATGTTTTCAATTTTTAAATAACATTACACGTATTTTTATATACTTTTTCACCCATATGTATTTCCACAAATGTTTTCAAATTACAAAATACATGTTTTTAAGTGCATATACAAAATACCCCCTCATATTTTGGCATTTCGCAACTTGCTAAAATTTTGAAGCAACTTTCTAAAATTTAAGTAACAGCTAAATGTTTCTAAAACGAATATGAACAAAAAAAACAAAACAAAACAAAACCAAACCGAATCTCTTGTAAAATGCTTCCATCTTGGGAAAAAAGAAATCTGATATTCTAAAAGCCCCCTTATTGCTTGACTTGAGAAAACATATTTCACAAAGAAAAATATTTACCTCCAAATTGATTTGGGATAAAATTCTTTCTACCCACTATTGAAAAAAACAATTTATGTACACTTTTAGGGAAAAGGTTTGCAGCCAAACTTTTCCTACTTTTCGTTATATGACCTTTTTTGTTTGGTTAGAATTTGGAAGGATGAAAAAGTGAGAAATTAAAAAATATATATATTTATATTTTCTTTTATGCATGTTTGGTAAGAGGATGGAAAAGTGCAATATAAAGAGTGAGCAATTGCATCAATCCGGCCAAATTTTTCCGTCTATTTTACACCAACAACCTATTTTTTCTATTTCACAAGACCACTGTAGGGACACATTTTGCAACCCAAGCTTAAGATGTATGGGATCTAGACCCAGTGAGCCCAGTACAATAAATTTGTGGAGAGTGAGTCGAAGAATTAGGCCCTAATGAATTTGACAACGGCAAGTATGGATTTAAAAGATGATCAAGCAAGAACAAGGAAAATAGAACTGAATGAATTCACTATCCGATGAGGTATTTTGTCATACAAATCAATAACAATTGGGTACAAGTATAATTTTGATTTTTACAGTATTCTTTCTCTATTTTTCCAATCCCTTCCTCATGAAGGGTCACTTACATTATATAGCTCCCTTTAGATCATCTTGATCCTACACTTGTTGATCATCTAAACCCCTATTTGAGTACCTGTCCCATCAGACACCCTCTTTGGCTTTCTGTGAGTTGTGGTAGCCAAGGCAACACTGTTCAGATGTCTTCTCCACATAAATGTGGCCAAAAAAGTAGTTGTAGTGCATTCAATGCGGTGGTAGCAGTTTTTCCTTAGATATTTTAGATTCTCCTCCTTCTCGTATGTTCATGATGCACGTCTCTATCACTAGAGCTTCATGGAAGGTCACTCTAATCATTGGAAGACATATTTGAGCTGCACTTATCGTATATGAGGAGATATTCCTTCTTGGATAATCTTCCTATTTGCATCTTGCTCATTAAATCCTGAGCTTGAACCATTATTTACCATTCGTTCCTTCTCAGACCATCCACACTCTCGGACAAGGCCTAAGGCCCAATATATAATTTAGGCCCTTAATCCTACAACCATTTTTACAAAACACTCACATTAGAATATCTATTATACACTCTAATTTATTTAAATAATATTTTTTATTATTATTTTATTTATACCTATCTCTTTCATTAATATATATTTATTTCCCATCCCAACTGTCTCTCATCAATTCTTCTCTACCTCTATTTTTCCCTAAACTCTCTTCCTCACTCATATCTCAAACCCAGAATTTATACATGCAGAAGATCTAACAGCGGCAGCAAGGCAAATCCAACGACAATAGCAAGACAAAACGGCAGTAGCTTTGGTGGCAGCGACGGTGACAAATCCAACTGATTTTTTTTGGGTTTTTCATGTGAGATTTTTGTTGGATTTTTCATATGGGTTTTCCGTTAGGTTGGATTCATTTTTATTGATTTTGGTTTGGGTTTGGGATGAGTTTTTCTTCAGGTTTGGGTTGATTATAAGTTGGGTTTTCCAATGGGTATAGCTTGATTTTTTGTTTTGCTTGATTTGAGTTGGGTTTTCTAATGGTTTGGGTTTAGGATGAGTTTTTCTTTAGGTTTTTGTTGATTATGAGTTGGGTTTTCCGGTGGGTTTAGCTTGATTTTTGTTTGGCTTGGTTTGAAATGGGTTGCGGTGGTGATGGTTGGGTGGTGCTGAGTTGGTGGTTGGATGTTTGTCATCTTCTTCTTTGCTGGGTTGTTGTGGCCGTTGGGAAAGAGAGGGTTGTTGGGTTGCTGTGGCCGCTGGGAAAGAGAGGGAGAACCTAAAAGGTGAGAGGAAAAAAAAAGAATAAATTATTGATGTGGCAAGTGTGTATATATATACACATTTTTACACCCACTGATGTGGGTAGTTTTGGAGAAAAATTATGTAAATTTTGCACAATTTTGACACTTTTGCTATTCTAGAGGCACTAGTGCAGATGCTCTAAATAACTATTATGTTATTAATATTTTTATTAAAAAGTAGAAGGATAGGATAGTAGGGACAATTACTTTCCTTCTCATTATCATATTTTTTCATCTTTTCTCCACAATTTGGATCTTAAAAAAAAAAACAAAACAAAACAAATTGTAGGACTGGATGAAAAACTCTATCCAACCATTTTCTTTTCTCTCCTTATTCCCTCCAACCAAACAATGAAAATTGCATTTTACATACCATTCACGGTTACTGTAGCTGTGTATATCAATAATTTATTCTTTTTTTCTCTCACCTTTTAGGTTCTCCCTCTCTTTCCCAACGGCCACAACAACCCTCTCTTTCCCAATGGCCACATCAACCCAACAAAGAAGAAGAAGATGACAAACATCCAATCACCAACTTAGCACCACCCAAACATCACCACCACAACCCATTTCAATGCAAACCAAGCCAAACAAAAATCAAGCTAAACCCATTGGAAAACCTAACTCATAATCAACCCAAACCCAAAGAAAAACTCATCCCAAACTGAAACCAAAATCAACAAAAATTGAATCCAACCCAACGAAAAACCCATATGAAAAATCCAACAAAAATCCCACATGAAAAACCCAACGAAAATCAGTTAGATCTGCCGTCATTGCTTATGGGTTTTGATTCTTATGGTTCTTGTGGTGGAGATTGGTGCTTGTGGTGGATAAGTGATTTGACCATGAGAGGAAAAAGAAGAAGATGCTTGTGGATGGAGGTGATCTGACCGTGACCTTGAAAGGAAGAAGGAGAAGATATCGTGAAAGGAAGAAAAAGAAGTAGAAGAGGGACAAAAGATTGGTCTGAAAAATGAGATAAGGACAAAGAAAAAAAGGTTAAGTACAAAAGAAAAGATAAAAGATAGGGACAAAATAATAATAATAAAATTTTAAATATTATTATTTAAATAGAGAGGATTGTAAAATAGATAAACTGACGTGGTTGCTTTGGAAAAATGGCAGTGTAAAATGATAAAAGTAGGTTCTTAATGTAAAATAGACGGAAAAATTTGGCTGAACTGATGCAATTACTATAGTAAGAGGAATAGTCTTAGCTTTTTTCTAACTTAAAATTGAACGTAGGTGTATATGCATGTGCACAGGTCTACTACCTAATAAAATATTGGGAATACTAATTTTAGATTTCTATTCTTCTCAAAAAAAAAAAAAAAATTTGAAGAAGAAGAAGAAGAAAGATTTCTATTGCTGTAAAAGATAGCAGCTAGGGGGAAAAGGCTATATGATGTCGAAGAGGAAATTATAGAATTACCTCATCTCTTAATATGTGAAACATTAAAACAACAAAGGATTATGCTTGAAACTTTGCTTTTTAAATCAAATGAACATAAGAAGTGTTGTCATTTTAATGTTATATGATTAAAATGGATTAAAAAGAAACTTAAATATAAAGATGTAAGAGTTAATATGAAAAATAAGGAATTGATCAAGATGTTTAATCTTACATTGAAAATGAAAGAGACTCTTTTATTATTTTTAAGTGTGGTGATTAATGTATTAAAGCAGATAATGGGTGAAATATGTGCTCAGAGGGGAGGTGAAGGGAGGAGGTGTCAATCAAATCAGTCTCTTGAATCCTTCTACCAAATAGTAGATTAATCTGGATCATCAATTTTGTGAGGCCCATTGAGCAGCTTGAATCTTTTAAAGATAGCAAGTGTCGCACCTCATAACAAATAGTATTGTGTATCTCTTTAAAATAAATCATTTATGTATTTTTATTCAATTTATCTTGTGCTATTTCCATTATTATTGTGTAACTATTGGAGATCTCACCCTTTCACTTCTACGATGCCCACTTCAAGAGATGGAAATAAAAGTTCATCTTCTATTTAAGTCTTCTCAAGGCCGCCTACATCCTCACTAACAAGAATCCTTTCAAGACTTCCACCGATGAGATGAATGACGAAGATTTCTGTCCCTATCAAGAAAAAATAGATAAGTATACATAAGGTGAATACAATTGTCACTCTTATCTTTTGAATTGTCTTGCCAATCATTTCTATGATTATTGATGATGCAGAAAATCGTCAATTGAACTCCTTGTCAATACAGATGGACAACATCAAGTCAATGGTTGTGAAATCCTGCAAAAGGAATAAGTAGACTTGGGATACACTAGTGTGGTGTGTGCCAAAGAGCCTCCAATGAGCTAGTCAGTAAGATCAAACCTCAGTTGTACAGAGAAATTGCTATTTGGCTAGAAAGTTGTTGTGCGTATGTTACGTACTTTTACCCTAATTGTTTATACCTTTTTATAGGTCTCCCCTTAGGATGGGAGTAAATGCCTCTCTTTATGATTATGGATTCGTTGGTAATGAATGATGGGGCGTTATAGAATTCAATGATATTTTACCCGTTGGTTCGTCGGTTTCACTTTTGCTTGTCTAGCATGTTAACCATTACTCATGTCATTTATGGGGAACTCATTTATAGGTCAAATTGCTTCGATTTCTATGCCTGTCGTATTTATTGTGAAGGATGTTTCGGGTCTCGTCTTAACACATGTCCTTCTATGATTGCTTAGACGTGCTAAAGTTGTTTCTTAAGTTTCCCACACGTGGTTTTTAGGGTTTTTAATTTTTAACTGTGTATGAACAATGTTTTTTATTTTCATTGTGTATGAACTATTTCATCATGTGAATTGACGATGTGCTTGCTAATTGAAGTTATAAACTTCCGTATTTTATATTAAATGAAAAAGTATTTTATATTAAATGATACCATATCAAAATCCAATAAACAAGAAACATTTGTGTAAAAATAACCACCCACTTACATGTTTTTCATTTGCTAATGGAGTAGTATTTTTTGCTGACATGTCTTTTATTTAATGAATTTTGACACAGTTGACGTGGTATCATTTGATACCAAATACTTTCTCTAATGAAATGCCCACTCAAACCCATGATCCATGTGCCACCATCCCAACCTTCCACTCCCACACCAACACCAGGCATCCACCACCAAAACAAACTACTCCAACTAACAAATCAACCACCACAATCTTTGAGATCCATGGCAACATCAGTAGTGACTCCACTGGCTTATATAAAGAGAGATAAGGAGGGGGGAAGGGAATGACAATAACTAAAAAAAGATAATTTTCTTTTTGGGCAATGTTTATTATTAAGTAATTTTGTAATTTATTTTTGGTTAAAAAATATGAAAAATGGCAAAATACGGTTTGTAGGTACCTAACTAGTAACTACACAATGTATAAAGAACTAGACAAAAAGGTCTAAATTAAAAACAATATAAAGTGAAGGATTGAAATAAAAAATAGGAATGAAACTAAAAATATGCCAAATTTACAGTTAGGCTGTAACTTTTAAATTAGCCAAAACTTTTATATTTAATTACTTTCTTATCATGCTTTATTTTATATATATATAGAGAGAGAGAGAGAGACTTAGGTACAGTAGGTTTCTCTTTTTAAATTCTGCCATATGCTTTTTTCACATGAATGGAAGTGTATTTTTTAAGTTAAGTAGCCATATGGCAGAATCTTGAGAAGAGAACCTAAGGAACACCTAAAGTACTGTACATAATTTTTGGCCGTATATATATATAACGTTTTTCATTTTATTGAGTAATTTTTCACTTTTTTTCGTGCTATGATTTCAGATTTAATTGGAGGAATATCAAACCTGCTGTAACAAGACTTGCTATATCAAATGTCTTTCACACTGAACTGTTTTGTTTGAGTTATATAACAATATTATTGTTTAGGGATTTTGAATCATACAATTTTATAGGGTGGTATAATTGAGATTTAAGGCTATGTTGTCTGGGGCATGCAAGACCAAAATTGATTTCACGTGAGAGTTGAATTTTATATTGGATTATAGTGGTTTGTCTCTTACTTGGTTATTTTATGTATTCTATAGGTTTTGATATTTGATACTATCAAGCAAATTGACCACCTTCTGTTTTAAATAAATTGAATGTAATATTCATGTCTAACTGTGAGAAATCGCGAAAACGCCTCTTTAATAGTGAGAAGCCCACTTGTAATGTCTTTCCCCTAAAGTAAGAGTTGTATAATGAAGTCACCACTTCTTTTATTTACAAATAAAAGAATAAAAAATACAAAAATTGAATTGAAGAATTAATGATTGAAGGTAAAATTACATGCTATAAAAAGGATAAGGTTTTGGGTCCTAGTTACATTTTAATCGAAATATAAGACTTTGAGTCCTAGTCAAATTCTGTCAAAGTAAGAATTACATTGAATAAAGCGCTAATCTAAAACCCTAGATCTAGATTCACGGATTAAGTTACACGGTGCAAAGAAGTTAAACACCCATTTCACCCAATAAAAACCGATCTTTTAGACTAGTAGTAACCAATCGCATACACACATTAATGTTGCATCAAAATCAAAATTGATCATGGCAAGTATTTCCAAAATTCATGTCATGTATTATCATTGGATTAAATTTCTAGATCTAAAATTATATTGGAGAGTAAGATTAATTCATAAATCGAATGATTGTTTTAGCATTGAAAAACAAAATTGAAATGATATTTTTTTTTTTTAACAAACGAAGATTGAACTCAAAATCTCTTATACAATCATTAAAAACTTTGCTAGTTGAGTTATCTAAAACCCACCAATTGAAAGAATTTTGATATTTGAAAAGAGATTTAATTTTCAAAAGTTTATCTCTAAGTGTATGAAATTTATCTCATAAAATTATAATAAGAAAATAACATAATGACACTACAAAATTTAAAGGTTATAAAAAAGGAATGTTTTAACACAATCATTCATTTTAATCCCCTTTTTTTTTTATTCAAATTCATAAGATACTCGTACGTACTAGTATTTCAAGTTTTTCTTATGCCATTTTTTATGCTCAACTTTTTCGTACTTCCATTTTTTATGCTGTGGACCAAATATCATATTTTCAGCAAATAACGTATTTTCAACTTGCTGATAAAGAGCATTCTAAAATAAAATACTTTTTTAGTAATGTTAGGAATACTTTTTCTTTCTTTCTTTTTTTTGAGAATCAATGTTAGGAATACTTTGAACTTGCTAATAAAGAGCATTCCAAAGCTTTTTTTTTCTTAGTAATGTTAAAGCTAATTTTTTTTTTTTTTTTTGTAATGTTAGTATTTACCATATAAACTTGAAAAACTTTTTTTTTTTGAAATAGCTACAATACGTAACTAACCGTAGCTCAAATCCTTTTCCCCCAAACCCCAAGTACTTTGTGCATAAACCATATCAATTCAACTATAAGACCCTTGGCAGTTAAAATTGAACAAAGAGGAAAACCTTTTAAAACTATTGTATGACCAACCACTTTAAACATAAGTAAACATTTATTTGGTATGTTGTAACACTAATCACATTCATTGTCACCACAATTTATGAGGAAGAATTGTTAAATGCTTCCGGAGTACCATAAATGTATACTCATCTCACATGAAATGTCACAATTATGAGTCTCACCATAAATTTAATTAGCCAAACCCACAATTATGTGAAAGAGAAAGTAAACATTTATAGTAACTTTGAGAGTATTCTATAATTACTGATATGACCCTTTTTACAATCAAATTTTGTTATCTGCTTTCAGAAAAGCCCGCGCCATTCCAAACACACTTCAAGGTTGATTTGGTATTTGTCATTGTTCAGCAGAATTGCGTATTTGTGTCCATATAGAATCATCCATCTACCAATACAAAGGCTGCCAATACGGATTTCAATGCTTTACCCTGATGGGTTCTACTTATGCTTAGGGCGTATAATAAAGGTATAAGTAGGGAAATTATATAAGTGGCAGGGAAACAAGAAACTAGATTTCAAAGCAGCAACATGCAAAATCTGGATCATTTAAAGCACACACTAGAGATGGAGCATTGAAAGCACTCGAAAAGATTAAGCCAAATATAAACACTATTCCCAAACATCAAATGCACCAACTTTCACACTATAAGCTGAAGTTCCATCTAAAGGGTTCAACAACATAGAAAGATTAAAATGTAGCCGGAGTTGCAAACAAAAATTTGATCGACATAGGATTCTTAGAAAATAACAAAGACTAAATATATAGGGCATATAACAATCACTTGAGAGGAATGAACCTTGACGAATGGGTGGCACCAATACCAGGTCTACCATGCTTGACAGGCTTGTAGGAGATTGAGAACTCAGCAAGGTAATGCCCAATCATTTCAGGCTTGATTTCAACTTGATTGAAGGTCTTACCATTGTAAACCCCAATAATGCTTCCAATCATTTCAGGAACAATGATCATATTTCGGAGGTGGGTACGGACTGGTTCTGGCTTCTCACCAGGTGGAGCCTCCCTTTTCTGATCCAAAGCACCATGAAATATATCACTTTAATATGAATTGAAATTGTCCTAGGCTCCAAACCATTAAAATTTCACAAAAAGCAGAAACACACTCCAAATAAATTCCACCAACTTGTCAACAGTGTGGTGCAAGGAATATTTTAGGAAGAAAATTTTATAAAAAAAAGAAGCAGGTTAGGAAGATGATATAGCCAATTAGTTAAATTCAAGTGAAAGATGATATGCTAACACATTTCAAAAGGCATAACAAGCATAGCTGAATCTGTAGCCAATTTAAATCTTAACTGACCCAAGTCTGAAACCCAAGTCTGAAATTAAATCAAAGCAACTGTGAGAAACAGATAAGCACCAACCAATAAAGATATGCTTTAAAAACCAAGATATAATGAAGTGACCGGTCCAAGGTATTCAAAGTGAAAGGCGACCTTTAGGCACCAAGGCAATGTATTTCCAACGTGAGTCAACAAAAAGGCATGTCCGCATATAGCAAGGCTCCAATTTCTAAATATATATTTTTTATACATATAGAACTTAAATCATATGTAACTAGTGACATGCGCAAAGAAATTAGGTCTATCAAATGAATTCAAAATAGGATTAACGTGGTTTAGGCTCTATTCATTATTCCAACAATAGGTTTTAAACAAGCTTCTACTATAAATTAATAAATCTAACAATAAGTTTTTACAACAATCTTTTGTAAATTAATTTATCTAACAATATGTTTTCAAACATGCCTATTAGATTAATAATTTAATGATAGGTTTTTACAAAAACCTTTAATTAAAATTTTATAATAAAATAAATAAATATATAATATAAGTAAATAAAAAAAACCCCCGAGTCTCTCAGCTTAGTGCCTTTTTCATGGCTTGAGGTGATCGCCTTGCTAGCCTAGACTCTAAGGCAACCACCTCAGTGGCACCTAGGTGAGTGCCCAGCTCACCTTTGACTAAAATGGACTAGTAGATTACAGATATATTACATAAAATACAGCAGTAAAAATAGAGTTTAGTGCCCTTTTTTATAATGTTTTTAGACTAAATCTATGTAACATTCCTGATATAGAGAGCAACATTTGAAATCATATATTGTATTGTAAAACATAAAAAGCCCACACCATGATTCAGTCCTCCCCATCAACTTTTTCAAAAGGGAATACCCATTTTTTGTGTTCCACTACATACTCTATCAATCACAACTTGTCCTGTTTTCATTTTACTTACCTTATAAAATAACCTAAGTTTAAAATGAAAAAGATAAGAATAATAATTAATTAACCACATGGGATATCATGATTAGTGGAGCATAAAGTGGAACACAAAAAAGTAGGACAAAAGATTTGTATTCTTTAAAAGGGCACTGAAATTCAATTTCGTATGGTAAGGAACATGTAGAAAATGAGAACAGGCAATAGTCCAAGTCAGATATACAAATAAAATGAATATAAATTTGTAATAGAGAGCAACCAAATTTTCTTGAGAAAAAAGCCAAGTCAGAATTTATAAACAGTACAATAAAAACTCATCTTCGTTCAACTACCAGGTTGCTAGTCACTGATAATGAGTTAATGATAACTAAGATTTACAGCCACTAATTCAACGGTGTTACATTCACAAACTCAATAACTTGTAATTGAATTTTGTCCAAGTTGAAAAGACCAATCATTCCCAATGCCTTGCACTTTACACAGACAGCTATAGGCTAATATTCACTTGCAATTATGGAAATTCCTTCTGTCAAACCTCAAACAGCTATTTTTTTTCCTTCCAAGAGAACTCGCAAAATCAAATGCACACTAAATCACAACCCACAAAGGTGGGTATAACCAAATCATATGGACCAACATACTAAATTTTAAGTCCTTAAAGTGACAACATACTGTACAAGAAAACTTAACAGATCATTGCAAGCAACCAGAAAACATACATGGGCCAATATCCTCTGATCAGCAACAAAGTTTCTCCCTGCACCACACTCCCTTTTCGGAAGTCCAATTGACTTTCTTGCTCTCCATACAAGTATATTAAAACAAACTCCAACATCTCATCCCACGGTGTAACTCTACAATCTCATAACCACATCTATATAAATATATAAAGGTGATCCCTATTCATCAAATACAAGTCACTGCAACTATTACTATCCCCAGATAAAACTCCATCCTGCTACCATAATCCATAAAAAGACGAATACCACTTCAAGTTACAAACAAAACTAGACAACAGTGTAGTCATTTCCACATTCCAAACTGAGAGTATCAAAACCCTCTCACCATTCCACATCAAATCAATCAACTAACAACACAAAATAAAAACCACAAGACCATTTTCCAATTCCTAAGTTTTAGCAAAGAAAAAAAATCAATCACAAACAACACATTCATTATCAAATAAAAAATCATTCAAATGGTTAAGACGCAATTACCGCCTTGCGAAGCTTCTTGATGAGAGCCATAGGCTTACGCTTCAAACCCCTCTGAAACCTGGCATTATCAACACCACCATTAATAAAAAAAAAAAAATCAGACCCATTTGATTGCTTTACATTCTCATACAAAGCCTAAAAAATGCAAACAACAAGTACAAACCAACCGTACCTTCTACGAGCACGGGCTTGGAAGAGCTTGACGAGCTCATCGGTAGACATGTCGAGAAGAGCATCCAAATCGACTCCTCTGAAGCTGAACTTCTTGAACGTCCTCTTCTTCGGCAGTCCCGCCGCCGCCACATCGGTCTCAACGTCCGCCTGAAACACCCACACATACACAGAGTAAGAAAGCGAGTCACACAGAGAGAGCGAGAGAGAGATTTCTGGGGGAGCTCACCATTGTTGAATCAGAGAAACCCTAGTTGGAGGTGATGCTTCTTCGGCTTGGATCTGTGGCCGCTAGGGTTTTTCGAGGGATTGGAGGATTTTGCAAATGGTAAAAATATATTATATATATATAGGGTGGTGTGGGAGTTTAGCCCTAGATTTGAGTAATGTTTGCAGATAAGGACCTGTATATTTGTTTAAGTTTGTTTAAAGTATGATACTTTGAAAAATTATATAATGGGACACAATGTTCAGCGAGATTCCCTAGTGGTGATGTTTGCTTGTAGAGTTATGCCATCCTGTGCTAACTGCAAACTGGTTGAGTCAGATGGATTCGGGTTTAACTCTGCCGATATGAATCATACCGGGTGTTTGGGTCAGAAATAGTTTGGGTTAAAACAAATTCCAAATTATTAAGATCAGTAGAGATCAATAAATATGGTAAAATTTTTAAAATTTTAAATCCCAATTTTTTCAATATTGAAATTTTACACACATAAGTTAATATAAATCATATAATTATTAATATTTGATCACAAATTTTAGTGTGTATATTAAGAATGACAAAAAATTGTAGACTAATGATGAGATTTCCAAATACTTTATAATATAAATTCTATGGATGGTGGACGAATTACCTTCTCAAAAAAACATATACATATATATATATATAGATATATATGGGTGGACAAATTTAAAAATAAATAAGAGAATCAATATGGGTAAGCGCTAAAGTTGCAAAGCCAACTATTTTTGAATGGAGAGAAATGTGCACTCTTCTTGGCTATGTGTGTGTGTGTGTGTGTTTTCATCAAATTTTGATTCGTATGTTCTTGAACTTAGGTTTGAGGAGTCAAGTCTAATACTTTTCTCAACAGAAGTGTTGATGATGACTACTAGATTACTAGTGCATTCCTATTCTTGCCATGTTAGTGTAATTAAAGAGAAAAAGGGGTGAGTAAATTGAATGTAAGCAAGAGTTAGGCGAAGGAGGAAAGTGTGATTTTGTAATTTTTATCACTTACCAGAATGTGGACATCTCTATTTTGGACCTATTGAAAGTGTCAATTTTTAAAATTAATTAACACTTGGTGAAGAGAAGGTAATACAAAAGACATTTGCTAGTTCCTACTTTTTATAATAGCATGAAGGTTTCGTATGATACTTTCACATAAAGACTAAAACTTGCTTGAAATAATGATCTTTTGTATGATTTGATCAATAGGCAAGGCATGTTCATTGATCTGATTTATTTTTAGCAAGGAGAATGATCGTTTTTGGAGTTGTTGAATTTGGAAGTCCATGACAGTAACTATTAAGTAATTCAATATACATTAAGTGCATATTTGAGATTTAAGAACATATGTTTATCCAAACACACAAAATGTTCCTCTATGTATTCATGCAACTCATTGTAGCTCAGCAGATAAAAGCTATCCCTCTATGTGCATCAGCTCAACCTAATTTTCTCTACTAGTCATGGGAAAAAAATGGAGTTTACTCGATTAAATTGGGTTATAAGCTTATATGTGAAGATTCAAGAAGTGAAGAAGCCTCGGGTTCAACCAAAAATGGAGTTTCGGGCTTATGGTATGGGATTTGGAAACTCAAGGTGCCTAGTAAGTTTACCAACCAAAGTTAACTTGATGAAACTAAAAATTCTAGCAGACCCTCTATGTCATCTTTGTGGCAGAATTCCTAAGGATAAACATGCCTTGTGGGATTGTGAAGCGGTGAAAAGTGTGTGGTGTAAAGATTTCAGATGGGTAAATCAATTCGAGGCAACTTATGTCACATTTCTTATTAAAGAAAACTTCTAGAAATTGCTTTGAGAGAAAACTATTTGCTTCAATTGATTAGAATGAAGAAGTAATTAAGTTACACTAAGGCTCTACCTTATATACACGTTCACAGAGCAAAGAGGGAAACTAAACTGCTCTAACTAACTTTTAACAAACTAATCAATCCTAATATTACAGCTATACACCACTTAAACACTCTCATGTGCCAACTATCTCACGTGCCAGTCACTTAAGTAAAACACCACCGTTTGCCTTTAACTTTCCTTTCTTTTTTGCTTGTAAACTCTGTCGTTTTGATCTAGTTTTACATCACTGCATCTGTACTCTTCTTCTTTCTTCTTTTTTGTATTGCTTTCCTTTATGTCTTCTTTCTCAGTTGCATTCTCAACATTTCTAGATTTAGTTGATCGGCTCATATCAAAACCAAGAGTTATCGAGCTGTTTGCAACTACGGCATGGTTCATTTGGACACACCGAACCAAAACCAAGTTGATGGAAAAGACTTTACCTCTAGGAAGCATTGCAAAAGCTGCAAAAAATTTTCTAAAACAATTTCGGTCATGCCAAGAGGAACACAACAAGGGAAGACAAATTCAACGATGCAAGTGCTGCCACCAAAATTGGGTGATTATAAAAGCAAACTTCAACGGAGCGATGATAGCAGCCAGACATACAGTGATTTTTTCTTCGGAAATTGGCCTACAATAGTGCCAATTTGAAGGTGATTCATAAATTGGTATCAAGGCTCTTCAAACGGGTGATATGTTTTCCTCACCCTTTAGCCATTTAGTCAGGGATACCTTAATTCTTATAACCTCACTCCAAAGTTTTTATTTATCTCATATTGTTAGGCAAGGCAATGCTGTTGCACATGCTTTAATCCAGAAAGCAAAACTTTCTTTTCCTTTATTAGTTTGGATGAAATATGTTCCGTTAGATATGAATGCTTTTGTTTCTATGGATTCTTCAGTTTCTTAATAATATTTTCGGGCTTGGTCCTATTTCTCAAAAAAATTAAAAAAAAAACCTCCTTGACTTGTAGCATAATTAATACCACTCATGTATAAATAGTACGAGTTACAGGGTTAGGAACATATTATAATTATCTTTGAAAAAAAAAAATCCTCAGCAATCAGCATAGTACACCCATCATAGGCTCTCATGTGGTTGCAAGAACAATAAGCTCATTTTGCAATCATAGGGCCCAAAATAAGGGCAAGAAAGGCCCCTTCTCATTTTATGCCTTCCAAGCACAACTCCTACACTTTTTTTCTCATTTTTGTTTGGATTTTTCATGCGCACTTGAACCACATGATGAAAACAATTTCGAGCTCAAACTTGATTTGGTAACTTTATTGCTTTTTCAACTCAGAAGTGGCAAATCAAATGAGGTTGGAACAAAAACCCACACAAATATCATATAATAATACATGAACACACTATCCAAAACCCATTTCATCTGGTCATGAGTGATTGGGCCTTTAATAGTTTTTGGGCCATGATACATCAAATCTATTTTCTTCGACTTTTCTGTTTTAGGACATAAAAAAGTAGACCCAAACTCATGATTTCCGGTTCACCATCAGAATTGAGTTGAGAACCAAACAACTATTGCTAAAAGGTACTTAAAGTGTGTTTGGATAGTACTTATAAACCAGCTTATATTTTTTCTACTATTTATAGGGCTCATGTAAATATCTTACTTATTTTATTTCTGCAAAAAAATATTTCAACAATAAGCTAAGTAAACTGTTGCTCTTTCTTAAAAAAAAAAGAAAAAAAAAAAAGAGTAAACTGTTGCTAGATAGACATCCACTTGTCAATCTGGGGTCGATTAAATCTCTTCAATGGTCACTCATTGGTGTTGGATGAAACTGTAAGAGATGGAGAGGTCCCCTTGCTCTGATTAAAAAATAAAAATGACAATTTGAATTGCACCATTCCATTTCCATTTTTCACGAAACAAAAAGAACGAAATTGCATGGACATTCTTGCATTAACATATAATATTCCAGCTTAGATGCATTCACAAATAAAGTTCCACATTCATTAAGCTGATTTTCTTTACAAGGTTCGTTTGTTACCATTGTTTAAACAACATTATACGTATTTTCACATACTTTTCCACTCATATGTATTTCTAAAAAATATAAACAACGTTACTAAAAATTTTTTATCAAACGGGCTCTGGATTTTCAATTTTTTGAATACAAGCCCTTAGCTCCTGTTGAAGGCTTGCCCTTGAAGGTGACAAAACGATGTCTTTCCAAATTGATCCGGGCCCGGATATTTGGCTTGAGTCTGTGTAAAGCTCGTATATGGATTGGGCTTCAGCATTCAAATTGCTTGCTGCTGTCAAACAGTTAATTTTCTCAGGATCAATTAGCGGCTTGTTGTCCCCATCTTTCCATGCTATCAACTGCACATTTATCAAATTAGTTGACTATAAGAGTAAGTATGAACTCAAGCTTTGATATAATGCATTAGCATGTAGATTTCATTAATTTTCATGCAATGGTAACCAAGACAACAAATCTATTTGGATTTTTAATCACGTTGTTCATTCAAAGTCTTTTAAACAAGTCATGTTATAACTGGTAAATGAGTTTACATACACTTGAATGATCATTTGAAACTTAATCATGTTGTAGAAAATTAGAACACTTTTGTTTTAAAATGAAGTTGAATGATCATTTTACCTTAGGTGCACCACCCGTAGAATTGGTGCAAAAGAGCCTCGCATTATCAACGAGTTGGCTGTATCTTAGAAAAGCACTAGCAAATCTCTTGTGGGAATTCAACTGAGAATTAACTCTCACTGCCCTTCCCATTAGTATAGCTCTCCTGTCCAAGTTTCCCAAAATGAAGAAGAAGAAAAAAAATCCCTTGAGATCTAAGAAGCTATGGTATTTGAATTTATCATAGTACAATAATGTTTTCAACAATAACAAAATAATGTTAAGAGTTTTTATTTTACCTGATGCCTCTAACAACAGCTAAATAAGGATCACAAATCATCCCAACCAACTCTATTCTATAAGGTTTTCTCTTGGGGGCTTCTCCATTTTCTTTTGGTTGCTCTTCTTCTTCTCCTTCTTTTACCATCTCCCAGTAGTTTTCAGTAATGGTGCCATCCTCTGCAAGCTTGTAACCTACCCCCATTCGGTAACGACATTTGTGAATGGCACGAGCCATATCAATTGTTTGCTCAACAAAGGGCTCCCATGATAGAGTGCCATCCATGATCACATCCCGTCCTTCGTTAAGTGCCGTCACTAGTAGTGATGATGCAGCATCAGTGGAAGATTGGTGCACCTGATTCAATTTTAAGCTCAATTTTTTGGCTGACATAGTTAGTTGATTCACATAATACAACAAAAATGGTTAAATATTGTTCAATTCAGAAGGTACTCTTTTTATAGAGATTCAAGAGACAAGGAGATGTACAAGTTCAGCAGTATGAAGCATTTCCTGGTGATGACCTCTAGGACGACTTAGAGCTCTGTAAATAACGTCAGACTCTTTGAAAGCATCTGCCTCTACTAACACGGCATTTGCTTTTGCTTCGGACCAGAATGGTCTGCCAAATGCATATGCAGCCTTGTCAGAATTATTATGATTAAAAGATTAAATTTGATTATTTCTAAACTTAAACTTTTGGACAAACTATACTAATTTAATTATTATGGTATTAGAGCAATTGATCTTACGTTTGTCCTCTTTGCATCAATTACCGCTAATCCACCATTTCATTGCTTTGTTCTTACTAACTTTTTTTGAAACGATTTGTTTCCCAAGATATTTAATGTTTGTTTCCCCCTCATAAAAGGTCACATAAATATTTTTAGGCTAAATTATAAATTATACCATACTTTATTTTTTTAGTGTGGTCCTTCCATCCACTTCTATTCAAAAAAAAAAAAAAACCTATTAATCCATTAAAACAGCATTGGTTTGAAAAGGGAAAAAATACTAATACTAACAACAAGATTTTAGACAAAACTAGACAAAAAGACTAAATTGAAAATAAATTAAAATTAAAGTACTAAAATGAAGAAAATGAAATTTCAATGATTAAATTGAAAACATGTCAAAGTTGGGAGTAATTATTTAGTATCAAGGGAGTATAACAACGCTATACCTCATTCTCTCACATAATAGTAGATCCCATTTTTATAATTCATGGTGAGATCCACTATTTATATGAGAGAAAGAAACACATGTCATTATTATAAAGAGAATCTAATAATTTTTCCCAAATTAAAGAGTATAATTTATAATTTAGTGAATATTTTATTTCGGTTTGTGTTTAGAAAGGGCGGGATCGCATGTTGTGCGATATACATAACAATGTAGCATTTGAGTGATAGCAAAACTTTCTAGCAATAGTATTCACAACAATAATGATTATGAGTTTATGTGAAGATAATGGTATAAGAGAGTGCAGGATTTTACTCTTCAAGAATCTCTTTTAGGACTGTGCTCTTGCCAGCTCCCATGCCACCACCCATGAGAAGCAGCACCGGACTCCTCTTACTGTGAGCCATCGGTGCCATAACCTCGGTAATTTCTGAGTCACCACCCTTAGGTGCACTGCCGTTTATTGCTTTCATCTCCTCCACCAATGTAGTGAACACCCTTGCCACCTTCAAATTCTTTGTCACCCTCTCAAATCTCTGTTTCCTATATCAGACCAATTAAGATAAAATAAAACTAATAATGAGTAGAAAGGCAATGTTGAAGATGTCTTAGGAAATGAAATTGTATTGTATATGTTAGGCCCATGAGGTGTGGGAATCAATGTTTTTAATTAAGAAATTTTAAATACAATTGTACAATCTTTACAATTATTACCTAAGTTATCGTTTGATACTATATGGTGTAAAATAATACATATGCTAGATACCCAAGATATATTTTCCTTTACAAAACTTTCAGAAATAATAATTTATAGTAGTATCTAAAGTAATTCCATTCAATATTGAATTTTGTACATACAATTATTTCTAACACTTAAAGAGACTAAATAAAATTTTGCGTCTCATGCTAATATTTGCATTTGAAAACACCTACCGAATGCAGATAATTAAAGGCCAAATACCTAGCTTCATGCTTGGTCTCTTTGAAGTTTAGATGGTATATGAATGTAAATTATTTCATGTACAACGTTTATAATTTTTTGTTTTTTGGAATAACATGTATGTGTGTATATATATATTTGATTGATAGAATAACGTATAGGTTATTATGTTATATTATATATCATCAAAGTAATTTTGTTTTCCCTTTCGAACATAAATATAGGTTTTTTTTTTTTTAGGAAATATTTACTATTTAGCTAATATGGGGTTCCAGATGTGGTTGGAAGACCTTCCTGCATATGTTGGTTGTAACTAGGGAAAGGGAAGAGAAAGGAAAAGAGGAAGGGAGGGGAAAGAGACAAGAAAATATTTCCTTTTGATATGTTTGGATATAAAAAAGAAATGGTAGAAAAAAGTGTGAAAATTCTCTTTTTTATTGTTTGGTTTGAAGCGAAAGGAAAAATCCATGCTTTTAGTGGTCATTGAAAGTATAAAGTGCCCGTTTGGTTCAACTTTGAGAGCCTAAAAGTTGCGTTTTGCAAAACGTTGGTCCAAAAATTGCTTTTGGTTATTACAAAACGCAACTTTGGGTCAAAAGTTGCGTTTTAAAAAACGCCCTGAACGGCGCATCAGTTCTTATGGACCTCATCAGGTCCAAAGTAGTGGACCCCAGAAAAAATATTTCTATCCTTTCCTGCCATTTCCGCCCAAATTGGGCTGATACTAAAATTGTGAGCCCATGAAAAAAGCATCACTCCACCTCATTAAATTTTCTGTTTCCTTGGACAACCAAACAGAAATGATCTACAGTTTTTTATGGACAAGTAGCTCTCATGGAGAAATTATTAGGTCTTTCTAATCATGAAACAGATATTATTTAAATAAATGTATAAATTAATTTCTTAATCATTAAAAGAATAAAAAAATCAATAAATAATATCAAATGACATAAATAATAATATTTTATTGATTGAGAAGGTCAAAAAGACCCTTCAGCAGTGTGGATCTTAACAGGAAAAAAAAATGATCATTATCTTAAAGTCGTCACCTTGTAGCTGCCAACACCAAATCCTTGAGCTTTGCTTTTCGCTCACAGTCTGCAGACTCCTCATTCAAAACCTGCCATTCAAAGGAAAAATATGAAGAAGTTAAACTAAGAAAATATATAGATGAAAAAAAAGGAGGACATTAATAAACTACTAAACTTCAAACATGGAAAAGAGAAAAGACCCGATCTTTGTTTCTCAATTCTTTTTTTATTTTTTTGAATTTTTGGATTAGCATTAAGCTACTAGTTTAATTGTAAACTGTACCTGACTAATCATAAGAGAAGCATGACCCCAGTGAAAAGCAAAATAACTGAGGATACATGTTTCAAACTCTCCAATCAACTTCCTGTAGAGAGATTTTGCATCTGGTTCATTAGAAAAATAATCATAGATGGAATTTTCACAACCTTCGGATTTCCTCAAATAATCGTAAGCTAACTTGCAAAGTTGGGGACATTCACTTGCATCTGAAAACCCCATTTGCCTAGCTGCACCATTTAAAAAATTATTTAAAAAAAAAAAACAATTTAGCTCTCCAGATCTTAAAAGTCAACAGTAATTTTTCTTCCCAAACCATAAGTATAAGTTGACATTAAAATGTTGGGTTTTTTTAGATGGGTATTTTTGACAAAGAAAATTGGAAGGCATAATTACCAACATAGTCGGAGAATCTTTCAAGTTTTCCAACACGGCCGGATTCTGTCCTTTCTAGCCGTGGAATGTTAGTTTGGTCTCTCACTGCAGTTACAGTCACAGTTACAGCCTTGGACTTCCTCTGTTGGTAATAACGTGTGGCTGCAGCTGCTACAAATCCGAGGAAGGAGGCAAAAAGGATGTCTTTGATAATGAATTTACCATAAGCATCACCTGAAGAGAGTTTTGAGTGAGACTTTGTAACAACAAATTGAGAGAGAGAAAGAGAGAGAGATGTGGCTTACCTTGCTTCATCTTGTTGAAACTCAAAGGACGATTTCACATCCAAAAAAAGAGGAAATACACAGGAGGATTGCACTAGCTGATGTTTTAACTTTTGCTTGGCTTCTTCATCTATGGCTCAAGATTATTGGACTTTATTAAAAGAAAATTGGTTGAGTTCCATCAATGGTTATGGAGGATATATGTTGGTGAGGTGACTTTGCGCGCCAGTTGTTGCTTTTTATTATTTTTTATTATTATTGCCTTGTAGGACCTGTAATAAGTAAAGATATCATGATATGAAGAAATCAATCGATGTATGCCTGACAAATTGCATTGGAAATTCTAGGCGTGCTTTAATTTTGAGCTTTTTTTTAATGGTAAAACCGAATTCATTCGATTTTAATTACAGCTCACATGGCAATATCGGAAGTACGAGTATTAAGTTATATTGTATTTTGTTTCTCCCAATAAAAAAAAAAGAAAAGTTATATTGTATTTTATTTAATTGTACAACTGTTGCCATGTCACTAATTAGTTTTTTTAAGCAGAAACAGTAATAGGCTTTGTGAGAGTTTGGATTTAACTTATTCTTGCGTTTGTGTTTTTGTGTTTCTTTTTTCTTTTTTTTTTTCTTTTTCACCCACTCGTGTACTGTTCACAGCAAAATAAGCGTGGAGTGCACACCAGTCGGTCTCATTTACTATTTACAGACCCACAAACATCACTTTTCAACAATTTTTTTATTAAAAATAAGTCTCACGGTACTATTTACATATTTAAAAATTATTTTACTACAATATTTTCAGTATTCAATTTCAGCAACTTTCAATTTGAACAACAATAAATTGTATCCAACGAACCCTTTATTAAAAATCAAGTTCTACTATAAATATGGGAAAGATGTTCTTCTAACCAAATAATGTTCTTTTCTTTTTCTTTTTCTTTTTCTTTTGAAGCCCAAACATACGGCAGCATGATTACGTCGAAAAGGTACAGGCTAAAAAAAATTAAAAATTAAAAACTAAAAACAAAAACAAAACTATCTCTAATTAAAACTCTATTCGAATTCAAGAGATCAGCAAATTCTGCAAAATTGCATTCCACTGTCACCTTGAAAAAACTAATGCTCTGATATAATAGTAAAGCCAATCTCATCTCCGAAGCTGATGAACTTCCACATACTTCAGTCTATAACTGTTAGCCCGATACTGAAGATCCTTGGAGGAGGGAACTTTATTCTTAAACCAATTCTAGGGACTGTAAAAACCAGTTAACAAAACCAATTTCTTCTTTAATCCGCAAAGCCAGTTGTCAATTCCAATTTCTTCTTTAATCCGTGAGTTGAAGCTTAGGAAAATTCTCGACAAAAATTTGAAAATTGGGACTCTGAAGAATACGTTTCCATGATCTCAAAGAAGTTTCTTTTTGGCCCGGCAACTCCTCAGTATAATTGGAAACATTCTCCATCTCAATATCCTTATTTGAATTATCCTCATTTGAATTGTTGTTATCCATATCTGTCAATGATTTCCCCTTAATATCAGTAGTCCCACTGTTTTCCTTATAATCTGCCAGTTGTTGCCTATTAGCCAAAGTTGGAGACTTATCTAACTTTTCAGTAATTTGGAAGAGTCATTGATGAAGTACATTCCTTAGAAATAGGATCAAGTGTATCCAGATTATTTTCTTTCAAATCATTCAAAACCTCCAAAACGCTTACCTGTGGGTTCCTCGGTGATTTTAATTTCAAAAGTGAGGAAAAATCTGAATTTTTAGAAGAGGTGGATTCGGTTACAAGACTACTTTGAGTGGGATTAGAAGATTTCGGAAAACTCAAACCAGTCAACTGCCTTGGATTCTCTGGTTGTTGCTTGGCTGTTTCCTTGTTAGCTTCACTAGTCATCGGAATAGTTGGTGGCTGGTGGTGGATACGGGGTTGTACAACTCCATCCTCATCCCCATCGGTAACTCGAATTTCCTCTTCATCATCATCATTGAATCTGGACCGGCTGGGGCTTTCTTTTCACTGTTTGGTTTTTGGAGCAACTGCATGCATCCATAGACCAAATTGAAATTCACACTCATCTGTTGACAGACAACCCTTATGTACCTTTCCACACTCCTGATCCTAAGAGCATTTGCAACAGTGGAGCTAAAAAGCTATAATGCTATTTTAGCTCCACCAATATACCAAAAAATGCTTGCAGCAGTGGAGGCAAAGCTAAAATTTTTAGCTGATTTGCTACAGTGCACATCTATAGATAGATGTGCACTGTAGCACACATCTAAAAAAAAAAATTAATTTTTTAATCCAACTCCTATTAAAATAATAAAACCCACTTTATTTTTCTTCATTCTTTTATTCTATCTCCGTCCATCATCTCAGTTCTCTCAGGAGCTCTCATCTCAGTTCTCTCGAGCTCTCATCTCTCTCACTCATCAAGCTCTCATCTCACTCATCAAGCTCTCCACGCCATCGCCGTCCCAGCCATCCTAGCCCACGCCGTCGCTGTCCCAGCCGTCGCCGTCCCAGCCGTTCCAGCCCACGCCGTCGTCGTCCCACGCTGTCGCCGTTTAAATTCTGCAGATTGAAAGACCTTTCACCAAAAACAATATCAAATACTGGAGGACTTCATCAAATGCCTGGTCTGCGTGACTATGGACTTGCAGCTGTAGCATGGGATTCTTTTCAATGCTTCTGGGTTGTCTTTTGGTAATTGGCTTGTATAACTTCTCGACCATTTAACGTCTATTTCAAAATATTTTATTGATTAATTTGTAAATATTTATAAATTTAATTGTGTTTATTTCAGTTTAAACCTGTAGAATACATGGAAATGAGGCCAAACATATGGTGAATCAAATTGTGAGATGGCTTGGTGCGCGTGGCCCATAAAGCCCAGTAAGAAATTATAGAGACAGGTGGCAGAGCAAATTGACAGCCAGACTAACTTCTCTTGTAAATCTGAGCTATAGTCGTCAAATTTCTAAATTTTTCTGGGCAATCTTGATCACATGCATTTTGTGCACAATATAGTGTTATTATTATAGTCTCTGCTGTTTTCTTCAAAAGCAATCATGTCAGATATTTCATATTTTACATACTACAAACTTACAATGAGCTGGTCCATATATTTCTCACTAATAAATTATCATTTGTCTCAAAAGTTTAAGGTGAATTTAATTATTTTGCTATCATTATAAATTCACAATGAATAAAAATGGCCAAGATTTGAATTTAATGGAGTGGACTTACTTTCAGAATAGAGAAATTCAATGAACAACCAAACCAATCTTTTGTTTGGTTGGAAAAATTGGGTCGGCAAGAACTCGGCGGCAGCGGCGGAAGAGTCGGTGGCGGTGGCAGTAGCGGTAAAAGAGTCGTCAGTGGCGGCGGCAGCGGTGACGGTGGTAGCGGTGGCAGTGGCGGTGGCGGCAGCGGTGGCGGTGGCGGTGGCGGCAGCGGCGGTGGCGGTGGCGGCAGCGGCGGTGGCGGTTGAAGGTGGTTGTGATTGTTGTTTATTGTATAGGATATATTATTTTATTGTAGTGGATATATTATTTTATTGTGATGTTTATATTATTTTATTGTGTTAAAAGCTAAAATAGATCCACTGCTGCAGCATGTATGTAGGTAAAATAGATAAAGTAACTTTTGGTGGAGCTAAAAAGCTAAATTTTTAGCTCCACTGCTGTGGATGCTCTAATGACCAAGTATACCACACCTATAACAAAAGGTAGGCAGCCTTTCATACCTAAAGAACACCCAACCTTCTTTCGCCCCTTCAATATGAATAATTTTTCCTCTCATAAGGGGTTGGTGACATCAATATCAACCCGAATCCTAAGGAAGGGACCCCAAGCAAATCCACTTTTCGGGGCATCAACGAAAATCGGAACGCCAATCTCATTGGCAATCCGGGAACCAACCGATGAATTCATACTTTTAATGAGAATGTTGAAAACCCGAATCCAAAAAGGAGAGTATTTAAAGAAAACATTACCTGGACTAAGATCACCTATAAGTCGCTTCAGTAAAATCAATCTCCTATAAAAGGACCAAGGACTTCTATCTAGAACCTCCACCATGTCCTCCTCACTTATAAAGATAGCCAAAAAGAGATTGTTTCCAACCTCTTTAATAGTAACACCATGCAACCCATGCCAAAGTTTTTGAATTGTGGATTTAAATGCCTCTTTGTTAAATTCCTTGCTAGTTTGTAACCTTATGCTTGTAAATGCGTCATTACATTTCGAGTAAGCTTTGTGACTTAGCTTAGCACTACGAAAAACGCTGTCTAAAGTGGCATTTTTTTAATGGCATATATATATATATATATAAATAAAAAAAAAAAAAAAAAAGGCCACTATAAGTACTTTATAATGGTGTTTTTTAAAAATGCTGCTATAGATTATTTATAGCTGCATTTTGAAGGATCTATATTGGCATTTTAAAACACTAGGTCTATAATAGCATTTGCAAGGAGCTCTAGTGGCGTTTATAAACAACACTATATGTCCTGAGTCTTCCTAAGACCTATAGTGGCATTTATAAACGGCACTATAACTCCAGCACAAACAAACAAACAAAAAGCCCAAACCAAATAAATAAATTGAGGAGCTATACTAACATTTATATATGCCACTATAGCTCCAGCACCAAAAAAAAAAAATAAAATTTGAGGAGCTATAGTGGCATTTATAAACACCACTATAGCTCTAGTACACAAATAAAAAAACAACTTATGCTATTCAATATTCATGGGTTTCAAAATATCTCTAACTTTTCTCATATCCAAGTCTCTAAGTATCTAACTCTCTCATCTCTAATTCTCTCACTCTCTAACTCTCGCACTCTCATCTCTCTTACTCCATGCCGATTTTGCCGCCATGAAGCCCACCACACCACTGACCCACGCCTCCCCACCCACGCAGCCACCAACCCAACCCTTCCTGCCCGCGCCGCCGCCGACCCGATGAGACCCTTTTCCTTCCCCTCCCCTTATCTATCTCTCTCTCTCTCTCTTTGTTTTTTTTGTGTTTTTATTGACAGTAGATCTAGGTTTTTTTTTTTTTTTTTGCTCTTTTCTATTTGGGTAGTAAGAAAAAATCGAGGAACATTTTGAATGAAGCAAATATTCTAGCAATGTTTGTGTCTATGTTCGTGTTTTTGATCTTGTGCTTATGTTGAAATATGAGTTTGTGTTCTTGGATTTGTGCTATTGTGTATCTGATCTTGTGCTTATGTTTAAATCTGGGTTTGTATTCTTGGATTTGTACTATTGTGTATTTGATCTTGTGCTTATTTTTAAATTTGGGTTTGTGTTATTGAGCTTGGGCTTTTGTGCTTCTGAGTTTGTGCTTTTGTGTTCCTTAAATGGATTTGGTGTTGGGTTCGTTGAAGGAGATGAGATTTTATGAGTTTGTGTTCTTATATTTTGGATCATGTTGTGTTTGTATTGTGAGCATGTTGTATTTGATTTTGAATTTTCTGGATTTGTGTTTAAATTTTTTTTTCCTGTTTTAATTTAGTTTTGTATTTATTAATTTAATTAAAAATGTAGTTTTAATTTTTAAAATTTGAAAGCATTTATTTTTATGTTTCATAAATTATTTTTAAAAAATATTTGTTGGCTATAGTGACGTTTTGAAACGCTGCTATAGCCAATTTTTTAATATATATAAAACATATAAGGGTCTATAGCGGCGTTTAAAATATGCCACTATAAGATATGGACCTATATTAGCAATTGAAAACATTGCTATAGCATATTTTTTTAAAAAAATTCAAATTCGGCCTATAGGCTATAGCAACGTTTTATAAACGTCATTATAGGGTATGGACCTATAGTAGGGTTTTTAAACACCACTATAGAAAATGCCACTCCCAAAGGGACCTATAGTGGTGTTTTGTTGAGAATAAAAATGAAAAGATAGAAAATGTAGTTTGTATAAATGAATTTATAAGCTTTTATTAAAAAAATTGTGTCCGATTACAAAATCAATAAAAAAATCCAAACTAAGTTCATTAAAACAAAAATCACACCCAATTAAAAATAAATAAAAGAAAAGAACCAAACCAAAAAAAAAAAAAAGCCAATCATACCCAGTAAAAAAAAGGAAATAAATAAATTTTTTTTTTTAAAGGTAAAAAAAAAATACTAATACCGTATGGTATACTCGACTACACGTCCATTTAGCAAAAATAAATAAAAGAAAAGAAAAGGCAACATGTTACTGCACGGATTGGATAGAGATAAAAGCTAAAGACAAAAAAAAAAAGACTTGAATGAGAGCATTATAGAAGAGGGCATTTGCATCCAAAATATGTGCTCACTTTTCTCTCATATTCTCTTCTTAATTTGGGGAGAGTGTGTTGGAGCAAAATTTAAACAGTTTTTAGGTGTTGTTCTTTATATTTTGGCGTAAATGTACTTTTAGTCCTTATATTTTGCATCTTTTTCATTTTGGTCCCTATATTTTCATTTCACCACTTTTAGTCCTTAAACCAATTAACGCGTTTTATTTTGATCATTACCGTTACTTAACAGAAATTGCTGATGTGGCAAACAGAGTGTACTGTTGGTACATTAAATACTAATATGGCCAATAAAATAATATTTAAAAATGCCACGTCAGCATAAAATAATGATTAAAAAAGACACATAAGCATCCACATCAACTTTTGATTTTGAAAATTAATTTATCTATTTTAACAAAATAAAAAATGAAAAAAACAAAATTAGAACCTAAAATACACATGAATGCAGATCTGGTCTCATCTTAAACATGAACAAGAAAGAACACAAAACAAAAATATTCAATCACATGAACACAAACCCAGAAAAAATAAATTTACCGACAAAAACATAATTTCCCATCTCAAATCTGTAACTGATTGCATTATCTCGTTTCCCTATATCTATCTAGCATTGCTCTCCCTAGACCGATCCCGCCGGAGATCGTAGACTGTAAGTTATTGAACAACTTGATTTTAAGTAATAAATGCCTCTCCGGTTCGATTCCATATGGTCTCAGCCGGTTGAACCGATTGAAGATATTCTCAGTCGCGAACAACAATCTCTTCAATTCAATACTAGTCAATTCCATGAGCTTCGACGGTTCGGACTTTGGCCACAACAATAAACTCTGCGGGAAGCCTTTGGGTTCAAAGTGCGGTGGTTTGAGTAGCAAAAGCCTCGCCATTATTGTCGCCACCAATGTTGTTGGCGCCGCCGTGTCTTTGTTTATAGGGTTTGTGATTTGGTGGTGGTTCTTCTTTAGGTCTAGTAGTGGAAAAGGCAAAAGCTATGGTTTTGGTAATGGTGGTGGTTTTAAAGTTGATAGTAGTTGGGTTGAGCTACTTAGGTCTAATAAGCTAATTCAAGTCTCTTTGTTTCAAACCAATAGTCAAAGTTAGGCTATCGGATTTGTTAATTGCAACAAATAATTTTGTTTTTTTCATTTTTTATTTTGTTAAAATAGATAAATTAATTTTCAAAATCAAAAGTTGATGTGGATGCTTACGTGTCTTTTTTAATTATTATTATGCTGACGTGACATTTTTTTTATATTATTTTATTGGTCACGTCAGTATTTAGTGTGCGTTTGAATACCGCTTATTTTATAGAAAATTGAAAACAATAAAAAAATAATTTTCGATTACTATTCACATGATGCATTTGACGCAAACGCAAATCAAACAGAGCCTTAATGTGCCAACAGTGCACTCCGTTTGCCACATCAACAATTTCTGTTAAGTGAGTAACAGTAAGGACCAAAATGGAACGCGTTAATTGATTTAGGTATTAAAAATGGTGAAATGAAAATGTAGGGACCAAAATGGAAAAAATGCAAAATATAGGGACTAAAAGTGCATTTACGCCTTATATTTTCCAATTAAATCATTCTATGTGATCACTTAATACAAGTAAGCATAAACAACGTTAATTTTTTAATGTTAACACTATCAAGTTTTTTGGTCCAATTAAATATATGAATAATAATAAAAATAAGGTTAACATGCAAAACTGACCTTCTAAGTTTTCATCTTTTGTCATTTCAGATCTCTAAATTTCAGTTTTGTCATTTCAATCCTATAAAATTTTAAATTTTGTCAATTCAATTATCTGTTAGATTTTTGTTAACTGATGTCGTCTACTATTTAAAACGATGTCATTTTGGAATTTTTTTTTTTTAAAAAAAATCTTAATTAAAAAAAATAAAAAACGTTAATTACAAAAAAAGAAAAGAAAAAAGAAAGTAAGGGGAATGATGTCATTCCCCTGCAACTGAAAAAGAAAACAAAAAAACCCCACCTCCACCCCACCGATCTCTCAGAGTCTTTCTCCCTCTCCCTATATCGATCTCTCACTCTTTCTCTTTTCCCCTCTTTCTCCCTCATAGAATGGCAAACTAAAGAATCAAAAGCAAGTCATACATTCATAAAGTAAATCAGCCTTTCATTCGCATCTTTTAAGGTCCATCTAACTTAAAATATATGATGTAGTTCAGATGCTCATAATTTGTATTTTAATATTCTAAGATGAGAGAGAAACATAATTTGCCCAGGAAAATGTTGGATATATTTCAACAATTTACTTTTGTGATAAAATAAAATGAATAATACACAGATCTAAGAATAAGCAATAACACAAATAGATGTGATAGGTAAAAGTAATAAACAAATATTTAATATATATAAGAAGAAATTTGCAAATAATTAAAAACTCACAGACCAAATTCGTAAAGAATGAATGATTCAAATCAAGTCTTGTGTTTAACACAATCTCCTTAAAGTAGATTTCGCTCCTCACACAATCACTGTGGTGCTTTAAGACTCATAGACGTCTGCTTCCCAAGATAAAATGATTTACAGCACGAAAACGAAGCGCACAAGGTCGTGCTCTACGAACTACTCAATGTCTCTTTCTCTCTTTTTGACACAAAATGAATGCACAAAAATATTATCACTAAGAGAGTTTTTTCTGAAAAGTTTTTATTTATTTTATTTTTTTATGAATGAGGGACTATGTAAAAAATATACGTTATTGAACAAGAACTCTGTTTCAGTAATAACTGCTATGCACAAATTAATTGACTCAAAAATTAAAATAATAAAATATTATTATTTGGACAAATAAGCCCAGTCCACATATGCCAAAGGCCCAACCCAATGTCCAACTCATAAGCATATAAACTCATATATTATCTCTTTCCTTTCCTATGTAGAACTCAGTATTTTTACCACATTTAATAACATCTTCAAGTGAATATAGAAAACATCAATTTCTTATTCACTCCATACTATTTTTTCAACAATCCCCCATATGAATAGAAATTGATAAACACAATGCAAATGATGATGCAAACACACAGAGAGTAGAAGAAAAGTTACTGTATCGGGAGAAGTAGCTTGTGGCTTTGAACTTTCCTTTGTGAAAGACTATCTAATATACTAGCTAACCAGTGAACATGATGTCTTGAACTGTTCAGCAGTTTGTGTATACCAAGACAATAGAATTCACACAGCTCCTTTTCGAACATATTTCGTTCTTATAGTTGTGTTCATTTCGGCCCTGAACATATCCTAGTAAATTCATGAAGTACTTTAGAGAATTCAGCCATAGAAACTCTCATGAAAGCGACCCACTTCACACTCATATAGGTGACTCTTATTAAGAGTATCCTGCTATACCCCACTTGATTCTAAGATATAAGAATCATTAAAAGCAAAACTTACTCTGAACATCGCTTACAGGCATCACTATTTTATCATAGGAATGGATGGGAGATGTAATCTCCATAGTGATAAAAACTAGTCTCCACAACTTTGTTGTCCCTTTAAAAACCTAGATCTTGGGATCTCCAGTCAATTAGGTGGGGTTACTGTCATGGAAACTTTAGGTCATAGGTTTTAATCCTATTCCCCTCGATGAGTAGTTTATTTGCTCTCCACTCAAAAAATTGATTTCGGATCCGTTTTATAATCTGGAATTATTTCCATTTGAGACAACTATCTCATGGTATTATGTTTGTAACAAATATGTTGAGACCTACCATAACTCTATGCCCTACCAATATATACGAATAGGAGGCACAAGTATCCAACAATGCATGTCTGTTTAGATTTATTGACTTCCTAAAAATACATATGCTCTTTGCATAAGGTGTTCTCACTAGACTGTTGTCACATTTCTCATGTGATTGAGACAAGACAAGTCCATTAGATGTATTAGAAATTTTCATTTCTTGTATCACATCTACAACACTTACACGAGCATATCCCATAACAACATAGCCTTATGTGATATATTTCAAATCACACACTAGTCTCATTAAATCTAAACTCATTTGACATCATCTCATTATCAAAAATTTTATGTCATTGGATTGAAACTTGCTTCAATCTATACAAAGATTTAACAAGTTTAAGCAATTTGTTTCCTTGTACAAGAACTCTAAACCCCTTTGGTTTATTGTGTATCAAGAAAACTCACATCTTCTTTTTATTTGTAGCCTTCTACAACTAGTCTTTCCTTGTAATAGTCAATAATTCCATCAACTCTCAAACTCTTAGGTGGTAGATCCACCAATTACTATGCATAGATTTCAAAGATGGATTTATTGCACTATTGACAATCTCTTTTCCAAGAAGGCACTTTAGGATTTTGCTTCTTTGAAACTTTAAGTTCATCTTCTAATATATAAATTAGAAAATTTGGACCAAACAACCATGACGTTTGTCCTTTTACTACGCTTAGGCTCAATCTCTCTTCCATCAACTCTTGTTCATGAGAGATAATAAACGTAGATTCAAACTTTCTTTAAGAAAGTTCAACACTTGAAATATATTCTAATTAATTGTCATGCATATTAAAATAATAGATTCATTGATTAGAAAGTACTATGTACTACTGTTATGACCATAACCAATGAAAACACAATCAATGGTTCTTTATCATTTAGGAATAGGAATCACCACATTCATCAAACACCCCCACATTTAAAGAATTTATGGAAAGGCGATCACTCTTTCCATAATTCACAAGGTATCTTAGTAGTTTCTTTTAAGGCATCTCAATGAACAAATAATTGGTGGAAATAATAGTTTCCCCCCACAAGTTCTATGGTAATCAAGAACTTATTGCATTCATTGAGTTCTTTCTCAACTTCATTCTTATAATAAATGGACATCTCTAATGTCTCATCCTTGCTTACTTAATAAGCACTCATAATAGACTCTTGTGCATACCACATTTTAGACAACTCAAGTTTGTCAACTAAGGCATGTAACATATATTTCATCCAAAGAAATATTACAAAACATATATTGGGATTAAACACATTACTATCCAATCAAGTTCATACATGCTCAAAAAATATATATACATGTATGTAATTAAATAAGGCTTTATGTGCTCAAATACAACAATCATGTGTCCTCCATACCAGTACAAAAAATTGTGCCTAAAACTTTATAAATAAATAACACCTCTGGCCAATGGGTGAATTGTACACTCTCTAACTCAGAGTGACCCCATAATTACATTCTCATGAGTGTGCAATTGGTCTCATTCTTGGGCTTATATCCACACATTTGAAATTATTAATAATAGTTCTCATAATGCTATTTTAATTATCAAATAGAGGATCACTTGATGAATTAGTAAGGCTAACCAAAAACTAAAAAATGGCAGCCACGCCCAAAATTGAATGCATTTAAATGGATTCAAAAAAAAAAAAAAATTTACCTCCATCAAAATTTCCAATTTCCTTTATTCATCTAGCCCATGCACCATTGCACATAAAAGGCCGAGGACACATGATTGACATTCACAGCATATTCAGTTACTATGAATTATAAACCAGTCAAGCATCATGTATATCACTAAGGATATTCACACAATGAATTATACGATTTACACAAATCCAAATAATTCTCAAATTAATTATTAAACATGAAATTCCAAGCTTAAAGTCATGTTTTTTTTTTTTTTTTTTTTGGATAGGAAATAGCTTAAAGTCATGTTTGATGATGCGTTACTAGGCACTATTTATCTTCAAATAATATACATATATCAATCGGCCAAAGATCAAATAGATCGAAACTGCAAGATCCAAGGAAAAATTGAAGTTATCCATGCCAAAGTTCAATCTTGAACTTAACTCATTGGCCAAGTTTTAATAATTAACTGTTTCTCTTTTCAAAAAAAAATAATAATAATAATTAACTGTTTCTTTAATCTCCGATGAATTCTAAAGCTCAAGTATTAAACCAAATAAACAATCATGGCATCCAAATTCCAAAATAAATAAGCACAATTCGCAAATCATGCAAAAGTCAACAGAGTTAATGAATAATAGACATACCCATATCTGAGCAAAAAGAAGAGTACAACCATAGAGGCATTGACGCACAACCACAAATCCAAAAGAGACAAATATCCTAATATTATAAAATATAATTAAAGAAGATGGTAGACATTGAATAGTCAAAACCTCCAACTATCAGACACAAATCAATTTTATCAAAAAGCAAAGATCACCTTAATATTATAATATTAAAAGAAGATGGATAGCCTTGAAAAAGCAATATCACCAGCACGGTCAAACACATAATCAACTTTAGAAGATCTCAAATTAATATATATAATATAAACAAGTAGATATTCACGCCGATAAACAGAAACCCAGTTTTTTCAAGTTTTTGCCCAGTATATATACAATTGCCGATTAACGTGTTTCAACAAACACAGAATTCCTTTCACCATAAATCACAAAAATAAATTAAAATATATAAAATCTGCTTTAAGATGGTAGGATATATTTTAACAATTTACTTTTATGATAAAGTAATAACATAAATAGATTTGATAAACAAAAGCAATAAACAAATATTAAATATATATAAGAAGAAATCTGCAAATAATTAAAAACTCACAGAACAAATGCGTGAAGAATGAATGATTCAGATCAAGTCTTGTGTTTGATATAATTTCTTTAAAGCAGATTTCGCCTCTCACACAATCACTGTGATGCTTTAAGACTCATGGACATCTGCTTCTCAAGATAAAATGATCTACAGCACGAAAACGAAGCACACAAGGTCGTGCTCTGTGAACTACTCAATGTCTCTTTCTCTCTATTTGACACAAAATGAATGCACAAGAATATTCTCACTAAGAGAGTTTTTTCTGAAAAGTAGTTTTTTTTATGAATGAGGGACTATGTACAAAAACTCTGTTTCAGTAATAACTACTGTGTACAGACTCAAAAATTAAAATAATAAAATATTATTATTTGGACAAGTAGGCCTAATCCACATATACCAAATGCCCAACCCAATGTCTAACTCATGAGCATATAAACTCATATGTTATCTATTTTTTTTCCTATGTGGGACTCAGGATTTTTATCACATTTAATAACATCTTCAAGTGAATATAGAAAACATCAATTTTTTATTCACTCAATGCTATTTTTCCAACAGAAAAATCATTAATAAACCTTGATTTTCACTTCAATAAAACATTTCAATAAATTTCAATAAAGGGGTTGGGGGAGAAAGACTGTGAGATCAGTGGGTGGGGGTGGGGTTTTTTGTTTTCTTTTTTAGTTGCAGGGGAACAACGGCATTCCCCTTGCTCTTCTTCTTCTTCTTCTTTTTTTAATTAACGTTTTTTAGTTTTTTTTAATTAAGAATTTTTAAAAAAAAATTACAAAACGATGTTGTTTTGGGTAGTAGACAGCAACAATTAACAGAAGCCTAACAGGGGACTGAATTGATAAAATTTGAAATTTAGAAAATGCAGAAATACTATTTTCGTTTTTACATTTTCACCCTATTTCTACTTTGGTCCATACTTTTTATTTTTACCACTTTTAGTCCCTATTTTAAAAAGTATGTTCCGTTTTGATCCCTATTGTTATCTCAATAAAGGAAATATCCTATGTGGCAAATGGATTGCTGTGTTGGCACACTAAATGATAACGTGGCCAATAAAATAATAATAAAACTTTTTAATTAACATTTAAATAATGCCACATCAGCATTTTAAATATTAAAAAAAGCCACGTTAGAAAACAATTAAAACAAAATTCTAAACTAATGATTTTTAAAATAAAATCAAATTCCATCATTTTCTTCAGAAGAACACATTCATGTATGTTTTTTGTGTTCTTCCCAACACATGACTATTCATATTCATGTTCTTAGCGAATTAATTCTTAGTTTCTTTTCATTTCTCTGTCTTTCTTGTACTTTCTCTGAAGCCAAACATATCAAAACTCCGATCAATAATAGTTAAATAAAATAACATTTAACTAAGCATTTCTTGGCAACATCAATCTTATAATCTGAACATTTTTCTCTCCTAATTGGTAATCCATAAAATCCATTTTTCACAAACCCAACAAATTCTCATTCATAAACCCAAAAAACTCCCATTCACAAACCTAGAATATCCCTTCCTAACACACACAACAAATAGTCCTATCACAAACCCACAAACCCAAATTATCCCTTCTCAACACATACGACAAATGAGTTTTTCAAATTTGTCAAAAATCCAAAACAAATAGAAAAAACCCAAGATCAGCTTTAGATCCTCTTCAAATTCAATCACAAGATAGAGAGAGTGAGATGAGAAAGTGAGGAGGAGAGGAAAATTGACCCACATAGTCAACCAAAAAACTAACCCACCACCTGTGAACCTTGCCGATCCCACCACCTGTAACACATTCTTCCTCCTCACAAAGTGAGACTGTAGGGCTGACTTGTGGAACCCATTGACTAGGAGGCATAGTTGTCAGTATCGTACAATACACGATACGTATCGCACGATACGTAGTATTGTGTACAAAAAGTTTCGTATCGTAAGGGCGTATTGTAATTACTCATGAATCATCCGATACATAGGTGTGTATTGTATGAATTGTATCGTATCAGTGAATCGTACGATACATAGACATGTGGGTTTAAAATGAGTTTTTTTATTAAAATTTGTGATTTTATTTGATTTAAACAAGTTGTTAGACTTTGTTAACACAAAATTATTGGGAAACTTAATTAAGTCTAATGAAATAGCAAGTCCATGAGTTTTTTTCCTCCCTTCTCCTTCTCCTACAAAATTTAGACTATACTCATAACACTCACTTTCATATGTGCAAATTTATTTTCTATGCTATTAATAATGTATTAAATGAAAATATAATTATTTTTTATTTTGTTATTATTATTTTGAGTCTAAAAAGCTAGAATGCCAAGAAAAAATATAAAGAAAAAATTATTAGAATAAAAAAACAAAAAAAAAAAAGTAAATGCTGATAATAATAAAGAAAATGTCTATGAAAAAATAATTTTGCAAGATGCTGAACATAATGACAACATTGACTTAGATGGAGTTAATTAGCCAAGATGAAGAAAAAATATTATTATTTTGGTTCATATATCATGTATTACTTCTGAATTTAATCAATTTGAATGTGCATGTTATAAAGATAAGTTAATTTGATTTATTTGGTTAGCTTTGTTAAATTTTATTACATAAGTAATGATTAAATTTGTCATTAGTTAAATATATTTTGAATTTATAATGAATATACCTTTTATATATGTATATCTATAATTATTTTATAATTTTACTAGGTGTTTGTGTATCTTACGATACACGATTCGATATGATACACGATACAAAAAAAATCAAAAATCGATTTACGATACAATTCACAATTTTACAACTATGCTAGGAGGATCTTACCAAGTTGTGGTGGCGGCAGTGAACAAAGGAGAGGAACGGTGGGAGCTTTGGCCAAGGGGTACTGAGAGTGAGATCAAGAAACACTGCTAGCGGTGGTATTGATGGTGGTATTTATGGATTTGGGTTTAAATCTGCCGATATGAATCATACCGGGTGTTTGGGTTAGAAATAATTTGGGTTAAAACAAATTCCAAATTATTAAGGTTAGTAGAGATCAATAAATATGGTAAAATGTTTAAAATTTTAAATCCCAATTTTTTCAATATTGAAATTTTACACACATAAGTTAATAAATCATATAATTAATAATAACTGATCAAAAATTTTAGTGTGTATATTAAGAATGACAAAAAATTGTAGACTAATGATGAGATTTCCAAATACTTTATAATATAAATTTTATGGATGGTGTAACATCCTATAGATAGGTGGACGAATTACTTTCTCAAAAAAACATCAACATATATATATATATATATATATATATATTTATATATATGGGTGCACAAATTTAAAAATAAATAAGAAAATCAATATGGGTGAGCGCTAAAGTTGCAAAGCCAGCTATTTTTGAATGGAGAGAAATGTGGGCATGAGTTCGCATTTTTTGAAAATGATGCACTCTTCTTGGCTATGTGTTTTTTTTTTTTTTTTTTTTGGTTCTGCCATGCATCAAATTTTGATTTCGTATGTTCTTGAACTTAGGTCTGAGGTGTCAAGTTTGATATTTTTGTCAACAGAAGTGTTGATGACGACTACTAGATTACTAGTGCATTCCTATTCTTGCCATGTTAGTGTAATTAAAGAGAAAAAGAGGTGAGTAAATTGAATGTAAGCAAGAGTTAGGCGAAGGAGGAAAATGTGATTTTTTAATTTTTATCACTTACCAGAATGTGGACATCTCTATTTTGGACCTATTGAAAGTGTCGATTTTTTGAAATTAATTAACACTTGGTGAAGAGAAGGTAATACAAAAGACATTTGCTAGTTCCTACTTTTTATAATAGCATGAAGGTTTCGTATGATCCTTTCACATAAAGACTAAAACTTGCTTGAAATAATGATCTTTTGTATGATTTGATCATTAGGCAAGGCATGTTCATTGATCTGGTTTATTTTCAGCAAGGAGAATGATCGTTTTTGGAGTTGTTGAATTTGGAAGTCCATGACAGTAACTATTAAGTAATTCAATATACATTAAGTGCATATTTGAGATTTAAGAACATATGTTTATCCAAACACACAAAAAGTTCTTCTATGTATTCATGCAACTCCTTGTAGCTCAGCAGATAAAAGCTATCCCTCTATGTGCATCAGCTCAACTTGATTTTCTCTATTGGTCGTGGGAAAAAAATGGAGTTTCCTCGATGAAATCGGGTTATAAGCTTATATGTGAAGATTCAAGAAGTGAAGAAGCCTCGGGTTCAACCAAAAATGGAGTTTCGAGCTTGTGGTATGGGATTTGGAAACTCAAGGTGCCTGGTAAGATTAAACATTTTTTGTGAAAGGCATGCGCAAATAGTTTACCAACCAAAGTTAACTTGATGAAACTAAAAATTCTAGCAGACTCTCTATGTCATCTTTGTGGTAGAATTCCTAAGGATAATAAACATGCCTTGTGGGATTGTGAAGCGGTGAAAAGTGTGTGGTGTAAAGATTTTAGCTGGGTAAATCAATTTGAGGCAATTCATGTCACATTTCTTATTAAAGAAAACTTCTAGAAACTGCTTTGAGAGAAAACTATTTGCTTCAATTGATTAGAATGAAGAAGTAATTAAGTTAGACTAAGGATCTGCCTTATATACACGTTCACAGAGCAAAGAGGGAAACTAAACTGCTCTAACTAACTTTTATCAAACTAATCAATCCTAATATTACAGTTGTACACCACTTAAACACTCTCACGTGCCAACTATCACATGTGCCAATCACTTAAGTAAAATGCCACCGTTTGCCTTTAACTTTCCTTTCTTCTTTTGCTTGTAAACTCTGTCGTTTTGATTTGGTTTTACATCACTGCATCTGTACTCTTCTTCTTTCTTCTTTTCTGTATTGCTTTCCTTTATGTCTTCTTTCTCAGTTGCATTCTCAACATTTCTAGATTTAGTTGATCCATTCATATCAAAACCAAGAGTTATCAAGTTGTTTGCAACTACGGTATAGTTCATTTGGACACACCGAAACAAAACCAAGTTGATGGAAAAGACTTTACCTCTAGGAAGCATTGCAAAAGCTGCAAAAAATTTTCTACAACAATTTTAGTCATGCCAAGAGGAACACAACAAGGGAAGACAAATTCAACGATGCAAGTGCTGCCACCAAAACCGGGTGATTATAAAAGCAAACTTCGACGGAGCGATGATAGCAACCAGACGTGCAATGATTTTTTCCTCAGAAATTGGCCTACAACAGTGCCAATTTGAAGGTGATTCAGAAATGGTATCAAGGCTCTTCAAATGGGTGATATGTTTTCCTCATCCTTTAGCCATTTAGTAAGGGATATCTTAATTCTTGTAACCTCACTCCAGAGTTTTTTTTTATCTCATATTGTTAGGCAAGGCAATGCTGTGCACATGCTTTAATCTAGAAAACAAAACTTTTTTTTTTTCCTTTATTAGTTTGGATGGAATCTGTTCCGTCAGATACAGACGCTTTTGTTTCTATTGATTCTTCAGTTTTTTAATAATATTTTCAGGCTTGGTCCTGTTTCTCAAAAAAAAAAAAAAAAAAACTCATTGACTTGTAGCTTAATTGATACCACCCATGTACAAATAATACAAGTTACAGGATTAGCAACATATTATAATTATCTCAAAAAAAAAAAAAAAAAAAATCCTCAACAATCAGCATAGCAGACCCATCATAGGCTCTCATGTGGTTGCAAGAACAATAAGCTCATTTTGCAATCATAGGGCCCAAAATAAGGGCAAGAAAGGCCCCTTTTCATTTTATGCCTTCCAAGCACAATTCCTATACTTTTTTTTTCTCATTTTTGTTTGGATTTTTCATGCGCACTCGAACCACATGATGAAAACAATTTCGAGCTCAAACTTGATTTGGTAACTTTATTGCTTTTCCAACTCAGAAGTGGCAAATCAAATGAGGTTGGAACAAAAACCCGCACAAATATCATACAATAATACATGGACACCCTATGTAAAACCCATTTCATCTGGTCATGAGGGATTGGGCCTTTAATAGTTTTTGGGCCATGATACATCAAATCTATTTTCTTCGACTTTTCTGTTTTAGGACATAAAAAAGTAGACCCAAACTCATGATTTCCGGTTCACCATCAGAATTGAGTTGAGAACCAAACAACTATTGCTTAAAGGATATTGCCCATTTGTATATGTGTTTAAAAACTTAAAACTGTTGTTTGAAAATATTTGTAGAAATAAGTGTAGGTAAAAAAGTGCATGAAAATACGTGTAATATTGTTTAAAAACTGAAAATTATTGTTTGAAAACACAAACCAAACACCCCCTTAAAGCGTGTTTGGATCGTAATTATAAACCAGCTTATATTTTTTTTACTATTTGCAGGTCTCATGTGAATATCTTACTTATTTTATTTCTGCAAAAAAAAAAAAAATTCAACAATAAGCTAAGTAAACTGTTGCTCTTTCTCAAAAAAAAAAAAAAAGAAAAAAAGAAAAAAAAAAGTGTAAACTGTTGCTAGATAGGCATCCACTTGTCAATCTGGGGTCGATTAAATCTCTTCAATGGTCACTCATTGGTGTTGGATGAAACTGTAAGAGATGGAGAGGTCCCCTTGCTCAGATTAAAAAATAAAAATGAAAATTTGAATTGCACCATTCCATTTCCATTTTTCACAAAACAAAAAGAACGAAATTGCATGGGCATTCTTGGATTAACATATAATATTCCAGCTTGGATGCATTCACAAATAAAGTTCCACATTCATTTAGCTGATTTTCTTTACAAGTTTCGTTTGTTACCATTGTTTAAACAACATTATACGTATTTTCACATACTTTTCCACTCATATGTATTTCTAAAAAATATAAACAACGTTACTAGAAATCTTTTATCAAACGGGCTCTGGATTTTCAATTTTTTGAATACAAGCCCTTAGCTCCTGTTGAAGGCTTGCCCTTGAAGGTGACAAAACGATGTCTTTCCAAATTGATCCGGGCCCGGATATTTGGCTTGAGTCTGTGTAAAGCTCGTATACGGATTGGGCTTCAGCATTCAAATTGCTTGCTGCTGTCAAACAGTTAATTTTCTCAGGATCAATTAGCGGCTTGTTGTCCCCATCTTTCCATGCTATCAACTGCACATTTATCAAATTAGTTGACTATAAGAATAAGTATGAACTCAAGCTTTGATATAATGCATAAGCATGTAGATTTCATTAATTTTCATGCAATGGTAACCAAGACAACAAATCTATTTGGATTTTTAATCACGTTGTTCATTCAAAGTCTTTTAAACAAGTCATGTAGTAACTGGTAAATGAGTTTACATACACTTGAATGATCATTTGAAACTGAATCACGTTGTAGAAAATTAGAACTTTTGTTTTAAAATGAAGTTGAATGATCATTTTACCTTAGGTGCACCACCCGTAGAATTGGTGCAAAAGAGCCTCGCATTATCAACGAGTTGGCTGTATCTTAGAAAAGCACTAGCAAATCTCTTGTGGGAATTCAACTGAGAATTAACTCTCACTGCCCTTCCCATTAGTATAGCTCTCCTGTACAAGTTTCCCAAAATGAAGAAGAAGAAAAAAAATTCCCTTGAGATCTAAGAAGCTATGCTATTTGAATTTATCATAGTACAATAATGTTTTCAATAATAACAAAATAATGTTAAAGAGTTTTTATTTTACCTGATGCCTCTAACAACAGCTAAATAAGGATCACAAATCATCCCAACCAACTCGATTCTATAAGGTTTTCTCTTGGGGGCTTCTCCATTTTCATTTGGTTGCTCTTCTTCGTCTCCTTCTTTTACCATCTCCCAGTAGTTTTCAGTAATGGTGCCATCCTCTGCAACCTTGTAACCTACCCCCATTCGGTAACGACATTTGTGAATGGCACGAGCCATATCAATTGTTTGCTCAACAAAGGGCTCCCATGATAGAGTGCCATCCATGATCACATCCCGTCCTTCGTTAAGTGCAGTTACTAGTAGCGATGATGCAGCATCAGTGGAAGATTGGTGCACCTGATTCAATTTGAAGCTCAATTTTTTGGCTGACATAGTTAGCATTTTTTTTTTTTTGAGTAAATAGTAGGAGTAATACTTATTAGATTACATACGAAAATAGTAATAATAATGTTTTAAATTGGGTTTATAATACATTATATAACCAGAATACAACTATAAAAGGGTCTAACCTTTATAGTTGTAGACTGGGGTTGCTGGCATAGTTAGTTGATTCACATAATACAACAAAAATGGTTAAATATTGTTCAATTCAAAAGGTACTCTTTTTATAGAGTTTCAAGAGACAAGGAGATGTACAAGTTCAGCAGTATGAAGCATTTCCTGGTGATAACCTCTAGAACGACTTAGAGCTCTGTAAATAACGTCAGACTCTTTGAAAGCATCTGCCTCTACTAACACGGCATTTGCTTTTGCTTCGGACCAGAATGGTCTGCCAAATGCATATGCAGCCTTGTCAGAATTATTATGATTAAAAGATTAAATTTTATTGTTTCTAAACTTAAACTTTTGGACAAACTATACTAATTTAATTATTATGGTATTAGAGCAATTGATCTTACGTTTGTCCTCTTTGCATCAATTACCGCTAATCCACCACTTCATTGCTTTGTTCTTACTGATTTTTTTTTGAAACGATTTGTTTCCCAAGATATTTAATGTTTGTTTCCCCATCATAAAAGGTCACATAAATATTTTTAGGCTAAATTATAAATTATACCATACTTTATTTTTTTAGTGTAGTCCTTCCATCCACTTCTATTCAAAAAAAAAAAAAAAAAAAAAAACTATTAATCCATTAAAACAGCATTGGTTTGAAAAGGGAAAAAAATACTAATACTAACAACAAGATTTTAGACAAAATTAGACAAAAAGACTAAATTGAAAATAAATTAAAATTAAAGTCTTGAAATGAAGAAAATGAAATTTCAATGATTAAATTGAAAATGTGTTAAAGTTGGGAGTAATTATTTAATATCAAGGAAGTATAACAACGCGATACCTCATTCTCTCACATAATAGTAGATCCTATTTTTATAATTCATGGTGAGATCCATTATTTATGTGAGAGAAAGAAACATATGTCATTATTATAAGAGAATCTAATAATTTTTCCCAAGTCAAAGAGTATAGGTTATAATTTAGCGAATATTTTATTTCGGTATGTGTTTAGAAAGGGTGGGATCACATGTTGTGCGATATACATAACAATGTAGCATTTGAGTGAGGTTTTAGCAAAACTTTCTAGCAATAGTATTCCCAACAATAATGATTATGAGTGTATGTGAAGATAATGGCATAAGAGAGTGCAGGATTTTACTCTTCAAGAATCTCTTTTAGGACTGTGCTCTTGCCAGCTCCCATGCCACCACCCATGAGAAGCAGCACCGGACTTCTCTTACTGTGAGCCATCGGCGCCATTACCTCGGTAATTACTGAGTCACCACCCTTAGGTGCACTGCCGTTTATTGCTTTCATCTCCTCCACCAATGTAGTGAACACCCTTGCCACCTTCAAATTCTTTGTCACCCTCTCAAATCTCTGTTTCCTATATCAGTCCAATTAAGATGAAATAAAACTAATAATGAGTAAAAAGGCAATGTTGAAGATGTCTTAGGAAATGAAATTGTATTGTATATGTTAGGCCCATGAGTTGTGGGCATCGATGTTTTTAATTAAGAAATTTTAAATACAATTGTACAATCTTTACAATTATTAATTAAGTTATCGTTTGATACTATATGTTGTAAAATAATACATATGCTAGCTACACAAGATATATTTTCTTTTACAAAACTTTCAGAAATAATAATTTATAGTAGTAGTATGTAAAGTAATTCCATTCAATATTGAATTTTGTACATACAATCTATATATTACTAAAAGCTGAAGCATAGCGTTTAATGCTACTACTCTCACGTTACGCCACATCAGCTGTCACGTCATTCTTTTTTAAAATATAATTTGTCCTACAATTTTAAAATGGTTTTTACAATTTTTAGCCTTATAAATGTAGTCCACTACTTATTTATTTACTTCCACTATCACCCTATAATAAATCCAGCCCACTACTTATTTATTTACTTCCACTATCACCCTATAATAAATTTGTATAATTAATCTAGCCTACCTCTTATTTATTTAGTTCCACAATCAAGCCCAACCCAAAACATTTTCAATTCAGCTTTAGGTTTTTTTTTGTTTTTTTGTTTTTTTTTTTTTTTTTTTCTCAATTTTCTTATAATTGTTTTCAACATTTTTTTTTTTAAATATTTACACTTCTCCAACCTTTCTCTCTCTCTTACCATTTGATCTCCCCATCTATATATATTACTAAAAGCTGAAGCGTAGCGTTTAATGCAACTATTCTCACGTTGCGCCACATCAGCTTTCATGTCATTTTTTTTTTCTTTTTTAAAATTTAATTTGTCCTACAATTTTAAAATGGTTTTTACAATTTTTAACCCTATAAATGTAGTCCACTACTTATTTATTTACTTCCACTATCACCCTATAATCAATCCAACCCACTACTTATTTATTTACTTCTACTATCACCCTATAATAAATTTGTATAATTAATCTAGCCCACCTCTTATTTATTTAGTTCCACAATCAAGCCCAACCTAAAACATTTTCAGTTCAGTTTTAGGTTTTTTTTTTTTTTTTTTTTCCCATTTTCTTATAATTGTTTTCAACATTTTTTTTTAATATTTACACTTCTCCAACTTTTCTCTCTCCCTTACCATTTGATCTCCCCACTACTTCAATCTTTCTCCCTCTCTTACATTTTCATCTCCCCACTGCCCTCTACATTAATATCATTCTTCCTCTTTCTCTTCATCTTCCTTTATTTTTGTCTCTTCTTATTCACACCCTCTTACTATAAATTTGTCACTATCTCTTCTATTTTATGCATAGTTTTCCCTCACAAAAAAAAAAGGTCCCCTCTCTCTCTCCCTCTTCTCTCTCTCTCTCTCTCTCTCTCTCTCTCTCTCTCTCTCTCTAATTTTTTTGGTGGAATTTTTTTTTTCTTGCATCTCTACTTTAGGTTGATAATTTTTTATATTCTTTAAAACTCTATTTTGGGTTAATACGATTTAGTTTTGTTTTTAAAATTGTGATTTAGTTTTTTTTTTAAAAATTGTTGTTGTTTTTATTTATTTTTTATTCTCTTTGATTGTTAAATGTTATCCTATTGCGTTTTAAAAAATTAAATATAGCATATAAAATATAATATTATTCTATTACATAGCATGATTTAGATAATTTGGTATTTATTCTGTTTCATAGCATAATTTTTTATAGTGCTCAATTTAAATGTTAAACTATGAGACTTTACTAATTTTTATTTATTTTCTAATCCTTTGTGGTGGACAAAATACTCTTAATAGTTGTATTAAAAGTACTCTATAATGCCATTTATTTTGAAGAAAAGTAATGGTTAGCCAAACGAAAATAATTGGATAGGTGACAAATTTTAACTTTTGCAATTTTATTTTTATTATTATTATTTTATAACAATGCATGTATAGAAATTTAATTCTTAGATTTTGCTAATAATTGTTTATTTGATAATATGTTTTAGGCAGCCGAAATTATAATTTCTACAAAGAAAATAACCTTAATAGATTATCAAAAACAAAATTTTATCATAATATTGGTTCAATTAATCATTGTTAAATTTTATTAATTTTTTTTTAGTTTACATTTTTTTGGTATTTTGGATTGTTCCTATATTACATTTATAATTGTTCCTGTAATAAATAAAAATATAATTACGAAATACATTACTCATTATTAGATTAGTTTAAATTGTAAATTTTTTTTAATAAAACCACTATTAAAAATAATTATCACGCACAACGTACGGATTCGCGACTAGTTATTTCTAACACTTAAAGAGGCTAAATAAAATTTTGCGTCTCATGCTAATATTTGCATTTGATAACACCTACCGAATGCAGATAATTAAAGGCCAAATAACTAGCTTCATGCTTGGTCTGTTTGAAGTTTAGATGGTATATGACTGTAAATTATTTCATGTACAACGTTTATAATTTTTTGTTTTTTGGAATAACACGTATGTATATATATATATATATATATATATATATATATTTGATTGATAGAATAACGTATATGTTATTATGGTATATTATACATCATCAAAATATTTTTGTTTTCCCTTTTGAACATAAAAAATATAGGTTTTTTTAGGAAATGTTTACTATTTAGCAAATATGGGTTCCAGATGTGGTTGGAAGACCTTCCTGTGGACATTGCCCCTTTACACTATGTTTGGTTGTAACTTGTAACTAGGGAAAGGGAAGAGAAATGAAAAGAGGAAAGAAAGGAAAAGAGAGAAGAAAATATTTAGTTCTGATGTGTTTGGATATTAGAAAGAAATGCTAGAAAAAAGTGTGAAAATTCTATCTTTTATTTGTTTGGGTTGCATAGGAAAAAGAATTTGAAAAATGCATGCTTTTAAAGTGGTGGATCCAGAAAATATATTTCTATCCTTTCCTGCTATTTCCGCCCAAATTGGGTTGATACTAAGGGTGCATTTGTTTTGGCAGTTAAAAGTTTTCGAAAAATATTTTACATCACTGGGCATGTTTGGGTTGTCCCAAAAAATTCAGTCAAACGGAAAATGATTTCCGTTGACTGTAAATCATGCCCCAAAACCCTATAAAATATTTTACACTTGTATTTTACCTTCAATTGATTTCCACCCCAGGAAAATAGAAGAGAGAGAGAAACAGCAAGAGCTCCGATCGCACATCCAAGCATCGGCGAGTCGCACCCCAGCACTGGCGAGATCGTCGCACCCCAGCACCGTCTAGATCGTCACCACCCAAGACCGATCCACCTAAAACCAATCTCGTTCTCGACCCAAAACTCATCGGCGTCGCCGTTCTCGCCATCGTTCTCGACCGCCGATCTATCTCTCTTTCCCTTGACCGCTAGATTTAATGAATTTTTTTTGTTGGGTTTTGTTTCTTTTGTGTTTATCTATTGAAAAATGATATTATATATTTGTTTGGAAGCTGAGAAAATGTGAGCAACAAGTAAAAAATGTGTTTTCTATAGTATTTTCAAGAATACAACCAAACACTAGAAAATATTTTTCAAAACATTTTTTGAAATGCAACTAAACATTTGAAAATATTTTCATTTTCCAAAAATATTTTCACCTAAAAATATTTTACACTAAAACAAACGCAGCCTAATAGTGTGGGGCACATGAAAAAGCATCACTTCCCCTTATCTACCTTCCTTGTTTCCCTTCTTTTCTCTTCTCTTCTCTTCCCTTCCCCCTTTTCCAAACAGTGTTAGTTTTTCGAGATGGTCATGAAGTTTGTTTTGCTGAATAAATTCCCAGGCTTATCTGACTGGTTTCTCAACACAAAAAAAGAAAAAAGAAAAGGGTATGAATAGTAAGGGTGACATGGGTTCCAATTTCCACCAAAACCAAAGCTGATGAATGTTCACAGCTTTTTAAGGACAAGTAGCTCCTGGTTGATGAAACGATGTTATTTCCGTAAATGTGTCTTACTTTTTAATCAACATTAGAAAAAAAAAAAAAAAAATCACAAATGATGTCACATCGCATAAATATCAGCATTGAGATGACAAGACCACTTCGGCAACAAATCCACAGGAAACAAGAAAATGATCATTATCTTAAACTTAAGGTCACCTTGTAGCTGCCAACACCAAGTCCTTGAGCTTTGCTTTTCGCTCACGGTCTGCAGACTCCTCATTCAAAACCTACCATTCAAAGGAAAAATATGAAGAACTTCAACTAAGAAAATATATAGATGAAAAAAAAGGAGGACATTAATAAACTACAAAACTTCAAACATGGAAAAGAGAAAAGACCCAATCTTTGTTTCTCAATTCTTTTTTTTTTTTTTTTTTGAATTTTTGGTTTAGCATTAAGCTTCTAGTTTAATTTGAAACTGTACCTGACTAATCATAAGAGAAGCATGACCCCAATGAAAAGCAAAATAACTGAGGATACATGTTTCAAACTCTCCAATCAACTTCCTGTAGAGAGATTTTGCATCTGGTTCATTAGAAAAATAATCATAGATGGAATTTTCACAACCTTCGGATTTCCTCAAATAATCGTAAGCTAACTTGCAAAGTTGGGGACATTCACTTGCATCTGAAAACCCCATTTGCCTAGCTGCACCATTTAAAAAATAAAAAATAAATAAAAATTTAGCTTTCCAGATCTTAAAGTCAACAGTATTTTTTCTTCCCAAACCATAAGTATAAGTTGGCATTAAAATGTTGGGTTTTTTAGATGGGTGTTTTTGACAAAGAAAATTGGAAGGCATAATTACCAACATAGTGGGAGAATCTTTCAAGCTTTGCAACACGGCCGGATTCTGTCCTCTCTAGCCGTGGAATGTTAGTTTGGTCTCTCACTGCAGTTACAGTCACAGTTACAGCCTTAGACTTCCTCTGATGGTAATAACATGTGGCTGCAGCTGCTACGAATCCGAGCAAGGAGGCAAAAAGGATGTGTGTGATAATGAATTTACCATGAGCATCACCTGAAGAGAGTTTTGAGTGAGACTTTGTAACAACAATTTGAGAGAGAGAGGGAGAGAGAGAGATGTGGCTTACCTTGCTTCATCTTGTTGAAACTCAAAGGACGATTTCACATCCAAAAAAAGAGGAAATACACAGGAGGATTGCACTAGCTGAAGTTTTAACTTTTGCTTGACTTCTTCATCTATGGCTCAAGATTATTGGACTTTATTAAAAGAAAATTGGTTGAGTTCCAATTCCATCAATGGTTATGGAGAATTTATGCTGGTGACTTTGTTAGGTTCTAAGAAATTATGAACTAATGTATTAGAACTTCAATTTGTATTATGTTGGCAAACCATGATCAAAATATAGAGTCTAGGTTTAGGCTTGCTCAAAGTATGTTTATTTGTGAAATTGAAATTAAGTGATTGCAGAATTTATTGGACTAAATCTGCAAGACTCGATCGATCGAACCACGTACAGATTTATTTTTCTGCAGAGTTCCAGTTCAGCCCAAACTCTACTTAACCGTATTAGGGTTCAAGTAAAACTCTCATATATATAAGGGAAACCCTAGAACGTTTTCTAAAGTGGTTTTTAGAGAGATTAGAGTGCCTCTTGTGCCTCTTTTTATTTTTAGGGTTTTGTACCCAAAGGCTCTCTAAAGGTTGCTCATATTGCGGTTTGTGTAAATCTCTTGTGAAATCTAGAGGAGCTTTCTTTTACACAAACTTAGGGTTTTCAAGGAGGAGATAATCTCTACACCTTGATGATCAAAACAGTTGCAGCTATTAAAACTTAAAGAATACACAAACGGGGGTGCTTGTAGCTGGTGGGAATCCAAGAAAGAAGGAGTCTGTGGATTCGGAGTTTGCACGTGGTCGTGTCAGTAAGTTCTACTGGTTGGTAGCATTAGGAAGTCGAGCGGGGGTGCTTGTAAGTCATTTTGTATGAACTTCGATTTTTTCTAGTGGATTTGCTTTTTACCTTGAGGATAATTAGGTTAAATCCTCCCCAGGTTTTTACCGGTTTGGTTTCCTGGGTGATCATATCGTGTGTTATTTATTTTCCGCTGCTTTGCATGATTTGATCTTTATATTTGTGATAACCTAGACTTGTTTAATTGGACTAAGTAACAACTTGACTAATTACCTAGGTTTAATCAATTGTTTAAAGGGTCTAAAAACTGTCAGACTTTGCGCGCCAGTTGTTACTTTTTATTATTATTGCCTTTTAGGACCTGTAATAAGTAAAGATATCATGATATGAAGAAATCAATTCGATGTATGCGGTATGCCTGACAAACTGCATTGGAAATTGTAGGCGTGATTTACCTTAAGGTAATTACCAAAGGATTTTCGGCCAAGCCTCTTGGAGGCAAATACAATAAAGACATGATGCTTGGATGAAAAGACAAAATTAACGGTCAAAGCCTCCAAGTACAAATAAAAAGAGACATTTCAATTAAGAGCATCCATAGTAGTAGAACTATATTTTTAGTTATTTGCATTATAAAAAGTTACTTTATCTATTTTACCTATTCACATGTTATAGTATTAGATTTATTTTAACTTTCAACACAATAAAATAATACATCTCACTACCAAAAAAAAAAAACCACAAATATTCTAACCAGCAGTGTGAACACAAAATAAAATAATTTTTTTTTTTTTTTTTTAACCTTTGAGCTACAATGCACAACTATCTTTAGCTATGCAGTGTAGCTGAGAAGCCAAATTTTTTGCCTATAGCTCCACTGTTGTAGCTCCAAATAGATTTTTAGTGGTGCTAATTTTTAGCACCACTGTTGCAAGTGCTATAAGGCACATACACATCAAAACCTTAAAACAATGACTCTTTGTATCAAAATGATCAGTAGGCTTGTAATTTTATGCTTGTAAATGCGTCATTACATTTTGAGTAAGCTTTGTAACATAGCTTAGCACTATGAAAAACGTTGCCTAAAGTGGCATTTTTTAATGACGTTTATAAAAAGAAAGCCACTGGAAGTACTCTATAATGGTGTTTTTTAAAAACGCTGCTATAGATTATTTATAACTACATTTTGAAGGATCTATATTGGCATTTTAAAACATTAGGCCTATAACAGCGTTTGCAAGGAGCTATAGTGGCGTTTATAAACACCACTATAAGTCCTGAGTCTTCCTAGGACCTATAGTGGCATTTATGAACGCCACTATAGCTCTAGCACAAAAAAAAAAAAAAAAAAAACCCCAACCCAAATAAATAAATAAATAAATTGAGGAGCTATACTATCATTTATAAACGCCACTATAGCTCCAGCACCCTAAAAAAAAAAATCCAACCCTTTAAAAAAAAAAAAAAATTTGAGGAGCTATAGTGGCATTTATAAACACCACTATACCTCTAGCACACAAACAAAAAAACAACTTATGCTATTCAATATTCATGGGTTTCAAAATATCTCTATCTTTTCTCATGTCTAAGTCTCTAAGTCTCTCACTCTCTAACTCTCGGACACTCATCTCTCTCACTCCATGCCGATTTTGCCGCCATGAAGCCCATCACACCACTAACCCACACCTCCCTACCCACGCCGCCGCTGACCCGATGAGACCCTTTTCCTTCCCCTCCCCTTATCTCTCTCTCTCTCTCTCTCTCTCTCTCTCTCTCTCTCTCTCTCTCTCTCTCTCTCTCTCTCTCTCTGTTGATTTGTGTTTTTGTTGACAATAGATCTAACTTCTTTTTTCTTGTTCTTTTCTATTTGGGTAGTAAGAAAATGGAGGAGCGTTTTGAATGAAGCAAATATTCTAGCAATGTTTATGTCTATGTTCATGTTTTTGATCTTGTGCTTATGTTGAAATATGGGTTTTGTTCTTGGATTTGTGCTATTGTGTATCTGATCTTGTGCCTATGTTTAAATTTGGGTTTGTGTTTTTGGATTTGTACCATTGTGTATCTGATCTTGTGCTTATTTTTAAATTTGGGTTTATGTTCTTGAGCTTGGGCTTTTGTGTTTTTAAGCTTGTGCTTTTGTGTTCCTTAAATGGATTTGGTGTTGGATTTGGGTTGGATTCGTTGAAGGAGGTTAGATTTTATGAGTTTGTATTCTTATATTTTAGAGCAAGTTGTGTTTGATTTTGAATTTTCTGGATTTGTGTTTAAATTTTGTTTTTGTTTTATTTTTTTTATTTTCTGTTTTGTATTTATTAATTTAATTAAAATTTTAATTTTAATTTTTAAAATTTGAAAGCATTTATTTTTATGTTTCATAAATTATTTTTAAAAAATAATTGTTGGCTATGGTGGCATTTTGAAACACTGCAATAGCCAATTTTTCTATATAAAAAAAACATATAAGGGTCTATAGTGGCATTCAAAAAATACCACTATAAGGTATGGACCTATAGTAGCATTTGAAAACATTGGTATAGCCTATTTTTAAAAAATTCAAATTCGACCTATAGGCTATAGTAGCGTTTTATAAATGCTATTATAAGGTATGGACCTATAGTGGCGTTTTTGTAAAACGCCACTATAGGTCTATAGTTACGAGCCTATAGTAGGGTTTTTAAATGCCACTATAGAATACGCCACTCCAAAAGGGCCCTATAGTGGTGTTTTTAGGAATTCTAGTGGCGTTTGTTCAACGCCACTATAGACCCAATTTTTTATAGTGTAGGTAATGTAATTTAGACTTGATTATATGGGCTTTTATTCTCATTCTAGTCGTTAACTTGTACATTTCACTTAAAGTTTTGTTTGGTTGAAACGAAAGAAAAGTAAATGAATAAAAGATATTTTAATTTTTCCCTTATGTTGTTTGGTTGGGAGAGTTGAAAAGTGAGAGATAATACTCTTTTGTTTTGTTGAGAATAAAAATGAGGAGATAGAAAATGTAGTTGGTATAAATGGATTTATAAGCTTTTATTAAAATAAAAAAAAATTGTGTCTGCTTAAAAAATCAATAAAAAAAAAAAATCCACACTAAGTTCATTAAAACAAAAATCACGCCCAATTAAAAATAAATAAAAGCAAAGAAACAAACCAAAAAAAAAAAAAAAAACCAATCATGGCCAGTAAAAAAAAGGAAATAAATAAATAAAAATTTTAAAGGTAAACAACCAAAAAAAAATGCATACTGATACCGAATGGTATACACGGCTACACGTCCATTTAGCAAAAATAAATGAAAGAAAAGAAAAAGGCAACACGTTACTGCACGGATTGGATTGAGATAAAAGCCAAAGACAAAAACAAATGAAGAAAAAGACATGAATGAGAGCATTATAGAAGAGGGCATTTGCGTCCAAAACATGTGCTCACTTTTCTCTCATATTCTCTTCTTAATTTGGGGAAATTGTGTTGGAGCAAAATTTAAATACAAATTTTAGGTGTTCTTCCTTATATTTTCCAATTAAATCATTCTATGTGATCACTTAATACACGTAAGCGTAGACAACGTTAATTTTTTAATGTAACATTGTCAAGTTTTTTGGTCTAATTAAATGAATAATAATAAAAATAAGGTCAAAATGCAAAACTGACATTATAAGTTTCACTTTTTTTTCTACCAAAAAAAAAAAAGTTTCACTTTTTATTATTTTAGCTTACTAAGTTTCAGTTTTGTCATTTCAATGCTCTAAATTTCAAATTTTGCCAATTCAATCCTTTGTTAGATTTCTGTCAACTGATGCCGACTACTAACCAAAACGATGCCATTTTGGACTTTTAAAAAAAAAATTTCTTAATTAAAAAAACTAAAAAACGTTAATTACAAAAAAAAAAAAAAAAAAAAAAAAAAAAAAAAGAAGAAGAAGAAGAAAAAAGAAAGAAAGCAAGGGGAATGATGTCGTTCCCCTGCAACTGAAAAAGAAAACAAAAAACCCCACCTCCACCCCACCGATCTCTCACAATATTTCTCCCTCTCCCTATATCGATCTCTCACTCTTTCTCTTTTCCCCTCTTTCTTCCTCATAGAATGGCAAACTTAAGAATCAAAAGCAAGTCATACATCCATAAAGTAAATCAGTCTTTCATTCACATCTTTTAAGGTCCATCTAACTTAAAATATATGATATTATGATGTAGTTCAGATGCTCATAATTTGTATTTTAATATTCTAAGATGAGAGAGAAACAAAATTTGCCCAGGAAAAATCATTAATAAACCTTGATTTTCACTGCAGTAAAACATTTCAATAAAGGGGTTAAGGGAGAAAGACTGTGAGATTGGTGGGTGGGGGTGGGGTTTTTGTTTTCTTTTTTAGTTGCAAAGGAACAATGTAGTTCCCCTTACTTTCTTCTTTTTTTTTTTTTTTTTTGGTAATTAACGTTTTTTAGTTTTTTTTTTTTAATTAAGAATTTTTTTTAAAAAAAAAAAAATTCCAAATCAGCATTATTTTAGGGTAGTAGACGGCAGCAATTAACAAAAGCCTAAGAATTAACAAAAGCCTAATAGGGGACTGAATTAACAAAATTTGAAATTTAAAAAACTGAAATAACAAAACTGAAACTTAAAAGACTGAAATGACAAAATGTGAAACTTAGAGGGTTAATTTTGCATTTTGGCCTAAAAATAAATAAATAAATAAAATTTCCATCTCAAACTCCCAACTCAATACTACGACACTAGAACTTTATCTATTTGTTTTGTGCTCATTGACAAAAGCTATTTGGTTTAACCCCCATTGGGGGTTCAGGTTTGATGGTTGGGTTTCTCTTCTTCCTCCCAATTCATTCAAACCTTAATCTCCTCTTTGGATGTACTTGGGTTGAATTCAAATAATAAGGCAGAATTTTTACTGTATGATGCAGTGATATGTGATGTGGCTTGGAAAATAAGGAACCAAGTTCAATTTGAGGGATTATCTCCAAAGTTGGATGGGATTATGTTAAAGATATCCAAATTTGTTGCAAAGTTTAGAAAGGTCTTGGATCTCACGATGGGGCCAACAAGCAATCGAGTCTAGTCAGCTTGGTCAAAACTGAATAGGGACTCTGTCAAGATCTATGTAGATGCTGCTTGCAACCTTGAGAGTTCATCCATTACAGTTGTAGCTAGAGATTGGAGAAGGGAAGTGGTGTTTGCTTGCTTTGAAAGAGTGAACACCATGCTCCCTTTTCAAGCAGAGGTTGAAGCTATAAAATGGGCCCTCAACTTGGCATCAAACTTGGATGTTGATTCCATTGTCATTGAGAGTGACTCAAAGTCCTATATTGATGCGTTGAGATTTCCTAACTTGGATGTCCCTTGAAGAATTAGAACCATATGCTATGATGTTTTAGCCTTAAAATGCAATTGGAGAATTTCTCAAATTGTTGTTTTCTCTTAGTGGCTACAAAAGCAAATGTTACTACCCACATCCTAGCCAAGTGGTCTTTGTTGAACAACTCTTTTGGCTCTTCTGATGTGGGGTTAGGGCCTCCTTGTTTTGTTTCTATAATTAGAGATGAGGCTATTTCTTTGCCTGCATAATTTTTTTTTTTTTTTGGTCTTAATAAAATTTTCTGTTCATAAAAAAATAAAAAAAATAAAAAAGGAGGTGGCGGAGTCCACTGCATTGACAATACACCCAACCCAAAACCCTTCATTGGAGCTTCCTTTAGCGAAGTCAAATCATCATGCTCGAGTGATCTTTAATCACCTTCAGTGACCTTAAAATTGGTTTATGCTCAAACAGTTCTTCTTATTATTATTTTTTTTAAATGAACTTTTTTACATTAACCTATATGAAGATTGATTCTTCCATTCAAGGATGTTTGGGTAAAATCAATTTTTAATTTTTTTTTTTTTTGCTTTTTTGTTTTTTGTCTCGGATTTTTTTACAAATAATTTAATTTTTAACTTTTTTGAAAATAAATTATTTTTTAATTTTTTTGTCATTTCATAAAAGATAAAAAAAACTATATATTTTTATAAAATCCAAACAAATAAGTTATCGAAAATTACATAGTACCCTAAAACTTAGAAATATGTTAGGGATATCAAATTTTTCATCAATTTTTTTCCCATCCCTTTTCATATAATATTGTTAATTCACTCGATTTGGCCCATTACAACATAAAAATACACGGGGGGATGCAAAAATTTCAGTGAAGTAGTCGATGTTGATAGACTAGTGTGTTCTTCTATGGGATGTCTTTAACCTCAACTCCATGACAATAGTTGACCTTGCAAATGGCACTAACCTTGGATACCATATGGAATTTGAGAAATCAATTGGCCCACGATAGAGTTCAAGAAGTGAACATAGCAAAAATCATAAACACTCTAGAATTTAGAGTCATGAAGAATGTTGTGTTAAAAAAGTTGGCAGAGGATGAGAAGCACATCATTCAAGTTCAGTGGCTATGCCTTCCCCCAGGTACCATTAAACTTATAGTCGATGCAGCTGTTACAAAGGAGTTCACCTCCCTCGTTGTGGTTGCTAAGAATGAAAATGGTGATATTCTTAAAGTTTGGACCAAAAGCCCATCTGTTGTGTGATCCTTTGACAACAGAAGCAACTGCTATTGTATGGGCTCTTCATTTGGTTATTGAGGAAAATTTTTTGAAGTATTATTATGAATGCAGACACAAAAGTATATAGGAATGCTTTAAGAGCACTCGCATCCGTTCTTTTATAACAGAAAAAGTATCACATTTTAGTCAATTAAATCCAAAATTCACATATTTATTAAAAAATTCAATATTCACCTACATCAGTTCATGTGTAAAATTGTATAAAAATACTTGATTGATACAGTAACCATGTAAATTTACATTGGCACAAAAGAGAGTGAATGACAGTTATTGATTTTAATTTTACACAGTTGTATGAATAGTGGTTATTATGTGTGGTATTTTTATTTATTTCTACACTACATTTTATTAAAATATTAATTTTTCTTAATTTTTTTTAATTATTATCTCCTTAGACACAAGTTGGTAGATATGAGCTGAGAACTTGAGAGTGTTCCCATCCAGTTCTGCAAAGAGTCTTTATTTGAATCACTAAAAAAAATTTATTTTTTGTGTTTGACTGTTTGTTTGATGTAACTTCTTTTACAATATACCATGTAACACATTTTTCATTTTGCAATGCTTATCCAGAAGTTCACGTTTTTCTTATATCTTTTCACAAAGTTCTGGGTCATGTCTGGGATACATTGGGGTCTATAGAGTGATGGTCTCCAATCTTGGGGAAAATCAAATTAGTTGTGGACCCTCCAGATGAATTAATTAATGGGTTTGTAACAACCGGTCCACCATTAATTAAAGCAAAAGTTGAACCTACGGAAGTCTCTGGTTCAGTGCAAGATGCCTTCGTGTGAGTAGAATATTCAAAATATAAAATACAACGCCTTTTGAAAATCCGCTAAGTACAGTGCTATGGTGAGAGATGCCTCCAAAAGTTTGGGTAAAACTTAAGGTAGACAATAATTTTAAACCACAAACATATTTTTAACGCTTTGCTATAATTATTCAATGCCGTAGATTATAATTAACTATTTGTTACTTTCACACAATGCAAAAGAAGAGGTGATGATTGTAATGTCTATCAAAGGACCCTATGTTAATAACCATGCAGAAGCAGAAGTTTTAGCTTGTAAAAAAGCTATAGAGTTTTCCATTGAAGCTGGTTTCTCAGAGTTAGTCATAGAAGGAGACAACGTTAATGTGATGATGACAATCTCTTGTTCATCAGTTAATCACTCCTTTCTGGGACACATCTTTGAGGATGTCCACTGATATCTCCGTGGGCTGCAATTTGCATCAATCAGCTGCATTAAAAAGGGGGGGGGGGGGGGGGGGGGGAATATGGTAGCACATACTCTAGTTTGATATGCTAGAAATATTATTGATGAAATGTATTGATTAGAAGATTCACCACTACATACTATAGATGCTTTGTACCAGGATTATTTACATATTAATAAATGAATGAATTCTTTGTTTTCAAAATATTTATATATATATATATATATATATGTTACTTTCACATAAATTCACTCTCTTTTTCCACTATTCACAATCATATAAGGAAGTTATAACAAAGCATAAGTTTATTTGTCTTTTTAAACAAAACAATGTTTTTTGGGTCCCACTTAAAAACCATATTCCTTTTTTTTCCTACTGCATGTTGTTAGGCGACTGGCATTTTTTTTTTTTGGTGGTGCCTTTGTTACACAATTATTTCCTTTGAATTAGGGTATCCACATCATCATAATAATAAAAAATAATATTTAAGACCTTTTGTATCAAACTAAAACCCTATCCTCCTTATTGTTTTCTCTTTTATCTTAACTTTTTCACAGTTTCAAACACTTTATTTTTGCCATACACCAAAATTTTAACTTCTTAGTTCTTACCACTTAAAATAATAGAGAATGAAATGTTGAATTCTATATAACTTTTTAAGAGTATTCAAGGCCAAGAAAGTACAACTTTGCAGGTGTATTTCTATATTCTTAACACTTTTACATTGATTGATTTTAGGAATCAAATCAAATGTTTAACTTCTATGTCTTTAAATTAATCTCTTAATTCGATTGCTATTAACTATGAAGTGATTTTATTTATTTTAATTATATAAAATGTGTACTTGTAAGCAATTGAGACTATGACGAAGCCTAATCACAATAATGATTTTCAAATCAAATTCTAAATGAACTTGTATCGAGGTATATTTTGCAAATCTTCCAATTGAGTAAGTTAAACTAGCTATGCAAATATAAATTAAAGTTTATATCATATTTGATCTTGTATGACAATTGCATTCATATATAATTGTTTATCTATTTTGTTATTTATATTGATTAGTAATATTTAGATTAATTTTTCTTTCAATCTAGTCTTTCAATTTTGCCCCCCCTGAACTAAAATCCTAACTCCACCACCAGACAAATCCCACCCCATGTATACAATATAACTCTTATGCAGAAAAATAAAAAAATGTATAAGTCTTATGATGTCTATATCTATGTGAGAAAAAGGTATATATAATGCATTGAGTGTATCAAATAACTCCTCATGATTCCCCACACGTAGATATGTGAATGAGTTAGGGTAGGATCAAATCATGGGTGTACCATCTATGGGGAAAACCTACATAGGATAAGAGTGAGTTAGGAGGTGCAAGATGAATGCATTTTGTCATCTTCAATTAGGTGGCTGTGTCACTAATTAGATAGTGATGGTATAAAAAATGAGAAAGAGTGCAGAGAGAAAAACGTAAGTGTGTTTAGAAGTTTTTTTTTTTTTTTTTTTTTTTTTTAGGGAAAAGTGTGTTTAGAAGATGGTTATGGAATATGTATAAAAAATAAAATTATAATTAGGATATGTATAAAAAAATACTAATGATATATTAAATGACCAACGTGCACACACACACGTGGGGGCAGATCACTATAACATAATTCAAAAACAAGCCAAGACTCAAAGAGGCCAAGTTATGGGCTAGTGCATTAATTGGTCTAGGAGAGAAAGAAAAAGACCATAAACCAAAGAGAAATGCATAGTTAGGGTGAAGTTTTCTCTCTAGGTCATCTTAGACCCTAGAGGTGAAAAGCAAAGCTTGCCACAAGGCAAACATATCTCTCCGTTTGGATGGTAGAAAAGAGTGGATCTAGTCTATATACAACGCTGTTACCATGGATGACATTGCAAACTGGTGTGCTGGGCTACAATTATCGGATATGGAAGAAAGTGAGGTGGATCTGACACCACCAATGACAGAAATAGGGCACGTGTTGGCTGGGAAATTTTACACGAAAAGAAGGGTAAGTCTAGAGTCGGTGGCAAGGGTGTTGAAGTCTGTATGGTAAACCGAGAAGAATTTTGAGGTCAGCGACATGTGCGATAACAAGGTTTTGTTCTAGTTTGAGGAGGCGTAAGATCTCGATAGAGTCCTATGCCTCAGCCCCTGGTCATTTGATAAATACTTGGTGATTCTCCATAAACTGGGGGTGGGGGAAGCAGTAAATAAGCTGAAGTTTAACAAGGCTTTATTCTGGGTGCAAACCCACGGGCTTCCCACTATGAACCAAACAAAGGAAGCCGGTTTACGGATTGGGGGAATATTGGGGGAAGTGGTGAAGGTCGATGTGGATGAGCATGGATATTGCCTGGGGGGATATCTTAGAATACATGTGAAGATGGACATAACTTAGCCGCTATGTTGTGGACGACGAGTTCGCATTGGAGAATCGGCGGCAACGTGGGTTGATTTCAAATATGAAAGATTACCTATATTCTGCTACTGGTGTGGGAAGGTGGATCATGACGAGCGCAACTGCCTACAGTGGATGCACAACAAGGAAATGATTAGACCGGAGGAAAAACAATACAAGCCGTGGCTGCATGCTACTTAAGATTGTCTCCAAAAGCTGCAACTGGTCCTTGTGTCAAACAGAAGCACCATTTGTCCATAATGGCTGGGTGAAGCCGGCAAGGGGTGGGTCCGACGACCTGCGGGTCAGAGATGAGAAGGACTACACAAGGACAGAAGCACGTGCCTGATGACGTGGAATCCACCAAGCCTGACACTGCAAGCACAGAGCAGCAACGTCCACGTGTGGGAGCAAAAATCTCTCACAATTTGAATCCCGTGAATTTCAAGGAACATTTAAGGGAGATTGACACCGCTATCTCAGCTGGTATTCCGAATCTAGCAGTCCTTCCATCAACAAATTCAGTCTCAGATTTTATGGATAATATGACGAAGATGGTGGACTTTTTAAATTGAAAAAGATATGGTACAGAGGAGGACAAGGTAATGGGCTCAATTGTTGGTTTCACATCCGAAATGGGCTTTGGTAGTACGGGCTTGGCCTTAGAGCCATCCTTTTCTCACTGCAATACCGTGGGCCAGGAATTAAGTCCAACTAATAGCCTTTTTTCTATAGGGTCATATACCATGAAGTCATTAGGTGGGACCGGGAAAAGAGAGGTGATGGGCACTATTCATAAAAAGAATAAACAAGGACGTAAAGGAGCAAGGAAGGAAAATTTCATGCAAGAAGAACGTGGTCACGTAAATGAGGTGAAGGAAATTCATGATATAAGGAAGGTGACAGAAAAAAATTAGGTAGGGCCAAAGAGAAAACTACGTTCACCATTAACAGAAATAGCTATGGAAGAGGACATGGGGAAGAAACAGAAGGTAGAAGGGGAGGTTTTGTTGCTTAGTAAACTCATGGCTCAACAACTGGGATCGATGGTGGCTGCAGGATAGCCCCGCCAGGAGCAATGAGTGTCGTATGCTGGAACTATCAGGGGCTTGAGAACCCCTACACAGTGAAAGCTCTCTAGAAAGTGGTTTTGGAGGAAGATCCCATTTTGGTCTTTCTTATTGAGACCAAGCTTGTAGTATCAGAAATGGAAGGAATAAAGAGCAAATTGGATTGGCAACAGGGTCTAGTAGTGCCTAGTGTGAGGCAGGGAGGGGGTTTGGCTTTGCTATGGAGAAATTCAACGAAGGTGGACGTTCAAACTTTTTCTCCTCACCATATTGATGTTATAGTTACTGACGATCATAATAACAGGAAGTGGAGGTTTACCGGTTTTTATGGTCACTCAGAAACGAGTAAAAGGGAGGTATCATGGCAACTGTTGGAGGAGTTGGAGAGAAGATATACTCTCTTATGGATTTGCATGGGGGACTTCAATGAAATACTACACCTAGGGGAGAAGTTACGACCGGAATGGTAGATGAACAATTTCAAGGCAACGATAAATCGTTGCAAACTCCGAGACCTGGGTTATATTGGAGTGGATTATACTTGGAGTAGATAAATGGGGGTAAGGTTAGGTCAGGGAACATCTGGACGGGACTCTGGTATGCTTGGATTGGTTGACCTTATTCCCAAATGTTCGGTTATATCACGTCGCTACCTTGATGTCAGATCATAGTATGTTGGTCCTCAAAACACCCCAGACTGGATAGAGAGAGGCTCGAAGACAAAAAGTGTTCAGGTTCGAAGCTATGTGGCTAAGAGATGAACAATGCAAGGATGTGGTAAATGAAGCATGGGAGAGGGGAAGGAGTATAGGTACTCAACACCAGTTCACACAGTGCCTGGATGAATGCAGAAGGTCACTTTCCACCTGGAACAAAACTACTTTTGGTCATTTAGGTTAGAAGATCGCATCATTACAGAAAAAACTTCAAGCGTTGGAAGGGAGACAAGATGGTATTGCACAGATGGAGGAGATTCACGCCACGAAGATGGAGCTGAACCGATTGATGGTGAAGGAAGAAGATATTTGGCATCAGAGATCGAGGAATTGCTGGTTAAGGTCTGGGGATCGTAATACTTCCTTCTTTCATGCCAAGGCTTCCAACAGATGCCAACAAAATACCATCCACCAGATTAGGGATTCTGAAGATACTTGGCAGGAAGACGAAAAGGTGATTGGTAGGACTTTTATGGAGTATTTCAAGCAACTCTTTACAACCTCTCAACTGAATGTTAATGCCGAACTTATTTATGCCATTAAGTCCAAAGTGACTAATAAGATGAACTCCAGACTCCTACAAGAATTCCAAGCTTCTAAGGTAGAGCAAGCTTTGAAGCAAATGCACCCGATGAAGGCACCAGGACCTGATAGTATGCCCCCCTTATTTTACCAGCATTTTTGTCCTACTGTACACTCTATTGATATACAGACTGTTTTGGATTTTCTTAACCATGGTGCAACTCCCCCTAAGTTTCATGAAACCCACATTGTTCTTATTCCAAAAACTAAGAACCCTGAAAGAGTGACGGACTACCGACCAATTAGTCTGTGCAATGTGGCCTACAAGCTAGCATTTAAAGCAGTGGTGAACAGGTTGAAGATGGTTCTGCCGAATATAGTGTGTGAGAACCAAAGTGCCTTTGTATCAAAAAGGCTCATCACTGATAATGTGTTAGTGGCCCATGAGTTAATGCACCACATAAACAGGAAGAAGAAGGGTAAGTGTGCAGAGAAGGCGTTGAAGCTAGATATAAGCAAGGTCTATGATTGGGTGGAATGGGGCTGTCTACAATAAATAATGGCCAAACTGGGATTCCATGAGAACTGGACTCTAATCATAAGGTGTGTTTCATTTGTTACTCATGCGATTCGCATCAATGGGAAGCCTTGTGGTCAAATTATTCCAACACGAGGTTTGTGTTAGGGGGACGCATTGTCGCCTTACCTATTCCTTATCTGTGCCGAAGTTTTATCTTCACTACTACACAAGGCTTTCCAAAGAAAGGAGTTAAAGGGTGCAATGGCTTCGGTAAGGGGGCTAGAATTTCACACCTCTTTTTCGGCGATGACAACCTTATATTTAGGAGGGCCACAGTAAAGGAATGTGAGGAAATCCAACGGGTACTGCAAGTGTATGAAGCATCCTCGGGGCAACAATTGAACAGGAATAAGGCATCGTTATTCTTCAGCCATAATACAACCAACCGAGTAAGAGAGATGATCAAGATGATGTTTGATGTGCAGGTCATAAAACCACATGAATCTTACCTGGGCCTCCCTTCCTTGGTAGGCATGTCAAAGAGGAATACATTTGCCCAGTTGAAGTAAAGGGTATCAAATAAACTAGCGAGGTGGAAGAAAAAATTACTTTCGAGTGTTGGAAAGGAGATTCTGATAAAGGCGGTTGCCCAAGCAATACCATTATACACAATGAGCTGCTTTAAGCTCCCCAATACCCTATGTGATGAGTTGACTGGGATGGTTAGACAATTTTGGTGGGGACAAGTGAGAGAGGAGAAGAAGCTAGCATGGATGAGCTGGGAGAAAATGTGTTTGCCAAAAGAAAAAAGGGGAATGGGTTTTAAGGACCTGAAGCTTTTCAACATGGCTCTGTTGGCGAAACAGGGATGGCATTTGCAGACAAACTCATCATTACTGTTCTACAGAGTTTACAAAGCAAAGTATTTCCCAAGGTGTGACTTCCTAGAGGCCACATTGGGCAGCCAGCCACCTTTTGCTTGGAGAAGTATATTGTCAGCTTAGGCAGTGGTCAAACAAGGAGTAAGATGGCAAGTAGGTAATGGGGAACAGATTCAGATATGGAAGGACAAGTGGCTTCATAACCCGAGCACATATAGGGTAGTCACACCTGAGAGGCCTAGTCTGTAAGTGACACAAGTTTGTGACTTACTTGATGGTGACCAGATGGAATGGAAGGAGCAACTGATACGCCAATGTTTCCTCCCTGAGGATGTGGATGCAATCTTAAGCATTCCCTTAAGTACACATGATGCTAGGGATTGTCTGATATAGGTGGCAAGTAAAAACGGGAAGTTTATGGTGCGGGGTGCTTATAGGCTGACCCAAGAAGTGTACATTGAGGGATATTCGCTTGAGAGCTCAAACCATGTTGCCCTGAAAAAGGTGTGGAGGGACCGCTGGAATATGCAAGTGCTGAATAAGATCAAGCACTTTGCATGGAAAGCATGCCGAGACATTTTAGCCACAAAGGAGAACTTACGGAAGAGGAACATCACAAAGGATAATCTTTGTGAGTCACGTGGGAAAGCTCCGGAATTTGCATGTCATATCTTTTGGTTTTGTGATAGAGCAAAGGAGGTGTGGTTGTCAAGTAAATTGATTTTGCCTTTTGAGATCAACCCATCATGGAAATTCATCGATATGATGTGGAAATTACAGGAGTGGTCGGATGAGTGCCTTGGGTTGGCGGAGCATACTATTATGGTATGCTGGGGAATATGGAAACAACGAAATGAAGTCCGACATGGTGGAGTGCGCCGAGATGGCTTAACTATTGTGAGAAGCTTTCTAAGGATTTTGGACGAGTTTCAAGTTGCAAATGAGAAGCCACAGACCACGAGAGAGTCAACCACAAAGGAGATTAACTACTGTCCTCCAACACTGGGTAGCTACAAAGTCAATGTAGTTGGCGCAGTTTTCACCAGAGAGAAGTAGCTTGGTATTGGAGTGGTAATATGCAACTCGGTAGGGAAAGTGATTACTGCTCTAAGCCAGAAGCTTGCTCAACCCTTAGGTGCGTTGGAGACTGAAGCCAAAGCAATGGAGGTGGGGATCCAGTTTGCCTTGGATGTGGGGGTTAGAGACGTAACTTTTGAGGGTGATGCTCTGAGTATATGCAATGCACTTAGAAGAGTGGGTGTTATGTCTACGTCTGTGCAAAATATTGTAGTTGGAATGTCCCATCGTGTAAAAGCTTTTAGAACCTATGCTTTTTCCCATACCAAGAGGTAGGGAAATATCCCTATACACCTGTTGGCCCAACAAGTAAGAAGTGTAGAGGGCTACATTGCATGGCATAATGAGTGTCCTAGTCTTATTGAGCACATGTGTGCTCATGATATTGTATCTTTTTCCCATGCTTAATAAAAGATTTTGTCTTCCTATCAAAAAGAAGAGAAATGCTATATTTACAATATTTTCACAAAAAATTCTAAGTAGTGGGTTGTTATTGGTTGTAATAGGTGGACAAAAAAGTAATTTAATTTGTGGATTCAAATTAAAATCAATAATAACTTACCATATATGATTTGTTGTAAAAATATTGTAAACATAGCACTTCTCACAAACAAAAGATCTTAGCAAGGATTTAATATCACTAACAAGAATTTACAATTTCCCAACTAGTAGAAGAGTCTTGCTTTAGAATTGTGACAATGACAAGGCAAGAGCCACCTTCAAACCTTACATACTTGATACTTGTAACTAAGCTTTTTGGTTCTAGTCTTCTAGAGAGATAGCAAAAAAAAAAATCAACTTAGGTTTTGTTTTGACCCCATTTTTTGTGGGTTACAAGAAGCCCAAATAAAAGAGAAGGCCGAATCATGTGGGCCCCTGAGTAGGATGAAGCTCATATCAAAATATTTGATAGGAAGACCCCAATAATAAAGACAATGATACATCAAAAGGGATAAGAGCAAGTCAACCACATTGCGCATGTCAAGTCCATTTACATATCCTTGAACCGTTTGCACATTGAGTTGACCTTTATTGAAATTTATTGTCCTCAACAACTCCTATTGTCCTTATTAAAGTCAACCCACTTGTGAGTTTTGCCATAATTTGCCTTCCATTGTTTTTAGTAAGAGAATCTTTTATTTGAAGTAAAAATAACATAAACACTTTCCCTTTAAACACTTTCCCTTTGTTAATGACCAACTTCGATAATAAAGCCTACACCTACAAAGACTAATTAGAAGCTCATTATCCAAAGGATTTTGATTTCATCACTAGCAAGTGGAGAAAGTATATAGTGTTTTAGAAACTCCAACTCAGCACACATGTGGTGTTTCTAAGGCCAATAAGAAATTGACACCTAGCCTAAAAAAAGACACATAGTGTATTGAGGTATTTAAAATAGAATGACTAAATTGGCCCTGAAAAAATTTCAAACACCCGCCATTTACTCTCTTTGCAAAACCAAAAACCAAGTACTTTTCCTCTTTTCAAAATCAAATCTCTCTCTCTCTCTTCCCAGTCCCCACGCCACCATAGCCCTTGCTCTCTCTCAACCCCAAACCTTGATAGCCACTTCCCAGCTGCAGTGTCTTTGGCGGCACAACACTGCCGAACATTGCAAGTTCCAACAAAACTGGCCTTTGTATTGTCAGAAAACCTCTAAATCTTCTTTTTCTAGCAAAACCATCTTATGCTGGAAGCTTTCTTACTCCCCTCACGTATAATATTTTGTTCCTCTCCTTCTCTCGCTTACTTTATCCTAGATTAGTTTCTAGCCTTAGTCCCAAAGCTAGTCCCAAAAAACCCCAAGACTAAAATTACCCCAAATTGAAAACATTGAATTCGGTCTCTCCCTCAATTCCAGATAGTGTGGAGAAAGGATTTTGTGTTTTCTCAGGTAATTTTCTTCCTAAATTTTTTCTCAAGTTTGTCTCTTCACATCCCTTAGTCTTCATTGATAAGCCGCCACACGAGCTCCAACCTCTCCGTCTCTCTTTATTTTTCTTATCTTATTTTCTTCTCTCTTTTTTTCTACTCAAAGGTCCCTCGTTTTTTATTTATTTATTTATTTTTTATCTGTGGGTTTGGAGATTGAAAAATGGGATTTTATATTTGGGTCCAAGTGTGGAGATTTGAAAATAAGGGATTTTTGGGATTGGTATTTTGGCCATGGGTTTGGTGTTTGGTTGTTTCTGTGGGGATTTTCTGATGTGGGTTTGGTGTTTGTTATGGCTATGTGTTGTGTATTGTGCTGATGTTGGTATATGCATGTGAATCTCTGTTCATGTGATGGTTTTGCTATGGATGCGTGTGCTTGTTTAATGTAATGCTTGTGAACTCACAAAAAAAATGGTAGCTTGTGTGCTGTCTTGTGAACATGTACAGAGAGATATGAAAATGCACTAGGTATGTAAAGCTTAAGTACACATCATAGCAACACTTTTTTTTTTTTTTTTTTTATACCAAAAAGGGAGAAAGCAACCTAACAGATTACACAATAGCTGGATTAAACCAGCTACAATTCAGAGGTATTTGACATGCCAAGTTAGCAACTGACCAAACAGAATTAACAACAAGCTTAGGCACTAAGTACACATCACAACAAAGTCCATTTTGGTTCAAAAAATCTAAATCAGCTAGTCTGATCTGTTGCAGCCAGTTTGTGGTCTTCCTGTGCTGAAATAGACGGACTAAATGCCTCCTAGTACCTAAAAACAAAATATACTGGAAACCATGATTTTTAGCTTTAAGAGTAGCTTCTACCGTAGCATCCAACAGCGCCCCACATGTTGTATTTGATGATTTAATGTATTTGATGGTTGTGCTTGATTTTCAGGTATTATTTATTTGTTAAATTTTTTCTTTCTTTTTCAGCTATTCATGTTAAAGATGGTTTCTTTTAGATGCATTTAAGTTTGCATTATGTGTTGGCTTACTTGGAATTTTCACAATTTGTTTCATTCCTTGTAATACTTTTTTTTTTCATGGTGTAGGGATGGATGTGATGCTTTTGTTCCATTGTTTTTGCTGAAGGAATTGATTTTAATAAATAGTTTCTTCTTAAGAGTCTCCTATGAGTATTCAATCTATCTTTTTGTCATTTTATTAGTTTTAAGTCTTTGGTTGATTTATTATGGAAAATTATGATATTTTGATAATTGGTATAAAGCCTACATGAGTGTGTATGTGTTTATGGCTGAGGACCAGCAGGTGCTGGACATTCTTGTTTTTTGTTTTGTTTGTTTGTTTGTTTGTTTTTTATTTTTTATTTTTATTTTTATTTTTATTTTTTAAGTTTGCTTATAGGTGGGGGGAAGGGGATTTGTTTTTTTGTTTTTCTAGAGGAGAATTGTACAAGTGTGTTTATAAGAAGACTTTTAGAAGCATGGCAAGTTCACTTTGTGTGTGAAGGTTGTTGACACCAATCCCATACTTTGTATTGCTTTTGTTGAGTTTACTGATTTAAATTTTGAGATTCACCATGGGGGAAGGTTCAGGAATCTTAATGAGGCTAGGTTAGCTTTGTGCTCTATGTTATTTTTAGGGGGATTAATATTTTGATAGTTATTTATATATTTTTTTGTATGTTATAAACTTATAATGTAGGATACATTGTCTACCAATGGTTAGAAGACACCTACAAGTACAGCAAGTGTTGGAGATGGAATTGTTGCTACTACAAGTGCTTTTTTTTGTAACTGAAACTATTACAAGGGCTGGAGAAGCAAGGGTTGCTGCTACAAGTGCTAGAGATTCAATAGCTGCTGTTGCAAGTGCTGAAGATTCAAATTCAAAGGATGCAGGCCAAGAAGAAGAACAAACCTTGGAGGATTTGAGAACATATAACTAGGCATTAACAATAATCTATTTTATGTAATCCACATACAATTGGTGGTGATGATTTTGGAGCTTTAGGTGATAAAAATTATGTACCCACAAATAATTCTGGAATTCTTTTTTATTCTTAATATAATTCTATAACTTTAGGTGATAATTCTCATCTATTTATCTTGAATAAAGTTGCATTTTTACAAATTGCATGTTTAGGTGATATACATGACTATGTTGTTACATCAATAGCATGGAAACTATTATGGGAATACCTATTTTGTCAAACTTGAAAATATGTCATTGCAAAATGAAATACCTATTCTGTGAGTATGATTTTTTTTTTTCTTTGGACACAGTTCTGGAATTTAGATTATATATATTGTGTCGTTGTTGTTTGTTGTAATACCTATAATCTAGATTATATAAAATACAAAATACCTATAATTTAGATTATATAAAATACAACAGTGTTGTTTACCTGCTGTAATCAGTGGTGTTGTTTGTCTTTGGCACCCAATGATTATCAAAGTTAACATAAAACTAAATTTCATTGAACTTCATAAATTCAACAAAAGGTAACATTAGTCTACAATTGTCTACTAAACCAAAAGCTAACATAAAGATAAATTTTTTTGATACATCACTATTATTGGCATCATTATTCAAAAAGTTGCATCAAGGTAACATATAAGCTGCTTTTGTTTTGCCAGCATACATAAACACACCAAAACAAACTACAAAAAATAGCTATGACCCTATTGATGCCTACTTCAACTTCTTCACAACTATTTTGTATTTATCCATCATTGATTGATACTTCAGAGCTTTAATTTATCACACTGCTTCATATTTGACATCTTCATCGTTTTAATGAAAAATCTTACATAGTTGACGACCCCTACAATAATCCAACAAGAAACAAAAATTTAATAATTAGTATAGCCAACAACAATACTAGATTTTTTTTTTTTTTGGGTAGGTAAATAAAACTCCACTGCAATTATGATGAAAAAGTACCAAGAAAAAGACAAAGCAGGCAATGTGCTAAGAACCATAAAAATAGCAAACTAATATGTAAGAAAGTATAATTATCTAGCAAATCTGGTAAGGAATTAAAAGTAAAAATATTTGAAATATGGCCAGGTCACTGTTTGTGCCTCAACCAAGCCACACCAGTCAGCCAAGCAGACCTCAACCAGACCACCACTCATCCTCAGGGCAGTGGCAGCTGATTGTTAAACTTGCTGGAGCTAGGAGTAGGAAGCCAACCGATGGGCTTCTGCTTATAGAGCTATTACTAGGCAGGGAGATAGCTTGTTTTATGGTGTAAATAGTAGTTTAGTAGATACAACATGTGGGGCGTTGTTGGATGCTGTGGTAGAAGCTACTTTTAAAGCTAAAAATCATGGTTTCCAGTATATTTTGTTTCTAGGTACTAGCAGGCATTTAGTCCATCTATTTCAGCACAGGAAGACCACAAACTGGATGCAACAGATCAGACTAGCTGATTTAGATTTTTTGAACCAAAATGGACTTTGCTGTGATGTGTACTTAGTGTCTAAGCTTGTTGTTAATTCTGTTTGGTCAGTTGCTAACTTGGCATGTCAAATGCCTTTGAACTATAGCTGGTTTAATCCAACTGTTGTGTAATTTGTTGGGTTGCTTTCTCCCTTTTCGGTATCAAAAAAAAAAAAAAAAAGTGTTGCTAGTTCTGCTTAAGCTTTACATACATAGTGCATTTTCATATCTCTCTGTACATGTTCACAAGACAGCACACAAGCTACCATTTTTTTTGTGAGTTCACAAGCATTACATTAAACAAGCACACACATCCATAGCAAAACCATCACATGAATAGAGATTCACATGCATACACCAACATCAGCACAATACACAACACATAGCCATAACAAACACCAAACCCACATCAGAAAATCCCCACAGAAACAACCAAACACCAAACCCACGGCCAAAATACCAATCCCAAAAATCCCTTATTTTCAAATCTCCACACTTGGACCCAAATATAAAATCCCATTTACAATCTCCAAACCCACAGATAAAAAAAAAAAAAAAGGAGGGACCTTTGAGCAGAAAAAGAGAGAGAAGAAAATAAGATAAGAAAAATAAAGAGAGACGGAGAGGTTGGAGCTCGTGTGGTTGCTTATCAGTGAAGACTAAGGGATGTGAAGAGAGAAACCTGAGAAAAAATTTAGGAAGAAAATTACCTGAGAAAACACAAAATCCTTTCTCCACACAATCTGGAATTGAGGGAGAGACCGAATTCAATGTTTTCAATTTGGGGTAATTTTAGTCTTAGGGTTTTTTGGGACTAGCTCTAGGACTGAGGCTAGAAACTATCTAGGACAAAGTAAGCAAGAGAAGGAGAGGAACAAAATATTATACGTGAGGGGAGCAAAAAAGCTTCCAGCATAAGATGGTTTTGCTAGAAAAAGAAGTTTTGGAGGTTTTTTGACGAGACAAAGGCCGGTCTCGTTGGAACTTGCAATGTTCAGCAGTGTTATGCCACCGGAGACACTGCAACTGGGGAGTGGCTATCAAGGTTTGGGGTTGATAGAGAGCAGGGGCTATGGTGGCGTGGGGACTGGGAAGAGAGAGAGATTTGATTTTGAAAGAGGAAAAGTAATTGGTTTTTGGTTTTGCAAAGATTGTAAATGGCGGGTGTTTGAAATTTTTTCAAGGCCAATTTAGTCATTCTATTTTAAATACCTCAATACACTATATGTCTTTTTTTAGGCTAGGTGTCAATTTCTTATTGGCCTTAGAAACACCACATGTGTGCTGAGTTGGAGTTTCTAAAACACTATATACTTTCTCGAGCAAGTGTGTATTAGGGGGAAACAGTCCTTAATTTTTGGCTATGAAAGGAGGCCCAATTACTCAACTAGGATCAACACAACCATAACCCAAAAAGCTCATGAAAAATACCATGAATCTTACAAACCCACAGTTCAATCACCCTACTCTCTCCCTCTCCCTCTAATCTCACCTACCCATGGATCCTTTCTTGAGACACTATACACGTTTTAAGGCTATCTTTGGGATTTGGGAAAATCACAATCCTTGCAGACAGTGGTGAAGCCAAACTATAATGCTATGTTTGGAAGTTTTAAGAGAGAGGAGAGTAGAGGGGAGTAAAGGGAAAGAGAGTAGTGGAGAGAAGAATAGAGAAGAATGGTTATCCTCTACCTTATTTGAATGTTTTTAAAATTAAATAAGGAGAAGGGGAATAATTTGTCCTTTCATTTGTAATTTTGTTAATATAGTAAGGGTAAATTTGATAATTCATTTGTTCAAGCATTTTTATGCTTCACTCTCCCTCCAAATCTCTCTAATTTGAGGGAATTAAAAATGAAATGTTAGAAGTAGTTCAAACCCCTCCAAATCTCTTCCCCTCATTCCTTAAAAAACATCCAAACAAGGTAAATAAATTACTCTCCCTCCCTCTACTCTACTCTCCCTCCTTCCCCCAACATCCAAACATAGCATAAGAGTTGGGGTTCATGCACTTGCCAGCTGAAAGGATACAAGTTACTCATCATTATGTATTGCTATCATTTGGACTTTGACTTTGAAGTTTATGTATGGGCTAGTAGTGGCATAACAAGATTCAAGGCCCATTTTGCAAGAGTAATGGGATCCCACTACTTCTTTTTTTCTTTTTTTCTTTTTAACCCCTCGGACTAGTTGACTTTCACAATTGCTATGACACGAGTCTACGATGTTATAAAGGAAGAAAATGACTACAGGCTTCAACGTAGGAGAACTTGTTGGTAGTTTGCAACTCCAAGCATGATAAATTGTTCCTTCATTGTTCTCCACTGCTGCAGGGGGTAGCAGTATACACACCTTGAGGTCTTACAATTTGTGAAAATTAATTTTCCACCAACAGTATACTCATGCAATTCATAGATAAAGATAAAGAAAATATTATAGATATCAGTGAAATCAAATAATATAAATTAAATTAAATTAAATATATTATGGATAAACTTATTGGAACTTTACTAATAGCATTCTTCCTAGTTTGCAACAAAACAAATGATAAACATTGAGTAGAATTATAATAATCAAATAATGTCAGGTGGTGCCCCCACCATTAACCTTTTTTTTTTTTTTTCTTTTAAGGAACCGATAAGAAAGATTTTATAAATGAATTAAATCGGTTTGGAATACAACATCCGACTTAGACGGTAAGTCTTCTACCCATATATCAAGATCTACAAATAAAACTACCATTCTATCAAGAAAATGAGCAAGCTGGCTGCACTCCCTTTTTACATGTCTAAAGCTAAATTTATGAAAAACATCTTCCAACGTCCAAATCTATTGCCCCCACCATTAACTAATTAGTTCACTTTGTATTCACGTTTTCTTGACTTTCTTCATTATTGTTGTATGATATATCAAAAGTCATCTCATGATTTATTGATTTAAGAAATAAATACTAAAAAGTAAAAAAAGATGGTGACTTTTCCACCAATCCAACCCCCAAATGGCACTAGCCCGTTTGGTAATGTTGTCTTAGTAATATTGTTTGTATTTTTTGAAAATACGTGTGGGTGAAAAAATGTGTAGAAATATGTGTAATATTGTTTAAAAACAGAAAACTGTTATTTAAGTGTATGTACCAAACACTCCCTCGAGGTTTAAGGATATCGAACCACTTAAGACTACTAACTACATCTATTTAGTTCTCCAAAATTTATCCTAAAATCACTATGCTTTCCTCTGAGGAACATAGTGCTACATGCCTCCTCAAGGACACTTTATCTCAAATATATATATATATATATATATATATATATATTGTGGGCGGGCAAATAGAGGATTTATGATTGTATTGTAATCCAGCTACTATTCACTCACATAATGAATTTATAAAGATGGAATGCAAGGTCGATGTTTAGGTACTCGTTATAAGACAAAAGATGAAAGTTAGACCAAAACTACATGTATAGTAATTAATATTCAACTGAAAATAGCTTTGATATGGTTAAGTGTTCGTCCTCGGGTTTAATCCGGGGATGGTATTACAACTGGATGATTTCTTTCTCTCTCAAAACTCCACCCTCTCTTGATCCAGGTGATTCTTCACTGTATATAACTTAGTAAAGATGCATCTGGATCTTACATTTAGAGGGTCATGATCAGACTTTCTTGATACTTGTCCTATCAAGACCTTACTAAAAGGTTTTTACACCAGAATATTAGCTATGGGAACACTGTTCATGATCATTTTCCCATTAATGCGGCCAACTAAGTGGTTGCAGTGCATTTAATATGGAGGGGATGACTGCCTTGTCCTTCCTTTTTCTTCTCTTCCTTGTTCAATACCAAGTTTTCTTTTGTCCCTCCTAGGATTGCACCGTGCTCCCTTCATTGATTCTTGGCCTTTGGAGGTGAAGTAAGAGCCCTCGGCGCCCCTATCAATTGCAACATTCTGAACTCCTTATTAAGTAAATAAGTTCTTTCTAAGAATACTTAGCGAAGTTCCCCTCCTCGGAAATGCCCTTACCTATTTTATTAACTGATTTGGATCCTCATCCCCGCTATATATATATATATATATATATAACCAAAACTGAGAGAAATTCCAATTAAATTCTAAATTGGAGTTTAATTTTGCGTCATATGTCCTATATAATTTTTTAATTTTTGTGGCAAGTGAATTATTGGGTACAAAAACCGAAGAGCCTAGATCCGATTAGATTCTAAATCACACACACACACACACATACATATATATATAATTGTGATTATTTTTAAATGTACCCGTATTTATGCATGAGGTTACACACTAATTTAAGATAATGCATAAAATTATCAAATGTGTGAATGTTCAACTAGTGCATCACAAAGAACTCCATACAAGTCCTAAACTCAAGAAGGGAACTTATTTCTAGCGAGAAATCATATATATCATATTCCAATATGCTTTTGTGTAATTTAGCACACTATATCATATTATCATGGATGCTAATTGGAGTGTTCAAAACTGGTTCCCATGATTGGACCAAATAATGTCCCATGTATACTAAAAATGAACAATCACTGTTGGGGCTACCAAGCACTTTGCATAGGCTCAAAATAATGTAACAATTACGTGCATATCATGATAAACCTAACAAGCTCCTACCAACTAAGTATTCCTAGATGTAGCTACTACTGACCCTGACGCATTACTTAAATGCTCAACCAAACCAATTTGGGAGCAAATTTCGTAGCTACCAATTTACACTCAGGTATGCAAACCAAAAGTAATTATTAAATGGATAAAATTTAGTTACAAAATTAGTTGTAATCTAAGGGTATAATCTAACTCAATATATTTTTATTAGAGATAAATTTTGAAAAATCTACTATTGGATTACATTTTCTTCATATATCCTCCATACTTGCAAAATTTCTAAAAAATTAAAAATCAATAATTATATTATTAATAAATTGTTTAAATTACAAGTTTTTGTAGTTTAAAATTATGTATAAGATATAAGCTTATAGATAATATAGTAAATAATATCTAATTGATACAAAATTTGACATGTGTATTAAATGCATAAAGAACATACAATTCAATGATTAGATTTTCTATCTAAAAAAAAAGGGGTTAGATTTTCAAAATATACAGTAATATTTATTTTATTGAGTAAGGTTGTAACCTTAAGCTATAATTAATTTTGTAGTTAAACTTTGTTCTTATAAAACCTACTACATTATGCAATACTTGGTGGAATATTTATTAGAGCATCAATATCAGATGTTCTAAAAATGTCATCTTAACACATTATTTTACAATTCACCGTACATCACATTTTATATTTTTTAGTTCTATACATTAAAATAATATATACAATAATTAAATTAACATTAAAAAAATTCTACCACATCTGTCTGGGCCCATCAAAGTGAATAAAAAAGTAATAAAACTTTTGAGATTTTACACTGTAGCATGTTGGAAAAAATTTACAATCTGAAACAGCTCATGATGCAAAGATTTTGGAATTTGGTGTGCCAATGCTCTTAGATATGAAATATTGTTATCACATTACGATAGTCTAGAGGGAGTCTCATATTTAAGTAGTACCATTCTAGTGTTCTATAGTCACAAAGAAATAATTTAATTTTACCCCTTCAAAGGAATAAAAAAAATTAATTGCAACAATCAAGAAGAGTAAGAAAGTTGGAATAAAAAAATATCCAAATATTTATACAATTTCTCACCATACCGTGCTAGTATAGAATTGCACGGTAGCTTGTGCCAAATTATTCTGGCATTTGACACATCTCATGTAGGTGATTTTTTAGTATTTGGTGTGTTAAATACTAAAAATTTAACACACCTGATGCTAGTGCTATTAGCATACAATCATCAAGCATTTCAAAGTAAACACACGTGACAAGATAATCATGAAGGGTAAGAAATAGATAAAATAATATAAATTAATTCCAACAATCATGAAAAGTAAGAAAGTTGGAATAAAAAAATATTCAAATATTTATACCATTTCTCATCGTACCGTGCTAGTATAGAATTGCACTGTAGCTTGTGCCAAATTATTTTGGCATTTAAAGTGATTTTTTTAGTGTTTTGTGTGTTAAATACTAAAAATTTAACATTTAACACACCTGATGTTAGTGCTATTAGCATACAATCATCATGCATTTCAAAGTAAATACACGTGACAAGATAATCACATAATGCTTTGGGGTGCACAATCATAATGTAATTACAAAATATTAATTCTCAATAACACCATAAATTAATCTCATATACAAGTCCACTTTCCAATTAAAATAAGAGTCATGTTAACAGATGCTTTTAGGACAATTGTTAATAAACCATAATAGGAAAGTTTTAATACCACTTTTATGAAAAATATAAAAAGCTATCAACAATATTTATTATTCTCCTAATAAAATATTTCTAAAAATAGCTCCTAAACCAATACCCTAAGGATACTAGTTAACATTTCCCTTAAATTAATTTGCTTTTATTATTGCATGTGAAACTTAAGTTCCAATAACATGTATTACCCCAAAAATTAAGGCATAGTGCTTACATTCACCAAAATTAAAATTAGTGCTTCTCAAAAAAAAAAAAAAAAGCGGTTAATTATGTCTAAAATTAGCTATAGTAGATGGAGGAATTGGACCCACAATATTTACTCATTTACTTCATGTTATGGAGCATGACCGAAGACATGTGGTGATCAATGTACGTGCTGATCAATGTATGTACGATCTATGGTCTAGGGACAACCCTGATAAATTCTATCGTGTACCAAATAAAAATATAGGCACGATTTAAATTGCTTTAGCACATATGAATCATACTTGATAGTTGAGGTTAAGCTGAAGTAGCTAATGAGGCATAAAAACTGTGTTAGAATCTATGGGAAGAAAAGCCATTGTTACTCAACACAATTGAAATTGCTTGGACATAAGCATAAATTGCTTAGCCCGTTAGGAGTAAATGTCTCTGGATTACTCGGCAACTAGTTTTTGTAGTTGGGGTCAATTACTTGTAGGTTTTATTGGCTAGAATAAAAAAAATAAAAACAAGAAATATTGAAGTTGACAACAACGTATGTCACAAATTCTGCATTTTTCTTAATCTATATGTGCAATTGGCATTTCACATATAACTTGCAACAACTCATATTTGCCCAGGAAAAGTGGCACCAAAAAATACTGTTAAACCACAAAACTCCAATCAGTTTGTGTAGATGTGTACACAGTTTGGTGTGATCAGTAGAACTGGCCAGTTTTGCACCGAACCTCATGGGTCAGTATGGTCAATTCCCCAACACGGCTGCACCAGTGGGTTGGTCTTAGCTGATCCCATGCAGTCTACTTTTATGGTGTCAGTGCGTTGGGCTGAGATAGTTTGGGCCACACTATTCTTCACTAACACACTGACAAACCCAATCCCAAACCCAAACCCAAACACATAATGTACCCACAACACTTAACTGTTCTTTTCCTCATTTTTTTTTTTTTTTTTTTTTTAGAAAGAACTGTTCAGTCTAGCAATGAGGAATGTGGATTTACAAAAAAAAATAGCAGGACTTTATAGGTGTAAATTACAGTTCGTATTATCAAATAATTCTAGTTAGCTGCAGTCTCCAAAGAATTCTGTATGCTATTCACCATTTCTCCCAATTTGATAATATGAACTGTAATTTACACCTATCAGAAAAATAAAAAGGAAAAAAAAATCCCCAAATTTACATATATATATATAATGACAACAGAGAAAAATTGAGGCTGAGCACTAACTTGATTGAGAAAACTTCATTTCCCCAAATTTGCAAATATATAGACTACAAAGTTCGGGGGTGGGGGTGGGAACACTGAATATTGCCTTCACTAACCTGAAAGTCAGAAGGAAACATTGAAACAGTTGGTGGAAATTCCTGTAAAACACAAGACCAAAATATCAAACAATCAAAACAGAGAGAGAGAGAGAGAGAGAGTTACCTGGCATTGGCAAGATGAGGATGACGATGAGTTGTTGAACAAAAAACGACGATGGTGATTGGCTATGGAGAGAGGAGAGATGGAGACCCAGAGGACAAAGACATTGACAGTGAGAAATGAGAAAAATATAGAATATTTAGACTTTAGCACTCCCAAATGGTGCCAATGCCTTGTAGCTCAATTAATTGACACCTCCTAGTGTTTTTAAGATATTCTAAGGTTCAAATCTTTCCTCCCTATCGTAATCGTCGCATTGAAAAGAATATAAATAAATAAAATAATTCTCAAATGGAAATCAAAACTCGTTTTAAGTATGCATAAATACGATGATGGTTTTCTTCGAAACTCCAGTTGTCTATAGAATTCAAAAACCCTAACCGAGCACCAAATCAGTTGATGTTGGTTTTGCCCAAATTCCGTTAGCAGTGAAACTGAGAACCTTCAGCAGCCATCTGAGGCTCTATCATTTCCGATCAGCTGCTGAACACCCTAAATTGTTGTGTGTGAAATGATGGTCACTATGGCAGAAAGCAATTCTTTTATCCACTTAAAAATATAGGGTAATCACGCTTAAAAAGATTCCTCCTTCACATGTTCAAGATGACATTCAAAATAGAATTTCCTACTTTCAACTAGACATTCATGTTTCACATGTACAATGTTGCAAACATAAATTTTTTTTTTTAAATTTTTACATATGCTACGTAAGAATGCTCGTTAACTGTCTCACTTCTCACTTTGCATTTGTGTGAGCTAGAATTTTAATTGCCGACACTAACAAAGATATGATGTCTGAAATCAGGAGATTCCTAGAAGCCTAAAACTTTTCTCTTTTTGACTTTCAATCTTAAATCTTCTTCAGATGGGATCTGGGCACTGTCACTTGAGGTTGCACTCCACCATGCCATAAGCTCATCCTGCAAAATGTGATGGCAATTTAACCACTTCACATTGAATGGGTAACAAGCAAGATTCAGAATATTGTCAATCTCACTACTAGGATAGAACCTTGCTAATCACCATCCCTCAACTTTGTGTACAGTAATTGACCCAATTGATCTAAACATTAAGAGTGACCATAAAGGTGAAATGTAATAAAAATTAGCAGTTGATATTATACTATATAATAATCCATTAAGAGATTTACATGATATGTAGCATTTTCAAAGAATTATGTCATCCAGTTCTTGAACTGATCATCATGAGGCATTTTTGACATTATACCGTTAGAATTTGCCAAGTTTGAGAGACAACGCCTGAACTAGCTTTAAGTTGCGACTCCCATGATTTTGAGATTCCATAATCGCTTCCAGTTCAAATGTTAAATTAAGCATTTATGGGTCAGGTTATACCCTTTTTTAGGGAAAAAAACAATTTTAGTCCTTAAAGTTTGGTCCATTTTCTAATTGGTCCCTAGAATTTCAAAAGTGACAATTAAACCCTTAAAATTTGTAATATGATTCAATTTGGTCAGTAAAGTCTTCACCGTTTTCCAATTTAGTCAATAGAGTTTCAAAAGTTTGTAAAATGATTAATCCCATTTTTTCCCCTTTTATATTCTTGTATTTTCCTCACATATTCTCATAAACCAAACATGGAATAGACAATTATTAAGCAGATTCATATTCAGAAAGTGAAAATTATTATTCTATTTTATTTTATCGTAAATTCCATGTGGTAATAATGAGCCATCATGGTTGCTACATGGCAATTTCTATCCACTTGGACTATTAGCATGTAATTTCTAAGCTACATAAACTTTTTTTTATTACATGACACATTAATGTCCAACTTAGAGTGTGGACCAAATTGGATAATTTTATAAACTTCAAGGATTTGATTGCTACTTTTAGACCTTTAGAGATCAAATTGGAAAATGGAGCTAACTTTAATGACCAAATATGGTGTTTGCCCCCCCCCCCCCCCCTTTTTTTTTTTTAAAATGTATACATCTATACCATATTTGACTGAAGGAATCCAAAACATTGCTTTGATGCAGATATATATATATATATATATATGAGATGCTTCTCAAAAATAAAAATAATAATCAGATACATATGAGATGGTTAATACACGCAAAATCAAATATACAAAGAGAATTCCAGATGGATGGTATTTTTGGTGTCATCAATGAACTGGATAAAATGATAACTAAAACTTTAGAAACTGTCGTACACAAGGTTCCCTGACTTGGAAACAATGTGCCACTTTAAAAGTACTTCGGAAGGGGGAAGAGAAGTAAAAGAAAAAACATAACTATTATTTGACTTATTCATACCATCATGCATTCTAAACACGTGAATGGATGTGTCAATAAGGGAAGAAAACCTCAAGTAGCCATATAAATTTTATGTAATGCTGTTAAATATTTCAAGCTTGAAAGATCTAGAGAATAATAAGTGAATTGAGCTTGAAACTGAATACTAGTAGCTTAGAAGCATATCGACAAATATAGTGTGAGGAAAAACTAATATGCTGTCAGATTATTACTTACCTCAAGGAAATCATGGTTGGAGACATATTGACTCTCAACCAAACCTTTGATTCCCCCTAAGTTTACATAGATAGAATTTTCTGCATTTTGTGGCGCATTCTCTCTTTGCTTCCCTGTGCGTCCAGAAAAATAAAAACGAGTCAATTATAAAAGTAGGTCTTAAAGAAGTGCATTATGATGATCCACAAATTTGTTAACAAGTATGCAAATTATCTCCCTATCAAATTGATTAGTTATACAACACGATAACAAAATAAAGAATTAGTTCAACTTATACCAGTTATGTAAGCCACATGGTATCTAGTTCCACCTAGTCCTTCTTGCCACTTCCGAAGCCGTAGACGCAAGAAAAAACCATCAAGAGGTGATAGTGACATATGGGAATTCATCCATCTGGTGGCCATGCAACATAGAAAAAATCATTTTTTTTTTTTCATTGCACATAGAGAATATCAATTACAGAGACGATGTACTACAGCAAGAATTAAGTTTCGAAGTCAGCCCTTGCAAGTGCAGTACTCTAAACTATGCATCTACTAGAAGAACGAGTTCTACCACAATAAACCAAAATTCAAGATTGAAGAAAGAGGCAATTTGTAATTTGGTTGATACCAAAAAGGTATTTTTGGAAGACAAGCATTTCATTAAAATTGAAGAGTAGCAATTAAAATTAATCCTCCCACTGATAATGGGGTTTCTGATGTCCCTTTTTGTCATGTAGACATGCAACAGTTTTTCTAGACCGCTAGTATTACTATGTCATCCCAACCATAAAAATAGGCTTAATTTATGTAAAACGAAAAAAGAAAAGAAAAAAGTGCTCCAGAAAAATAGGAAAACTCTATTGCCTACCATATACAAAGAATGACACACAAGCACAGGTGTACTCATGACACTGATGAAAACTGAGGATCCTGAGGACTCAAAAGAATTGAGAAAAGATCAGATCAAAAGCACAAAAAAGACCACCATATCTGTTTAGCTTGAATTTACATGTTTGTAAATATCCTATGCATCAAACATACATTTATAGGCTGACTACTGTATGGCGTTCATATCATAAAGGGATAATTAAGCAAATTGTTAATTTTGCTGTATCCTTGAAATGCATGTGCAAACTGTCAGGGTTAATATCAACTGTAATTGAACATACTACTTGCCATATATAAACGGAAATTCCAATCAAACGAGTAATTAATAATGTGAGTTTACCAATGACAGGTTAATTAGTATGATCTACTTACTTTAGGATATCTGAGCGAGACAAACGAAGGCTTTTTATGGCGTTAAAGATTCCTTTTGGTACATCAGAAAGTTTCCTATTGATAGGCATGATCTGATTTTCTTTTGAATAGTTTTCCACAGGACTTGAAGCAATGTACTTCTTCAATGAATTTGCATTAGATCCTATTTCTTCAGGGGCTATCATTTCATTTGGTTTCCAATTAAAATTATGGTCTGATATTCTTAGAGCACTCCCATTACAAGCAGCTTGAAATTGACTCTTCCAACCAGTTAGCAGCTTTGAGTTTTCTTTACCTTCCGTTTTATGCTGCATTTCTCTAGGACCAACCAAAGAAGTACCAAATCTTGTTTGATGTTGCCCTCTTGAGGATGTACTGGGACATGCAACAGCCCAATGACTGAACTGGAAACATCTAATGCACAAGCAAGGCGATTCTTCTGCCCCAATATAGGAATCGATATTCCTTAGAAGATCCTCAATCTCACTTTCTGTTATCTCAGAACACTCTTGTAAATGGTGACCCTTTATGCCACAATAGAAACAGGTTACAGTATCTTTTACATCTGATGGTATGATGTGTTTTAAGGCATCCAATCTTCTTGCAAAGATAGAAGCCATTGCCTCTGAACTTTTAAACTTTGGAGAAGGCAATTTAGGGTTCAATTTATTTACAGATTTCTGATCATTGTGGCCTTTGATCCAATTAAAACCAACAACTGCGTCAGTATCAGCAGGACACTTCTGTGATTCCTTGCCCAAAGCAAGCATTGGACCTTCAGCAGAGAGCTCCCTTACTGCCACACTTTTGTGGTTTTTGGAAAAGCCAACATAATTCTCAGGACAAGGAAGAGGTCTTGTGCAATCAGTGGAGCACTCAAGACCGACACCAATACTCTGGATGCGATCATCCACGTTTAACACAGGGCCAGAAGTTTTTGCACAAAACCGAGTTATCCACAAGCTATTTCTGTGATCATTAGTTGTCTTCCCTTCAGCTAGCAGATCAGAATCAATGTTCTCAGCACTGATAGTTCTACGTTTACCCAGAGAAGAATTGGAGCTTATTCCATCTTTCTCATTTCCAAAGTCCAAGTTGCATGACTTTTTATTCTCCCCGGAGTTAATCTTGCTATCTTCCTTACTGGAAACAGATGTCACTGGAAATGTTTTAGGCTGGTTTAATGAATCTGCTCCATCTCCAGAGGTTGATTCATCAAGCTTATCATTTGGCAGCAGAATTTGTCTGCATATTTTATCACCATCCTCACAAATGGATATTGGAGTAGCATTAATGTTGCACATCTTGTTATCCAGCTCATGCTCCTTAGATCCTTCTCCAGTTTGATAATTGGCATTAAACAATGTTGTTTCTCCTCCTGCCTTTGGACAATATAAGGACTGAAAAATTGACTGAAAACCATTATTTTTGAATCCTGGATCATGATTCTCGTTGCATGTGAGAAGATTCTGATGTCCATGATCAGGATGTGCAATAGCAAGAGCACGAGCAGGTGCCTCACCTTGCATTGGTTTTGAGAAACCCTTCATCATGTTCGATATCCAATTCATAAAGGAGCTATCTTGTTTAACATAGGATGTTGAACCGGGTGTATCTTGAATTTGGCTTTTGATTCTTTTACTCCCAACAATCATGTGTCCTTCAACGCTCCACCTCTTCTTGCCTGTTGAAAACAACCCACTGTTGCAGCTTTCAACACTCTCATGGCTATCATCTTCCTCTTTTGACAATCTTCGATCAATATCTCCATTAGATAAAGCCTTTTCCTTGCCTTTCCTTCGAGGCATACGGATTCTGCTGTTAGTTAAGAAGACTTCAATCGGAACAGCCTTGTTTATGTGAAGTACAACTTTGTCTGGCTGAAAGCCAGTTTTACCTTCATTGAACTCTGATTCTACAATCTTATTCGCTGCACCACAAGCGCTATCACCAGTCAGAGTTCGTAAATCATTCTCAGCAGTGAACTCCAGCATTTCCAAAGGTCTTTTGCCTGGGGAACTAAGATTCTGGACTGAAGTTTCAGAAGCTTTGCATTTATCCACAGGGAGAACATCAGAGGCCAAATTGATATTCTTTCCCAATATTTGATTGCCACTTCCAAAATCTCTGCCTCCACCTCTAGAGTCCTCAGAAAATGGTTCATTTGCCACCATGTCAGGTTTAGGTTCATCTATTTCGGTTGGTATAATATCAGATGTTCCTCCATATACCAGACCTGTTGGTAAATCAGCAGGTTAAATCATGTCAGATGTCAGGAAAATAACGAATGCTCCATCAACTTTGAGAAAAGTAAGATATAAATAAAATGTCCACTTAACATGGAAGGAAAAACAGTTTGCATGGCTTGTGCGTTTGAGGCGAAATAGGAAGTGCCAAATATTTTGATGGTTCTTGCAGAAAGCATATGGCCCATTCCTTTTGTAAAAATAGAAATAAGAAAATAAAGAGATGTACAAGGAGAGAAGGTAGAACTGTAGAAGCAAGAAGAATTAATGTGGTTTAGCCTAATGGTACGTCCTTTGTGGAAAACCCATAGCAGCTACATTTTTGCCATTTAGAATTGTGTATTACAAGAATCCAATATAGGGTATATACACACAATGGTTGGCCATTGATTATGCCTGGGATCAAGGAACAGGACTAAGGTACGTACATAGTAAAACGTAGAGACTCAAACAAAGCATGTGCACATACTAACACCCACCTCAAACTCAAGGGGAATTATAATCTCACTAGCCGCGAACCCGCACGTGATAATTATTTTTATGGTGGTTTTATTAAATTTTTTTTTTTACAATTTAAACTAATCTAATATTGAGTAATGTATTTCGTAATTATATTTTTATTTATTATAGGAACAATCCAAAACACCAAAAAAACGCAAACTAAAAAAAATTAATACAACTTAACAATGATTAATTGAACCAATATTATGATAAAATTTTGTTTTTTATAATCTATTAAGATTATTTTCTTTGTAGAAATTATAATTTCGGCCACCCAAAACATATTATCAAATAAACAATTATTAGTAAAATCTAAGAATTAAATTTCTATACATGCATTGTTATAAAATAATAATAATAAAAATAAAATTAAAAAAGTTAAAATTTGTCACCTATCCGATTATTTTCATTTGGCTAACCTTTGCTTTTCTTTAAATAAATGGTATTATAGAGTACTTCTAATACAACTATTAAGAGTACTTTGTCCACCACAAAGGATTAGAAAATAAACAAAAATTAGTAAAGTCTTATAATTTAACATCTAAATTGAGCACTATAAAAAACCATGCTATGTAATAGCATATTATTATTTTTTTATATGCTATATTTAATTCTTTAGAATGCAATAATAGGATAACATTTAACAATCAAAAAAAAAAAAAAAAAACAACCTAAAGTACAACAACAATAGCAATTTAAAAAACAAAACAAAATCGTATTAATCCAAAATAGAGTTTTAAAGAATATAAAAAATTATCAACCTAAAGTAGAGATGCAAGAAAAATAAAAAAATCCACCAAAATATTTGGAGAGAGAGAGAGAGAGAGGGAACCTTTTTTTTTTTGTGCGGGAAAAACTATACATAGAATAGAAGAGATAGTGACAAATTTATAGTAAGAAGGTGTGAATAAGAAGAGACAAAAATAAAGGAAGATGAAGGGGAAAAGGAAGAATGATATTAATGTAGAAGGTAGTGGGGAGATGAAAAGGTAAGGGTGGGAGAAAGATTGAAGAAATAGTGGGGAGATGAAATGGTAAGGGAGAGAAAAAGGTTGAAGAAGTGTAAATATTAAAAAAAATAAATGTTAAAAACAATTATAAGAAAATTGAAAAAAAAAAAAAAAAAAAAAAAAAACCCAAAAGCTTGGAAGGCTTCAACATTTTGTTTGTTTGTTTGTTTTTTTTTTTTCCTTCCTTCCTTTAAGCTGAAAAGGCTCACACAAAACCCTAAAACTGAACTGAAAAGGTTTTGGGTTAGGCTTGATAGTGGAACTAAATAAATAAAAAGTGGGTTGGATTAATTATACAGATTTATTATAGGGTGATAGTGGAAGTAAATAAATAAATAGTGGGCTGCATTTATAAGGCTGAAAATTGTAAAAATCATTTTAAAATTATAAGACAAATTATATTTAAAAAAAAAAAAAAAAAAAATGACGTGGCAGCTGATGTGGCGCAACGTGAGAGCAGCAGCATTAAATGTTACGCTTCAGCTTTTAGTATTATATAGATATAGATGAGGAAAACCATGACCATGAATGACCGGATTTGATATAGAATGGACCAGGCATAATGTGGAATGAATGTGCGAAATGCTGACAATAGTTGATGGCAACTACCAATGACAATCGGCAACCAGAGAACAGTTGCACCAGTGACCAAAAAGTAGCTCCTATGGTCGAAGAATGGCTACACTGGTGGCCTGAGGAATATCAACAGAGGATAACATTGTGGTGAAGCATGTGAGCAATTTGGTGGGTTTCACATAGATTGAACCTAAAAAGAATGAGTGATATACCAATTAGTGTGACTTTGGAGCCTCAAATGGGGAGATAGAACCCAAAATCGGAATCTGTGAAAAATGGACTAGGAAGGAGGTTGGGACAGTGGCTGGCAATGACTGGTCCAAATGATGATCAGCAGTAGTATCTGAGCGATGGTCGGCAGTGGACTACTTGAATCTTATTTAAGGCCACAGAAAAGTGCCTCTCATACCATGCTAAAATAGAAATAAGAAAATGAGGTGATGTAAAAAGAAAGAAAGTGGAACCAAAGAGAATTAACATAGTTCAGCCTAACAACCTACATCCAAAGCCAAAACTCTTAGCAGCTACATTGCTATTCAGAATTGTGTATTACAAAAACCCAATACAGAATAAATATACACACAATGGTTGACCTATAGGGGCCATTGATTATGCATAGATCAAGGATAATTGATATATCTTGATTCAAGGTATAATAAAAGGCCATGATGAAGGTACATACACAATAAAACACAGAGAGCAGATACATTAAGTCGTATAAAATAAGCGCATATACTACCATGTTTCTAGAACAATAGAAATAGATCGGTTGTAGACCAAAGACCAGAGTAACTTGAAAGGACTACCTAGAACTATCTTCTGGGAAAAAAGAGTCAAAAGATACGGGCATGCACCTGGCACACTAGGAGAATTGTTTTCTCTGGTCTCAGATATTTCAGCCATTTGAATATTGATTGGGGCACAAATATCATCACCTTCACTCTTTCTTAGATCCTCCTTTCGAGTAACTTGTAGAACAGATGATCCTACCATGGTGTTCACTTCCTCCATATTACGAACAGGTCCTGCCAAACAAGAGTCCTCAGGTTTTGTTAAACAGGTTTCGAGGGGAAAACATGAAACAATACATATAAAAGATTGATCTTGATAGGTCCACATTCATCAGTATACAACTTAATACCTATTCATAAACTTTTTCTCCATTACTAAGAAAAATTTAGACCAAATATCTAGCCCAACCCCACGTACCCTACAATTTAACATAAAAAATAATTTACCTAACCTGTCTTATGTTCATGATTTGGCTGAAATTCTGGCATGCCACCACCAGCACTTGTAAGAGATGCATTTGAAGTAATTGCACCAGCAAAATCTTCCTTTGTATGACTTGCCACTTGTGGTGTAATGACTTCATCTACAGGTTTGTCAGTTGTAGAACTCCCGCCCATAAAGCTTTGAGGTGCTGGAAAATCCACATTGCTTGGTCCTGCACCCCACAGAAGTGAGGGTTTTTTATTGGCAAAGCTGGAATCAGCACGTTTGAGACTCAAACCTTTATGAGGAGACCAAACTAGTTCAGAAAGGGGACCAGAGGCCACAAATGTCATGTCTATCCTTGAACCTGCATTTGCACCTGCACCTGCACCTGAATCAATGTTCATTGGTCTCTGAATACACTGATTAGAATAACTCGGTGCAAGTCCTAATTCAGTCACTGGCTCTATGTTCTCATTGTCCACATTCATGTTTGGTTGGATGGATTAATAGGCAATCCTGAAATGCCAACAGGGACCAATTAGTCTGCTAAACATGTGAATCATTAACAATCACAACAATCGCCTTTTTTTTTCTCTCTCTCTCTCTAGTTTTTAAATGGGGAATGCAAGTATCACAATATAAGGTGAATAATTGGAGTTTCCAGATTAAACATACTGTAGCAGCATTGCTTTGAAATGTGTCTCGCAAGTATAGGAGATGAATTAATCTTAATCTGTTTGTAAACCTTTTAGACAGAAGGTTAATAAGATTACAAAGACCCTACTAAAGAGAGGTGAAACTTATAATCCAATTTATGGAAGGAGATGCCTTAGTAACTTTCTCTTCCTTCTCTTAAGAGAGAAGAGCCAGAAAATAAACAGGACCTATATAGCACATCGAAAAAACAAAACCTCATTAAAAGCATCTTCGACCGTGAGAACTTTGATATGCCAAGCGAACGTGTTGAAAGTCTGAAAATCAAATGTAAATGACATTTGACAAAGATGTTATCTTAGAATATTATAATGGCAGGAATTGGCATACTGACAACGTATTGAGTTTGTACAGTGAAAACAAAAACCCGTTTCAAGAAAAAACTTTGATTGAGACATAGATTAGTGTATTAATCACTAGATTGCATCCATAAACAGAGAGAGAGTGAATAGTCATATTAACAGCCATTGAGGATAATCATGATACTAATTTCTAATAAATGAAAACCATTAAGTCAACCCACAGTTTTCTACTATTCTGTTGCTCTCATGCATATAAGCAATAATCCAAATTGCTTATGCAATCATTTTCCATTTTACCTTCTCATTCAATAGAAGAAGCATTTCAGAGAAAAATGTTTTGAATAAATATGAAGAGAGTAATTATAATTTAGCATGTAGTACGGTGAGGAATCCTTAAGATAGTAGAGAAAAGCATAACTTTGAATTCGCACAGTGACATTACGATATCAAAATACTGCAGGACAAATAATTCAAAAAATAACATGGAGCATCTTTTGCAGACAGAAGTAAAAATTAAATTTAAATAAAAAAATAACAGACAAACATTAGGGGAAGTACGAAGGTCCCTTGAGGGTACACATTATCCTTTGAATAACAAAACATAGGACTAACATAAATTAATACTGAGGAAATTCATAGGGAAAGTTCGAAGATTTCAACAAAAGTATAAAAAGATTGTCTGAAAATTTTGGAATTAAATTAAAATAGCAAACATAGGAAAGGAAAAGGGATTGTGGCCATGCAACTTGATTCAGAAAAGAAAGTCATTCTTATATTAGTTAAGATATCCTTCAAACTTCAAAGGATACTATAAGTATTACTTACAAGTAATTTAATTGTTGGGAAATTTAGGGGAAATCAAATGAAAGAACACAAGAACAAACAGGCCTACAGGCACGGACAAATAATTATCTTGAAGAAATTATTTTCCCCCACTTGAATGAGTTTCCTAATGGGTTGCAGGCAAATTGTCCTTAGTATACAATAAGCCAAGATTTCTACAACAGCAAACTTGGAGAATCCTATGAATTTCTCTCTAATAGTGTGCAAAATCTGTAAAATCTTAAAATTCCTTTTTCAAAATTATGTAAATAAATAAATAAATAAATATAAATGCTTATTTATAACTAATGAAGAGTTGCCAATAAAAAGTCACCTTTGAAGTGTCACCCACGATAGGAATGAAGAGTTTCCAGAGAAAAGTCACATTTAAATGTCATTTAATAATGGGTTTAGCACCCTAAAACGTTGCCGATGCTATTACTAGCTGTTAGGAACTCAAACAGGTTCATTTTCCTTATTTTTCCACATAATTATGCTGAAAACATACTTTCTGCAACTATTGCGCTCAAGCAAGATGAAGTGAAAATGCACTTCGCTCGGGCAAGCTGCCCTGCTTGCTTGAGTGAACTCTTCAGTAACCAAAATAAAACTCTAACAAAAAGTTTCGCTTGTCCCTTGCTTATCTCTTGCCTGTCCCTCGCTTGGGCGAACTTCAATCTTGCTCAAGAGAGATTCTTAAAACCAGTTTTTTATTACCTTTAATCTTTTGCCAATCTTCTACTTTTCTAGTAGAATCTTCTCATGTATAACAACCTACACGTGAATATCTATATATACAAGTACAACAATCCCCCACTAGGTTGTAATATCCATATCCAACTTAGGTTGACACTATGTCACGCATAAAGAAGGTGTTTTTCAACTTAAACCTCCCACTAGTTTAGTGCTCTCATGACTCCAAGAAGACTCATAGAAGTTAATGATGGTCAAAGCTCAAAGCAAAACTATTTGCCTCAAAGCAAGAGAAAACATGCATATGAAAGCATCCTTTACACCAAAAACTCACATCTTGTTAACACTATTATGGCTATGTGCTACTCCATGGAATCCTAACTCTAGTTTAAAAATGGCACTTTATGCTCACATAAGTGGAATGTCCTATGATGTCCCTGTTACACAAAAATTTAAATGTATATTGACCTTCATTAAGAGAATAAAGTCACCCTCTATAACGTAACAGTAAGCATTAATCTATTTTGAATGTGACTTCAAAATTTTAGTTCTCAACTAACCACTTATGAACATACTGTTGCTACCCTTTAAACCTCTTTAGATTGGATCTATTTGAGGTTCATTTCTTGCTATTGGTAGTTCTATTCAAAGGATTTTAGTCCCATTCAAATGGATATGGTATACCAATTCTCAAGACACACAATTGATAGATGGGTCTATTAAGTTGGTTTTAGATTTTACATAGACAACGGATAATCCCATTAACTATTACTTTTCTAGTTATTCTTGTCTGAGATTCATATGTCTAAAGTTCATTCATTTAACTATAGTGGATGACTACACTAAATGCACATATATTTACTTAATGAAACATTAATCAAATACCTATTCGGCTATTCCCTTTTATAATCTTTTGTCCAACTCATTGAGTTGTCAAAATCATCCATAGCGATAACAGACCAAAATTTGACATTCCTTTATATCATTCCTCTAAAGGCAATATACATGAAACTAGTTGCACTACTCTTTCAGGGCCACCTACCTAAATATTTTTGGTATTTGATCAATAGGACATGCATAGCCCTCCTAAAATTGTTTTAGGTCCAGCCCTCTTATAACCACTTAAAAGTTTTTGGTTGCCTTGGTTTCGCCTCCACCCACTTCCAAAAACCCTCAAAATTGATGCATGTGCTTCGCAGTGCATTCTCCTTGGTTATCTTGTGGCCAAAAGAGAAATTACCTTTGTCTCTCGGGATGTCCTCTTTTTTGAAGACCATTTTCCCTTCTCTCTTACAACTTCCCCCTCATTATCACTTCCATTGTCCTTCCCTTTTGACAATCCCGACATCACCCACCCCACTAAGCACCATACTCATGACATCTTTACCCCTATCCCTGTCCCTCCCTGAAAATCATCATAATCCACCAAGCTTCCTACTTACTTGCACGTAGGGGGTGACAATTCATGTTCGCATTGTCGGGTTTGTGTTGTGTCGAGCCATGAGCATTCGGCTATATGGGTTGACCTGAACCCAACCTTTTTTAGTAAACGTGTCAGAAATCCTCAATCCTAACACTACCTGTCTATTAAACAGGTCAACTCGACATAACACGTTTAACCCGTCAACTCGACATAACACGTTTAACCCGTTTAATTAACAAGTCATGTAAAGGTCAATACAAATGACCTGTTTAATAACCTATTGGATTAATAGGCCATATCTGATTCAAATAACATGTTATCAATTCTCTAATATCTAAAATTAAAATACAATACAACAATAAATATAGTAATAAAAATATAATTACAACCATAAATTAAGCAGTAATAACAAAATAATAATAACAAAAGCTAATATATTTACACGCTAAATAGATCAAACGGGTTCGCATGTTGAACATAAACATGACTCGTTTATTAAACGGGTCAATCATGTCAACCCAAATATGACCCGAACCCATTTAACCTTAACCCATGACTTGTTTATAAATGGGTTAGTCGTGTCGGGTTTGCTAGTCATGTCGGATTTTCCCACCTCTACTTGCACAATTTCCACCTTGGTCAAGCTCTCTTGACTCGGCCCACTCCCTCATCCAACTTAGCTTTAATTAGCTCCTCTGGTATTTCTTACCCCTCCTCTCTCATATGATAATTTATTGCTCTCACCAGGCTTTCACATTTTATCTCTCTCTAGAAAAAACCTAAGTTTTTCTTGCAAGCTATGCAAGATCCAAAGTGAAAAAATGCCATGTGCGCCAAAATTGATGCCCTTAAAGCCAACAACACAAGGACTCTCACTGATTCTCCACCCAACAAAAAGCCCAATGACTGCAAATGAGTTACAAGATCAAGTACCATCCTTATGGCTCTATGGAATGTTATAAGGCTCTCTTGATTGCTAAAGGATACAATCAACAAGAGGTCCTTGCGTACTTTGAGACTTTCACCCTAGTTGCCAAGTTAGTCACTATCTGTGTCTTCCTTGTCCTAGCCACCACACACAATTGGCACCTTCACTAGCCAGATGTCAAAAATGACTTTCTATATGACGATCTTGATGAGAATGTCTATGTGCACCTTCCTCCTAGTTCTGAACAAAAGTGGAGATAAGAGTATGTAAACTCAATAAATCTCCATATGGTCACAAACAAGCTTCCCAACAATGGTTTGCAAAGTTTTTTTCAACTATTCTAGATGCAAGATACAAGAAATCCAAAGCAGATTACTCATTGTTAGTTTGATCCTACTAACATGAGTTTACCACTGCCCTTATTTATGTTAATTACATCATTCTAACAAGGAACATTTTGGAGCATATAAGAACTCAAGAAATTCTTAGGAGAACAATTCAAACTTAAAAACCTTGGAAACCAAAACAATTTCGGGTTTTTGGGGATAAAGGTTGCACAATCAAAGAAGGGAATATCCATATCACAACACAAATATGCACTTGAACTTCTTGATGAAATAGGGTTTCTGGGAGTAAAGCCATCCTAGTTCCTAGTGGAGCAAAATTTGCCACTCAATGAGTGTGAAGGAGACTTCATTATTGATCCCTCATCATACCATTGACTAATTGGGAGACTAATATGCTTAACCATTACCAAGCCAGATTTGACTCATATAATGCATATTATAAGTTAGTTCACGGACAAGCCTCGAATACCCCATCTAGCTGGGGCACATCAAGTATTGAAATACATCAAGCAAACACCAGGTTTAAGGAATTTTCAAGGATTCTGGTAAATTAGTCACTAGATACTAAATATTACTTGGCCAATCTCTCATTTCCGGAAGACCAAGAAATAAACAAATGTTTAACCTTCATCAGCTGAGGTAGAATACAAATCCATGGAGACTACTTGTTGTAGGAAACAACTCTTGGTAGACCCCAATGTCTCACACCTAAAACCATCTAAGTTATACTACGACAACAACCCCTTCATTCATTTAGCTTCAAACCAAGCCTTTCATGAATGCACAAAACATATCTAGAGAAATCGTCATGTGATGATAGAAAACTCCAAGTTGGCTCATCCAAATTGCACATCTCTACAAATCAACGGCTAGCAAATTTGTTCACTAAAGCACTTGAGCATTGACAAGCTGAATTTCTACTTTGCAAGTTGGGTGTCCTGAATTTTCACTTCAACTTGATGGGGAGTGTTGAAGATCAAACATATAAGCAAAACTCACCCACCAAATTTGTTAAGGAAGGCTAGATCAGTATGGAAAGTTCACCAACCACATCAACATCTCCATGTAATTAGCAAAATCAAGCTTATATGGAAACTAACGGCAATATCAATCAAAGTAGATTTCACAAGAGTAGGGATTTTGTTTGTAAGAAACATGTATATATCGAAACCTATAGAATAGAACAAAGCATTGCAAAATAGAAAATAACACTAACTTTGTGGATGTAGGCTTGGCTTTCATAGCCGAATTACGTGCTCCCTTTCTTCATAGTCATATATGTTTTACAGCTTCATCATTATTGTACCAGGAAAATGGCTCAGAAAGGTCATTACCACAACTCTATAGATCGGAACGAAAGAGTCCTATTCTATGGTTCTCTTAAGATAACCAAGAATTCTATTGATCGATTTCCAATGATCAACACTAGGATTATTGTACTTTGAAAGTTTGCATGCTGTGAAGACTATGAATAGGAGCATCCACAATAGTGGTGCTAAAAAGCTAAAAAGCTATTTTTAGCACCACTATACACAAAAAAGGCACTACAATAGTGGTGCTATAGGTAAATATTTTACCTATCTTGCTACAATACACAACTATATATGGTTGTGTAATGTAGTTGAAAGCTAAAAAAAAAAAAAAAAACTTAATTTTTTATTCTACCTTTGATTAAAATATTATTATTATTATTTTTTTTTCAAAACTCTCACAACTCTCAACTTTCAGACCTCTCATGCCACCGCCCCCCCAACCCACGCCGCCAACTCACGCCGCTACAAACCCAACTCGCTTGCCCAACTCCGACCCACCCCTTCTGCTGACCCAACTCGCCGACCCAAGCCCCGAGTCCCAAGCCGAGAGAGAGATGTACAAGTAGAGCGATGAGATCGAAGACTATGTTAACGTATTCGGAAACCAAAGCATCGGTGAGGATGTTGACAGCGTGGGCAGCATCAACGCGGGGTTGATTCTCCACTGAACCCACAGTAACATCAGCTACAGCTCGTCGCAGAACATCAATGGTAATTTTGTTTGTAATTGGTGATTTTGTTTGTGATTGGTGATTTTTGATGTCTGGGTTGAGGAAAAAGATTGGGGATTTAAGTTGGTGGTTTTTTTTTTCCTACCGTGGACTAGTGGTGGTGGTGGTTGTGGTGGTGGTTGTGGGTGTGGTTGTGGCTGATGGTGGAGGTGATTGTGGTTGGTCACTGAAGTTTGCTATGGATGTTTTTATTATTATTCTAATGAGTTATTTGTATTATTTTAATCAAATAGCTAAAAATACAGATCCATTGATGTTGGGTATGAAGAGGTAAAATAGATAAAGTGGGTTTTATAGGTGCCAAATAGCTAAATTTTTAACTCCACTACTGTGGATGCTCTAATATGGTACAATGCATAGCATACACCATGCTACCTATAGCACTAGCATACTTGAGATTTACTATTACCCTCCAACGATTCTCACTTAACTTACTTTATGCTGGAATCAAAAGGTGTATTCACCTCTTTTATCTTGAGATATTCAGATCTAGTAAGCACTTTCTCAATATAATGAGATTAATATAGTGAAAAACCTGCACTATATTTCTTTACTTTAATTCCCATAATAGTATCCACTTCAGTAAGATCTTTCATCTTAAACATAGAAGTCAAACATTTAGGTCCGTTTAGGAATAGCTAATTTAGCTAAAACTGAAAACTTTTTGTTGAAAGTACTATAGATAAAACTAAAAATTAGCTGAGATAGTTCAATGAAACCCATAATAGTACCAAAAAGTGTAATGAGACCGATAAGCAGTAGCAGAAATAAGCTTAATGGTAAGGGAAGCTGTCCAATATAAGCTATCCCAAACATGACCTTATAGTTTCACATCCATCTTCAAAGTCAGTTCCAAATATAAGCATATTATCGTACCATTAACATAAAAGACACAATGAACTTGTAAGCTTTATTGTATTTAAACTTGGAAACTTAGGGCTAAACTAGCTTATTGTCCTTAAACCTATTCCTGATTACATTTTAATTAGTGGTAAAAGAACAAGATGATTGCAAGTAGAGTCAGAAAACCTGACCTTTACTACTAACAAAAATTTTCTGAAACACTGAGAGCACAACCATGACTTAAAAAGGCAAGATACTACAATTGATTTGCTAATGCTAATGGGCTGCATTAATTTAGCGTAAGATTATACTTGGACCTTATAAAATGAAAATCTATGATCTAAGTCTAACCCCTACTTTCATAGCTAAAATTTGAACTTCATGAATAATAGTACACAAAACCTCACACACACATAAACTATACATTGATTATTTATATATAATTTATTAATTTAGCGGTGGGGTGAATCTAGCGTAGGTTCTCTTGCTTCTTGTTCAGAATTAAAGCCCTGACTTAGAAATAAGGGAAAGATCATACAAGAAAACCATTGTTATTTGAAGAAATGGAAGTTTCAGAAGCTATACAGGATCAAAGCAATGCACTTGTGGCAAAAGCAACAGAATTAAGGAATATCCATTAAGTAAAGCATGATTTTTGGATACCCACATACCTGTTTTTCCTTAAATCAATGGAACTTGCTTTCCTTCTGTCACTTCTTTGTGCTACTTATGCAGGATACTATAAATACACTGCACTCCAGAAGGCTTAGTACAAACTATAAGAAGAAAAAATATATATGAAAGATTGTAGGAGAACAAAGAGTGAGTGAGAGAGAGAGAGAGAGAGAGAGAGAATGTGAATCTTTTTTCTTTAGAGAGAGAGAGAGAGAGATGAGACCAAACCAGTCACATAGTCTTCGCAAATGCCATGCGTCATGATAGCGAAGTTACATGAAGCTCACAGCCTTTTCCTGAAGATTCTGAGGTATGAGGTTAACAAAATGCCACGCGGCTCATTGTCTGCCAATCACATATTGTTTATTCTGTAGTAACATATTTAATAATTAATATATTATTACTAAGTGAGTACTGTCTACTTTTAGCAAAAAAAAAAAAAAAGTGAGTACTGTCTACTGTGTATAATATTATCAGCTGCCAAAAGTTCGTGTTTCCTTTTTGAGCGTATATATATATATATATATTTATATATATATATATATGGATTTTACTAATGTGTGTTCTTAGGACATATATTAATTTTTATTTTTGAAAAAAATTTCTCAAGAATTGAAAAAGTTGAATTTTCAAAAAAATATTTTCAAAAATAAAAAACTTAATGTGTTCTCTAAAGACACACGTTAACCAGACTCATAATTAATATATGTGACTCGTATGTATATTGCATTCTCTCAATTAACAAACCATCTCGGGAATGCCATCTTTTTAACGTTATTTGACTTTAGGCTCAAAAGCAAGCAGGTAGTTTTTTTTTTTTTTTTTTGTTACAACTATCATTACCACCAAATCTAAAGTACAGATTTTGTCACTAACAAAATGATGGTGATTGTCAAAATAATATATATATATATATATATATATATATTTGAAGAGTCTTTTTAGATACTGTTTATTTTGTTAAAACTGAAAATTTATTATTTAAAGTACTATAGATAAAGATAAAAGTAAATTAAAATTATACAATAAGGTTATGAATAATATCAAAAAAATGTAATAAAACCCATAAATAATAACAAAAATAAACTAAAAAGTAAAATAGTTTTCATTTTTAAGAGGTTTTCAAAGGGAGGCGAAATTATTGAAATCTTTAGAGAATCATCTAAACAGGATTTTGGTTTCGGGATGGGAAATTATTTTAGTTTTTAGTTTTGGACATCCATGTTAAAAATATATATATATATATATATATATATATTATAGTTTTTATTTAAAGGGTAAATTACCCTTCTAAGAAAAAAAATCATGGATAAATTATCATTTTGGTCATGTATTAATTTAGTTTCTAATGTTATAAGGGCCATGTTAACAGTGTTCTTAGGACAATTGTAGGAAGACTTTCATCTCGACCCCTAATCAGGTATTGTCCTCTTTAGAAATGGCGTTGAGCCTTAATCCTCAAGGATTTGCTCAATCCCACATCGGGGAGAAACGCCTCCCACTAACGCGTTATAAGCCTTTGACCTAAGGATAAGGGTACCACTACTACACATGCGAAGTAGAGCAAGTCTCAAAAATTGTTAGCTCATGCTGTGGTAGTGCACTCCTTCGGGTCACACATAAACCTACGAAGGGGGAAGGTAGGGGTTTCCCCATAAACCCCAAAATGCACCTTTTTGTGGGTGGACTTTCGAAAAACTCTCTCTTGGAGATTTGAACTCCGGCCTTTACCCCCCACACCCCATAAGTACTTATACTTGTGGAGTGACTATCGCACCAAGGATATACAGTGGTGTCTATTTGTCTATTTGAGACATCTACAACACTAAAACTGATAAATCCTCTTAAAAGCAGCTCCAAGGACGTTATCTAGCCCATCCAAATTGTTATAGATGTCACCAACTACAATGCTTGAGCTGAAAGCATGTTTCTCTCTCTTTGCGGTCAAAATTTTTGAGATTATGTCACTTGGATAGAAAAGTTCTTGGTTTTTACCTCTGATCAATGGCAGGTTTAGAAATTTTTTCCACATAAAATCTTATAATTTCCTTCTACTATTTTTGTTTTTTTTTGAAACTATTGCATAATAGTTTCACATTATCAATGTTGCAAGTTACATTTTTTTCAAAATTTTAGTTCAATAAAATTTTTCTTGGACTTTACCTATTTGTTTGTAAGGGTTTAATATATTATTAAGGAAATTAGAGTTTAATGACAAAGTTTGGTATAAACTTAGTTGCAACATAAGGCTACAACTCTCACTAAAAAAATTAACATGACTACATATTATGAAAATCTAACCGTTGCATTGCATGTTCTTTATGTTTTTAATACACAACTAAATTTCATGCCAATCGGATGTTGTTTACTATTTTATCCATAAACTTATTCTATATGTATAATTTTAGACTACGAAAATTAGAAATTTAAACATTTGATTGATGATATAGCTATTGATTTTTTATTTTATTAAAATTTTGCAAGTATGCAGGATTCAAGAAGAAAATGTAATTCAATAGTGAATTTGTCAAAATTCACAATCAATAAAAAAAAAAAAAAAAATTAAGTTGAGTTGTAGTCTTAGTCTAAAACCAAATTTGTTGCATGATTTTGTTCAAATTTTAATTATGTTGGGCCTAAAAAAATTATAAAAATTTTAAGTTTATATATAATAATCATTTTTTTTCCAAGTCAGGGTGGTCCTATGACAATGTGGAGCCACCCTTACCTTTAATGAATTTGAAAGTTCCAACTCATTTGTGTTTGTAGTTGAAAAGTTATGGGTGAGTTTGGCTATAGATTTTTGCTTTTTGTCAAAGTTTTATTTCAAATAATCTGATTTTTAGTTTTTTATAAATAAATTAACTTTTTATTTATTATATTTTTATCTCATATTATGTAAAATAAGCTGCCAGAAGTAAATTGTTTCCAAATAGACATATATTACTAAATAATCTCTTGATTTGCTAATACCTCTATTATTTTCGTTGGTATCACTTTTGGCAGCTTCCACGCCTCCATTAATACACCAGAGTTCAGAGTCTTTTGACTAAAAATTGCAAAAAATGGAGTTTATTGTTGTTATAGGTACTGTTCAAAGTTATTTGGCAAAAAGAGGAGAGAGACTGAATTTCGACAACGATGTTGCCAAAATTGCAAGAAAAAGTGCAATGTGTCAGGGGAGAGAGAAAATTGAATTTCGGTAATGAGATTACTGAAATTCTTGTCCAGTCCGCATTGCCTGAAATGGAAACCAATTGTGGCAATGGCATTGCCGAAAATGGGAGAAAAAAAAAAAGAATTGTGGCAACTAAGTTGCCGAAAATGAAGGGGAAAAAAAAAAAGATACTACGTTCACAACATTTTTCACAACAAATTACAGGTGATTAGTTGTTATTAGTTCAAATTTGAATCTAATATTAAGATTACTTTTTTGCCCCAACAATAATAATCAGTAACAACTTGCCATTTATGATTTTTTGTAAAAATGTTGTGGATGTATCATTTCTTAAAAAAAAATTGTGGCGCCGAAATAGAAGGAAAAAAAAAAAAGTGGCAAATTGTTTTTTTTTCCCTCTATTTCGGTAATGCCATTGCCACAAAACAATTTGCCACTTTTTTTTTTCCTTCTCTTTCGACACCACAATTTTTTTTAGAAATGATACGTCCACAACGTTTTCATAACATTTTTATAACAAATTCTAAGTGGTAGGTAGTTACTGATTGTTATTATTGGGGCAAAAAGTAATTTTAGTGTTAGGTTCAAATTTGAACCAATAACAACTAACCACCTGTAATTTGTTCTGAAAATGTTGTGAACGTAGCATCTTTTTTCCCCCTCCATTTTCGGCAACTTAGTTGCCACAATTCTTTTTTTTTCCCCCCATTTTTGGCAATGCCATTGCCACAATTGGTTTCCATTTCGGGCAGTGCAGGACAAGAATCTCATTACCGAAATTCAATTTTCTCTCTCCCCTGACACATTGTACTTTTTCTTGCAATAAATTCAGTCTCTCTCCTCATTTTGCCAAATAACTTTGAATAGTACCTATAACAACAATAAACTTCGTTTTTTGCAATTTTTAGCCAAAAGATTCTCAGAGTTCGTGATATTTGAAGGAAAATGGAAATGGAAATTTTTCTTTATTTTTTAATTTTAATTTTACTTTGACTGGCTTTTGTTTTTTAATTAATCTGACCGTGGTAGTCCATGGGGCATCCTATATGACATAAGAATTATTTTTTATGCATTTTATATGACATAATAATAATTTTTTATTTTGATTGTTATTCATATTAGCATTTTACTATTCATTATTTAATGCAGAAACCATTTGCACATAATACAAAAATGTTAGAGAATAGATTGATACATTTAAAATATAGAAATTATTAACAGGTGTACTAAAAACATTGGTTTATAATATATTTATAAAAAAATTATGAGAAAAGAGATAATATTTAATTTTTTTAATAATTTTTTATATTTTTCATGAAAATGATGTCAAAATTTTCTTAAAATAATTTATTAATAATTGTTGTGGGAGGACTTTCGTCTCGGCCCCCAATCAGGTATGATCACACACACTACGGTACACCCTTCCTTAAGTCAAAGGCTTATAAGGCAAGGGTGGGAGGCGTGGGATTGAGCAAATTCATGCGGGTGGGACGTAGATCGATCCTTGCCCATTCCAAAGCAAACAATACCTGATTGGGGGCCAAGACGAAAGTCCTCCCACATTTATATATATGGAAAATTTTACAATAAGCTCACATGTGATCATTAGGCCTATTTTAATACTGTCTACATGTGGTTTGATCTTTATCACTTTATTCACCTGAGGTATCCTCCATAACCCACCTCAACTTCTCATTGTTTTAAAAAAAAAAAAAACCCATAAATAAATAAAGATCAAATAGGTAGGGGCGATTTGGAGGATTGGAGATGGAAGAACGGCTGAAATCTGGGGTGACAAGTGGCTACTAGTAAAACACTCACCAAAGATTGTGTCTCCACGGGTTGAGATGCTAGCAAAATCAAAGGTTAGCAAATTGATAGACCAAGATAGATGCTGCTAGAACAGGGAGGTTATCAAGGCAACACTGCTACCTTTTGAGGCTGAGTTTGTTCAAAAAATTCCCCTTTGCAATATGGACCAACCTGATACACTCACATGGACTTTCAATCCCATTGGAGAGTATACCGTCAAGTTGGGGTACAAATTTCTGCAGACTCAACTCCAGAACACACGACCAGGGTAGTTTGATGGCTCTTGGCTAAGCCCCCTGTGGCAGACAGTGTGGAGTCTCACAGTACCGAGTAAGGTTCGAAATTTAACTTGGAGAGCAGCGACGAATTCTTTACCTATTGAGCAGAATTTGGTCAAGAGAAAAATAATGGGGCTAGTTGTGATATATGTCATAACAATCGAGAGGATGTGCAACACGCTTTATACAAATACCCAAAACTGGAAGCTCTGTGGCACAAGGTTCCCATCTGGAATCATAGTAGCATGAGACAGTCCACTTCCTTTATAGACTTGTTGGGGTGTGTTTTTGCAAAAAATAGGGAACCTGCATTGTTCTCAATGGTCATCTGGGCTTTGTGGACTCGGCGGAATAACCTTAGACTGAGAAAGAGTGTTGGCACACTGGATCAGCTCCTGAATCAAGCCCGAGACAAGCTGCATGAGTTCCAAATGCACAACATGGTAACTAGGGGTGTCAAATAGGTGGGTTTTGGTGGGTTTGGGGTGGGCATAATTGGATTGGGTATATAAAACCCATTTACCCATTAAAACTCATTTAACTAATTGTTTCTAACCCAAATCCAATCCAACCCAATTATTATGGGTAAACCCCAACTCACCCAATTACCCAATTATTTAAATTACCAAAATGCCATTAAAATGAAAACCCTAACACTTTTTTGGATTCTCTTTTCCACTCTTTCTAGTCTCCATTCTTGGGATTTAAAAATTCCACATAAGCACGTCCACATCAACAATTATATTAAAAATCTAAATAAAAAAATATTTTCTTTTCTTTTCTATTTTCTCTCACTTTCTTGGCAACCAAACAATGCAACAAATACAAAGAAATATCATTTCAAGCTCAAAACTTTCTGCTGAAAATGACGCAGTGTTGGATAGGATCAGTAATCTACTAGAATGTCTACTCATTTCACATCCTATATTTCCTTCCAACCAAAGAGTCAATGGCCACTAGCATCTTGTCAAAGAGGTGGAAGCTCCTTTGGAGTCTGGTACCAAAACTCGAAATCAACAAATTCTGTGAATCTGCAGATCATTTTTCCAGATTTTTTGATCTACACAAAGCACCATACCTCTAGACTTGTCGCATTACATATGACTTTGCTGATTGTTGTTTTGATCTTGTTGATACATGGGTTAATAATGTTGCTGCGCGTGAAGGTCTCCGATGATGTACGGATCAGCAATTACAGTGACGTGTACGAAAACAGCATCGTTTTGAGTGGCGGAGGATTAGGATACAGTGTTGGTTACGATGCGGTGGAGAAGAAAGTGATGGACGGCGGTGATGATAGGGCTAAGGTGGTGGCGTCGAGGCCGGTAGAGAGGAAAGATTCAATGGAGCTTTCGTTTTTGAATAATGAGAATGAGAAACCGCTGATTTCTGTGAGATTCACTCACCGAAAAGCTGTGAAAGCTAGTCCTGAAGGTTCTAATTGCTTTAATCATGAGTTCCATTAGATTAAAGCAATCTCTGAAGCTTTTGAGTTGCTGGGTTTCCGCTTTTTTTTTTTTTTTTGGAGAGGCTGGGTTTCTGACTTAGGACAACCACACTAACAATAGAACGAAAGATAAACCCTAGGAATCAGCACCTAAGGGATGCTTGGAGTCAGCACCAAGCAAATTGGAGTCATCACCAGTGAAAGAAAACACACGTTTATTTTTTTATAATTCTCAAAACCGTTTTACAATAATCTGAAAAAGTGTTTAAATAGCCAACAATAAAAAACCCTAAAGAAACCCTAATCATTAAATGCTCGAGATTGCTTAATTTCAAGCCCAATAACTAGTATGCTCCATCCATAAGGCCACAAGTTGGGTCGTCTTCTTTTTGCTCTTCCTCCTATACGTGCGTGTAATTGGGGGCTTGTACCTCGTGTCCGCACCAACTCCCCCCGGTTGAGAAGAACTCGACCCCGTCGAGTGGAAATCTGAAGAGCTCTGATAGTACTCGAGCAAATCAGGATCCAGTCACAATAGCTCATCTCGAGTAATCCATGTGCAATCAGAATCTAGTCGCCCTCGCCACCGAACTAAGAAACGGTGAACTCCTCCATTCCTGGTAGAAACAATCTGCTCATCTAAAATAGCATCAATAGATTCTTTATGTGCATAGGGCAAATTTAAGGGTAAAGGAGTGGGAATAGGGGTATCAATAGGATCAGGAAAAGACTCATCAAAAGGGGTATCAGGAATAGTTGTGGGGCTTTTATAAGCAATTAGATTCTCAATATTAAAGGAGGAACTAATATCATAATCATGAGGGAGGTCAATGACATATGCATTTGGGCCCATTCGTTTCAATACCTTAAATGGTCTGACACTACGAGCCTGCAATTTCTTAACGGTCCTAGAAGGAAACCGTTCAAGTCGAATCTGAATCATGACATAATACCCTACCTGGAACTCTGCATGACGTCAATGAGTGTCAGCATGAATTTTATATTGAGAATTACTTGCCTGAATTTTTTTGCGAATCTCATTATGCAAATCGTGAATATGTCGTGTAAATGCCTCAGCCGACTCAGAAATCCTAACATGTGGGGACATGGGCAAAAGATCTAAAGGCTTCTTAGGTGTATATCCATGCACAACCTCAAAAGGACTAGCACCTATAGACCTATTGACAGAGCTATTATATGCAAGTTGGGCTACTGGAAGAATAGAATCCCAATTTCGATTGGCTTCACCCACTAGACACCGAAGGAGGTTGCCTAGACTACGATTAACCACCTCAGTTTGACCATCAATTTGAGGATAAAATGCCATGGAAAATTTCAATTTGGTGCCCATTAAATGCCACAAGGTCTTCCAAAAATAACTCATAAAACGAACATCCCTATTAGACACTATGGTTTTGGGAAGACCATAAAGTTTAACAATCTCATCAAAGTAGAGTTTTGTGATCTTAGAAGCATCAGAGATCTTAGAACATGGTAGGAAATGAGCCATCTTGGAGAAGCGATCAACAACTACTAAAATGGAATCATGCTTCCTAAAGGTGCGGGGCAAACCTAACACAAAGTCCATATTCACATCCTGCCATAGGCGATCTGGCACAAGTAGAGGTGTGTACAGGCCAGTGTTTTGCTTGCGATGTTTGGCTAGTTGACATGTAAGACACTGACCAACTATCTTAACAATGCCCCTCTTAAGACTAGGCCAATAGAATTGACGTTCCACTTCCTCAATTGTCTTGTCTCGGCCAAAATGACCTGCCAGGCCTCCCGCACGTATCTCCCAAACTAGGAAATCTCTCACTGAAGACCGAGGGATACATAACTTGTTGGCCTTGAACAAGTAACCATCTTGAAGGGTATAATCATCCAGGATTGGCCGTGGGGCATTACTTAGGCTAGTGTAGAGGTCCCCAAAATATGGACATGACTTATAATCATCCTTGAGTCGTTCAAACCCAGTAACCTTAACACTCATGATGGATACCAAAGACACCCTTCGACTTAGTGCATCAGCGGCCTTATTCTCAATTCCCGCCCTATGCTTCACTACAAAGTGGTAGCGCTGCAAAAATTCAACCCAACTACCGTGCCTAAAATTCAGCTTCTTTTGGGAATGGAGATAGCGCAATGCTTCATGATCAGAGTAGATAACAAATTCTCGAGACAACAGGTAATGGTGCCAATGCCAAAGAGCTCGAATAATGGCATAAAACTCTTTGTCATATGTGGAGTACTTTTGCTTAGCGTCATTCAACTTTTCACTGAAATAAGCAATTAGGTGACGCTCTTGACTAAGTACTCCCGCTATAGGCTTGGTAAAATCAAGGAGACGCATGACAGGTGCCTCAGTCATCTTTTGCTTTACCTCATTGAAAGCCTTAGCAGCAGCTTTAGTCCAAACAAACTCCCTTTGTTTCACGCAGTCAGTGATGGGGGACATAAGGGTACTAAACCCCTTGATGAACCGGTGATAAAAGGAAGTGAGCCCATGAAAGCTTCGAATTTCATGGATATTTTTGGGCTCGGGCCACTCCACAATCGCTTGAATCTTTTGGGGGTCGGCAGAAACTCCCTTAGAGGACACTATGAAACCTAGGAAGACGACTCTATTAGTGAAGAAAGAACACTTTTTGAGCTTGCCATATAAACTCTCCTTCCTAAGGGTAGTACAAACTTGAGTTAGGTGGTCTAAGTGTTGCTCCGTAGACTTACTATAGATGAGGATGTCATCAAAGTACACAACCAAGAATTTCCCCATAAAAGGCTTGAGCACTTGAGTCATCACTCTCATAAAGGTACTAGGAGCATTAGACAATCTAAAAGGCATCACCATCCACTCATATAAACCATCCTTCAACTTGAAGGCAGTTTTCCACTCATCACCCAAACGAACCCTAATTTGATGATAGCCGCTTTTTAAGTCTATCTTAGAGAAGATCATTGCTCCAGCCATCATATCTAACATGTCATCCAATCGGGGGATAGGAAATCGATATTTCACTGTGATCTTGTTGATGGCACGACTATCAACATACATCCGCCAAGTTCCATCTTTTTTTGGAGTTAAGAGTGCAGGGACCGCACAAGGACTCATGCTTTCACGTACAAAACCCTTCCTAAGTAGTTCTTCTACTTGCCTTTGCAACTCGGCATGCTCTGCAGGGCTTATCCTATAATGAGGCAAGTTAGGTAGGGCCGCTCCGAGCACAAAATCTATGGCGTGTTGTATGTCACGCATGGGTGGCAAATGATCGGGGAGTTCCTCAGGGAAAACATCCTTAAATTCCTGGAGCACTAACCTCACTTCTTCAGGTTGCTCCTTATTGGTCTCTCCACGTAGTTCCCTGGCAACTAAGACAAACACAATGGACTCTTGAATTGCTACCCTTTCAAATGCCCTTGGGCTTATGATGTTCAGGCCTTTTGCCTTTGGTGCTTCTGTCTTCTTGCTCATGTCAATTGGCTTGGGTTTCAAAGGATTGAGCACAATCTTCTTACCTTCAAAAATAAATGAGCAAGAATTGGATCACCCATGAAAGGTGACATCCAGATCATACAGCCAAGGTCTACCTAAGATGATATGCCCTACATCCATGGGAATTACGTCACACCATATTTCAGCCTTGTAGGTGAGGAATTGAAGTGGGACAACACATCTTTCTTTTATGGCTATGGAGGAAGTATCCACCCAAGAAACTTTATATGGGTTAGGGTATGGGGTCAATTTCAAGCCTAGGCGGGAAACAACGTTAAAAGACACTGCATTAATGCAACTTCCACTATCTATGATAACCTTGCAAGTTTTGTCTCCACACTTAGTGTAAGTTTGAAAGATGGCACTCCTTCGCCAATCATCAGTGTCTCTTTGCTCTGCCAAGGCACACCTTACCACATTCACTCTAGGGACACCAAAGTTCTTGGAGTCATCAACTTGGGGAGAAATGGCTCTAATGCATGCGAGATAGCTAGGATCATCTTCTCATTCTGCTTCAACATCTTGGGTTTCTTCAACATTTGGATCATACACCAGCTCCTCAACATCTTCTACCTTTTCATCACCCTCTTGAATGACAAGGGTCCTAGAGGGACATCTAGCAGTGATGTGTCCAACCCCATTGCATTTGAAGCATTTGAGGTGAGAGCCTAATCTTGAAGGCTCATTGACCACACCTTTTCCCTTGTCCTCTTTTTCTATTGGGGTGCTATTGGGGTTGACCTTGGGGGGTAAGGCAAGTCTAGGTTTGCTACCAAAAGGTTGAGGGTTGGCGGGAACACTTCAGGGCTTAGAACGTTGCCAAAAGATAGATTTGGATGCTAATTCACAATTCCTAGCGAGGTCATATGCTTCTCTTAAGGTAGTGACTCCTTGGGTGATAATCTCGCCTAGTAGGTTAGCATTTAAACTTTTCTTAAACCTATTGAGTGTGACAACCTCTTCCTCGACTATTTGAATTCACCTCTTGAACTCCTTGAACTTTTCTATATATTCAGCCACAGGAGCAGTGCCTTGCTTTAGGTGATCCCATTCCTCAAGGAGGGAGCTCCTATGAGTTGAAGGAAGATAATTCCTTGAGAGTGCACCCTTCATCTCAAGCCAATCAGTAATGGGGGGCTCATGTCTTCGCCTAATGCTATCCTCAAGGTCCTCCTAGAAAAGGTTGGCTCTTCCAATTAACTTCATCCTAGCATACCTCACTTTCTTATTCTCAGCCCAATGGTAGTAGTCAAAGAATTTATCCATCTGACGTAACCAATCAGTGAAAACCCACGGGTCTAGGCAGCCATCAAAGGTGGGTGCTTCTATCTTTTCCTTGAACATTCTATCATCATAATCCCTAGGGTCATTGTGATTATAGTGATCATGTTCAAAGTTTGGAACCCTATGAAAGTAACCGTGGTGATTTTGCCTAAGCAGGTTATCTCCTTCATGGTTAACGGTCTCTCTTTGAGATGCTTCAATTTGATCAACCCTATCCATTAAATTACGGACATTTTTTGATAGGTCTTCTATGGTTTGCTCTAAGGAGGACCTAGACTCAGAAGTGGATTGATGTTCAGAGTTTGACATGATGCGACCACTACGTAGATGCATACACACTATATTTATGAATGCAATTGAGATTCACAAAAGTTCAAGTAACCAATTCTCAATTTAAAATTAGGGTCAGGCAAGAGTGCATGTGAAGAAATTGCAGTCAAGTAGTGACAGTGTTCACAATATTGAGAGATAGCCCAAATAAAAGTCAATTTCCAATAAGCTCCACAATTAATAATGAGAATCAAATATTTCAAAGGCCCTTTTTTTTTTTTTCTTTTTTTTAATGGGTATTGAAAGAAACAGATGGCCAACACAACAACTAGCTAACAAAACAAGGTAAATTAAATAAACTAATGGTGGGGTATGCACTTTAAGAAACTAAAGATGTATTAAGAATGACAGATTGAAACTACCAATGAGACAAAGAAAGACCCTGATACTTGGAAAGGAAGCCCACTTGGATGACATGCTCTTGGGCTTGGACTAGTCTCTCACGGGCCTGGAATCTGCTTGGTCAGATTTTTTTTTTTTTTTTTTTAATGCAAAAATAGTAAAATACAGTACACGAAGGACTTAAAACTTAGAAGAAGTTACAGACTGAGACTGAACTAAAGAAACTAAAGAAACAAACAACGGACTCAAAACTGAGAAAGAAAAAAAAAATATATATATATATTTATATATATTTTCTCTGCGATGAGAGTCTTCTACCGGCGTAGGGGACTGACGCTAGTGGCAGCGTGAAGGAGGCACATACAACGGCGGGTGGCTGCTTGTCTCGGATCTCGGCAGTGGTAGTGGCTCGTCAATCTCAACAGCGGCAATTGATCGTCAATCTCAGCAGCGGTGGGTCGACAATGGGTTTCGGCGGCTGGGTCTTGCGGCGGTGAGTGTTGATTTGTGGGTTCCGGCGGCTGGTGGCTGATGGGTCTTGCGTGGGTTACTCTTTTTGATGGTTTTGCTTTCTATTGGTTGTCTACAGTTGTGTTGTATGGGCCGGAAGTTTTCTCTGATACCAAAACTGACGTAGGACAACCACACTAACAATAGAACGAAAGATAAACCCTAGGAGTCAGCTCCTAAGGGATGCTTGGAGTCAGCACCAAGCAAACTGGAGTCAGCACCTGTGAAAGAAAACACACGTTTATTTTTTTATAATTCTCAAAACTGTCTTACAATAATTTGAAAAAGTGTTTAAATAGCCAACAATAAAAAACCCTAAAGAAACCCTAATCATTAAATGCTCGGGCTTGCTTAATTTCAAGCCCAATAACTAGTATGCTCCATCCATAAGGCCACAGGTTGGACCGTCTTCTTTTTGCTCTTCCTCCTATACGTGCGTGTAATTGGGGGCTTGTACCTCGTGTCCGCACCAGTTTCCTTTAAAAACATGATTGAAGGCCAAGAAAATGAAAGAAAATTTGAAAATCCTAGTGAAATTGTCTGAGGGCTAGGTTTTTTTTTTTTTTTTTTGGGAGGGTTGGGTTGGATTTGAGTATATTATTTTTGGGTTAAATGGCCCCCAATGGGTTTTGAGTTAAAACCCAATAATTACTGGGTCTGATTGGGTTGATGTCCATTTAACCCAAATAATAATTGGGTGAGTTTGGGTTTAATTAGAATAGGTGGGTTTGGGTGGACAAATGAGTTTGGGCTTATTTTGCCACCCCTAATGGTAACAAGTACCCCACTGAGACATCCTCCTCCAAAGTGGCAACCACCAGGAAAACTCCAATACAAAATAAATTTCGACGGCGCCCTGTTTCAAGCAGAAAACTGTGCTGGCATAGGGGTGGTTATTAGGAACGAATGTGGACAGGTAATGGTATCTCTTTCTCAAAACATTCCCCTGCCATTTACTACTGTTGAAGTGGAAGCTCTGGCAGCACGTAGGGGTCTTGAACCAGCATTAGAAACGGGGTTGGGAAAGTAGTCCTCGAGGGTGATTCAAAGATCCTTATCACAGCACTCAAAGAACACACACAGCTTAGCAAATTTTGGTCACATTGCACATGACATTCAGTACCTTGCCTCACATTTTTCATCGATAAAGTATACACATGTCCGTAGGCAATGTAATAACGTAGCTCATTTGTTAGCAAGATGAGCAGTTTCTTATTCACAATTCCAAGTCTGGATGGAAGATGTACCACCAGATATCTCTCACGTACTACAGGCTGATGTTAACGGCCTTCATTAATAATATTCAAGTTCTTGTTTCTCAAAAAAAAAAAAAAAGGCTAGGGTTAGGTAAAAATCAAGAACAAACCCATTTTCTCTCAAGAACAAAATTGAATCTCAAGCACATACTCAAGATTCATTTCATTCCCTGAGGCAGTAACTCTCTCACTCACTATTTCATTTCATCAAACACCACTCAAACAAAAGATATGTTCGTCTTCTATCAAAATTTATTTCATTTGTCTTCTAACAAACCCAAAGGTTCATCCATTCATTCAAATCCATTTTATAATTCTTCTAGGGTATATATCCAATCCTTTTTCTTTCTAATTTTTGGAGTTCAATTTAATTCCAAATTTCCTTCTAATTTTTTAAATTATCGTTGATATATGATCAAATTTATTACTCTGTTTATTTCATCAATGCATTATTTATTTTGCTTGTAGAAAATTGCTTCCAAAAATTTGAGAAATCCAACAAGAAACCAAACCCACAAATAAAAAGTGAGAGAAATTGAAAGAGAAAAAGTCTGAGATGAAATTGGTGGTGGAAAAGACTGTGAAGTTTGGAACCTAGGAGGAATATAGCAATACCAATGCTGCTCTAAACCCAAACCCAATACCACATCCGTGAGGGTGATAGTAGTGGCAAGTCATTGAGGTGGATGGTGAGGGCTTGGGACTTTCAGCCATGGAGGCCCAATTTGATTCTTGAGAGAGAGAGAGAGTTCCAAAGACCGATTTGCATTTTTTGGTTGGCCTTTCTATAATAGTCAATTTTGTGATGTCTTGGAGGTGGATTTGGCCGGTTGTGGATGAAGGTTGGTGGCGGAGATTAGGGATTAAGGTTCTTCTTGTATGGGTGGAGGAGAGAGACATAAAAGGTGAGTAAAATGATATATTTACCCCTTGCTATTAACAGTAAGAAGTTGAGATTGGTTTGTAGGAGGCAAAATTTTAAGCCAATTATAAAATGCCACATCAGAATTTAATGGCAAATTCTGAATTAATGTCATTAAATTAATTAAATCAAATGATGACATGTGTCATCCAAATTGACATCACATTGGCATATCAAAATCTGCCATGTGTCATTTTGCCCACAAGATAAAGATAAATTTCCTATTCAAAATTTATGGGTAATTATCTTTATTAAAATAAGTAATAAATAAAATAAAGATAAATTTTCTATTCAAAATTGGTAGATAATTATCTTTATTAAATAAATTAAATAGAGATAATTATTTATCTTTGTTGATTATTATCTTTATCAAAATATGATATTTATCAAAATAGATAAATAAAGATAATTATCTCTAAGAAGAATTTGGGCTAATCAAAAGTCTACTACATACTTTCAAGTATATCAATTCGAAGTGGAGCTTATCCTCTAAAATCACTATAAATAGAGGACATCCCTTTTCATTTTCAAGACCAAGTTTTCAAGAGTCCTAAGGTTTGGAGAAATTCCGTCTCAAGAAACTTTGAAGAACTTTGAAGAATCTTTGAAGAACTTGAAGAACATTCGAAGAACTTGAAGAACATTCGAAGAGCTTGAAAAACTTGAAGGACAATAAATCTCTAATAAGCTCAAAGCTAGAGATTTATTGTGAAGACCGATCAATCTATCTTCCAATCAAAATCAAGAAGATTCTTGTTCGAGTTAAATTCAATGAAGACAGAATCAGAGGGTATTCTTTTGTAAAAGAATCAAAATAGAGATTGTACTCATTATACATCAATACAAATTTATATTTGCAAACCTATTTCTTTTCAATTGTTTGATTTTCTACAATTGAGAAAAATTTGTGTTTACATGGTTACAGAGGTGTGAGAAGTTAAGATTAGTTACAGAGGCATAACGAAGGATATTAGGATATCACAAGTGGGTAAAATGTTAAAGTCTAAATCATGGGTAGACACTATTAAAATAGGCTTAACCACATGTGGGTTTATAGTAACTTCCCTTATATATAATGATGAAATATGAACATATAATGACATTTATAATCTCAAATGGCCAATAGTTAGTGGGTTCCTATTAACTCAAGTGGTAAAATCTTTGATGATTGAATAAGAGATCTAAGGTTCAATCCTCACTTACACCAAAAATTGATTTAAAGAGTGCAATCATCATAAGCGGACCTAATAGGCTGAAACTCTATAAAAATAAAAATAAAAAACACACGGTTAACTATTAGTGTTGAAAAAAAAAATCTTGAAAGAAAATAACTTAAACTAGAAACAAATGTTAAACAAACTTTTAGTTAGACAATATCCATTCAAGATATAAATATTAGTAAATAGTTGGAAATTGGGAGGTCAAATGTGGATTCATGTTCAATGAAACTTGATTCATTATATGGTTTTCTTATTTATTTTATTTTTTAAAATAAAGCAAGTGTCTATATTATTGTAAAACCCTCCATTTAGGGGAAACGTATTTTAGGTGGGCTTCCCACATTAAGGGATATTAATCACGATCTCACCCACTCTCACACTATAATGGTGTTTGGTACATGCACTTAAAAACATGTTTTTTGTTGTTTGAAAACATATGTAGAAATACGTGTAGGTGAAAAAGTGTGTGAAAATACGTGTAATGTTATTTAAAAACTAAAAACATGTGTTTGAGTTGCCATACCAAACGGGCCCTATAAGATCCAAAACCAAAAGTCATGTTTTTTTTTTTTGAGGAACGATCCAAAAGTCATGTTTAGTAATTAGTTAATGCCAACTTATCATGTCCCTTCTAGTATGTTTAGGTCATTACCTAACAGCTTCAAACAATAATTGGTTGCCTGAATGTTTACGTTCAAGTTAGCCAACCTAATATTTAAATAAAACATTAAATACTTACATGCACTATTAAATAAAACAACCATGATAAGTACTTACATGCACTATTAAATACTTTAACACTAGATTACAAAGGTGGTCAATATCATTGACAACTTTCACAACCACCAAAATCCAAACCTTTTATGGCGAAAGAAACTTTGTATTGTGGATTATTCAACAACAACAGCAAATATACAGGTTCGTGCCTCACGCACTGTCTGAGTGGATAGAGTAGACAAAGCTTGAAAGAGACTATCGCACTGTCATACAAATAACATATGTAATGAACAAAGCATCTAAGTGGTAACACAATGGGTGTGGTAAGTCAAAAAAAAAAAAAAAAAAAAAAAAAAAAAAAAAAAAAAACACAATGGGTGTGGCTTGATAGTAGAGTTTTTGTCCCAGTACCTAGAGATGAGCAGTTCGAGCGATAGTCCCAACCCACACGTAATTTTAATCATTGCAAAAATATTAGCAAAAATAAACTGAATAGTAAAATAAGCTGACTTTTTAAGTTAGAGCTAAACATATACCAAGTGTGCGTTTGGAACGCACGTTTTCCATATGTTCCTGTGTTTTGCTAAAAAACAGTGGGTTTCGTGCATTGTTCATAGGACCCACAAGTACTTTTTTCAACAAAAAAAAACTTTAAAACTGAATCTAACGATACTATTTACACATTTAAAAATTATTTTGTTACAGTATTTTCAGTTTTCTATAATAAATTGAATCATTAAAAAAAAAAAAAAAAAAAAAAAAAAAAAAAAAAAAAAAAGAAGAAGAAAGAAGAAGAAGAAGAAGAAGAAGAAGAAGAAGAGGGAGGAGTAAAGTCTGGTGTTGAATGGTCACACTCAGACAAGGTTGGCGGTCGATATTGGCTTGGGCCCCAAGACCCTAATCTTGAAAAAAAAAATTGGGTTGGATTTCATTTCATTAGAAATGGGGGACCCACCTTGAGCATTATCTAAATTATTTGTAGAGATCAAATTCCTATTTCAAATTGCCAAATTGCCAAATTGCTTGTCTTATCATTTCTTCTGGATCCCTCAATTACATCAAAGCTTTAAATGGACACGACGTTTAATATCTTTTTTTTTTTTTTTTTTTTGGTAAACACGACGTTTAATATCCACTTTTTATGAAATGCTTCTTGTCTTCTTTTTTCGTCATCAATAACTGACAAAGTAAGGGCAGGCCAGGGGCACATGACCCGTTTGACTATACACGCCTTCCTTACAATTCTTCTTCTTTAAACCAAAAATATTAATATTAATTACAATTAAATTGTTTGTGGGGGTTGTCCTCTTAAGGCTGTGTTTGTTTTGAGTGAAAATCACTTTTGGAAATATTTTTTCATATTTACGGGTGTTTGATTAGGCATGAAAAATGTATTTTTCGGAAATACTTTTCAATTGGCCTGTATTGGGGTGTAAATTGATTTTCGTTTTTATTTTACCTTCAAATACCATTTTCTGGAAAACAGAAAGAGAGCTGAGTGAGAGGCGAGATCATGCCCGTGCGCACACAGAGAGAGAGAGAGAGAGAGAGAGAGAGAGACCGAACTCCGACGAACCCAGAAACCAACTCCGACAAACCCAGAAACCGGCTCAGACGAACCTAGAAAACCCAAGACCGAGCTCTTCGTCGCGTCGATCGCACCACCGGCGAGATCGTCGCACCCCAGCACTGATCCACCCAAAACCGATCGTTCTCATCGCACCCCAAAACCGATCGTCCTCGACCCAGATTCGTCGTCCCCGATCACGATCTCGCCTTCGCGCCGATTGCGATTGCAGTCGCAGCACCAATTCATCGTCCTCGATCGCGATCGTCGCACCCCAAAACCGATTGTCCTCGACCCCAAAACCGATTGTCCTCTCTCTCTTCCTTCTTCTCTCAATTTGACTGGATTATGATTTTTTTTTTTTTGGGTTTTATTTGTGTTTCTAGATTGAGTGATGAAATTATATATTTGTTTGGCAGCTGAGAAAATGTGAGCAACAAATGAAAATGTGTTTTCTATGGTATTTTCAACAACACAACCAAACACCAGAAAATATTTTTCACAACATTTTCTGAAATGCAACCAAACACTTAAAAATATTTTCCTTTCCTGAAAATAGCATTTAAACAAACACACCCTTAGTCTCAATACTTTTCCAAAATCTTCTTAGAAAAAAAATACTGATCCAAAAACAAGTGCTAGCTTTTTTTTTTTTTGTGTTCCACTAATTATAATTTATTATGTATATATATATATATATATATATATATTTTTTTTTTATATAGTCCCAACTTTTCACTCGTAGACTCTGGTCATGCTACCGGGGATGGGCTTGAGAAGGACTGGCCCATTTTCTTGAAGGGCTCTTACTGGGCCATCAGAAATGGTGTGTGAACATGTGAGTTTGGCAAGGATTCCCACAAAAGATGTTTGGTAGGGGAATTTGAATAATATTGTTTAGGTATTTTTGATATACGTGTTGGTAAAAAAATGTGTGAAAATGTGTGTTAATGTGTTTAAAATACTCTAAAAATTGCTTGAAATGATCTACCAAACAGGCCTTTGTCAGAGTTTTACTACCCCAACAAGACAATTTGTACTTAAAGATCTCCTCCTGGGCTATTGACAAGTTGTGAGTTGGTTGTTCTCTTTATTCAGACAACCTTGGGTTTTGTGACCGGCCCAATGAAACAATTTGGCATGATTCCCCAAATGGAAAATTTGGGCTTAAATCAACTTATTTACTCTTTAAAAAAAAAAAAAAAATTAATTATTGGAACTTATACTCGTTAGTTACATTAGTATTTCTAATGACGTTCCTTTAGTTGCCTATATTGGGACTTTTGTTTTGTTTTAGATATATTAACTATTGGGCTTACAATATACTCAGTTGGGCCATTAATTGTCTGTGAAATAAACCCATAAATATTTCTTCTCTTTTTGATTGGATTTCCTCCTTCCCCTCTCGCCTTACTTTTGATATATATATATATATATATATATCCTTAATTATAAAAATATTAAAAAGTATGGACAACCTGGAAGTTCTTTCTTTGGCTTCATCATGTACACAAATATCATGGTTGGGGAAGCCATAGCTTCTAGAAGTCTGAATATATCTCCATTGTGTACACGGGGTGGCTGGGGTACAAAATTAGTTATTCATCTATTGAGTGATTGTTGCGTCTAGAACATTTTGGAACCAACTAGGATCCTAGGGCACAAGAGTATCTCCTTTTGAGCTTTCTCTTCTAGTGTGGTCGCAAGCTAATTGCAAGTCTCTGGTCCTTTTTCATTAGCACCAAGAGCCTCAGTAATCATTTGGACTTGTAAGTTAGTTTGTTGATAAATTATTTCACAAGACCTCTGCATTCTTTTCTGTTTCGAAATTATCTCTGAACCCCTATTGCCTAGAACCTACTGTTGTTATGGGACCTCACCTAGACGGGTTGGTCAAGCTAAATATTGAGGTAATCCAGGACTAACGGGTGGTGGTGACTGGTGAGGGTCATTAGTGATTGCTGTGTTCAGTGGGTTTGTGGATTCTTACGCTATATAGCCTATATTGCCACGAGTTCTAATGTCAATAGTGATGTTACATTAATATTAATATTAATATTAATCACAATCTGTCACCTCAATTGTTCTAAAATTTTTCGTGGGTGGTATTGTTGAAACTTTAAACCAGAGATTTGGAATTCATTATTGAAAAAATCCAAAACAAGTTGGCTGGTTGGACAGCCAACCTCCACCAGAGTTGGTATCTGGTATAATGGCATTTATTGACAAATTGAAAGTTATCCTAAAGAATCTAATACTGCCCTACTTGCTAAGCCCTGCTGGCGAGTGAATCAGAGGAAACTGAATCCCATTGGTTTGCTAAAATGATCATCCATAAAGTACTAGCAAATAGGTCCATTCGGGCCTTTATCTAACCAACGAGTAAAATCTTGCAATAATTAGGCTACTTTAAATTGCTTTCTGGAATGGTTTTTGGAATAAGCTTGGCATTTCTGCATATTGCATTCAATCCTTTGGAGAGTCTTTTCAGAAACGGGTTTGTTTCCATTGTCAATTTTTACTGCCTCCCACAACTTTGCCCAACCTTGTAAATTTGCCTTTTCCATTTGGCCTTGGTGGCTGTTGCTTAACCATAACAACAGAAATTTTCAACCTGATCAAATTAATCGTGGTCTGGTTGCCTCTCTTGCATGAAAAAATGTTCCTTAGCTAATTCGCTGCCTATCCAAAAACCTATGATTGAGATAAGGTTGAAATGGAACAAACCACACCCTAGTTGGTCTAACCTCGTAACAGGTAGATCTTCCTAGGGAAACCAGGCTTGGCAAGGTGTCAGAGGGAGGGTACAAAATGAAAATACCTGGTCTCTGGAAGTTTAGATGCTTTGAGATGATGCTCAAGCCAAGCCAAGCCAATCAACCCCGGTAACATGTCATTCCTAACTCTCCAAATTGCCATGTACCTTGGGAAAGTGGTGCTAGCATCTCAATCTTCAAGAGTAAATAAATGAACAACTATTGCAAACAATTGACAGTAAAACCATAGCAAACTGAAGGGGCATATAACTCGGTCTGCATAACAATTTATGATTTATCCCAGCATACTTGCACAGTTAGCGCGCACACACCACAATAAAAGCCAAAAAAATTACTTAAAAAAAAAATTATATAATCTCAATAAATAACAATCAATGTGTTAAAATGTAATTTTCATGATTCCTCAAAACAGATAGAAATACAATGTCTCTTCTCCTAGGTTAACTCTCACCTTCGTGCAACTCTCTGCCCTGCTCCAAGTAACAAGGCTTTCCCTATTGCACCAGAGTGAAGTCCAAGAACCAGAGCCACAGTTCCACCGACAGCTAACCATTTCCAATCGATGCCTTGATCTTTTTCTCTCCTATTGACCACGCCTAGATTTGTTTCCTCTTCATCAGAAGCTTGCTCTAAATAGTCCATGCTTCCGCCCAAAGAAATCTTTGTGGTGAATCCTGCCATCCGTGCACATCTAGACAAAGGAGCCCCAGACTTCCTCGCATTCTGGTATGCCCTCATGCCAGAATGCAATTTCTTGACAGCTCCCCACATTCCATGACGGACCCCCAACTTTGCCACATCCTTGGGAATCCCCATGTCTTCGTAATGTAAAAGTGTAACCTCACATGCAGACAACTGTCCATCACCCTTACGAGATTCCACTGCATAGATTTTCCAAATTCAGCAAATGAGGCAGCAGCACTAATTTATCGCTTAACTTTGCTCACCAACTTGTTGCAAGAACCAATTAAATGATTAACAATTCTTACCAGCCCTAATAATCCAACTGGAGAAATAAAGCTCAACACGTCTAGGCTTGTCTTGCTTGGGCAAACCTGGAAAGGGCACCCCCTGCAATATTGTAGCTCACATATTAAAACACCGTCTGTATGCTGGAAACACAGCATGCATCAGCAACATCAACATCATGCATAAAAATGGGATTCAAGAATGTTTGTGAAGATTTAATACCAACAGGTGAATTATGGTTGGAGACTTGGAGCAAGGAGTCCATACTAGGAAACACAGATACAGACAGAGGACACCGGTACAGTATGATACAGATAAGGTGAGATGGTAGGACATGACATAACAGGGTTACAGTAATCAATACATATAATTTTAGGTAAATTTTATTTTAACTTTAGGTCTGAAGGATAAATTAGAATAATCAAAGTGTATGAAAACACACAATTGGCCATTGCTTTATATATATATATATATATATATATATTTAATGTTTAAATACATTAACTGGCACTAATAGCATCCTTTGTGGTGCCCCATGTCTATGATTTTAACCCCATCTCCCCCCTTCCCCACTATCAACCTATCAAAATGGCAGCTCCTCAATGATGGACTCCAACATCCAAGTCCAATACACTTCACGTAACTCCACCATCCACCTTTTCAACCGATCACTTAATGGTTGTCAAAAATGATCCAAATATGTGTAGAATGATCCAATCCTGTCCATAAAAATGATTCAAATCTGTGTAGAATCTTTCATGAAGTAGGTCTGCATGGGATTGCAATCCTGGATGATGGAATGTAACATCCTAAAATCCTACTCTATAGAATCCTTATGATCTACCCCATAGAATCAATTTAGATCAGTATAGAATTTTTCTTAAAGCCTCTAAGCAACAAAACCGACATCCATTAAAATTATTTAAAATTATGTCTCTCTATGGTGAGATTAGGATTTTCCAGCCCAATTGATGAAGTTGTAATGGGTTTTGAAGGGCTTGGTATTTCTCATTATCTTAATACAATTAAAACATTTGCAAAATCTTTATAACTTTGGAATTGGGATGATTTTATTTTAGCAGTCAACGACAGATTTGTTAATTTAGAACTTTATGTGTATTTTTTATGTTAGAACTTGGAACTTGTAAGTTTGAAATTTAAAGTTGTCATTTATTCATGTATTGGTAATTTGGTATTAAGTAGTTAGTATCTTTTATGAGTAATTTGTGTCACATTTGCTTTTTTTCTTATGACTCTTTAACGTATATTATCATTACTAATGACTTTTCATTAGGTTTTATTTTACTTTATGGAAAGTAGAATCTTACAATTCTCGATCTGATCCTACAATCCGATCCATGAAACCCTCTCACCAATCATAGCAAGATCCCAATCCTGACTACTTTGATTCCTGTGCCCTCCCTCAGCATGCTGACCCTCGATAAAACAGTTACTTATGTCAACTCCACCATCTCTCTCTCTCTCTCTCTCTCTCTCATATCTCCGCATGCTGGCACTAATTCCACCAGTCACTTAAATCAACTCCACCTCTCTCTGATTCATCCGTTTCAGGATAAGAAAAGAAAGCCCCCAAATTAGAATGCAGCAGTATTGCTGCTGAGAATGATGTCGACAATGGCAGTGCTGCTTCTTGTGGGCCTATGATCAAAATCGCTGTATCCCACGGCTCAGTCAACCACGAGAGAGAGGGCTTTTGAGTTCTGAATGTTCAAACAAAAAAAAGCTATCCCTAAATCCCTCCTTGCATCCTGACCTTATCCACCCATATCTGAAATTAAAAACATTTTGTCACCTGAAACCGCTCAGACATGGAGATGCAAGGAGGTTTGCTATGTCTGTTCTTCCTAGCCTCCACATAAGAACTATGTGCAGTATTTTCACCTCCAAAAGGAATAACAACAACAACAACAACCAAGCCTTAGTCCCAAATTTTGGGGTCAGTTATGATTCCCCAACAAGCTAGTCAGGGTCTCCCACATGACTTCTTTTCCACCATGCTATTATATAAAAAAGGCAATTATATGATAAAAAGAAGAAGGCTCTATGGGAGAAGGTCTTTAAAACTTGTCAACGGAACAAAATAAAAATTCCCTGATAATTAATAAGACAAGTCCCAGTAACAAAATTATTCCATAGCTAGGCCAAGTGAGAAAAAACGCAAAATAAATAGTGAAGGCAAGTTTCTGTAAAGAATGGCACAAAATAAGAAATTCCTTGACAAAGAAGGCCAACAAGGTCGACTCATAAACACTATATTAGGATAAATTGGTAAAGGCCAGTAGCTTAAAAATCGTTTTACAGGAACATATCTGTTATAACCTATACGAGTTTATCTTCTTTGTCATATAATTGCAGCTGGTCCTTTCTCCTTATGGATGTATTTTAACCACCATTTGGGATTGGACATATAACATTTTATTCCCTATTGTAGATTTACTGATACGTTAGACTAAGGATAAAGAGGAGCAACCCAATCCTTATGGTCATAACATGCTACAAGGGCCCTTTCCCAAGTGGGAGGTAAAGAAGCAATAGAGGATAAAAATATCTATGTTCAAATGTAAATGATCAGAAGATGCAACCAATACCTTTGTCACGCAATAATACGTTTTCCCAGACTCCCATATTCTTCGACCAATGATATATTCTCGATCACTGCAGAAGAAAGGGAACTGCATAGAGGAGGGAAAAAAAATTAAGGTATTATATGCTGTCTGAACTAAAAAGTGGTATTATGAAACCAAGATACACAAACAATCTTGCAAATCCTGTGATCTACAAACCTTTTTTATCCAGTGAACAACTGATGTCCCTGTATGTGGACATTCATCCAATATTTTGAAGTGTGCAAGCATGGTATCCCATTTAGGTCGAAACTCATCATCCCAGAAGAAATCTCTAACCACCTCTGGAGTTGCATCCTCAAAGACCGTTCTACTGCGGTAAACTGTTAGGCCTGTCTGATAACAAACTCACCATCAGATATTGATAGACTATTCAGTCAAACTACAACAAGAATGGGAAGGACACACAAAATTCTGAAGAGAATTACAATAAAGAGATTCATGATTATACATGAGATAGTATTATCAGACAAGAAACAAATAAATGTGGCAATGTTGGCACTGAAGCACCAAGCTTCTCAGGCATCATTGAACCTCACAAATTCACACGTTAAAATATGGATAAAGAAAGTAACATACGTATACCTTCTGCCAGACTAGAAGCCCAATGATTTCAATGAGAAACAAACACCATGCTTTTCATATGATCTCAGAATGAGTAGTCCCAGCATAAAGGAACATTTCACTAAATGCAAGCCATGCATGCAGAACACAAAGATCAACTGAAGATTGCAATGAAAATGAAAAAAGAAAAATAATGAAGAGGCAGATGAACAAATTAAGCATGCCTTTTATCATTAGCAAATTTCTCCATGACTTAAAAACATAGCCAATGTTCTTCTTGTTTACACTAGATTCAAAAAATACTAGTATGCATCATATCAGCACATTAAGGATGATTTTTCATGTATGTCAGTCAGAATCTACCTCTGGCTCATGGCGCCAAGCTTGGTATGACATGTTAGGAGTAGACCTCTCCATCATACTTTGCCATTCCATCTCTCCGTCCCTCCCAAAAAGATGCAATAGGTGTTCTAAATCATTCTCTGTGACAATGTTCTGCTCTCTCTCCTCAGCTGTTGTGCTTGGGCTGCAATAAATTTAAGGTATCATTAACCAATTAATCCAAGAATAAGAGACGTCATTACTCGAGCATTAATAAGTCATTCTGATAACAACAGTATTTTAAGGCAACTCTGAAAATTCATGATACTACTACTAAGACAGGAGGATCATGAATTGACTTACCTACCCTTAATGGTCAAAGCACACCACACCCTTTCATTCTGAATTAAAGATTATTTTTTTAAGCATAGAATAAAAAAATAAAATGCAACAGGAACTGTTTAAGCTCCAATGGGAGCAAATGCTGGGTGCACTCTGGTTATATGTGTCTTCTGTCAATCCAATTCTCATACAAGATTGTAAATTCATGGAAGGTGAAAAACTGCAGAGCATACATTCACAAGAGGTTTCAAATGCATATCATATTGCCTAATTATGTGGCTTATCTCATTAGAAGATCCAATCTTTCCTTCACAAAAGTATCTTATTAACCAACGCAAAAACAAGATATACCAAACTTGCCAGCTGCTTACATGATTACCATATTAATCCAGAAAAATTACTAAATGAAATCTTCTTAATCCAGATGAACGATTAGCAACAAAATTGTGATTTTACTTTAAAGAAATATCTCAATTTTATTTTATATGTATGTTTCCTAGGGAAAAATGTCTCAAATCTTTTTTTTTTGTTGACTAAACATCTACAAGGTATTGCCACTTGCTGCACCACACAGAACGCAATAGCATCACCTTCAATGGATCACAAATTAATTACGTATTGTTAAAAAGAGAGTGCATCCTCAGTCTATCGAATCATTGATTGTAGACCCAATACACAGACAGTAACCATCAATTCTTACCACCGACCTATTCACATTCAAAACAAGTAAACTTAATTCCAAATTTCTCAGAAAGATAGAAGTAGCACAGTATCCATTTCATAAGGCACGAGTCATATTCCAAGATATTTCATTTAAGAGCCAGACAAGCCTTATCAGCAATATATCTCATATCTTTTTGTAGTCATATTTCTTTGAGAAGGTTCACATCTCAATCTTCCCAGGTCCTAATCTCTCATAGCATTATGCGTGAGCAACCTGACTGTGCGTTACATGTGCTAAATTAAAGCATTGGAAGCTCCCACACAGTAAACCTAGCGTCGTCATTGATAAAAAAAATATGTAGAATCCAATACACCAAGGCCAGCCCACAGTTCTATATATCAATACATCAACCATTGGATAGGAAATTCAAGCACCAAACTTTGACTTTAGCTCTAACTTTATACGACAAAGAAGCACCAACTATCCCCCATCTCCCAATTCCCACAAATAGACATTATCACACGCCCAAGCATTATACATATGTCTTGGTTACTAAACCCTGTCAATCTCAATAGCTTGTTAAAGCATTCGCGATTTCCCCCCAACTATGCGCAAAATTATCTGCTCTCAAAGCAGCCAATCCCCTCTCTTTTTTTCTTTTACTTTTTTTGATAATTCAATTGTTACAATGAGTAAGAGAGTTTGGATTTGAACCCTGGTTCTCATATAGAAGACCAGGCAATGCCACTGAGCCACAAGACTCTTAGCGCTAACTTTCGAAAACAGCTACCCCATTAAAGCTTTAACATAAATCCAATCTTCTACCCAAAAAAAAAAAAACCTTCCACAACCCAATCCCAGATATTAATTAACAACATTATTAGCTCAATTCTAATAGCAGACAATGATTCTCACTAAAGATCAAAATTTGCTTTATTTACTAAACAAACTTAAACAAACCCGGAATTGAATACACAAAAAACACTCACCCAACAGAGTCGCCATCACCTTGGTTGTTGCAAACCTTGGAAGTCGCTTGTTGCGGCGAATCTTTTCTTCGTCTGTCATTGAAATTGGACCAAATGGTGCGGCAAACAGAAAAGGCAGAGAGAGCAGTAAAGGCGAGCCATAACCGCCGAGCTCCGAAACCCGGCGGAGCCGTCCATAGAAACCGGAATTTAGAACGCAAACCTAAGAAGACGAGGCCGGTCCACCTGGGGCGCCACGACCACCCAATAACCAGTCCAATCATGACAGCTAGCCATATGGGCACTGTGCAAAGCAAAATGTCGACGAATGTTTCAGCGATCCATGGCTTCTTTAAAAAATCCACCAGATCAAACAAAGGCTCCCCCATTAACATCGACTTTTTTGAAAAGCTTTCCCCTACCCTCCACGGCCCTCACAAGAAGAAACAAAAAAGAGTTGATCTTGCGAAAGTGAGGGCTCTTATCTCGCCTTCTTCTAAGAATCGATCTACATGGATTATGGACAGATATCATATCAATACCAAGATCATAGATTGATTGATACATAGAGAGACTTTTGTTTAGGAGAGAGAGAAAGCTGTTGAGGGTGGGTTACGCGGCTGACGTGGACGTGGACGTGGAAATAGTATGGCCGTCGAATGGGAATGATTTGATGGGAGGTGTAGTTCACGCAATTGGAGGGAGCGTTGGGCTGGGAGGGGTGGTTTTTTTTTTTTTTGGAGAATCAGGTGGTTTTTTAAATTAAGGAACAGTTTGTTTTGTTTACGTATGGTTTTGTTTTTTTACTAGTAGTAGATATTTTTTATACTTATCCGTATTTTTTAGGAAGATGTTTTTTCTGTTTTGAACAGTTGCTGTTGGAGACGGAAGATATTTCTCTCTCTGTGTGTCGGATTTTTTTAGATTGGGTGATATCTTGTGAATGGTCATTTTTAGGTGGTTTTACCACTTATATTTGCCGCGTGGCAAGGAAGTATAACCATTTTTTTTTTTTTTTTTGGTAAGTGGTATAAAATACAAAAAATTTATCCATTTTGGATTAATACTATGTAGTATTACCGAGACTTTTTCAAAAACTCTAATTCAAAGCACACTTTAACGAAATTTGAAAGTTAACTAGTGTCCAAACAGTCAATGTTGATAAATCAACTAAAAATTGAGAAGAAACTTGAAGTTTTCAAATACTGTTAAGTGACAATTATGTTTAGAGAGATAAACTGGATATTTATAATAATATTTGGTAATAATATCTGTCATTAACTTAATGATAGTTTTTATATTTTATTCTTTCAATTTTTAAAAAATGTTCCTATACTTTTATTTAAGGGCTTTCAAGCTGTGGATTTCAAGCTCGTTTACAATCATGAATTCTAAAGTTGCTAAAAATTAGGACATTATCTATCTATTTTATACTACTATTTAAGGATTTTCAAGCCATAGACTTTAAAGTTGCTAAAAATTAGGACATTATCTATTTGGTCCTAAATTTTAATTTTTCAAAAAGAAAACTATAAGCCTTATCCCTTAACTACAAAGAAACGAGCAATCCCACTAAATCAGCAATTTTTTTTTACAAGACTAAAGACTTATCCTTTTTTTTTTTTTTTTTTTATAAAATCCTAGTCAACTAAACGGCTAAAATTTCCTATTAAAAAAAAACTAAAGAGTTAAAGCTTTTTTTTTTTGGGCTAAAGCTAAACCACTACACTACCTACAAAATAGAACCACTCTCCCACTAATCCATGTCTTCAAAACAACATTACTTATCAAAAAATCAAATTACTCAAAAAAAAAAATAGTCTATACTACTAATTTATGATTTATTGTTAAATACAACCAAACATGCATGTGAAGCTTCTTAAAAAGAAAACACTTCAATTGCCAAGAGCTTTTGGTAAGCACCAAATGCCTTTTTATTTTACATTCTCTAAAAAAAAAATTTATTTTTAAATTGGGTAAAATACAAATATCATCCTAAGATTTTGGCTAATACTGAATACTACTAAGCCTTTTCAAAAATATTTAATTTACTTCTAAAATACAAATGACACATAACACTCTTGAAAGCTCCCTACTCCAATTCCTTTGCTTCCTTCCAATAGCTTGCCTTGATTGCATAGTGTCTGCATTATAAAAATGGGTTGTTGATGAGCACTATCTTTTTACCATTAGATCAAGACACTAATGGATTTTGTAGATAATATTGTATATATAGATATATACACGGATAGGTTGTAATAATGATGTTTGAGTTTGGAGAATATTGTTTCATAAAGTGGAAATTCAAGTTCAGAAATTTTCTAAGTGAAAATTCAAAATTCAGCATTTTCAATCAATTGAATCTTTGACTTGATCGATCGAAAACGGTAAGAAAATAATCCTGGAGTCTTTGAATGTCTCGATCAATGTTTGATTCTTGTTTGATTGATTGAAGAGAGCACTCGATCAATCAAAAGGAACTTTCGACTGATCGAAAGTTGAAAATTAGGATTTTCTGGAAAATTTTATGATGACTGTTCAGAAAGGTTGAAAAGGACTCAAGCCTTATAAACGGTTTCATGAAACATTTTAACTCTCTATACGTGCCTTTTAATAAAATATAACCCTATGAGTATAAATAGAGACTTATATTCACTTGAAAAATAAATAACTCCACAAAATAGTAAGTTGGAGAGAAATATAAGAAATCCTGTGGTCATTCTCCAAAATTGCTATCTGTAGAACCCAACATCTTGGTTGTATCCTAGGGAAAAATTTGTAATAACCCTTTAGCAACAATAGTGTGGGGGGCAAATATTGTCTAAGGAAAGCGATATTATGTCTTCAAGTTATCTATTTTTTGTTTGTCTTTTATGTTAACCTTGTTATTTCATTATTAATATGTATAATATCCCCAACAATCTTAGACAATATTTCCTACAATGGAAGAAATAAGTGATATTTCAGCGTTGAAGATGTTGAATCATGAGTTGGTGAAATTGGATTGCTTTGATAGAACCAATTTCTCTCGATGGAAAGACAAGATGAAATTCCTACTTATTGCACTGAAACTTTTCTATGTCTTGGACCCGAATTTGATGTCATTTCCTACTGTGAGTAATGAAGACACTGATGAAATAAAGGTACAAAGAAAGAAACGGGAGGAAGATGAATTGATATACAGAGGGCACATTCTCAATACTCTTTCGGATCATCTTCATGATCTCTACACATCAATGAAGTCACCCAAGGAGATTTGGAATGCTTTGAAGGCAAAGTACAAAACTGAGAAAGTAGGTACGAAAAAGTTTATTATTCAAAAGTATTTTGATTATAAAATGCTTGATAATATCTCAGTTTTGGATCAAGTGCATGATTTATAGATTTTGGTCAATAAACTCTGTGATTTGTCAATCAATATTCCTGAATCATTCCAAGTGAGTGCAATCATTGCGAAACTTTCACCAAGTTGGAATAGTTTTAGGAAGAAGCTTTTGCATATGTTGGAAGATCTCACTTTAGAACAATTTGGACAACATCTTCGAATTGAAGAAGAAAGTTAGGTTAGAGATGGGACTAACACTGATTCTAAAGTGAATGTGAACAATGTGAGCAATGTTTAAAGTGGGAGTTTGAGTAAGAAGGATAAGCACTTGAAAGTAAACAAAAGTGGGAGTAGTTTCAAGAAGAACAAATCCAAGAATCCCAACAAGGACAAGAAGAACGTGCTTGTTTCCATTCTGGAAAGAAAGGCCATTACATTCGCGAATGTAAACTCTTAAAAAACATGAAAAATGATGAAGAAGGTAATGTCATTGAAACGAATGTCATTGAGGACATTGTTGCTATGGTAAGTGGCATACATATTGATATGATTACTAAAGTTTATATGGCTGTGATTGCAAATCCTTTTAATTGTTGGTTCGATTCGGGTGCAACGGTGCACGTGTGTAACAACGAGCAATTCAAGACTTATAATAAGTCTTCCATAGAACAACAAGTGCTGATGGGCAACCACAATAAAGCAAAGGTTCTTGGAAAGAGCACTGTTGACGTGAAAACGAGTTCCTCCAAGATGTTGATCTTGACCAATGTTTTCCATGTACCCAATATCAAGAAGAATCTAGTTTATGCTAATTTGTTATGTAAGAGTGGTAGTTGTACTTGAATAGGACAAGTTAATCTTGTCTAAGAATGAGATATTTGTAGGAAAAGGATATGCTACTGATGACATGTACAAACTAAGTATAATTGATAAAGAAGTTTCTGGTTGTGCTTATATTGTTGATTCTTCATATTTGTGGCATGCTAGATTAGGACATTTAAATTTCAAATAGTTGAAGTTTATGTCAAAGCATGGTGTGATTTCATATAAGCATGATGATAAAAAGAAATGTGAGATTTGTATTCAAGCAAAGATGACAAAGAAACCATTTTCTAAGTCAGATAGAAATTCTATTATGCTTGAACTTGTACATTCTGATATATATGAATTGAATAGTGTATTAACTAGATGAGGTAAAAGATACTTCATTACATTCATTGATGATTTCTCTAGATTTATATATGTGTTAAGAAATAAAGATAAATCATTTGACATGTTTAAACGCTATAAAATTGAAGTAGAAAATCAAAGGAATAGGAAAATAAAGATCCTACGAAGTGATAGAGGTAGTGAATATTTTCCTAATGAATTTTTTATGTTTTGTGAGTAACATGGTATAATACATCAAATTTTAGCTCCTTATACACCCCAACAAAATGATTTGGCTGAAAAAAAAAAAAAATAGGACTTTTGTAGACATGATAAATGTTATGATCTTAAGTGCAGAGCTTTCTTTTAGTTTATGGGGAGAACCATTGCTTACAGCATGTCATGTGCACAATAGAGTATCTTCCAAAAAGATTAAAGTATCTCCATATGAGTTATGGAATGGAAGGAAACCAAATCTTGATTATATCAAAATGTGGGGGTGTTTAGCCTTTTATAGAGTGGTTGATCCAAAAAGAACAAAGTTAGGATCAAGAGCTATGAAAAGTGTGTTTGTAGGTTATGCTGAAAATTCAAAGACATATAGATTATTGGACTTAAGCTCTAATACGGTGGTGGAATCAAGAGATGTTGAATTTATTAAGGATAAATTTAGTACATATTCCATGGATGCTTTGATACCTACTCAAACACAACAAGGTGACTCTAATCCTAATACTACTTTGTGTGGTATTAAAAGGATTGAAAGTGGTTCACCAAGTGAACAAAGAAAGAGTCAAAGGATAAGAAAAGTAAAGGATTGTGGTCCATATTTCATTTCTTATCAAGCTCAATTGTATCTTGTTGAACGTAATAGACAAGTGGTCCTAAATAAAATAACTATAGTGTTTAACACAGAGGATGATCCTAAAACATTTGAGAAAGCTATGACTTTTAAAGATTCAACTTTCTAAAAAGAAGTTGTAAATGATGAAGTTGACTTAATATTATCCAATAATACTTGGGTCCTAGTGGATATATCTACTAACTAGTTCTAAACCAATTAGTTGTAAATGGGTATTTAGAAGAAAATATAATACTAATGGATCAATACAAACCTTTAGAGCAAGGTTAGTGGCAAAAGACTTTAAACAAAGGAAATGAGTAGACTACTTTGATACCTATGCACCGGTGGTTAGGATCACATATATTCGTGTGTTGTTAGCACTTGCATCCATATATAAGTTGATTGTACATCAAATGGATGTAAAGATAGCTTTCCTAAATGGTGATCTTGATAAAGAAGTTTACATGGAACAATCTGAGGGTTTTGTACCTCCTAGAAATGAAAAGAAAGTTTTCAAATTAGTCAAGTCTTTGTATGGCTTGAAACAAGCTCTAAAACAATGGTATGAGAAGTTTGAATCAACAATTTTGTCGGAATCAAAATTAAAAGACATAGTGAAGGATTTGCACTGTGTCAATCTCATTATGTTGAGAAAGTACTTCAAAAATTTGAACATCTTAATATAAAGGAAGCAAATACAGATTTTGATCGAAGCATAAAATTGGGTGAAAACACTAGAAGAGTAATTGCATAACTCGAGTATGCTAGTGCTATTGGTAGTATGATGTATGTTATGCATTGTACAAGACCAGACATATGATTTTTAATGGGTAAACTTTCTAGATTTACAAGTAATCTAAGTGTGGATCACTTGAAAGCAATTGGTAGAGTTCTTGGTTATTTAAAGAAAACTATAAATTTGAAACTCTTTTATTCTGAATTTCCAGCTATGTTGAAAGGTTATTTAGATGCTAGTTGGATTACTAGTGTGAGTGATAACAAATCCACGTCTGGTTGGATATTCACTCCTGGTGGGGGTGTCATCTCTTGGGCATCAAAAAAACAAATGTGTATTTCACACTCTACCATGGAATTAGAATGTCTAGCCTTGGCAACAGTAGGCAAAGAAGCAGAATGGCTAAGAAATATATTGTTAGACATAGAGTTGTGGCCACAACCAATACCAGCCATTTCAGTGTACTACAATAGTGAAGCCACCTTGGGCAGAGCATACAGTAAAATGTATAATGGAAAGTCTAGACATATAGGTCTAAGACATGATTACATAAGATATGGTTAGGTTAACATCCATTGAAATTGGATTAAAACCCTTTTACTTAGAGAATCACCAATAGTGGGAACCCAATCTCGAATTAATTTAACCTAAGAGGTTTAAAGGGTAACAACATGCTATTAATAAGAGTACTAATTTTGTGTCTCATTCAGGATGGATTAGTGCAGACTGTTACAATGAAATTGAGGATGAGTTTTATACTCTTAATGAAGTTCATAAAGTATAAATGTCTGTGTAACAGGAACATAAGAAGAAACTTCACCTTTGTGAACATAGAAGTGGTGCTGCTTCTAGCAAGAGTAAATGGTTTTCTCTTGTAAATGTTCACTAAACCGAGAAGAGCATAAGGCCATAATAGTGCTAACAACAGTGGATTTCTAAATGTGTCGTGGATGTTCTCATGTGTGTGTTGTTTTCAGTTTCAACACATAAGAGTTTTGGTTTAAGCACCAAGCCACCATTAACTTTGTTGATTTCTTAAGCAATTGCACTAAAGGGAGGTTTAAGTTGAAAGACACTTTCCATTATGCATGATAGGATATCAGTCAAGTGAAACATATATTATTCCAACATAGTGTATATAGGTATATATATGGATAGGTTGTAATAATTATATTTGAGTTTGGAGAATATTGTTTCATAAAGTGGAAATTCAAGTTCTGAAATTTTCTAAGTGAAAATTCGAAATTCAGCATTTTCAATCAGTCGAGATCTTTGGCTCGATCGATCAAAAATGGTAAGAAAATAATCCTAGAGTCTCTGGATGTCTTGATTGATGTTCGATTGATCGAAGAGAGCACTCGATCGGTTGAAAGTCGAAAATCAAAATTTTCTATAGAATTTTCTGGTGACTGTTCAAAAAGGTTGAAAAGGATTTAAGTCTTGTGAACGGTTTCATGAAACATTTTAACTTTCCATACGTGCCTTTTGATGAAATATAACCCTATGGGTATAAACTCCACAAAATAGTAAGTTAAAAAGAAACACAAGAAATCTTGTGGTCATTTTCCAGAATTGCTATTTGTAGAACCCAACATCTTGGTTGTATCATAAGGATAAATTTGCAATAATTCTTTAGTAACAGAAAACGATATTGTGCTTCCAAGTTATCTATTTTATGTTTGTCTTTTGTGTTAACCTTGTGCTTCTATTATTACTTTGTGTAATATCCCAACAGATAAAATTCAATTACAATTTTTATTTGACAATAGGAAACTTTACTAGTTGAACTTGATCTTAATTCTGCGGCTGCATATCATGTTTCCTTTATTCTCTTTTGGTACAAGATACATAGTAATGCATGTTGGTGGTGGATATAAATTCTAGACATATTTAGCATTCCGGACACCCCCTTGACATTGACTTTAAGATTAATCAAGAGCTATCAAGAACAAAAAATGAGGTTGAGCTGACCTGTGTACCAAAAAATAATCCAAAGAATTGTGGGATTGACTTTAAGAGGCGTGTCCCCTGGATTTACTCCCCAATCTGAATCCTAATTGCAGTCAAATATCAAGAATAGTTGGATTTACCCTTAAAAATCAACCACCACACACCTTTTTATGTAAGGGTACATTGGCATCGATCTAAATTAAGCACAAAAAACCTTAGACATCATCTTGTAAGACAAAAAGACCAAGACCTCACTTTTGTTCACTTAAGCATGGGAGAGTTTCCTATCGATCAAAGCCATAGCTAGATCCGATCTGGTGCTATTTTCTCCCTTAATTCAGTTATTCATTAATCAAGGTCAGATAGTACCATCAACAAGTATGACAATGTATAAGGGCACCAAACTACTTCTTAGTGTGAATTAATTGTGAAACATGTGTTTCTATTAAAAAAAATAATTCATGTAATTGCAATGAGTTTTAGTACTACATAAAAGAACAAAACAAAAGTACTTGTCTAATAGATTTTTTACGCAAATTATGGCTTTTTGAGTTGTGAACAAAATAGAATCTTGAACGTGATTCGTAATCTGACCAAAAAAGAAAAGAAAAAAAGATCAAGTTGTTTACGTGAAGAAGTTGGTACAAGATCTAGAATAGAAGGCCTCCTATTCCCATACAAGAAGAAATTATTGAGGGATTCCTTCACCTCTGATCACATGAGAGGTGAACCCCACTGGACGGACCTAATAATTTCGCTACTATACTATAGTTTATATTAACTTTTGCTGATGTAAGGTATACAGATCCCATTCAGGTTTTTTACTTACGTGGCTAATCTTTCGAAAAACTTTGACATTGTTAATTTGTTTTTCTTGGGACAAAATGATTGTATGACTGTTGTTCTTTAAAGTGTGTCAAAGTGATCATAGGGCCATCAGAGGGATTTCGTGTAAGAAACAATATGGGTTTGAATAATGATAATTAAATATATGCATTACCAATCGTGTGCCCAATTTCATTATGATTTGTATCCAATCTAAACAGGTGTTCGATACTTGAGGTCGAAGATATGTTTGAATCGATCTTACAATCATGCGGATCATTATTTGCATGTTGTCTTCCATGTTCAACACATTTTTTTTTTGATAATCTGCAATGATATTAAGAAAAAAAGGGAATACAAGAGGGCAATCTTCCTTACAGACTGACTTGATGACATTTGGAAGATTGCCATTATTGAAAAAGAAAAACAGCCTAGATTGAATAACGTATATATCTAGCGGCCACATGAGCTGCTGAATTGCTACATTTGCGCACCCAACAGAAAATAACAGAAGGGAAAGACATAGACGGTGGTGGAATTTTCTCTCTCTGTCTCTCTTAATCAATTTGGCTTTGTTAAATGAAGGCACACATGGTTCTCACATGATTATTTTGTTAGTGACTTAAACGACAATCTAATTAACAGGTACATTTATTTGGTACATATGTAAAGTTTAGGGAGTAAATTGGCTAAAATATGAGTTTAGCTGGTGTAATGGCCACTACCCAATGTTTAGGGAGTCTCTTGGCATTTTTCCCTCATGTAGATCATTATTTGCATGTTGTCTTTCACATTCAACACATGAACTAATGATTAATTGACACTTCTCAGTGTTTCTTCAATTGACATATTTTTAATAATTAATTTCAATAAAAATGTGTAATATTCAAATTCCCTTTTTTTTCTTCTTTAAGATGTTTTAAAAAAACAGCTGACAAATTAAAATGGTGCATGCTCACTGCAGCATGCAAGTAGAATATATAAATTTTTTTTGGCTGAATATACAAGTAGAATATATTGATGCATTATATATCAAGCGCAATGATTATGAACTACCCCCTATATCCATCAAGAAATCCCTTGACGCTATTGATTTACTCTAAAATGTTAGTGGACTTTTATAACTTCGAAGAGAGACTTGCTGTGACAAGCTTTCCATATGCTAAATAGCTAGGTCGGTGAATTACAGCTAGTGTAAGATAATAACTAGTGTAGTGAGAATATAGAATTAATGTATCAAAAGGGAAAGGGGGAAGTATCTGTGTTGCTAAAACAATGTACTTTGTGCTTGCAAAAAATGGTGATTGTGATGGCCATTAAAATTTCTCTTTCACTCTTTTAAAATGGACTTTTCCAAGGATTTCCGATTTGCTGTTGAATGCTTTATAGAGTTTAGAAATTAATGGTCAAGTCACTAAAAAAAGTGACTAAAAGTAGTGTTTGGGAACCCATTTACTATATTGAGAAGGAATTCCACATATATAGCTTTATCGAGCATAGGAATTACTTTTTGTCATGAATACTCAAGATGTCTCTCTTCTCTTTTGACTCCTCTCTTTGGGGATCTCAAGCCAATTTTGCGAGTCATGGCTAGTATCTAAGAATCCAAAATAATTAATGCCATTTCTTATTGATTGTACGGATGCATTATGGTTTAGAAAATCAATGAAAAGGCTAAAGCAAGATTTGTCCGCTATGATTTTCGTTTCATGTACGCTACTTCAATTATTCACCCATTCATTTCATGCTATGATTTCATTTTCATATACTGTATTTCAATTCATCCATTTCAACAGACAACAATAAATAACCTAGTGTTGTTGCTACGTACTTATAATTTCCTTTGATGTAATACCCACGAAATACAAGTCTCTTTGACGGTTCAATACTAATTTTTTGGCCTAAAGTCCTTATTTGATTATGGTTAATTATTAATTAAAGCAATACATAAATGTCCAAAGTGACTGATATTATTATCATTATTAACTATATATGATGGATTTGAAAAATATACATTGTTGGAACCAGCTGTGGTGATGCGAACACGCTAACTAGTTTAGTATTTTTTTTTGAGAAAAAACTAGTTTAGTATTTAATCGTCGTTTTTTGACATTTCTTCCAAGTTGTAATTCTTGGTCATGTGGCAACAAACATGTGTAATAAATGTTTCCAATGACAAATCAAAACAAAGGAAATGTACGTTGCCTATTGAACAATTTCCATGTGCCAAAATTTCATTTGAATTCCAACAAAATGCATAAACTCATCATATCATATCATATTCATATATATATATATATATATATATTTTAGAAACCACATTCATATATATAAATGGGTCACTCTCGATATAGTAATTATAAATTTAGAATATAATTTTTAATGTCCACTTTTCTACACTTTCAAAAACAATTCTATTATCTAATTAAAATTGAGACAAATTAAGATTATAAAGATAAATTGAAATTTTTAAAATTATTAACTTTGAAATATTATATTTTTATTAAAAAATAAAATAAAAATATGAAGCGTTTCTAAACATGTGTATAATATATTTTTATCTTCCACCAAGATATGAAAACACTAGAAATCTAGAATATTAACAATGAAGTTTAGAAAACTTAGGCCCCTTTTTAATTGTACTCTGGTTAAATAACAACTACAATGATTAAATAATATATTATAAATTCGATTTAAAATACTAATATTATTATTCTTGTGTGTGTTCTAATAAGTATTATTGTTTACTCAAAAAAAGTTTAGAAAACCTATTGGATGCCCTACTTTTAGTAACCCTATGTTAAAGTGGCTTCTCAGTTTCTCCAAATCCTAGAGACAAAGATGGAATGGAAGTACATAATCAATTTTAATTTCTTACGAACTTGTAGAGTCAAATTCACAAAAGATTACTAGTTATACACATCAGAACTTTTTGTCTGTAATTTTTGTTTCTTCTTAAATTTCGCACATTCAAGTGACATATTGGTATCGTCTTTATGACTTGTATATGAACCTTTTTGATAAGGTGTTAAATACTTTCACATGCATGTATGAGCCACACAGTAGAAAATAGTGGGGCATAGCCTAAGAGTAAGATCCAGTAAGAACAGACCCACATGGTAGTATAGGATTTTCATGCACAACCCTGACCCACATGAAGTTAAAAAGTGAGAAACGGGCTTAGACTAAGGAGATGGTTATGATGGCAGTCTTAAGGTGAAAAAGGAGTTAATTCAAAGCTCAACTTTGATGGATACACCCAAAGAATATCTCCCCTCCCCTCCCCTCATGCAACACATAAAGTGAAAGCTCCCAAGCTTATATTCTTTGCAACTCCCTGCAAGCAAAGCCAATTTGGCTAAAATTCAACCACAAAAAGATAAAACACAACTTTGTTTTCATTCATTTGTTTTTTTTTTTTTTACTTTTCCGTCATTTTTTCACACTAGCACAGTTTTTTCAACGAATTTGGTAAAATCAAATATATGGTGTGCAGACTAGGGGAGCATTAATTTGAATCTCCTAGAAAGTATGATTTGACAATGGTTTGTTAAGTGATCTTCCTGACCTTTTCAAAGAGTTGAAATAGTGAAGCTGAAACAGATGACTTCAAGAAATTTCTCTCTCTTCTCTCTTTCCAAATTAATTGTCCTAGTTTGCTTCTCATTAACAAATATAGTCTGTGCATTATCTTGTGAGACTTAAATGACCCCTAGTTTCTAGCAACTTGCATGATAAAGTCTTTCTTTTGATCAGGAAAAAAACAAAACTAAGAAAAAATAGCTTCAATAATACAATTCAATTTTATTTAAAAGCAATGGTCTTGGTAGACTACATCCCTTTTGAGACTAGAGTTTTGGTGCACTTCTAGTTGCATGTTTCGAAGGAAAAAAATGATTTTAACTTTTTTTAATAAAATCACGTTAAAAATTCCAGGAATCATTGAAAGTGATGCTTCCTAGCTAGGCCATGATATTTACCTGTTCGGATGGTGAACTCCAATTGCAGCTTGCCTCCCTCCTTAGAAAAAAGAAAAAGAAAAAGGAAGAGATGCATAGTATGTATAAATACAGTTGAAACAAAAGTATATTGAAAAAAATAAAAAGAAGAAGCTAAAACTTACATGTTAAAACAGGAAATGATATTGGATCCTTTGATGTTAGGCCTTGCGAATATAAATGAATATTGATGCGTGAAGGGTTTAGAGCTAAGTGGTGAATGCGGCAGAGTAATTTATGAGTTGGGGGGAATGAAGCCTGGTCCGAGATCATTTGAAGGATGCTCTCTGTGAGCTTCAGAAGAAATGGTCTCGAACCAGACAGCATTCCCCTCAACAATTTTCATGAAGAGAGAGAGAGAGAGAGAGAAAGAGAGAGAAGACTGTTTTATTTTGATTTGGCCATGCATAGTTTTTTCATGGGCCCTTATATACGTGGGAAGGAGTAGGGTGTCTTTTGCGAGTCAGGTGACTGGGAGTCCCACATTCTACAGCTCCCCCTATCTAACTTTTCACACTATCAAGTATAAATTAGATTAAGGCTGTGTTTGGCTGAGTACCACCTAGATGGGTTATTATTATATATAAGGAAATCGTGTATCATCCTTTTGGTTGAACTATTCCAATTTCTATTTACTAATAGCTCGAAAATTCCATGAACTAATAGTATGATAGATGAAACTTGGAATCTTAAGAGTTATACTCACTATTTAGATATTTCCAAAATGATAATAATTGAGTTATTCTTTTGTATAACAGTAGCATGTTAACATCTCTCTCACATGGGTGTAAACCTCACAAATATAAGATCTATTCTTATGTGAGAGGAATTTATATGCAATTTTAGAGCGAATAATACATACACATGTACACACTCTACCTAATTTTTTTAACATGGCTCTCCTTTAGTCACCTGGTTGGTCTTCTATTTGCTACACCAAAATTGTCATCTTGCATGCGTGGACAAATCAAAGAAATTCTCTAAAGTCAATGTTGATTTTTATAAACAGGCCCAAACAAACGTTTAAATTAGGGCAATAGATAATAAGATGTCAAAATGATTTATTGAAAAAGAAAATAGAATTATAGTTTGGTGAGAGAAGTTAAAACCACTTAGCATTGATAATAAATTTGGTCACATCTCTGAAGGATTAGTGCAAAATTGAGGTCAAAGCAAAGAGCTTTTAGAATCTAAAAAAAGACTACCAAAAGCTCTATTCTAACCCCCCATACCCTCTTTCAAAAGCATTGCCTTACAATTCCTCCAATTAAAACATGTGGCATAGCTTATCTCCATCCGATGGGCCAATCTTATCACAACATTGATCATAATTGCTTAGAGATTTGAAGTTATTGTTGAAACAGAATGGAGCTTAAAGGAAGAGATTTGTGTATGATGATCTTGACATGGGTGCTTAAAGGAGGTCTCTTTTGCTTCCCACTTGAAGAAAAGGGGGAATATGAGAGTTGGTAGAACCGACATTCATGAAGGGCACGCCCCAAATAGTACGATTCCAAGCTTAAATGATAAGAAATAGAGGTTGGCCTATAAAGCTTAAGCAGAGCCAACATAGAAAAAGAAGAAATGGAAGTGGCCATTGGAAATAAAAGTAGAAAAGTTCATGAAGTGATGCCACTGATAATATTCATCTTTCTATGGTAAATAACTTGCTAATTTTTTTTAGAAAAAAGAAATCGAAAATTAATGAGGATATTGGTATAAAACTTTGAGATAATAATAATCCATCCCAACAAATAACCTATATTAGAGGGTCATAAACATTAGGAGAAAATGAATTGAGATCAAATCAACCAAATGCGGCAGTGAGTAGAACATCTCTTAGTGACTAGTTTTCAGAAGGGTGGGGATGTTAATAGACAGATCAGTGGTACAAGTGAGACCGACTTGCATTATTAGAATGGTACTACATGGCCTATCTTGCATTACAAGCTACCATGTACTCTCCAACATAAGGCCCGTTACTCAAAGTTGTCCTCAAAAGGCAAATTAAATGTTCAATTGTAATTACTATCATACTACGTACATGCGCCCTCCACTACCGCCTTGCATTGAATGAGAAATGGTCTATCCCCCCCAAGTTGGAATTCCCAAAACCCACATGGCCACACCTCCCAATCTGGCTAGGGCAGCCATTTTGACTATGGTATTTTCTGATAACATGCAAGATCTCTCTGGAGTGGAATTTCTCAATTGTTGGAGCCTTCCTGATCAAAAGAACCATCATCCACCCATAACTAGCATTACAATTCACCTGCGTTGAGTTTAGTTTTAAGGTTGGCAAATCATGAGCAAAATATGTCTTGTATGTTGTTTAGAAGTAAGTTTGTTGAAAATAAGACAACTGCCTAGTTTTGCATTTCGAATTCAAGTTTTTGTGAGTTTGACAGCTTTTTGATAGTTGTTCAACAGATCAAACATATTCTGATTGATCGAGCCTATTTTGGATTGATCAAATTGCGCAATTCATAAACGCAAATTAAGCCCATTCAACCCATCAAGTCACTAGGGTTTCATGCAAGGCTGTAAATGAACCAAGCCGATCATGAACAACTCGAGCTCAGTTCAATAAAAAGCTTATTCATGTTTGTTTGTTTATAAATAAGCCAAGCTTGAGCCTTAGTTTTAGGCTCGTTTAATAAACAAGCGGAGCCCAAACAAAAAAATTTGTTCACAAACAAGCTTGTGAGTTATTAGGCTTGATACACAAGACTCATTTATAAATTTATATGTGTTAGCTAAATATACTTATTACACGTATTTTAATAATGACATGACCAACATGAGACCACTACCTATATTACCTTAATTTTTTCCTTCCCTTTAAACTGATCAAGAACCACTTTAGACTATAGTTACATTTAAAAATAAATAATTAATTAAATAGGCCACATATGATCCTTCCCTATCAATCATCTAAAGTAAAGTTATAAAATATGTTAGTATTTTCTTATTCATAATAGTTATAAACACGTATTTTTCTAGTTCTTTACCATTTAACGTGAATGTAAAAATTGTATTTTGAACAATTGTTGAAGTTGTAGACAAGAAATAATAAATGAATGAATTTAACTATGTAAATTATTAATTTGAATAATGGCTAATCATAAGTAGGACTAGATGCATGATAAAATAAGTATACTATTTTCTTTTTCTTTTATCTTAATTTTAGAGATTTAAGCATTTAATAATGAAATTCTTTTAGATCTCAAACTTAAAAACTTGACTTGAGCTTGAGTTTAATCTTGATATTAAGCTTGATTTTGTCTTGACTAATTGATCAAGCCAAGTCAAGCTCAAACTTTTGGCTTTCCCACAAGCTCAAGCTCAAACACTATTTTTAGGCTTGTCACAAGCTCAAGCCAAGCTCGAGCTTTTGATTTTTCATAACGAACCAAGCTTGAACATGCACTACTCGACAAATCTTAGCTCGTTTACAGCCCTACATGTTTTCTAAGCCTAAGATATTAAGAAAGCCCTAGAGAACGTGAAAAAGGCTTTTGGAGAGCTATTGATTGTAAATTTGAAGGTTTTGTGCCTCTTGCTCTCAAAAGCCTCTACCAATGATCAAGATTGAATCATATTCAGATTTGGTGGTATTGAAGTTGCTGCAAATTCTAGAAGATCAAGTGTTGGGCCATAATCTTTAAGTGGGAAATTGAAGTAGTGAATGGAAGTTTACGTGCAACAAACTCCATAACTAAAGAGTCAATGGATTCGAAGCTATGTTGGGTAACGTTAGTAAATACTACTAGGTTGTAGCAATTTATTATATGGTTATTCTACAATTGTAAAATTTCAATTCAATTAGTAGATTTCTTTTGCCTTAAGGTTAGTAAGGTCAAGTCCTCCCAATGATTTTTACTTTGGAACAATTGTTGTATTGGTTTTCTTTGGGTCACCATATTATGTGCTATTTCTCTACTGCTATTTATTTTGGTGCACAATATTGGTTGTTTTACTCTAACCAAAGGTAGTTCATAATTGGATTAGTTAATTACTTGGCCTTAAAATTGGTTAACCAGTGCTTCTAAGGCCTAAAAAACTAACAACATACTTCACTTAAATTACATCCTAACTTTAGGCTTCGTTTGGGAGTTCATAAAGGAATAGAATGGAAATGAATAATCATAAAGAAATAGAATTGAATGAAATATATTTAAGTAAAGGAAATGAATGGAAAAAAAATGAATGGAAAAGAAATGAATAGAATGGAATTAAGTAATCTTGTTTGGATGTTTTAAAATAAAGGAATGAAATGTAAGTAACCTTATTTAGGAGTAACATAGAGAGAAATAAATGAAATCATTTTATGATAATATTACTATTAAGATCATATTTTAAAATAAATGGTTAAATATATAAGGGTATTTTGATAGTCTTAGTAAAAAAAAAAATTATTAAATTTAATTTCATTCCTTCCAATTCCACTCACTTTTGGAGGGAATAAAAATTTGAGGTTTTAAGAAAATAGAGAGGAATGAGTATTCTCTCCTATTGATTCCATTCCCTTCACTTAAACTTTCAAATAAAGAAATGAATTTTTCATTCCCTCTATTAAAACTCTCAAACATGAAAATGAAAGAGTATTCTAAAATTATTCATTTCTTTTCCATTTTCTTCTCTCAAACGAGTGCTACGGAAAAATTGAATTCCAATTATTAATCCATTTTACATTGACTCCCTAAAAGCTGGCAATCTGCTGGCTTCGTAGCCAGTACTGGCGATGTTGATGGTAGGTGAGCATACAGGGAGTTAGGACAGGCAGTAAACTTGTGATGGAGGCTTGCTACAGCCTTTTGAGGGTGGGGTAGGTAACTATAGGCCATGCCTGCACTTCATCTAGAGCCTTTACCTTTCCCAAAGGTTGGTCCAGGGAGTTTAATAAGTCACTCATGCAGTGCCAAGTCGAATTATGGGTGCAGAGTCAGCTAAAGAGGAGGAGAAAGTAGGCTAAACGGCAAAATCTCTGCCATTCTCCAATCATCAAACTGTCATTTTTAAACAATTTAGCATCATGCGCAACAGCACAACTCGGTTTCAGCCTAATATTTATAAAAAATATTTTTTTTTTAAATTCCAAATAATTGATTAGATTTAGCAAATTGGAGTTCCAAAATGTATTAAAAACATTAGAATCAAACACACCCTATAGGTGGGAATCAAGAGCTATTTTCACCAAAAAAAGGGAATCAAGAGCTTAAAGTAGAGCGTATTTTGGAACCAGCATCCTTTTTGACCAACAATTTTGCTTCCACAAATGGGACATGGTCGGCTTAGAAAGTAATCTTTTGCTGCGTGATTGACTGATAGTAACTTAGAAGCTTTAAGTCTTAAACACTATTTCCCAAAAAAAAAGTCTTAAACACTAGGCGCTTTACGCTCCATGGCATCTTTTTTTCTTTTTTTTTTTTTTTCTTTTGCTTTAAGACCTTTTCATAATGAGGCTTACTATAATTACGCAAAATAAGGATTTCCAACCCAGCAAAGCACAACTTTTTAAAGGGTCCCTTAACCTTAACTTTAAATCCCTCTTTCAATCATGGAACATTAAGCTAACATCACTTCTCGCACACTACCAAGCAAATTGCTTACACAATCTTCATTGAAAACAAAAAAATTCATCATTATGTTACAAGTACTATTTTGTACAATATCCCAAACCACCAAAAGAAAAAATTTTGAATCCTTGTCAGACCATCCCTTCTGTCCAGAAAAAAATAATTACACCACTCTGGGGGCCTATGTACGTAATGCCCTTGGCTGTTGTTTTTGGTGGATAGCCATTTGTACAATAACACTTTCATTTCCACTCAGGCAAATGAAAATTCAATAATTTTTACAGCCAAAATGAGGAATAACTCTTTATATATATAAATGGACATAACTTACAGAATTTACACATCATACATTAAATAAAGCACCGCAACAAGTCCTTGGCAAGTTGAAGGAAATAAATTACACATTTTTGAGAGCAGTCACAAGAAAACTAGAGAAAATGAAGTCCATTTCCTCTTATAAATTATAAACTCACCAGAAACTCAAGACTGGACAGCAATGTCCACATTTCCCTGACCATTTATCTTGGTCACAATTGATTCGTTTATCTCTTCCACTTTGTTGGATTCATCTTTGAATTTGTAAATGGCATTACCATTGTGGATGTTGCTCTGATCCTTAATAATGGTGGAACCGTTGGTGGTGATCTCTTCTTTGTAAATACCAAGACTTCGACGACTTCCTAGAGCACCTGCTGTTTTAACCTTGTCTCCCTGGGATGAATTGACCGCATCACCGAAGCTCTTCCTTCGGCCCAGCTTTGGTGATTTTGCACGAGTTGGTGGCAGCTATCATTCATGCAAAGCAAAAAAATCAAATTTTAAGCTGCCATAAAATACTCATTTACTGTCTTCCTCTTTTTTTTTTTCTTTAAAGTAAGGCCCCAAGGGAAGGGGGAATGGAAGATTCAAACTAGTAACCTCCACTTTATGAGTCGTGGTCCCTAGCCAATTGTGTTACCCCTTAGGGTTTCATTTTCTGTCATTTTTATCCACTGAGAGTTTAGAGGTTCAAATACTAGCTTAAAATCCTATATTTTCATGTTGTGACAAGTGAATTTCATTAGAACTGAAACAAGGTGACACCACTTAAAGAACAGAAGAGAGAAGAGCCAAGGACAAACCAAGAACAAAAATAAAGGAGCAATGAAAATTAAACACGTAGAGAATCTAGAGATTCTTATGAAATTCAAGAGGCCAATCTACATTCTGGACAAGAGCCGTACTTCTTTAGTTCTTTAGGACAGCATAAGAATGAGAAAGGTCTATGAAGTACCTTTTTGAGTTCAACCTTTGGTGGAGGTCCCTCATGGTAGAAGCTTGGCATTGGATTTGCCTTAAACGTTAAACTCTTCCTCAGTTGTTTAATAGCTGCCTCTTTCTCTTCCTTAAAATTTCAAAATTGATGAAGAGGACAAAGGCAAAGTAAATAATTTTAGACTTTAATGTCATAGCCATACAACATTAATAGCCAAAAATGAGTTAAGAGAAGCAATGGAAGAAGAAACACTATCAATTCACCATCATGAGAGAGGGGGAGAGAGTACTATATTTTCTGGTAGACAGATACTTGAGAAAGTATCCTACCTTTGTTCTTGCTTCACTTTGAGATTTCTGAGCCTCCAATGCTTGGTGTTTCTCCTCTAATTTTGTATAAAACTGAAATGTGGCAACATGATAGGGGCATGCAGTTTTGCATTTAGGTTATGTCATCGACACAATACTTAAAAATTCAAACATAGAAGGAACTTCACATAGATATTTTTCATGAACTACCTCCTTCCGTTTTTCTGCACGTTCAGTGCATCTAAATGTTGGAGCTGATGAAGCAGTTGCCTTGGACTTAATTGCCTGCGTAGAAGCTGCAGTGCTGTCCATAGGCAAGGGAGAAATCAAATTCAAAAACTGAGAGTGAGGGAGACAGTAGACAACTAAGAAAGAAATCAAAGTAAAACAAGTAACTCAGACTGCAGGGTGTAAGAGCATACGAGGAAGCAACAGAACAAGAATCTTCTTCATCAGGATGTTTCTTGTTATCAGGCTGCAGTGGCTTCCTTGATACCATATGAGATATTTGCTGCATAAACATACAGAAGTTTCAAGATCATATAAAAACAAATTCTAAGCCTATTGTATAAAATCTATGTTTTACCAACCAGAGAACTACAATTTATTTATAATTTGAGGCTTGTGATCCTATGAAATTCTTTTTTTCAAATCCTTGGTCAAAAAGGAGGATCAAGAATTTTACAAGAAAACCAGAATCAGTCAGCAGTTACCTGACTGGGCTTTGCGGTATTTGGATGTCGCACATTATTTGCACTAGACAATTTATTCACACCAGTGCTTGCATCAGGTTGAATGCCAGTAGGACGAGTTCCAATGGAGGCACGCTTTTCAGTTGCTAGGGCAAATGGCTGTGGAACAGTGTGTTTTGTTCGAACATTTGCAGCAACAGGTCTAGATGCTTGCTTGATAGAAACTCGTGACTTATTATTGTCCTTTTTATTTTGGGTTTCTGATTTTTCCTTTTCCTTAGGCAGGCAAGCCTTTAAGTGTGAGTTTACCGCATTCTCCTCTTCATCATATTTCTCATTTTGATGGAGTTCAGATACCTCAACAGTATTTTCAGTGGTACATTCCTTCACTTCATATTCCTTTGCTTCAGTGCTCTCTTCTGAACTTTGCATTTCAGGAGCCTCATTAATATGCTCATATGTGTCTGAACCATCATGATGATTGGGAGCAGTTTCATGATTTGAATCATTGGAAATACCATTTGAATAAAATGTTATACAATCTGGCTCCTTGTCCGTACAAACATCTGAAACTTCTACCCCCATTGCACTGCAATAAAGAAACGTAAGAATTATATTCTCATTCATTTGGTCATGCTATTCAGTGACAAATATCTCTGCACACCAAAACTCCCAATCATTACTTTTCCTAATTCAATTTTTTTTTGATTTCCAAGTTACTATCTCAAGCCTATTTAAATCATAACATTTCATATCATTTCTTTTATATGCTATCAAAAAAAATTAATCCTATTGACCAAGAAAAAACTTATGTTATAGAGACTGTAATTAAGGGAAGATTGTGATATAATTTATAAGATTACGGATTACAAGAACATACAAGGTGCACATCAAGTAATACACCAAGAAATTTAAGAAGGTTTTGGATTTCCATTTTTAGTTTAAATGACTTGAATAGAGCAGGAAATGACCATTTTTTTCTGTTGATGAAATTTGTGGATGTATTTGAGCTTTATTAACATGGACTAGGTGTAACATGTCAACTCAAATCCATAACATGACTAGTGTTTTTGTTTGAGTAAAATCTTCAAAAATCATATAATTGTATATAAAATAATATACAAGATATTGTTCTTCAAATCCTTCCCTCCAAACCAAAACCAAAGGTAAAGAAAGCAATCTACAAAGCATTATGTCTCTGGTTGATGCTTATGCACTAACTAAGGTTTTTCTTTTATTTTTTATAGGTAAGTTACACTCATACTCTACACGATCCAAGGAGGTATTCTTGACAGCTCAGTTCCTATGGGCTCTACTAAAGCCGTTACCATGGAGGAAGCTAACTCTTGCTAATACCACCCTCATGGCTAGCCGAGAGGAAAGAGAAGTAAAAAAGAAACTTAAGAATTAAAGCAAAACTTAAGAATTAAAGCCTCATAATGAAAAGTGGAGTTTAGAACATTCTTAAGCAAGATTCAGCACAAATAACAGACAACAGGCACACAATGAATTTTAAAAGCTAATGTGTACAGAGATAATAGGAAAATATGATATTCATATAAACGTATATTCACCCAAGGCAACGAATTAGCGAGGTCAAAGGACCGTGTAGACAGAGAGAGTCTTGTGGCCCAATTGCCATATTGTGGTGTTTCCAACGAAGATGTCCAGGTTCAAATCCCCCCTACCCAAACTATTGACTTATTAAAAAAAAGACTGTAGGCCACTGTCTTTATAAGAAAAAAATCTGAAATCAGATTGCAAAATAGGAAAGAATGTACAAAGAAAGGACACGAGGAAACTCTATGCATAAGTAACCCATAACACATAGACAGGGACGCCAAACTACAGACAACAGGCAACGAAATCCCAAAACAGTAGGAAAATCTTAAACTACTGTTTAATTGTTTCTTGCTAATGTTGCCTGCATGGGCAATTGCGTGTGCATCTGTGATAAGGAAGATAAAAATGGGCTATTCACATTGACAAAAGACAATAGCATTGAGAAAAAAACAGATTATTGTAGGGGTGAAAATATTAAGAACCATCATGGCTTTACAAAACACAAAAAAAAAATATGTTGACTATTTAACAAAAAGAAGCCACCAACAGAGTCATTTCCCATCAAAACATTGGAAAAGCCCGGGTGTGTTAAATGTTGGGGAAAGAAAAAAAAACCCCCAAAGCTAAGGCAAATCATGGAGGTGAGTATGCTCAAACCAAAATTTCTATAATGAGTCTAATATAAGACTCGGCAGAGCATCAATATCCAATTATCCGGGGTTGCCATCATGATCCAAAAATATGATAATGAGTCTAATATAGATTCAACGGAGTATCAATGTCCAATTATCCAGGAACCCCATCAAGAAAAAGTCAAAATTTTTGAATTTTGACAAGGTCAATGACTACGAGAAGCACTAATAGCTTAAAATATAGTCATAGCAACAAAGAAATTGCCGTATTACTGAATCCAATCTTTCACCAATTCTATAACTGACTAATTATGAGATAGCAATCACCCATCCACTAAGAGCAACTTTAAACAAATCAATCTAGAAACTAATAAAAGCCATAGCTCAAATTTGTACCCGAATCTGAATCTCTACAAAATACACAACTAAACCAAATAGATGCATTTTCTTTTTTCCAAACCCAAGATTGATTAATAAACTTAATCAGAATTTAGAAACTTGCATTAGTTTCCCAATAATAGAAAATCGAATCACAAATCTTATATTATGTTTATAATTTAAAAATAATTCAAACCCACATACATTAAGAAAAATCTCAATACAGCTAAAGCTAAAAACCTTGCTCTCTTAGCCCCTAAACAATTCAAATTTATTTATTTTTAAAAAAAATTCACAATCTTTTTTCTCAGCAACCAAACAAAGCAATAAGTAAACTTTTTTCTTTTTTTTTTCCAAAACGAGAGCATTACAGATCGAACAGGCATTGAGGTTTGAATTTATAGTAAATTGAGTTTAGAGCTACATTATTAGTAGTAGTAGTGCATGCAAAGAGGATATCAGATCGGTAAAGCAGATCGAGAGGCAGACGTAGAAGAAGAAGAAGAAGAAGAAGCAGAATGTAGTAAAAACAACTCACGATTTCGGTTTCGGTATCGGTTGGATCTGTGAAGAGATGAGGTTTGTTTGAGTCTCTTGTTGTTGTTGCCTTATCGAGCTGTGTGTGAGAGAGTGTTTGTTTTTTTTTGCGTCTCTCTTTCTCTGTGTCTTTTGTGTATGTTATACTTTAATAATGTTTCTGTTTCTGGCTTTTATACGTGTGCACAGTACCACGTCGGTGTTTCACGCCGTTACTTCACGGCCTAACCATAAAGCAATTATTTTCAAATTATATACAGAAATCGCTATACGGTAAAAAGAGAGGGATTTTCCGAGAGGGACGCATAAAATATGATTTTTTTTTTTTTTTCTTCTTACTGAAAAAATATGATGGTGATTAATAACTGCCCCCCTTGATTTTTTTTTTTTTTTTTTAATTTGTTCTAGAATTTTTTTTTAATAAAAAATTGAATAAAAATATATTTGTAGCTTATAATTTGTAAAATCATAAGATTATACATTCTCTTTTATGATGAAACCAAATTGGTTTAAGATTTTTTTTTATATATTTAGTTACAACAATAAAAGAAAAGGGAGATTTAAATTTTCGATATTTATGTTGAAATAGTGGCGGTTCTAAGAATCTTTTTCAGGGTGTTTCTTAAGAAATATAAATTCTACAATCTAATAAAAAAAGAAATTTATATATTGATAATAATAATTGTGGGGCCCAATAATTTATGGGCCGGGCCCACTTATTCATGGGGAGTCCTAAGGCCCAAGCCGAAGAAGGCTATAGTCCAAACTCAATAATGTAAAGCACAAAATGGCCCGGAGAAGCAGCCGAGGACAGTCCAGTCCTCGGCTGACCCAAAGTTCCACCGAGAAGAGGGGCAAAAACGGTATAGGGACAAACTTGAAAGAAAATCTAAAATATCTAGGAAATGCCGCCCTTACTACCCTTCCCATACAAGGCTCTGCACCTAATAGAGCCGTATTCTTCAGCTTTATCAACCACTCCCAACGACTTTGGTTTTGGACTGACGGGACAAGTATCAGTCTTGGAAAGGTCGACCCTACACGTGGACGAAGGAAAGCGAACGCAGGCTAGTATAAAAGAAAAAGTAAGTAATCTGGATGGGGGGCTGGAAAAAATGGCCAAAAAAGAAGGCCTCCCAGTCCACCTCCAGGAGAAAGACTCCAGGGGTGAAAACACCTTAAACACATATGAACATCACAAAAAAACCCCACCGCCGGATAACCAAGGCCTAGCCTTTCAAACCCACTCTCTACAAATGATATTGTCTGGGCCTTTTCACGTGCGAACCCAACACTGTTGTGGTTCGTTGCGTATCGTGTCCCTACAATAATAATAAAAAAACATGTAAATACATAAAGTTTACAATTGTCTTCTACGAGTTTTTATATTTTGAAATCATTGCATGATAGTCTCATTATCATTTATCAATGTTACAAACTACACCTTTTTCAATATACATAACCAAGCAATCATTTATTCACTGAATGTAGAACAAATTATAGAGCAAATTTTAATTTTATTGGCATAAAAAAACTGAATGTTCCCAAATTTTTTTTTTTGAAGGGTACACAAATAAATTTTTTTTAATTATTATATATGAATTTTTTTTTAGGTCAGGGTGGTCCTGGGACCACCTAGGACCACCCTGACCTTAAGGTGGCGCCGTCCCTGTGTTGAAAATAATAAAAGATATCAATCGATTTACAAAAATTTTGATGCTTCAAGACTCATTTTGATAAATGAAATAGAACTATAATGGACTAAAGGAGAGATCCTCCAAATAATAGTTTCAAGTAATTTATATATGTTACTTATCAAACTGAGTCCCCCCTTATTTAAAACAATAGTCTTTTAAGGTTAGTAGTATCTCATAAAAAGATTAAAAATGTATCAAACAAATTTTATAAAGTCAATTGGAATTTTTTTTTTTTGTAGAATTTTATAGTAAAATAATTTTCTAGTAATTCTTACATGATTATATTTATGATATTTGGCTTAAGAAAATTATTTTTTAAAATCCAAAATAAAATGATAATTTTTCATAGGTTCAAAGTCGTATGAGATGTTTTCTTTTTCTTTTTCTTTTTTTTTTTTTTTTTTTTGATAGGAGGTCGTATGAGATGTTAATTGAGTAAGAAGATCAAGTTTTGTCGGGAAAAAAAAAATCTTGAATTATATTAATTTTTTTAAATGACTCATAATTGGTGCATTGATTGTTATTTGTGGGGTCGAATGGTTTGATTTTTTGGGGGGTAAAAAGAGGCTTTTCAACTAAACAAAATCAAAGGAGTTTACAAAACAATCATACAAAACATCTCCAGAATTTAAACTTAGCCGCAGAGAGACCTAAGAAGGAGGGTCATGAGCTCGTGATAAATCACAAAATCTTTGGAAAGAAGAGCTCCACGTCTGGCTAGTACATCTCATAATTATTGGCTTCCCTGTAACAATGCTAAACTTTGACCAAGGAGATTTTTTTTGAGGCCTTCCTTACGATCTAAAAATGGTTGTTACATTACATATGGTGTATTCTATATAAAATAAAGTTTGACTATAATCTTAGTTGTAACTTAAGTGTACAACTCACGCTAAAAATTAACATGGTTATATATTTTGAAAATCGAACCATTAGATTTAATGTTTTTTGTTTTCTAAACAAATATGCCAGATTTCGTGTCAATTAAATATTATTTATTATTTGATCTATAAACTTATTTTTTATGTATAATTTTAAACTATAAAAACTTGAAATTTAAATATTTAATTGATAACATAGCTAGGGGTGTTCGCGGTGCGGTGCGGTTTTGGGTCATTTTTAGCACTACATTTTGCAGTGCGGTTTAGCTAAAACCATAACTGCACTGCACCTTATTTTTGCGGTCACATATGCGGTGCGGTGTATAAGATGCGGTTTGAATGATTTGAAATTGGTTTATATTTCAAATTTTGGGCTTTTTTTACCAAGCCCAAAACTAATTTTTCCCTTTATTTTTTTCCAAGTTTTAAACTATTGAGCTAGTTTTTCTTTATTTTGGGTTGGCTTTCTTAATCAACTCTTGCTAGGGTTATCAAACTTTTTTTTTTTTTTGGAAAACTAGGGTTATTAAACTATTAATAATATATTTAATATTAAAAATAATTAAATATATTAATATATAGAGAGAGTGTGGTTTGTGCGGTTTTCTTATTATAAAACCGCAAACCACACTGCACCATGCGGTGTGGTTCGGTTATGCTATTTTGTGGGCGGTTTAGGTGCGGTTTTTGCGGTTTGTGTGGTTTATGCGATTTGGTGAACACCCTTAAACATAGCTATTGATTTTTTATCTTCTGAAAATTTTACAAGTATAGAGAATATAAAAAGAAAATGTAATATAATGATAGATTTGTCATAATTTATATCAAATAAAAAGTCAAAAAGATATTAAGTGGAATTGTAACCTTAGACTATAACCAAATTTATTAACAAACTTTGTCCTTCTATAAATATGTTAGTATTGTGAGTAATAAATGAATTTTATTTTTGAAATTAAAATATAAATATTTAAGAGGTTAAAAGTTTCTGTGGGGGCCAGTTAATCAGGAAGTATTATTAAAAGCGGTACTAACTAGGCCTATGGTCCTATCCGAGGACTTTAGACCATCCGAGGAGGCCCAAATAAGGATATGAGTAGAATAAAGTTAAGAGAGGAGTAGAGGCAATGTGAGATGGGTCCAATAAGTATCCGAGGACAAAAGTATTCTTGGCAACATGTGTCCGAGGTGAATCTAAGTACCTTATCATCACGGACTTACTACAGGATTCTCGGCAACATGTGTCCGAGGTGAATCTGAGTACTTTATCATCACGGACTTACTACGAAGTTACGTTACAGCTGAGGGTAGGACATTGGACCAGGGATAAGAGTAAAAAGGCAGACAAATATCTTCAAAGGCTGTGACCTCCGCATTAATTGCCTCTCAACCAACTCTCTAGCCGCATTAATATAGAAGTGATGTCTGAACAGTGATCAAGCAGCCTTACAGCTACTGGTTGATGGTTCCAGAATGTGTTGGATGGGATAGGAAGGAGTCCCCTTAATCTAACATACACGTGTGTAGTAAGGATGACATGAAGATTGCAGTATATAACCTGGAAGAATGCACTGAAAAGGGGATGAGATTTTTTTTGGAACTCTGATACAATTTACTTCTAGAAGAAAACCATATGAACCAAAATAACATAGTTGATTCCGAGGATAAATTCGATAATATTGTCTGTGTCATATCATCTTGAATTGTTAAGTTTAATCGTTTTTCTTCTGAGATAAATCTAGTTCTTCTACCCACGCTCTACAAATTTATTGTTTGGTCCGTTAACGTTTGAGCCCAATCCAGATTTGGGATCAATACAATTTCAGTCCCTACAGTTTCAATAAAGCAAAAAATAAAAAAATAAACACACACACAACAAGTGAATAAGATTAAATATCTTTCATGAAATACCATGTAAATGTTATTTTTATATAAAATTTATAAATCTTTCAATTACTTAATAATATAATAATATATGACTTACTCAACTTTATATAAAAAAAATAAAAATAAAAACCATCTAATCAAAATTTATGATATTAACAAAATCTTAGAAAAATTTAAATAAAAAATTTCTCTATTAATATTAGTTTAATCATCTCTCATAAAGTATGAAATCTTTTACTCACAATTTCAAGTAAATCGCAAACACACATAAATATATTTTTATTTGAGTTTTATATGATTGCATTTTAGTACTAGAGATTGGCCCTATCAAAGAAAATTTTCTAGTTTCGTCTTTGTATTAAATTCTACTTGCAAAATAAAGTGGGGAAATAAATTGGTCAATAAATAGTAAAAATTCATATATGTGGTTGTAATAATCATTTGAATCATTCATTTCAATTTTGAATTCTAAATTTTTATGTAAGGAAACGATATGAAACTAAAATAATATGTTCAAATAATGATCAAAAGAATTGTGAGAGTATTAAGAATTTATGATTAAATTGTGCAGTCATTAAAATAATTTTTTTTAAGGTCATAAGAAAGTAGGAAAAATAAAAGACTAATGCCCAGTCCATTTAAACTCTGAACTGATTTACAAAAATAAGCACTCCTTTTTTCTTTTTTCTTTTTTTGCCTTATAAAGATAGGCAAAAGGTACGAATTAAGTTTTAATTTTTAGGCAAGGCTGGGACCTATGAAAGGCTCTTAAGCTCCCAATGTTGGTGTCCAATAAAAGATGCAAAATTATACTTATTTATCTGATTGAGTTTATTAATAATGACTTATGTCCTTAGAAGTGCTTTTAAAGTATCAATATCCTTACTTACTAATTACTATTACCAATATATATATATATATATATATATCCTTACTTACCTTTTACTCAACAAAAAAAAAAAAGTATCTATAGCTCTTTCAAGATTGGAAAATGTCAATTTTCCTGAGCTCATTTTTCTATCACAAATTCACAACACATTTCCAATTCCTTCTGAATCACATCTCATCCTTCAATTCCACCATAAAGATTTTAAGAAATTATTTTATTTCTTTTCTTTTATTTTTTTTATATATAAAAAAAAGAGTATTTTGTACCTTTCTCAATGCTTGTCTTTTGGTTTGGTAGTCTAATATATTATTATATTATTAGACAAAAAAGTTAACGCTACAATAAATAAGTTAAAGATGCTAGTTGGAATGCATTTCTGCATTATATATATTGCAATGCAACCCTGATCTAGTTGGAGACCTTTGAAATTTGAACACCCGAAGTTCAAAGTAATTCAAATGAAGAACCGCCTTTTCTTAAATGAGAAATTTGGGAATCATATTCTTCAGGACAAAGTACAAATCATCATTCCAATGTCCTATTATATTATTTTATCAGAATATTTTCTTACTCCCACTCCCACTCCCACTCCCACTCCCACATCACTTGTTATTAAAAAAAAAAAAAAAAAAGATTGTTTATTTTTCAAACTTTTGTTTATCTTTTCTAAGTTATATATGCTTGCTCGAGAATTGTGGGGCCACAACCTGAAAATTGTGAGCTGCTCTCCAACACAATTAGAGCTTGATTGAACATATGGTTCAAAAGATATGCGATGTAGTTATAAAGGCAATTTTCGCAATATTTCTTATTTAGGACATTATAGCCATGAATTGTAGTACTCATGGTTGTTTAAACACAGGTTTGGCTTCAAATAGTAAATGACAAATGTCTAATTTGACTGAGACATATATTTGAATTTTTGTCTCCCTTGGGTTGTGTAGGCCAGTATTTATCCCTTTAATTACTATATCTTAATCTATATTTAGTTTAGGTTCATATATTTTTTGATGTAATATGACCAATTCTAAACGGGACGGTTTAGGCGCTTTCACAATTAAAGTCAGATTGTCATGAAGATAATCTCATAATTATAGCTTAACCAAAAAGCAAGGAAAAGGGAAGAGGTTCCATCCAATAATTGCTTAGACCCCATCCTTGATTATTCCTGCTACCCCTTTTGATAAAGCCCTAACACCCTCTAATTAATATAATAACCTGTCCATTTTTTGTTACATGCCCAATTTACCCTTGCTCATTCTCTCACACGACAATATAATGTATTCACCAAAATAAGTTAGGTACATGTCCTCTCCTTATTTCGACCTGCAAATTTGTCATATTTTTTGAGCCAACTCCAAGCAACAATATCACAATATTGGCCTGCATTTTCAGCCCTATATTCTGTCCCCGTATTACATGCACATAATATTAGTGGGCATGAGTTTTGCGCAAACAGAAAAAGGAAAACAGAGGTGGGTTAGACTAATAAGACTCAATTAGGCCCGAAAATGAAACTCCAATCTAACAAGAACTATCTAGGGTAGACATGATATTAGTGGTTAATTGAAGGGCTATTATGGATAAGAAAGATTATGGAGAAGATAATGTAGGACACAATGAGCCTGTGTGTGTGTGTGTGTGTATTTGTGAGCTGTGAGGCTATGACATTGTGGTGGTGGGGTTGGATTGTGAATGGAGTAGAAGAAAGGGTGCAATTTAAGGCATTGTATACATGAACAAAAATAATAGGTGTATGGGACACGGTGCGATTGAGGACCCCACCCATCCCTATATCACGCATTAATCTTCACTAAGAAGTGAATGATCAGGAGGTCCCCCATCGGATATTGTACATGCCAACGGCCAACGTTGATGTCTAGTATCTACCATCATCCCACTGGTTTATTATACCTCATTTCTAGTCCAACAAAATTAAATATACAGTACTATTATTAGTGAGAAAACATTTTTGTATGCTCATTCAAATCTCCTACTCTTGTAAGCCCGGACTTAGCGAATAGGGTGTTAGTGTGATCACGCCCAAATAAAAAACGTTAACTCACGCCCAAATAAAAAACGTTAACTCAATCGCTCTCTACATATTTTTTATTCATAAAAAAAAAAAAAAAAAAAAACACCTGTCTACCTTCATTTTTCCTTCTTTCTTTTTTCTTGGGTGATGAAGAATCAAGGCCATGTCAACTTCACACGTTTCTCACATCTCATTTGTGTAATACATCAATAGCTATTTTGGTGCTGAGTTTAATCATGAATTAGACTCATCAGGGAGTTCAGGGTCAACTGTCTTTTTTTATATTACCTTTCAGACAAGTCAAGTGCTCCTGTTCATAGTAAATTTAAATTACTACCAACCAATGCCCGACACCAATCATTAGGATTTTTATTAATGTGTGATTGGTTATCAAAATTTAAAGTCAGTTTTTTTTTTTCATCTACCCTTCAAGAGGTCAAACTATATTTAGAACCAAAAATACAAATTCGGGGTTTTGTTAAGTGTGGGAGAGTGTTAGACACCTCACAACGCCTAATCATAATTGGTACCTAATTTTGATCATGTTTTACTCTTTTTGTACATCGCAATATACATTGAATACTTGACCAATTTTGGGGATAGTAGTCGTGTCAAGATTTGTATATGATATATGATATCAATGGTTTTTATATATTTTTTATAAGAAGACAAAATAGTCTTGGTTTTGAAAATTATTTTGAAAAAATCATGGGAAAATTATACTTGACCATCCTAAACTATACCTCATATTACACTTTGCACCATAAATTTTTCGAATACACGTTTTGCACCTTAAACTATGACTCATGTTACACATTGCAAGCCGACGTTAAGTTTGCTGTTAACTTTGATGGAAATCCAAATTTTAGGGTACAAAGTGTAATCGAGAATATAGTTTTAGGTGGTAAAGTGTAATCTCTCTTTGTTTTTAAGGGATTGAGAAGAGAGGCAATTGAGACTTTAATGTCATCCAAGTTAACGACAAACTTAACGTCAGAGTACAAAGTGTAACAAAGGTTATAGTTTAGGGTGTAAAACGTGCATTCGAAAGGTTTATGGTGAAAAATATAAGGAATAATTACAGATTACCCACCCGTGGTTTAGCCGAATTTAACTTACCCACCCGTGGTTTCATTTTTGACACTTTACCCACCCGTGGTTTCATTTATGACACTTTATCCACCCGTGGTTCATTCCGTTTATGCTCCGTAACCCAACTCTAATTTTTCCATTACTCTAACAAGTTTCATAAAAAAATCAAACAAGAAATTAGATCAAACACTCCTCTCCCACGCACTCTCTCATGTTTGCTCACCCAAATGAGATCTTAGATGCTACAATGGCACCCACTTGATTTATTAGTCTGAGAATCATCATTAAAGTCAAAAATCACTTACTACTCTTTTCATTACTTCTTATTTGATTTTATTTCTCTCTCTCTCTCTCTGTTCAGTCTATGTCTCTCTCTCATCTCCCACACTTTGGTTTAGATAGGCGGTAGCTTTGGGTCACGATTGCGACAATGGAGGAGCCAAGGGTGGCTATATGGGTTTGGGTTTTGATTTGTGGAGGAGGAGCATGACTAATTTGGGTTTGGGTTTTGAGGAGTGTGACGTGTAGGTTACAATTTGGGTTTTGGTGGTGGTCGATCTGAGATTTTGGGTTGTTATGGTGGACATCAGCATGGGGTTGTGGTGCTGTGGGTGGACCTAGGTTCGTGGGGCCGTGGGTAGCAACTCACCATGGGTCTTGGGATTGATGGATAGAAACCACTCCATCAACCACGGGTCTTCTCATCAACCACTCCCGCAACACCCACGTCTTCCTCCGCTGAGGCGTCTTCTTTTCCTACCGATACCTCTACCTCCTAATGCTAACTCACTCTAATAATATATGTATTAAGGGTAAATTGGAATTTGATGGTTGGATTTTTCCTCTATTTACAGAGATGTCAATGATATATTGGATGGATGGACGAAAGAGAGAGAGGGAGAAGACAGAGAGAGGATGAGATCTGTGGATTGGTTGATTTGGGTTTAATTTTTCTAGGTTTGAGAAGTCCCTGAAATATATGTCTGGATTTGAAATTGGGGTTTCAAATATATGCCTGGGTTTGAATTCATTTGTTCTTAAGTTCCATTAAAGTTCTCTAAGGTTTTTTTTTTTTTTTTTCAACAAAGAAGTTGAAACTGTGATTTTCTCTCTCTGCATGTTAATTTTCAATGTGTTGCTAGCAATTTGTGACTCTTTTTTGTGGGCTTAATTTTGAAGCCAATTTGGTATAAAACGTGGGATCAAATGTTGTGCTATATTTTTCTTCTTCTTTGTTTATTTGATTTAGGGATTGGGTTTCTTTTGGTTGTTGGAGTTTGAAAAATGGGATTTGAGGCATGGTTACTGATGGATTCGTGGGTTTAGATGTGTGTGGGAGTGTTGATGTTTGTATTTTGGGGTTGTATTTTGATAGATCTATGGTTTGTACTTTGATGGTATTGCTTGATTTGATTTTTATTAGTTTTCTGGATGTATGTTCTTCATGTTTGTGAATTGTGAGAAACTAATACTATATTTTAATCTTGTTTTTCTTTCTTTTTTTTTTTTTTGTTTTTTGTTTTTTTGTTTTTGGGAGGAGAGAGACATAAAATGAGTGTAAAAAGACTTATTTACCCCTCTTTTTTAACAAAGGTGGGTTACGGAGTATAAACTGAATGAACCACAGGTGGGTAAAGTGTCAAAAATGAAACCACGGGTGAGTAAGTTAAATTCGGACTAAACCACAGGTGTGTAATCTATAATTATCCCAAAATATAATTTGGAATATAGTGTAGGGTGGTAAAATTTAATTTTCCAAAAATATGGATTGGTAAAGGGATGGTATCACACTTGAAATCTCAACATTGCCCCTGGACCTATTTTCTCCTACATTGCTCATAATTCCAATAACTCTCCACAATAAATGAAATTTTGCATTTATGTAAAATCATAATTTTGTCATTTGGTCATATTTAACCCTAAAAATGGGGGGTTTTATGGTTGCAAAATGGAGAATTTACATAAAATAATTTCAAATTTGAAAGATTATAAGGATTTGAGTTCCATTAGACAACCTCCCCAAGCTGCAAACACCAAGGAAAGGTTGACTTTGCATCCTTAAAGCTGTTCCAAAAGTCAAGGTTGAATACATGTAATATATGAGTAATGCTATAGATACAAACTATTTTACAACATTTTTACAAAATACTGATGTGGCTTTAGTAATTTTCAAATAATCATTGATAAACATAAATGTGATATTAGTGGTGGACCCATATTAGAACTAATAAGAATTTGCCACATCAATAGTTTGTAAAATAGTTTGTGTAGCATTACTCGTAATATATATAGGGTATATTAACAGATACTGCAATTATTAATAGACCATATTAGAAAAGTTTTGACACCATTATAATGGGAAATGTAAAAAGTTGTCAAAAAAATAAGTTAAGGCTAACAGTGGGGCAAGTTGTTTAACATAACATGTAGGACATGGCATTGTGTACTTTGGCAAATTGTGCCATTGTGGTATGTAATAATAACGTCCTAAGCATTAGCATTGGGGATGCAAAAAAAAATCTATTTTGCATCCTCAAACATTACTTTATTTACTTTGTCAATTTATTTTACAATTCACCCTACATCTTATTTTTTATTTTTACATACAATCCAATAAAATAATATAAAATATTATTGTCTCTCATTTTCCCCGACTCACTTTTTCTCTTCATACACAACCACATATTAAAATAATATATTTTTTTTACAACCTATGAACAGTAAGGTTGCATATATGCAACCTTAGAGCATTCTCATCAGCTCTCTCATAAAAAATGCCATTTTAACACATCAAAAACCTACTTTATCATTTTAACACATCATTTTACAATCTACCATTTATCAAACGTTCTATACTTCAATTCTATACATTAAAATAATATTTACACCACATTAAAATAATATATTAACTCCACTCATCAACAACAGCAACAACGACACAGCCACCAATGCCGCAACAACGGCCACCAACAACCACCACGGCCACAACAACCATGGCCACACCAACAACACCGATAGCCACCACAACCACCAAATTACAATACCACTGCCACAACTAACCCACAACCCGGCACATTCACAACCCTCAAAACCCATCCCAAATCAAACAAATCCAACCTCCAATCCCTCTAGATAAGCCTGAACCTCACAACCTACCGGCAACAACAAAAAAAGCCACCACCACAACCCATGAAAATCAACCAATAGCCACAGCAATAAAACCCACGGCAACCAAAAAAAAAAAAAAAAAAAAAAAAAAAACCACCATCAGAAAACAAAAGATAAGAAATGTCTCACACTGTGAGAGATCAGCAGCGTGGGGGTGGATGGCACGACAAGCTCGACGGTGTGGCGTGGCGTGGCGGATGGTACGGCAAGCTCGACGATACGACAAGCTCGAAGGCGCGGTGTGGTGTGACGTGGTGGATGGCACGAAGCTCGGCGGCGCGGCGTGGTGGTCACTGTGGTGAGATCGACATGGCTGTGAAAGAGCAACAGAGAGGGCTAGACAGAGATGAGAGTTGAGAAAGAGAACCAGACGGAGAGAGAGAACCAGGCGGAGAGAGAGATATGTCTGGGGAGGAGAGAGAAAAAGCATATAAAATAATAATAAAAAATTTGGCACATTTGTCTGTACCGTCTCAAATATGAGACGATACTGTAGCCGTGTGTTATAAATTTTGAGATTTGAGATATCTGATGGTGGTTGATTTTTAGTGTTTGGTGTGTCAAATGCCAAATATTTGGCATTTGACACACCTGATGATAGTGCTCTTACTATTCATAGGTTGCAAATTTTTTTAAGTTAACAAACCTGGATGGAGTAGGATTTGAGTAGTTTAAGTCGTAAAATAGCAACTCAGGGTGTTTACACCACAATGCTAGTGCTAAGGAATCGAACACAACCCATGGTAGAGGACGGTCCTTTTTTTTTTTATCCCTTTAAAAAAAAAAAAAAAAAAAAAAATTGCTGGGTTAAAGCACTCAGAGAAAACGATGGCGACGGTCCAAGCCGCTCCCATTCACAACGACAAGTGACAACAGAAGAAGGTTGAGGGTTCCTTTCTGCTGTTGTTTCTTCCATACCTTTACAAATGCTATAATGGGCTCACTCACCTATCAAATGTTCATATAACTCAGCCCAAAAAAGAAACGTTTTATATAAACTTTGGCATGGCCTGTTTTGGGGGAGCCTATTGAGTGAGTTTGCGCAAGGGTCTAATATCTATATTATCCAATTTTTTTAACTGAATCTAGATTCTTTTCCTACTATGGCCCAGTCATACACATGATGACATTGTAGATTGACCGCATTCACACTGTAAAAACTCTTCATTTTTCACAATCTTAGGCTCTCGGCCATTAAGAATTATTGCATTAGGTGCAATGTCCAAGATATTGGATTGAGTCTCAATCCTTATGATTCAAAGTATAATAAAATTTAGGGTCTAAATTTTGTCATCTCATTAACTCTAATTTAGTTTAACCATAGTTAAATTGTAAATGAGTTTTTTTTTTTTTTTAATTGAATTTTTTTCTCAAAAAAAAAAATTGTAAATGAGTTGACAAAAGCTAAACCATTGATTTATATATACGGAAACAACCTGAAGGAGAGGAGGAGCTAGATATTGGTAAGGAGAGGGTCCTTTTTATTTTTATTTTTTAAGCACTCTTAAGTAAAAGAGGGAAAGGTACAAGCTGTCCCACAATCTACAATGACAATGAAAGGAGATCGAGCGCTCCTTTCTGCTGTTGCTTCTTTACCTTAACAAATGCCATAATGGGCTAACCTCTCAAATTTTGATATTATAAAATTTGACATGGGCTATGTTAGAGGAGCCTATTAGTGTGGTTACGTATGGGGCTAATTTTTATATTCTCCAAATTTTGCTAATCAAATCCGGATTCTCTTTTGACTATGGCCCTCAACAAGCTATGTGGCTATTCCAAAAATATAAGCCCAAAGCATAATGGCCCATATCAACAGACATAGCAACAGTTAGAGGCTTCTTCTTTTTTTCTTTTTTTGATAATTAATATTGAAAAGACTTTATTGAGAGCGAGAAATGGATTACAAAAAGAAAGCCAACTGGGGCTGCTCCTTAACAATAACAATAACATCAACAAAAATATCTGGAGCTGCACCTAATACAAAACAATTGGAAAACATGAGTAGCTATATTGGACTCTTTGGGGATCTACTTAAATTCCGTTCTGCATGCCCAGGACTCTAACCTTAACGTGTGCCGAGTTAGAACTGAAATTTTCCATGGATATGCAGAAATTGGGTTTACTGAGAGTATCCACACATATCTCTACATCACTCTCGATAATTGCAGCTTCAATACATGTGACACCACTCGAAGACTCGCCCAATTAATTTCCTTTACTTTCGCTTGGATAGGTATAGTGGTTTTCAGTTTCCACTCATTTAAAGAAAGAAAAAACCAATGTCCCTTCTCCAATTTCTAGCGTCAATCACAATATAGGACTAGATATTGCTCATGGTTGCATCACAAATGACTCTGACTCTATGAAGCACGGGTGCGTTTTTGGATTTGAGTGCGGGTGTGAGACTTAATAATTCTTGAAAAAGTAGGGTGCAGGTATGTGACACTCAATATTTTTATATAGTGATTTCAATATTTTTTATATAAAAAATTCAAATAAAGGGTAGAGTTTATTATTAAAAAAACAATTATTTATGATTTATTTTTAATAAAATCAATATTTTTGGTAATTGTAAACAAAAAACCACATTTCAAGAAGGTTCATTTACTCTTTTTCCAATTGGCCCACCCACATGAAACAATTGACTTTCCCACCTACTTAATTTATATTCTTTTGTTATATACCTTTATTCTTATTCTTCACATGTTCTAACCATTTCTTTGTGTCTTCTCATCTTTTTTTTTTTTTTCCTCTCTCTCTCTCTCTCTCTCTCTCTCTCTCTCTCTCTCTCTCTCTCTCTCAAGGCAACATGAAGCAGAAAAATGGCAGCTAGCTGCCCATTTTGGCCTGTTTCGATAGCCGTATTGGTCTATTTCGGCGGCTGTTTAAGCCAGAATCGAATTGATTCAGCCGTTTCGACTCCTGAATCTGTCGGAATTGGGCCGAATCAGGCTAAATCGGTGTGAATTGGGCCAAATCGGCGCAAATTAAAAAAAAAAAAAAAAAAGAGACCGAATCGGCGCATTGGGATGAGTCCAGTGCAAGTGTGGCGACCTTGGAGCCGCACTCATGCTTTCTTGCTTTGACTATACCTTGTTTTTGGATTGGACCAAAGGGAAGATCTGATTGGAGATAATTTTTGATGGCTCAGCTGAATTGCCATTGAGAACTCCTGGCTACAAGACACTGTATTTTGCCTAGCTTGTATGGACATATATAATTGGGATTCTCGCCTTCAATGGCTATTATGCATAGGACGGAGCCAAGACTTGGAGTTAGGAGGCAGAAGTATAAACAATTTTTTTTTTTTTTGAAACTCCAAATAAGCATTCATTTTGTTGTTGAGCTTGTTAAATATATTTCAAATTTTAGATTAATAAAATTTTTTATAGCCTTTAAAAAGATCAATAATATGTTAAGGGGGGCAAAGTGCAAATTTATTGAAACAAATTGCTAAAATTAATATATATATACACACACTAAAAAAAATTTTGAAAAAATTTAGGGGCACTACCCCTAAGTCCAAGTATAGTTCCATCACTGGTTATGCAATTACTGAACCCAAGGTTAAAAATTGGACCTTCTTATGAGAGTTTAGGCTCTAGATGGATGTAGTTGGGATCAACATCTCAATAAAATCTTCTTGATTTTCATAAAAATAAATAAATAAATAAGTTATAGAGGTTCCTTTTTTGACCCAACTAGACACACAAACATCCATAAAAAAATAAAAATAAAAATAAGTAAAAAAAATTGAGTAAATTACATTTCTATACCTTAAACATTTTAGAACTAGTCAGGAGTAATAATTGAAATACAATTCTTCTATCCCATTTTTTTAATGACAATTGGAATTTAGAGATTGCTTTTTGATAATTGAGTTTCAACAAGATCTCCCTTTAACTCACTCTGATTCTCGATTAGCTCCTGTAGAGAGAGAAAATTCTCGACCTATTACAAGTTGACACATCATAATATCAAGTCCACAAAATACAGCTAATTACAAAGCGCCATGTATTGCTACTAGGTTTTGCTATCACTACTCAGAAACCAACAAAAATTTGCCAAGTGTCATGCAAAAATCAATCACACATCAGTGCATGTAAGCGATGACATAAGCGGACCAATCAGGCTGTGATATGTGTCACCAATCAGACTTCGCCACATGTCGCTCACCCACCCCCAAACTCCTATAAATAGAAGCCTTCCTAAGGCATTTAAAAAATACCAAGCCATCTAGAGCATAAGCAGCATCAAAGAAGATCCAAAATACTGAAGCTCTGTTGGAATCAAGCCCCGAAGCCTCCAGGAACTTCAAGAACTTCAACCTCAAATGCAAGGAACATTCAAAGCAGAATCATCTAAACTACTTGCTTACATCTCAAAGGTCACTGGAATTAAGCTCAAAAGCCTATAGAAACCTCAACAAATCACAAATCAGCGAAACTCTACGGATTCAAGCCTCCAAAGCCCCGAAGAACTTCCATTACAAGCCTTCTAATACGAAGAACATTCGAAGAGGAATCATCCAAATCATATTCCCAGATCTCAAAGTTCACTAGAATCAAGCTCAAAAGCCTCCAAAAAAACCTCAAACAACCACAAATCAGTGAAGCTCCACGGATTCAAGCCTCGAAAGCCACGAAGAACTTTCACCACAAACCTTCGAAGACGAAGAACACACGAAAAACACGAAGAACGTGAAGAACAATGGATTTCTAACAAGCTCATAGCCAGAAATTCATTGTAATTCTGTTTCAAAGATTTTTGATCCATTCTTCAGCCAAATTGAAGTATATTTGGTGTTTAAATCAAAATCACATTACCACAATTCCAATCAACAAATCTTTCAAGGAGATCGAATCAAAGGATCACACTTTTGTAATCATAGAGAATTCTACCACACATTCATCAATACAAATTCGCATTTGTGAAACTATTTCACTTGCTTGACATATTTCAAACTAGGAATTTAGTCGTCCACAGCTCCTTTTCTTCCCCCAACTCTCCCAATTTACACAAAACAACTTGATCCTAAAGTGTTTTGACTCTAAAGTAAATTATCTATGAACATAGCATTAGATTTTCTTCCTCCTTCAACATGTCAATCCTCTAATGAGCTTAGAAATGGCTTTCACCATTTCAACCGTGTTCTTACGAATTTCATTCTTTCCATTATCAAGAAGTCTAAGGACAATTCTTTTTTATTACAAATTTAACATCTCCATTTTCATGTGGAATGATGTCGCATCCTATAAACTAATACACATTCAAATTTATAATATTTAATCTTAAATATGAATTGAGTACATCTCAAGTGATGTTGTAGTCAATCAAAACCGGCCTTATGTGCTATTGTGGCGAGAGATTGGAGAGGGACATTGGTTTTTGCTATGTCCAAAAGGGTGGTGCATTTCTCACAAAATATATAGTTTAACTGGGTTCCAAGAGAAGCAAATGGTTGGCAAGAACAGATTCTCAATCAAAATAGAAAGTAATTGTCATCATAAACATATTAATGGGTGGTTTAAAGATGGTGCAACCTTCTGAATTTTTGTGACATACTTTCTACGAATCTCCTCAGTCTCCTTTTCACAATCACATAAGAGCAGCAACTTCTGCTCCAAGAAACAAAGAAGGAAATTAAATAATAAATTGTGTGATTATAACTAAGCAAGTAACTCGGTGAATTAGATACTGACTGCTTCTTTTTTGGATTATCGTCTAATTGTCTATTTCTTTACATATTCTTTCCAACTCGTTTTGAAGTGGGTTAGGAAGTGAGCTCATAGTCCTAATGTTTGGCAAATGTATTCCCAAGCCAATCATAGCTTGATTTAAAAGCTTAACAAGGTTCTGCTTGTGTAGGAGTTTGCGTGACGAAATATTTTGTTACCATAGACATCTGCACCTAAAAATTTATTTGGCACTAGTTTTTCCATGGCATATAGTGACAAAAGGAAGTTTCGTCATGAAAAGAAGTTTCGTCACCAATTATTATATCTTCAACGATGAAAATATGATTTAATTGTCATTTTTATGTATTTTTTTAATATTTGGTGACAAATATTTTATTTCCTCATTGAATATTGCCATTTGGTTACTAAGGGTCCATTTGGATGCCACTTATTTTGCTGAAAACTGAAAACATTGTAGCAAAATAATTTTTAAATGTGTGAATAGTGTTGTGAGACCCATTTTTAATAAAAAAGTTGCTAAAAAAAAGGTTTGTGGATCTCATGAATAGTGCACGGGACCCACTGGTGTGACACATTTCAGTGCTGTGTTTGGATGTGATAAGAGGTAGTAGGTCCCGTGCATAGTGCACAGGACCCACTGGCAGGTCTGTATTCACGTGCTTCTCAATTTAAAAAAAAAAAAAAAGGAGTGAAATGCCAGAAACGCAAACGCAACAATTTTATCGGTACCCAAACGTATACTAAATTTGTTTTCCTCACTAGATTTCGTCACTATAGGCCAAATTTATTGTAGCGGTGGAATTTGAATTTCTGCTTAAGAAGAATGAACTATAAGAGTTTCTACTTGTAGTTGAAATTGTTACTAAATTGTTACTTAGACGTGACTACAGGGTGGCAACTTTACTGAATAGGAAGACATGCTCATTGTAACAACATGACTTAATACTAGTTTGAGTGCTCATTGTAAATAAGAAAGTTCTTTTAGAAAAGGATATGCTTTGTCTTGAACAATTGAAAGAGGTTGAGACTTGAGAGATTGCATACAAAAGAAGAAAGACTTTGCATTGAAAGTATTAAAGAGAATGAGAGAATTATGACAATAAAAACATGTGGCTTGTTCAAACCATAAGATTTTTATCAACAACTCCAAATGAAAATCCTTGCAAGACGAAAAAAAAAAATAGGTCTTCTATTTAGATCTTAAATTTTTGGAAAAATTACACTTTATCACCCTAAACTATACACTAGATTACACTTTGCATCCTAAACTAGGGGTGTCCAGCCAGACCCGAAACCCGATCAACCCGCCCAACCCGTCCGACCCGGCCCGAAAACCGTCCGACCCGACGCCGGCAACGGTCGGCAGCGGGTCTCCGCCCAGAAAACCCGAGACCGGCGGGTCGGTTGACGGGTTTGAACCTGAAAAACCGATTTTCAACCGACCCGACCGGAAAACACATCGGAATTTCAGTTCTCCGCCGATTGGAGTGGGTAGCCGGCCTCATTTTGTCCGATCTGTCGAGATTCGGTGAGATCTTGTCGAGATCTGGCTTGATCTAGTCGAGATCCGCCGAGATCTCGCCCGATCTCTTCGACTTACACTGAGAATCGGCCTGATCTCGTTGAGATCTCGCCGGATCTCTTCGAGATCTGGCCTGATCTCGTTGAGATCCGGCCTAATCTCGTTGAGATCCGCCAAGATCTCTTTGAGATCCGGTCAGATCCAGCAAAAACCAGAGATTTTGGCAAAATCCGGCGACGATTTCTGCAAAATCCGGCGATGATTCACACAGTTCGAAACCGACCGATACCCGACCGGAAACCGATGACATCCGACCACCCGATCCGCTACCTTCGGCGGGTCGGCAGCGGGTCCAGATTTAGGAGACCCGAAGTGATCGGGTCGGTTCCGGGTTGGGCACAAACCCGACCCGAACCGACCCGTGGACAGGCCTATCCTAAACTATGACCCTTGTTACACTTTGCATCCTAATGTTAGTTTTATTGTTAAGTTAGACAAAAATTAATAGCACATGACGTGCACATGATTTTTACTTAAGTGGCCAAAACACCCTTTTTACAATCAATTAAAAACAAAAGATTTTTTTTCCAACTCTCTCTCCCTCTCTTGCATGCGTACAGGTACATCTCTCTCTCTCTCTCTCTCTCTCTCTCTCTCTCTCTCTCTCTCTCTCTCTCTCTCTCTCTCTCTCTCTCTCTCTCTCTCCAACAGCTCTCAAGTGTACCCAACAACAACACTAGCATCTGAAACAATAGCCAATCCAAAGTATCCAAGGAGAAGAGAATTGGAGTATGTGGAAATGCAAAAGGCCTTAATCGAGAATAAAACCCAGGCCTTGGTCTGTGGTGAACTATACTATGGATTGGGCTTCGTATTTGTCCAAACATTGGGATTCATGAGGCTTACCTTTTGGAACCCATATGCTTTTTTGAAATACCCAGAAAAAAGTTCCAAAGACCCAAAAAAACACCTAGAATACCAAAAAGACTCATTGAGTAGAAAAAAGAGCCAAAAATACAGTTAAACCCAAAAAACAAACAGACCCAAAATTCCATTGCTTTAATTGTACTAAAAAACCCAAGACAACATATTCAGAGAATAGAATGATAAGAAATGGGTACATGTTCATAGTTCATACATTATGCCTATGCTATATATACACTTTTCTGTACTCTGTACACAATCTCACTCACTCAGAAGTAGAAAATTTCACAAAGACTCAATAACACTTCAACCCCATAACGCAAAATATCCAACACGACTTTTATGTGCCACTAGAAGCAATTTCCACACGCCAACACATAACCCTCACCCACAATCTACAATCTTCAAAACTTCTAATCTATCAGAGATTAAGGTAGGAAGAAGACTTAGAGCAGCAAGAAAAGGAATTAGAGCAAAGCAAAGCTATAGAGAGTCCTGGCTAAACGACTTGCAGCTTTAGTCTTTATATTGCTTAAATTGTATGTAGTTTAGTTAGTCTTGTAAATAGCATTAGTGGTGCACGTGTATGTTTAATTTTTTGTTAAGAAGTTTGTTATAGTTGTTAAGTTAGGTAGTTAGTTTTTGCACTGTATATTAGGAACAGGCCTGTGTATCATTATGCAAGTTAATGAGAATTCACTCTTAACAAATCTCATATGGTATTAGAGCCTCATTTGCTCTAATTTTCTTAATTTCTAGGGTTTCTTTCTTGAAAGCTTGAAGTTGCTTCAATGGCTTCTACATCCAATTCTTCTTGTTCTTCATTTCAGCAAGATCCAACATTGATAGAAGACATCTCAAATCCTCCATTTCTTCACCATGCTAAAAGTCCTGGAGCTATGCTTGTGTCTAAGGCCTTGATTGGTGAGAATTACCATGCTTGGGCTCGATCCATGAAGAAGGCTTTGATTGCCAAGAACAAATTTGGTCTTGTCAATGGTACCATCACTCTCTCTTCTCCATTGATAAAAACTCTAGCAACAGTTGATGCTTGGATTCACTGTGACAATATGGTAGGTTCTTGGTTGATGAAGGTAGTTTCACCTTAGATCAGAGTCAGCATCACTTACAGAGACACGACATTAGAAATTTGGAATGATCTTAAAAACACGCACTCTCAAGGTAATGGACCTAGGGTTTTTCAATTGTAAAAGGACATTGCATCAATTAATCAATGTGATTCTTCGATTACCATCTATTTTACTCAATTAAAAGTGTATTGGGATCAACTTCATAATTTTAGGCATACTCCAACTTGTTCTTGTGGAAAATGCACTTGCAATATATCACAAAAGATTGAGAATCCTCAATTTCAAGATTTCGTGACGCAATTCTTGATGGGACTCAATGATTTGTATTCTCAAATCAAAGGACAAATTTTGCTAATGGATCCACTTCCATCCATTAACAAAGTCTATTCCTTACTAATTCAAGAAGAAAGGCAAAGGAATGTGGGAAACAACTCCAATGTTCACATTGAGTCTATTGCTCTTATTGTGAAAGGTTTCGATTTCGCTGCTCTTAATCCCAATTCTAGTTTCAATTACTCTAGAGGTTCTGGTTTTCTTAGAGGGAAGAATTCAAGAGGCAAAGATAGGCCTATTTGCACTCACTATGGAAAACTTGGTCATATCATGGAGAAGTGTCTCCAGTTGCATGGTTTCCGTTCAAGCTTAAAGGAAAGACTTCCATGGTGAATAGATGATTCTGCAGAGAAAGGTCAATCATCCAACACTATTGCTCAGTTTCCTTTTACTTAAGAGCAATGTCAGCAATTCTTAGCTATGCTAGGAAATCAGATGCAAGTTACTGCTCAACTCAATATGGGAACCAAGGAAGTCCATACGGCTAGCAGTGTAATCAAGCCTTATTCTAATCTCTAATCAACTACTTCTATAAGTGCTTCCAACCCTACAGATGCTTTCACAATGGTAGGTATATCTCCTTTTAGGAATATTGATTTGAGGCATTCAATCTTTTCTGCCCATGTAGCAAATAGGACAGCCTTTAATGGAGATACTTGGGTTATTGACACTGGGGCAACTAATCACATTGTGCATTCTGTTCATTTACTAGCCGAACTCACTACTATTAGTTGTGTTGTTGAACTTCCTAATGGTGAGACAACTATGGTAACTCACATAGGTTCCATTTCCCTTTCAGCCGCTTTAACTCTTTCCAATGTTCTTTGTGTTCCTTCTCTTTCCTTTAATCTTTTGTTAGTTAGTCAGCTCACAAAATCTTGTTCTTGTTGCCTTATTTTCTTGTCAAATTTTTGTTTTATACAGAACCTCATTTGTTGGAGGACGATTGGTATGGGTGAAGTTCATGATGGGTTATATTTGCTGCAACACAGCCCTTCAGATGCTTGTACCTTTCCAATCAACTCCAAGGCTCCGGGTTCATTCTTCCAATCCATTTTCAATTCTGTTTTCAAATCTATTTTCAATAATTCTCAATCTCATGTAATCAATAATGTTGTTGTACCTTCTTCTATATGGCATCTTAGGTTAGGTCATCCCTCTAATGCTAAACTTTCTTTCTTCAAGAATGTACTCTTTGATACTGTTTGTACTTTCAATAAAGATTGTGAGATTTTTCCACTTGCAAAGCATAAGAGACTTCAATTTCCCTTTCCTAATCATTTATCTGATTCATCATTTGATATTGTTCATTGTGATATTTGGGGTCCCTATTTTGTTCCTATGGTTGATGGACACAAATACTTCCTTACTCTTGTTGATGACTGTACTAGATCAACTTGGGTTTATCTCATGAAGTCCAAGTTTGATAGTAGATCCCTTTTACAGTCTTTTTATGTTGTGGTCAAAACTCAATTCAACAAATCCATTAAAGTTTTTAGAATTGACAATGTTGTTAAATTTCAAATGACTGACTTCTTTAAGACTTATTGCATCATACACCAACATAGTTGTGTTGTCACTCCATAACAAAATACTATTACGGAGAGGAAACATCAACATATTTTGTGTGTTGCAAGGGCCTTACGAATTCAATCAAATGTTCCTATTGCCTATTGGGGTGACTACATTCTCATAGCAATACACCTTATCAATAGACCTCCATCCCTTCTTCTTCTTCCTAACAAGACACCTTTTGAATTACTTTTATGGCAAAGCTCCTAATTACACTTCCCTTAAAGTTTTTGGTTGTTTGTGTTTTGCCTCCACTCTAGCTCATAGTAGACTTAAATTTGATCCTAGAGCCATCAAGTGTGTTTTCTTAGGTTATCCTTTTGCTGTCAAGGGATACAAATTGCTTGATTTGCATTCTAAAAGAATTTTCATTTCAAGGGATGTCACCTTTTATGAGTCCATTTTTCCTTTTCAATCTATTCCTTCTTCTACATCCCCTTCTCCTTCTGACCCGTTGTCTTAGATTTGCACTCCAGATGCTTCACATTTACCTATTAGTGATCTTATTCAACATTCAAAGTCTGTTCCTTTTGTGGATTGCCCACATCCTTCTTCTGAACATGTTTCTGATCTTGAATCTAACATTCTTGAAGATCATTTCTCTAATCTTCTAGAAGACTTTTCTGTTTACTTACTTGATGATATAGTTGATGATCCTATCTTTCATCCTGATCCATTGCCTTTTTCTATGCCTATTCCTTCATCTATTCCTTCACTTAGAAGGTCTACCAGAGTGTCCAAACCACCTCCATATCTCCAACCCTATAAATGCAATACTCTTTCCACTACATATCCTATTGCCAACTATGTTTCTCATAAAAAATTGTCTCTAGTTATTCTCATTTCTGCAATAGTATTTCTGCTCTCAAGTAATCTCAGTTTTGCCATCAAGCTGTTGGTGATCCTAATTGGGAAGCTGCTATGGCAGTAGAAATTGAAGCTTTAGAACAAAATCACATTTGGTCTCTTGTTCCTTTGCCACCCAACAAAAGGGTTGTTGGATGTAAGTGGTTTTTTGAATCAAGTACAAAGCTGACGGTAGTATAGAGAGATATAAGGCTCGTCTTGTGGCTAAAGAATATACTCAACAGGAAGGGCTGGACTATACTGAGACTTTTTCTCCAGTGGCTAAAATGGTCACAGTCAAACTTTTCTTGGCTTTGGTTGCTATGCAAGGCTGGGTTCTTCAACAATTACATATGAATAATACATTTCTTAATGGTGATCTCCATGAGGAGGTGTATATGTCTCTTCCTCTAGGCATGCATAGCAAGAGGGAGATGGTTTGCAAGTTGCACAAGTCATTGTATGGACTCAAACAAGTAGGGGTGTGCAGAAAACCCACCAACCCGCCAAACCAAACTCGACCTGTTGGGTTGGGTCGGTTTTTAAGGCTTAGTGGGTTACCGACTCAACTTGATCCATTGGGTTGGGTCAGTTTTTAGGGCTTGATAGGTTGGGTTGGGTTACAAAAAAAAAAAATTTATAACAGGTCAGTTGGGTTTGGGTCATAAAATTACAAACTCACCAAACTCGACCCGACCCACCCATATTTAATATATATTTAAAATATATTTTATATTTAATAAATTAAAAAAAAAAAACCAACCATAGGGCATTTCAGTTCCTACTATCATATATATATATATATATATATATATATATATATATATATATTATATTTAATAACTTTTTTTAAAAACCAACCGTAGAGCACTTGCACTTCCTCGGTTCCTCCTACTAATACTATCATATATATTATATAATATAAAATCCTATGGCTATTAGTTCTTTTAATATATATTTAAATATATTATATAATTAATAAAAAAAATTTAAAAACCAATTGTCCAGCACTCCCTTGGTTTCCTCCTACATATATAACATCCTATTAGTTCACAATCACACAAATGACAAACCTAATGTGTTGCCTCCCTCTTCCCCTCCCCTCTTAGTTTCTCACACAGTCACACTTCACTCTCATTTGAACTCTAACACTCTCTCCCTCTACTAAACCACTGCCGTCCATCAGCTATCATTACCGCCTCGGCGGTGGTTCTATCTTTTCGATGGTAGCTATCTCTTCCAGTGTTAGGTAAAGTTTCTCAATGTTTTCTCTCTCTTTCACTCACTCTATCTGTTTATCTCTCTTGTTGTGGTGGATCAATGTTTAGCTTTTGCTTTGTTGATTTCTTAGTTTTCTTTTGGCTGGTTTTTAAATGTTTTTGCTTTGTCTCAACCTACAGGTGTATTTCTTACTCTACAATATTTTCTCTTGTCGATTTGCTGTGTCCCTTTCTCTCTATCTTGCTTTGCAGGTTTGTCTCTGTCTGGCTCTCTCCCTATTGTTTTTACTATTGTTGTTTAGTCATTAGTGTTGTTTGCCTTTAAGGAGTTACATTATACTAATCTTTGGGTTTTTTTTTTTTTTTTAATATTTATATTTATAGATGGCATCTGAAACTCAATGCGGCATAAATGAGGTTCCTGTGGCACCCACTCCCACAAATGAGGCTCCTCAAATGGCGGCAACAGACATTAGTGTTGCTGCCTCAAGTCTCCCTCCCATAGAAGCAGAATGTATAAAAAAAAACCTAACCAAACATCATATGTATGGGGTCACTTCATCTTATTAGAAGGTGAGAGAGCTGAATGTAAGTGTTGTGGCAAAACTTATGTTGCTAGGTCAAAAACTTATGGCACTACTAACTTAAGAACTCATTTGGAAGCTTGGTGTAAAAAATATCCTTATGGTAAGAATAAGGAGGATGAGACTCAAATGACTTTAGCCTTCAGACCTAAAAAGAGTGATGATGCGGAGGGTGCTAATAGTAATAGTCTTATTGCTGTAAGCTACAATGAGAGCATGTGTAGGGAAGCACTCGCTAGGATGATTATTGTGGATGAATTGCCATTTAAATTTGTTGAGCATGAAGGGTTTAGGTACTATAGTAATGTGTTGCAGCCTAGGTTCGCTATCCTAACTCACACTACTGTTGCGAGAGATTGCATAAGAATTTATTCAATAGAGAGGGATAGCTTGAAAATATTTTTGGAAAAATCTACTCAAAGGATTTCCCTCACCACTAACACTTGGACTTCAATCCAAAATATTAATTACATGTGCCTTATTGCTCATTTCATTGATGATGATTGGCAATATCACAAAAGGATTTTAAATTTTCATCAAGTCTCTAATCATAAAGGTGAAACCATTGGAAAGGTGGTGGAGTCATTGTTGCTTAGTTGGGGCAATGATAAAATTTTCACCCTCACAGTTGACAATGCAGCCTCTAATAGTGGGACCATAATCTACTTGAATAGGATAACTAAAGAGTGAGGTGCTTCTATCTTGGGTGGTGAGTTTATGCACATGAGATGTTGTACACACATTGTGAACCTTATTGTGATGGAAGGTTTGAAAAGCCTTCATGAGTCAATTGTCAAAGTCCGTAATGCGGTAAGGTATGTGAGGTCCTCTCCATCTAGGTATGATAAGTTTAAAGCATGTGTGTAAAAAGTAAAGATTACTAGCAAGGGTTGTGTATGTCTTGATGTTCCAACTAGATGTAACTCGACCTACATGATGCTAGAGAATGCAGAAAAATTTCAAAAGGGCATTTGAAAGATTACGTGTTAATGATGCACAATATATTCACTACTTTTTGGATGATGGAAGTGGGAAAAAAATATTAGGACCACCTAATTTTGAGGATTGGGATAATGTGAAGGTGTTTGTGAAATTTTTGAAGTTGTTTTATGAAGTTACATTACGATTTTCTGGTTTTCTATATGTCACATCTAATGTATTTTTTCATGAACTTTTTGTGATGAAAACTAAATTGACAAACTTGTGTGAAGGTGAAGATCCTCTTTTGAGTATGATGACAACGGATATGCATGAGAAATTTGATAAGTATTGGGGGGACATTAAGAAGCTTAATTTGATGATGTTTGTTGCTATTGTACTAGACCCGAGGTACAAGTTGAGGTTTGTAAAATTTTGGTTTACCAAATGGAATCTAGGAGCAGTGGCAAAGAACATGACAAAAAAGGTTAAATAGGCTCTCGTTCGTATGTATGTGCACTATTGTGACTGTGATGGGTATTCAAATGGGCAAGGTCAAGATGGCTCTTCTTCAAACAATGTTGAGACTAGACTTGTGCAAGATCCCCATGCATTTGGTGAAATCTATTTATAAGATGCATTTGGCAGCAAATAGTTTGGAAAGCAAATCAGAGGTGGAAAGATACTTGGCTGATTGTGTGGAAGAAGATTCTCCAAATTTTTGTATTTTGAATTGGTGGAAGGTGAATTCCTCAAAATATCGGCTTCTCTCAAAAGTAGCTCGTGATGTGTTAGCCATTCCTCTCTTTACAGTTGCCTTTGAGTCCGCATTTAGTATTGGGGGTCGTGTGTTGGATTCATTTTGAAGCTCTTTGTTGCCTAACACAGTTGAAATGTTGATTTGTGCTTAGAATTGATTAAGAGCTACTGATATAATTGATCTTCAAGAATCAATGGAAGAAGTTGAATCCTATGAGGGTCTTGAGTTAGGTAATTTTTCAACAAAGTAATTTTTTATGATTGTAATTTTTTAATTGTTATATAAGCCTTTTGGGTTTTAAATTTCACTGTATAATTTATTTATTTATTTTTTGATTTGTATCAAAGTTTGCATCTCAAAGCACCATAATAGTGGAAGAGGAAGATTAGTTGAAAATTAGAACGCTGGATAGCTTGGATATTTTGGTTCTTAGTGGGATTAGTATAGAACTCTTTTGAAATCCCTTCATAGAACTAGTTTTGTATATTTTGTTTATAAACTCAGTTTGATATATTTTGTTTATAACTGAGTTAGGAACTTAGGATACTAGTTCTGTATATTTTGTTTACCAACTCAGTTACATATATTTTGTTTATAACTGAGTCGAGAACTTAGGACACTAGTTTCAATAGTTCATATATATTTTGTTTATCAGCTCAATTAGATATATTTTGTTTATAACTGAGTTAGGAACTCATGTATATTATGTTTATAAGTGAATTAGAATACTAGTTCATTTATATTTTGTTTATCAACTCAGTTGGATACTTATACATATTTTGTTTACAACTGAATTGGAATATTAGTTTATATATTAATGTATATTTTGTTTATCAACTTAGGTAGCAAATGTGATATATTTTTTTCTGCTCAATTTAATAATAATAGTAATAAAAAAAAATTGTCCAACCCATGGGTTCAACCCGACTCATGTGAGTTGCGTTGGACTTGTGATGGGTTGTGTTGGGTTGAATTTTTTTGACCCACAATGGTAGGTTGGGTCAAAAAATCCCCTCAACTCGACCCATGCACGCCCCTACAAACAAGCATCAAGATAGTGGTTTTCAAAATTTTTAATCACATTACTGCAGCATGGGTTTGTACAATTCAAGGCAGATTATTCTTTATTCATTAATAGAATGATAGATTTTTCATGACACTTTTGGTTTATGTTGATGACATACTTATTGCTATTAATGATCCTAAAGATGTGGAAGATCTCAAGTTGTTTCTGGATAAGCATTTCAAGCCAAAGGATTTAGGCAATTTGAAGTATTTCTTGGGTTTGGAAGTGGCAAGATCAAGGAAGGGCATCTCATTGTGTCAAAGGAAGTATGCACTTGAAATTGTTCATGATGTTGGGATGCTTGGATGTAAACCCGTTAGAACTCCTATGGAAGTCAATCTAAAGTTGAGCAAGGATGATGGTGAGTTGTTACATGATGCTAGGATGTATAGAATGTTAATAAGTAGACTGTTGTTCTTAACCATTAGTTGGCTAGATATTACATATTTTGTGCATAGGTTAAGTCAATTTATGTCTAAGCCTAGAAAGCCTCATTTGAAAGCAGAATTTAGGGTCATTCAATACATCAAAGGAACTGCAGGCCAAGGTTTGTTTTTGCCATCAAACTCTCCATTGCATATAAAGGCTTTTGCAGATGTAGATTGGGCAACTTATTTAGATTTTAGAAGGTCTATTACAGGGTTTTGTATATTTCTTAGTGAATCATTGATCTCTTGGAAGTCTAAGAAGCAACATACTGTATCTAGATCTACTGCAGAAGCAGGTCAATGGCTGTGGCTGTATGTGAGGTGACCTGGATTCTATATTTACTTAAAGATTTGAATGTGAAATGTGACAAAGCTGCTCTATTGATCAATGACAGTGAGGTAGCAATTCACATAGGATCCAATCCTATGTTCCATGAATGTACAAAACATATTGAAATAAATTGTCATATTGTGAGAGATAAAGTATAAGCTGGGTTTATAAGGTTGATGGATATTAGAAGTCAATCTCAATTGACAGACTTGTTAACAAAAGCTTTAAATTTGAATCAATTTTCAGCCTTTATTGTCAAGATGGGGATCCTAAGTATTCATTCTTATAGTGCCCATCTTGAGGGGGAGTATTAAAGATTACAGGTAGGAAGAAGACTTAGAGCAGCAAGAAGAGGAATCAGAGCAAAGCAGACCTATAGAGAGTCCTAGCTAAACGACTTGCAGCTTTAGTCTTTTTATTGCTTAAACTGTATAGTTTAGTTAGTCTTGTAAATAGCATTAGTGGTGCATGTGTATGTTTAATTTTCTGTTAAGAAGTTTGTTATAGCTGTTAAGTTAGGTAGTTAGTTTCTGCACTGTATATAAGGAATAGACCCGTGTATCATTATGCAAGTTAATGAGAATTTCACTCTTAACAAATCTCATATAATCCTTGAATCCATTAGCTGGAAAAAAGAAAAAAAAAAAAAAAGAAACAAGCTTATGCACGTGAGAGAGAGAAAGAGCTAAATAAGTAAATAAAAAAACTTTTGTTTTTAATTGCTTGCGGAAAGGGTGGTTTGGTCTTTAAACAGTGTGTTACCTAAGCAAAAATCATATGCTATTAATTTTTGTCTAACTTAACAGTAAAACTAACGTTGATGTGTAAAGTGTAATAAGCATCATAGTTTAGGGTATAAAGCGTGCATTTGAATAGTTTAAGTTGCAAAGTGTAATCTAAAGTATAGTTTAGGGTGATAAAATATAATTTTCTCTAAAAAATTTATTCGATAATAATGAATTTTACCAATTGAGTCAACTGTAACTCACATTTGAAGTGCTTTTATATGTTTAGAAACTGTCTTTAGTTTTTTTATTCATTCCTCTTAACTTAAATGGGGAAGTTACAGTAAACCCACCTATGGGTGTCTAGGCCCGTTTTCGCTTTACCTACCCGTGGTTCAAAACTTAACACTTTGTCCATCTGAGTTAATTTTCGTTAGGGATCTATTACCCGCCTCTCCTTTTGCTGTTAGAAAAACATACTTTTAGGGAAAAACAAACATAACAAAAATAAAAAAGTTAGGGTTTTTGATTGCTTAAGAACTTCATCCAAAGACTTTTCATCATCTATTAAATCCACTTCATCCAAGGACTTTTCATCATCTGTTAAATCCACTTCATCCAAAGACTTACCACTACTACTCACTTCCACATGTTCATCAATAACATTTCATTGATTAGAAACCCTTTGTGATTGTCTATGCCCTACAACTTCTTCAACATACCATTCAATTTTGAAGCCTCCCTCGACCTAGAACTCAAATTCCCACTACTACTCAACCCAACATCAGATTTCCTTGTTGGCATAAAAACCCCCATCTAATTAAGGCCTCGGCCTCAGCATACCGCCGAAGAGCAATACCAATGTTTCTAAGGGATTGTGTGTAAGAGACATGAGCAGCTGCTAGAGCATACCTTGAATCAATGGCCTGCTTGATGAATCTCTTCTATTCTTTACAAAGACACAAAGCTTCATTTTTATCAATTTTGGAGTTAGCACAACCCATTTTCTCAAAATCCAAAGACTACCCCCACCACAACTGAACAAAAATCACTACATCAATAAGACCGCCAAAAGCCATGGCAATCTAGTCCTTGAAACAAACCCCATTATCAAATGCTTCACAATGAAATGAATCATTCAAAAAAATATTAAAAACTCACTTGAACAAAAGCTAGTGAAACTAAAAATATGGACAATGAATATATTAAATCCGAAATTTCACTGCAATAGAACCACCAAGAGGCTTAAAAAACCCAACTTTCCACCCACTTCATGAAACTAATAAAAATGAAGCTTTGTGTCTTTGTTCAAATGGGGTTTTTCGTGTTTCTAGGGCTCGTGAGGAAAAGTTTCAATGGTTCGTGTTTTTGATCCGTGTTATATTCTAATTTGTATTAAAAATGTGTTTTCCTAACGTCTAAGGGTGAGGTGAGTAATGGATAGCAAATGGATTGAAGTTCAGGTGGGCAAAGTGTTAAATTTTAAATCACAGGTAGGCAAAGTGAAAACAAGCCAAACTACAGGTGGGTTTACTGTAATTTTCCCAACTTAAATTCATAGAACCGTATGGCATGAGATATGCTAAGATTTTTTTTTTTTTTTAATGGGTTAAAAATGGTGTAAAATGTGAAGGACTGATGGAATACTGACATTGACAACTTTATAAAATGGGTCCAAATTGAAAGATCATATGGTCAAATGCCTAAATTTAAAACTTCAAATTGCATTTTTAGCCTTTTTATTATTTCATTCTTTCAAATTTTTTTTTTGGTCTTTTCCTTCTGTAGTGGGCTTTTTTGTGGTTAAAGTGGGCTGGGTTGCCTCCTGCGGTATTGGGTTCAAGTATTCTGAGTAAGGGAGTTGAGACCAGTCCAACTGCAACTCAATTTGGTCCAACTTGTTCGCAAACTATGTCTCGTCTACCAGGAGCACGCTTACGGCGGGCAGAACGTGGTGCTTATCCTCTATTTCTATCGCAAAAGTAACTTTTCTCCAGTTTCTACCGCAAAAGGAACTTTTCTCCAGTTTCTATTGCAGGATTGACTTTTTTGCTATGTAGCAAAATTTCTACTGTGCAATAGAGCTTCCTGATGTGCTTTAAAGCTGTTTGCTATGTTTTAAAGCCTTCTGTTGTGCAGTAAAACCTTTTGCAATGTGAATGACTACTCTTTGTCTTTACTACAGAAATACTTTTCTACTTCCTGCACATAAACAAATCTAAAACCCAAAGAAAATACTCATCAAACAAATGTTAGTTTAAATGGGTTAGCATATTCTCAAATATATACATATATATATATGAGTATATATACTTATACATATTCACATATATATATAAAATATATTTTGCAGAACATGAGAAACAAGATATATGTATATATATACTTATGGCAGGATAATGATTAGTTTGTGTCAACAGTGAAATACGTAATAACAAATAAAGAAAAAAGCTTCCGCAGAAAAGGTTTAGCTAGTATAATAACTAACACAATACAGATAATGAAACGGTGCTACAACAGAATAACTAGTACAAAAAGTAAAGATACCACAGCAGGACAATTGATGCAGCAGACGTGATAAAAACGTGCTATGGCAGGATGACTAAATACAGCAGATATAATTTATAATGAGATAAATCAAATATATTTGCAATCAAAATCAAGTATTGAATCTTCTCATAGGATAAGTAAATCAAGAAAGAACCCAAACCCCAACTTGAATAACCTTATCATAGGCTTTTGCCATCAAAGTTGTGCATTTTGGAGAATAGGCCTCAATGGCTACTAGCTATTACTTTTGGGGACATCAAAAAGTGGGTTTGCTAAGAGGGAGGGAAAAGATGGTCTATTGATGCATGCCCCTATTCCTGCCGTATTTTCTCTTTGTTTTACCACTTTCTTTCTTTCTCTACGTTCTTTCTTTACTCTTAGTTTCTTATTACTTTCCTGCCGTGGGTTGTTCTCCCTTTTTGGACTTTCCTTTTCCTGGGTACCTCTCTCTGGGTGCTTACTACTCTTTTACCATGAGTTTTCCTCCCTTAAGTGCTTCCCTCCATTGGGTTTCTCTCTTTCGGTGTTTTTTCTCTCTTCCCCTGTTTTTCCTTTTCTTCCTTTGTTTTTCCTCTTCCATTCCCTCTTTCTTTTTCTGCCTGGTTACCTTCCTTTTATAGCCAACTAATTCAATGAGATTTCTCCCTTTTACCCCTAGGGCTTCACCAACTGTTTTTGATTTGTTGTGGACATCCTTTCAAGATTACCCACTCACCCATTGGTTGCCCAGACCACTGCCATTGTTCAGTTCATGTTTGCTGCACCACTACCTATTTCACGACAAAATTCCCTTTTGTTTGTTCCTGCTGTATACCTCTACCTCACTACCTAGCTCTATGACATGCATCAGATGGTCTCAACCATTTATTATTTCTTTTGGGTAAGATACCATCCCAGCAAGATATCTTTTCCAAAAGAAGTTACGGCAGAAAACCAAATATAGACCCCCTTTTTCCTCCACCACCAAATCATGCCCTCTGAATCCCCTTGACTGTGGGCCCACCTCCCTTGTATTGGCTGGGTACAGGTTGGTGATGCCCCGACCCTTCTGTGCTTGCTCCATTGTCTTCTGTGTTTGTCTCCCACGCCGTTTCTGCCGTAGCAGATTAGTTTTGTTTTGGTTTACTGCGTGTTTTGTCTTATTTCTTCATGCGTTTCCTGCTATGTTTGTCATTTTCCTTTGGTTTGACTTTTCTTTTCTTCACGTGATTCCTGCTGCTGACACTTCCTGTCATTCCTTGTTTCTTTTCATCATGCTTCTTCATATCAGTTTTCACGCTTATACTTTTATACAAAAGAATTTGGGCCTTTATGGGCCAGATAATGTTGACTGGATCAAAAGGGTCTTAGGCCCACTTTGTCTTTGTTTGCCGAAGCTATTCTATCAGGGAACTGTATTATGTAGCAGATCTGTTTCTACGGCAGATCTGTAATCTGCGGCAGATTTGCGTTTTGCTATAGATTGCTTTCCCTTGCATTTATTTCTTTGGACCTCTCTTGCTCTTTGGTCTTCTTGGTGGGCCTTTGGGTCTTGCTTTTCATTGGGCTTTCTTCTTCATGAGCTTTTGAATATGGATTTGCAAAAAAATGGGCATCAACACCTTCCTTTTATCATTAGACCTTAAAAATCAGACAAAAAAGTTAAGGCTCATAAAAAACAAATTTGACATTAGAGAAAGATCCAAAACACTATTGATTTAAACAAAAATATGAAACTTGTACAAATAGCATGAAAATAATTAATTAAAACATTTTTTGAATTACTTGTTCAAATTGAGAATTCTGACTAAACAAAAGTGAAAATTGATGTAAATGAATCATGAATCAAGGTGACAGTAAAAACAAAATTAAGAGCAACAACATGTAAATTTTTTTAAAAATTAATGACACATTAAAGAGAGATTTGAGCTTTTAGGTGTATTGTTTAATTTGTACATTATTGAGGTATCATACACGTAAGTTTATGCATCAAATTGAAGAACGAAAACAATGATGACAACACTTGATATTTTTGTATTAGAAAATTGTAGAAGTTAACCACTATGCTAAAAAGCGAAACACACTAACATATGTTCTCAAGCATAGGATTTGAAGTGACCTGGGAAGTCCTCGTGTTGCACCCCTTTCTTTATTTCTCAAAAAAAAAAAAAAAAATCAAACAAACAAACAAACAAACAAAAGGAAAAGAAAAGTGAAACTGCTACATCAAAACAGGGAACATGAGTTAAATTTTATCGTTCTAATATGGTTGAAATTTATTGATCAATTTTTTTTTGATAGGTAGGTAGTGGGGAGGGAGAGATGTGGAAATGTGAACCACAAATATATCGCATTACAAATGATGTTGTTACCATTGAGTTATCACTTAATTTTTTGAGCAAACTTAATACAAAAGGACCAGCATTTCGGAGTAGTTGGACGCAATATTTCACAATTTTCTTTCTATGTCAAAGAGGAAATCAAATTTATCAATGACACTGTATGATTGGTAAGCTTATATAATATAACAAGGCTACTCTAGCATGGAATACATTCAAATGATTTATGAAAAGTATTCCTACTACACATCCTATGACGAAGGAAGTACACGGTGCACCCTTGTATTCAATCTTAACTATGGATGATGGCTCAGTTCAGGGACAACTTTGCAAGGGTCAGTGCTAATACCTTCACCCCATTTGCTATATCCTGATGGGAGGCATATTCTTCAGGCTTGTGGCTGTAACCTGCAAAATCAATTTACTTATGTACAAGGACGGAACCAAGATCTAAATTTTGGGGGGGGCGCAAAGCCTCAATAAAAAAAAATTCTTTAAAATACAAATTAGCATATATTTAATGTTAAGAAAATATCAACAAAAGAGAGGAGAAATAAAATAATCGTTTATTAATACATTTTACCTTAATCATTTAAAAATAGAATTCAACATTCTTTTAAATAACAAAAATTATCTATAGTTGATTTTGTACTAAACTTTGCAACAAAAATTTATGTAGTAAAATTTGTAATACTAATGGCTATACAATACACATTAGCACCAATTTATTAACACAACTATTCAATTCCATAATACCCCCCATAAACTTAAACTATTTTACTAATAAACAACCAACAACAACTAGTAAGTAGTAAGCTAAAAAAAAAAATTTTAAGTTAAAAATTAATAGCCAAACACACCTGCCATCCCACCCCACACACTGATTAATGGCCACCCGTGCACCCCACTTCACTCACTACAAGTACATTAACTTGGTTTGTAATTTGTATTCATCTATCTTTCTTCTTTTTTGCTTTGCGCATTTTTTTTTTCTTTTTAGCAAAAATAGTCATATCTTATTCACAAAAATTCAAATAGTCAATCTTAACACTCATAAAAAAATAGCTTGGATCTAAGAAGAAAGAATAAGAAACAGCCAATACAATAACACAGATGTTGTAATATAATTGTTTGCTAGTTGGGTTTTATCATTTTCATGAGCCAATTTGTAACTCATTGGGAGGAGGGGGGCCAAAAATAATCATTTTGGGCTCAATTGTTAAACTATTCATTAAATGTATATACTATTACTATTTTTAAAAAATTCTGGTGGGGGTGGGGGGTAGGGGGCCACAGCCCCCTCAGCCCCTTACTAGTTCCGTCTCTGCTTATGTTCATAGCTTAAGCACCAAATTGCAGCAAGTTGACATGCTTATTTGTGTCCATTGGTGGTTCTGTATATGCCTGTGTTACCCCATGCCATTGAGATGTACTTGTGTATATATTTTTGCACTCTTTTTTATTTATTTATTTTTATCTTAGTTTGGAAGTTAAGTTTGTTAGCCTATCACACGCATATAATATAGGTGAGCTACAATTCCAACACAAAACCAAAAGATTCAGTGGCAACAGACATGCTTTCCTCAATGACTATCTCAAATACATTAGCCGATGAAAGATGATGTAACTAGTTGTTTCAAATACAAAAGCAAAAGATTCAATGGCAACAGACATGCTTTCCTCAATACTATCTCAAATACATTAGCTGATGAAAGATGATGTAACTAGTTGTTTCAGATAGGTTCCTAATAATTTGAAACAAAATCTTAAAGAAAAGTTCCATTGGTTTTCTAAGAAAAATAAAGGAAATGTGGTATCACAGCATTTGATGTAGGAAAAGAGAAAACAGTCCATACCTTTGTAACATGGGATAAATATCATGCCCATTGGGGATACTCTGCATGAATGTTAAAATGCATGATCAGCAGCTATTTGTAGTAAGATATGAGCAATGGCATTTTTTTTATCATCTGAATTCCCTAAAAAACGCATATTGCACAATTATTTATTGCGTCTGTATCACAACTAAGTCATAAAAATTTGAGCACCTTTATTGCAGTGGCACATCTTTTGTAGCACACACACTCAAAGGTTGCCTCACATGGCATAATGTTAACAAATCTGGTATTGGCTATTTTGGACTATAAATTCCAGCATTTTTTCACCAGCCTTATAAAACGATTCCTTCATTGAAAAAATCTGATAATTGCATTGTCTAAATAAAATAATTCTGATTTATCTAAATGAGATATTGGAGATATCTGATTAATAAGGTACATGATTTTCAATATGAAAGCCATGTGTAGATAAAGTGTGTTGCTTCTGTCTCTCTCTCTCATAAGTCATACCTGGCCATAAATAGTGAATCATGGTAAGCTCTGCTAATCATCAGCTTGTGTGGTAGGTTTAACTCTTTTGATGCAGCTTCCATTGCCTCAGTTATTGATTTATCAGAAAGTGCTGGTGGATCCTGATTTACAATTTTAAATTCGGATAGCCTGACCCCACGGTCTTTTTCTATTTTAATTGCAGATTGATAAATCTTCTCAATTACATTGTTTCTTCGTTGTTCATCAATGTCTCTTGTGTCTGCCAAAACCAAAGGGGGGGGGGGGGGGTGAATCAAAATAGAGATATCAAAGCAATTATATAAATTAACACCTAATGCAGTATTTGGGGCAGGAAAAGCATGATTGGATCATATTTAATCATATCTATGAACACTTTATACCAACTAAAAAACCATTAAGAACAAGATAAGGTATTAAAAACCATGGACAAAAACATTCTCAATATACTGGTATAAATAGTACCAATTTCTAGGTGTGATTTACTCGGGATGCTGTTAATTGCTCCAGGATGCAGCTCCAAAATACCTTGGAAACAGGAAGTATAAATTTATACAAAGGTCTACAATAATAAATATAGCAAAAAAAGAGGAAACTGCTTTGCAAAATATGCAATTTAAATTTAAAAAAAAAAAAAAAAAAAAAAAAAAAAAAAAAAAAAAAAACCAACTACAACAACAACAACAACAACAACAACAACAAAAGCCAATACCTAGTTACAAAGAAAGCGTGGCTTACCAACTGTACCAACAGTATCAATAGAGCCAGATTCTAATACATGTTTCTCAACAGCAAGTGCCAACTCTGCTGCTGCTAGTCCCGCATCATTTCTGATCCAAGTGATGAACACAAAATTAGTCACTCTTGTTGAAACAAACAAGCATAATAATAGATAAGATTGTATAAGATTGTAAAAATGATATAATTCTAGAATAACTCAAAATTTTCCAGCAGGGAATGATTTTTATCAACTCTAACTACACAATTTATTGGAATTACTTTCATTTATAAGGGATTGTTCTTCAAGTGGACAGATAGGGGGGAGGGGGAATAAAAGGAATGAAGATAGCAAACAAGGAACTATGTAATCAACAAATATATATATATATATATATATATCACTGAGGATCTCAAAGTGGAAAAATGCATAAAATATGTCTAGTTCTAGCTATTAAAATGATAGAAATATCTTGCAGATGAAAATTTGAAAAAGAAAATATTTAGTGAACTCTGCCATGAGAAAGGTGCATAAGTTCATGGTGTTATTTACTGCAGCCAGGAAAGAAGTGGTCACTTCTAGGCAAATCACCTATTTGGCATTAGGACAGCGCCCGCATGGCCTCCATTGCCTTCAAATTCAACTTTTATACTTGCAGGGGCTGCAATGGCGGTTACTATCCCAATAGAAATACCTGGATTGAAAACAAAATGGATTGATGGGAATTTAAAATAAATAGTGAACATAAGGTTAACATCAGCAGTGAAATTATCTTACCTTCTTCTTCCAGAATTGGGCCCTGCTCTATATGCAATTCCACAAAAGCAGAGTAACTTCCTTTCCTTAAAAACACACTGGATAAGTCATCTTGATCTTTAGCATATCCAGCAGCTCTAGCAGCATCTAGAAAGGATTTATTTTGACCATCAACTGTTGTTTGCAGAGCTTTCAGAAGTACCTCGCTTCCTGCCAATAAGCGGCTGCAAATTTAAGATAATGTATGAGGAACCCCAAACAAGAGAATGGGATGATAAAATCAAACTTCCATCTCCAAGACATGAAATTTTTTTTGTGGTTTTTAACAATAAATTTAACAAGTTAAAGTTGAGAATATATGGTGAAGGAAAATTCAGAAAAAAGGGTAATTAGAAAACATTAGCACAAGCATATAGAGAGATATTGTCAATAGAGTGACCTTCCCAAGCAGCTGATCCCAAAGCGAGTAGGCTCTTCTGAGGTGAATAAGATAATTTCCAGTGACCTTCTAGGTTTAAAACCAGATCTGTGGAAACTTCCAGTCAATAAATCATAGACCAAAATAATAGCCATACATATTAACTTTCAAGGACCAGAAAGTTAAAAGGAACTTGCACATAAACTCAGCTAAGTTTGGAAGTTTTAAGAGAGAGAAGAGTAGATGATAAGAAGGGTTGGGAGAAGAGAAGAGAAGAGAGGGGAGGGAATAGCTATCCATTTCCTTTGTTTGGATATTCTAAAAACCAAAAGGAAGGAGAGAGGAGTATGTATCCCCATCCTTGTTTGGTTGTAGGGCAAAAAACAGATTAGAAGGTAAAATTATTATATAAATTGGCAATAGAATAAAACATGTGATAGAGGTTTATTTAGACAATATTGATATATATATATATATATATATATTTTTTTTTTTGACATCATTTAAATTTTAATATATTATTAAGGGTAAAAGGGAAAGGACAGATCAAAAGTCCTCTCCCTCTAAAAAGGGAAGGAGGTGGAGGGGAGGGCGTTTGAGGTGTTAAGGTACTCCTCCAAATCCTATTAAATTCTTTTCCCCTCAACTCCGAAAAACACCCAAACAAGATTGGGGACACCCCCAACCTCTTCTCCTCTCCTTTATGGCTTTACCCCCAACAAAACACTTTGTTAGAAAGAAGGTTATAAAATTTATAATATCGATAATTTTGCAAAAACATAGAAAAATAAAAAATTATCATTTCAAATTTATGAATTCAGATAACAGGACAGCTGTTTGCATCCTTGGGATGTCCAGCTATAACTTCAAATGATAGTGGACAAAAAGATGGGCGGGCAGGGGGGTGGGGGGAAAGTGCCAGAACCCAATTTCAGGAGGCTTTTGGGTCATGTTTGGATGAATGGATAGGTCTGCCACCAAGTCAAGATGACCAAACTTTCAAATATCCTGCTGGGTACTTCAAAATTAGCAGGTCATGCTGTCATTAACTCTCCTTTTAGGACCCCACTTTTTCTAGTTTTGGTGATGTTCATGTAATTATCAGCTCAATCCCAAGATTACCATGGCACAGAATATATGTATATTAAATATGCATATCTTATATGGTTAACAGATTTGTGTTTTAATTCAAGTTGCTAAAATCTATCAGGTTCACCTGCACAGAAATATTCTTAAGATTATAATTGATTTTTATTATTTTAGAAGACCCACTTTAACATCAAACAGAAAGTTACAAACCTCTTTAGTGAATTGATAGCTTCTATAGCACCTAAAACACCAACGACTCCATCATACTTTCCAGAGTATGGGATAGCATCAATGTGAGAACCTGTTGCTACTGCAGGAAGGTTTGGCTCATACCCATCCCTGCATTATATAGCTTAGTCAAAGCCATTTAATAAATGGAAAAACTTAAGTATGGTACCTTAGGTGCATTACATTTGGTTCCCCAATTAAATTTAGACACGTGGTTGTATTGACCAATGAAACACAAACAATATTTTCTTTTCTAAAGACAATTAAATTCAATGCAACTATTTGTTTGTATTTAATTGGGGAGCCTAATGTACTACACCCATAGTATTGTACCTAAGTTTGACCCTTTAATAATATATTATGATAATGAACAATTTTACAAGTAAATCAAGGCAGAGATGCAAATATGAGCTTAAATATGCACAAAAAAGCTAATTATAAAACTCTGATTTCAGTTTTGGCTGTGGAGAGAAGAACAACCAACCCTTAGTCTGACAATTTTGGGGTTGGCTATCTGTGGAGAGCAACTTAAATTATAGTAAAGCTTAAGTATCATGAAATACCAGCAGATGGAGCTAAAAGTTAGACCACTTATAAGAAAATGGAAAATAAGTGACAATGACATCTGCTGATGACTTTACATTTTTCGGTGTCAATTTAAGATTCCCACTGGCCAAGAAACCTGAAGTAATCTCAAATAGAAGAAAAATAATGCTTTACATATGTGACAAGGTGGTGCTGTTCTACACTATAAATCTGAAAATAGCAACCTACTTGTCTAGCCAAACCTCAAGTAGTAGGAACTTAGTAATTTTTTTAGTTGAATTCAGTTTAGATGAGGGCCCTACAATATATCTTTCACATTTTAGCATGGCAAACAGTTAATTACAACTATCTTTTAAAGATATAGTCATACACTCACCAACGGCCAAATATGTTACCAACGGCATCTTCTCTGACAAAGAGACCAGAGATTCCCATCAAGTTTTTGATGTACCTGCAGTTAATTGTTACAAATAAATCATATGAAGATGGATCTTAGGTATGAATTTCAAGAAAATCCCAAGAAAAAAAAAAAGTAGAGGGAAGGAAAAGCCCCATGACAAGAAGAATCTAGAATTTTTATTACCATGTAAATCACAAAGTGTCTTTTTGTTTTCTTTGTCCCCAATGTTATCGATATTGAAGAATATGTATTCACTTTGATTACATGCAGAGTTTAGTCCTAAATAAACTTTACCATGTATGTAAAAAAGACCTACCTAGTAAACAAGGCTATTTATTGCACAGTTGTACTCATATACACTAATATTGCTACAATATTCCACATCTAGTGATGCTAAATAATCAATCTATTAAATTGTATACACAGTATATACATCAAAACATGCTCGATATTCCAAGACCAGAAAAGACTCCTCTGCTAGGGTGCATTTTGTGATACCCCAGATTATATGGATTGGATCATATGAGTGTGTTGTGCGGGTGTGTGCTAAGTCTGACATCGGGTGTTTACAAGATGGATCTTGGATATACAAGTGACTACAAAGAGCCCCAAGTACAACTTGACCAGTCCTTTTGGGGAATAAGTACAGACGTGGTTGGCGCTTTCCTTGAGTCGTTACACATTTGGTCATCCTATAAACATCTACCTCATTCATCAAAAAACAATAATGAAATTGAAATGTATGAACTTATCATTTCTAATTAAATGACACAAGGAAATTGGAATCACTACCAAAATTAATAGCGTGTGATCATTTTCATGGAAAAAAAATGTTAAAGTCAATTACAATTGATTGCCCATTGCACATTGATTAGGCCACATGTCACATGCATAACCCAAACCTTAACATGGTGCCAAACACAACATGGTGTTAAGTACAGGGATATGTATGGACCAATCAGCATGAGAGATCATGATTGCCGGAGGGAACTATAAATCAATAGCACTCCTGTTTTTATGATTTAACTAGGACACATATCAAGTTCTTACTCAGGTAGTATGTAAGTGGTTGCTGTTTCAGAAATGGCCCAATTCAAGGTGGTGATCACAAATACCTCCTACATGAAATAAAAATGGGGCAATTCAATCTTCATGGGATCCCAACCTGCCCTGAGATTTTCTGCTTAGGCAACTCAACAACAAGCCAGTGGCCTGTAGGCCAACTAGCACTTCCTAATGTTTCCAAAGAATGCATAGATTCAAGTCCCCCTCCCCCACCTAAGATGTATCAAAATTATAAAAATAAAAGCAATAACAAACGAACTATTTCCTCACACATACTTAACAAACAAACCACAACCTTTTGTAGCATGCCAGACTTTCTAGTATATGTTTAGACAAAACAACTTATTAGTGTCATTTAAAGTGAAATTCATTTGTTAAAATCAAAATCAGAAAATGAATTTCTTATTCATGCATTTGACTCCTTGTATATCAAGGCCTTGTTGTGTTAAGTTGCATACCTGCGAGCCAAAACATCCTTCTCAGTGTACAGGATCCTAGTCACTGATGGGGCAGGAGTATCCGAGAAAGTCGCAAGTTCATCGATCTAATGAACATATTTTGCATCATTAATAACTCTAAAGACTAATCAACAACACACACACACACACTATGAGTGTCACGTCACACTCATAGTCATATAAAATCCCTCAGAAGAAAACCCAGCAAGTTAAACTGTGAAGCAAATGAAAACCCATAGCAATGAACCCATATACAAATTTCCGTTCCGTACCTGGTTCTGTAAACTTTCAGTGTCAACAGACAGTGAAGAAGAAGCAAAGTTTTGGATGAAAGAGTGCTGGTCGTGAATTGGGTAGCCAGAAAAATCCTCCATGGTTTGGGTTGTGGAATCCTCATGTTGATGAGCTATGCCTATGATTGATGCAGAGGAGCAAAGGCAGAGCACAAGAAATGGAAGAAGAGGGAATCTCTGGGCCATGGTTTTTGGGTCTCTGGGTTGGTATTATTATGCACTGATTAGCAGCTATAATATAATTAGGCGTAATTAAATTACATACCTGCAGGGCCTAGGTGCGCCCATGAACATGCTGAGACAGATATCCTCGGTGCAAATCTGATGCTGGCGTTATTTTGTCCTTTTTTGCGTGAACAAAAAAATATCTTTTTTGGTTTTGTACTTTTGTTATAGTTATCTTTATTAAAAAAAAAAAAAAAAAAAACGCATTTCACGACTTTCTAAGTGAAAAATATATTTGACAAAAAGGAAAAAAAAAAAGAAAAAGAGTGTTTGGTATGCAATTTTGGGTTCTTGAAATCTATGGGCTGTTTGACATAGGAATTTGATTAATGTTGTTTGTAATTTTTTGAAATATATGTGTGTTAAAATATTTATAATGTTGTTTAAAATTTCAAAATGAGTTGTTTAATAACTCTACTAAAAAAGGCGTAATTCGTTAGAATACTTTTATTTATTTATTTATTTTTACCTCATTTTCTAAAACAAAAATGAGAATACCCAAGATGAGGATTCTCCTTTGAGTTGTTTTAAGACCACACATTTTTTTATCATTTTTTTTGTTACAATTCTAACATAGCAAATTATGAATAGTTGTTTATCACTTACATATGGATCTATTATTTTTTCTTCACCACTCATACCCTATCATATAACAATTATGGCAAAAAAGTTTATAAATAAATTGCAATAGTGGATTTTCTTTTCTCATTTTTCAGTTATATTCAAATTTGTGCTGAAGTTCTCATATGACAACATAAAAATTTATGCACAAAGTTCTATATTTCCCCTCTTTCCCCTTTTCTTTTCCAAATCTTCTTCTCTCCTTCGTTGTGCTCCTCCTTTTTGTGCCAATATAATAAAAAATCCTTTTACCAAATACACTTCTAAGTATTTTTTTGTCCACTCCTGGGCAACCTCTTCCACTTTGAACCCTTTACAAAACTTTAATATATTGAATCAACCTAAGATCACACACAAACTTATACCTAATTTCATATGCTTAGGTATTAATCTGTGATTGGATTTAAGTATTTACACATGCAACTATCATGAGTTCTTGTTGGAAAAAAATAAAATTTAGATGCACCTATCACAAGGTGACATTTAAACTTCTTGTGGAATTAGATATGCATTTAGGCATGTTTCTAAACTTATTCTTATCTGCTACCTCTTACGAGAGTTGAGTATTTTTGCAAGTAAAATGAAAAAAACTAAAAAAGGGAATCCCATTGATGAAGTCCTCCAAATGGTTTGAAATAACCATATGAGAGGATCCATTCAGCAAAATAGAATAGGAATATAATATGTAGTAGTCTAGTAGATAGTAGATAGGAATAGGAATCGTTCATCAAAAAAAAAAAAAGTTCATAAAAAAGAAAAAGAAAAGATAGGAATAGGAATCCTCTGCCAGGTTGATCCCTTGGACCGTATCCTTTAAAAGGCTTGCTCTTTTTCTTTTTTTTTGGGGGGGGTTGGGGGATGTATATAGTACCAAAAAAAAAAAAAAAAGCATTTTCTTAATTCTTAAAATTAATGCGTTGCCCATCAAATAATTCTTATCGATTCTTGAATTCTTCTAGTTCTAACTTTCTAATGGCTTTTCCTCAAAAAAAAAAAAAAAAAAAAAAAATTCTAATAGCTAAAATCCACTTCTTAAAAAAAAATTTGTATATGACTAGATGGTGACGAAAGATTTTTTTTTTTTTTGAAATTTCAAATATAAGTCCATCCCAGCTAGTATATTTTTTATTATTTTGTCATTTTTATTTTTAATTTTTACTTTAATAACTCTAATAATAATCTCAATTTTGAATTGGGTTGTTTTATTTAAACTATTTGTTTTCCAAAAAAAAAAAAAAAAAAAAACTATTTAATAAAGATTTCCCCCCCTCAAATACCACCACAAAGTGGTTTTAAAAACCACGAGTAGGACCAAATGAAATCAGTTGTGCGGAAGAAGCTATTGCTACCTAGTGATTGAAAAGGCGGGAAAGACTCTCACACACTCTCTCTCTCTCAAAATCTGATTACTACATATAGAACAGAAATGGAGGAAGAGAGACACACATGCCTAAAGCTGGTGCCCCAAGACAGCGACCCAATCTTCGTGAAGGGCACCTGGTTCCCCTCCCATTTCCACCTCTCCATCACCGACGGCCTCCACACCTGGATCTGCCATGCCTCCCAAGACGACGTCCGTGACCGAGCCGCTCTTTGGGACCAACCCGTCTCCGACTACGTCCTCTTGGCCGAGCGCTACCTAGGGTTTCAGCAACCCGGCTCTGTCTATCGCTTCACCGATGCTGGAGACTCCAACAAAAGGGTTAGTCACTGCTCTCACAACACAAACAATTTTTGAAATCAATGCCCACAATATATATATTGTAAAAGTTTATGTTTTTGTTTTAAATTTTGGAGTTTATATATGTATGGTTGTGGATGAATCATATTGTAATTCAAACAAATGAGAGTGCTAAAAAAAAAAAAAAAACACTGCACATAATTGATAATACATGTAAACCAACAGCTTGGCTGGTTTGAAGAGAATGTATGTTTCTATGGGGGTTGAATTATGGTGATTAAGAACACTCTATTGAGCCTACCTACTTATTATCTATCCCTGTATCCTATCCTAATGAGTGTCGCTTGGCTTGGCGTATTGAGAAGTTACAGCGGGATTTATGATAGGGAGGGGTGGGAGATGAGTTTAATTATCACTTCGTTGGTTGGAGGAGGGTTTTTGAACCAATTCAAAATGGGGGACTAGGTATTTATGATTTGGTCTTGTTTAATTAGGCTTTGTTTGGTAAAATGGCTGTGGCGGTTTGCAATGTGAGAGGGATGTTTTGTGGTGAGTGAATGTGGGGGTGGGTGCTCTAATACTGTGCAGGGGCCTTATGGAGTTTGCCTTTGGAAGAGTACCATGAAAGGGTGGGACACTTTTCTTCAATTTGTTAATTTTTAGGTGGATGTGGGGGGCATGATTCGCAGTGTGGGGGGCTTCCTCTTAAAGATAACTTCCCAAAACTCAATGGCATTGCTTGTAATAGGGATGCTTCAGTGGCTGAGCTGTTATCTCTCTCAGGGGATTGTTATTACTGGAATGTCATTGGGAGTTGGAGTCGGTTGCCTCCTTCTTTGCTGGAAAACCTCTTCCAGGCAGGTTTTTGATTTTAGTCCTATTGGCTATTATAGGGTTTTGCATTCCACTACCCAACTTTCTATTCCATGGAAGACTTCATGGATGCCAAAAGTCTAACAAAGGTTTGTTTCTTCCTTTTGACTGCAGCACTGGGGAAGATTTTAACCACCGATAATTTGTAGAGGTGTCAAGATGCTGTGATTTATTGGTGTTGCATGTAAGAGGGATGGGGAGACTACTGATCATTTACTTATACACTGCCCTATAGCTAGAGAGTTGTCGAATATGTTGTTTTCATTGTTTGAGGTTCATTGGGTTATGCCAAGTGGGGTTGTGAACTTTTAGCTAGCTGGTCAAGCAAGTTTAGGCATAAATCTGTGGTGATTTGGGGCATGATCCCTCGTTGCCTCATGTGGAGTATTTGGCAAGAGAGGAATGCTTGTGATTTTAAAGGATGTGAGAGATCTATTCCTGACTTAAAGTTGTCTTTCTTCCTGACTTTGTTTGAGTGGACAAATGCTTCGGGTGTTTATAGTTTTAATTCAAGACTATCAAAGAGTTTTAATTCAAGACTTTGTTTATAGTTTTAATTCAAGAAACCTTAACTTTCCAAGAAACCTCTTTTTGGACAAATGCTTCCAATTATTAGAGTATTGCCAGCGGACCCTCTTTGATTGGTCTCGATGTTGGGGATATTCGGATTGTTCTATCCTTTTGGATTTTCTTTCATCTATTAGAATAGATTAGGGGCTGCTTCTGTCTTTTTGTTCCTTTTTTTCCTTTGTTCACTACCGTGAACTCTTTGTGTTTCTCTTGCTATTCTTTTATTAATAATATTCTCTTCTTACTTATAAAAAAGAAGAAGAAGAAGAAGAAGAAGAAGAAGTATAGAAGTGCAATAATCCCTATAAATAGTGTGATGGTGTAGCCTTTGTAGGGTGCATGAGAGTTAGAAGACAATTTTGTCCAGTGAGAGTGTTAGAGACTAACTTTTGTCAAGTGTGTTAGTGGGAGGGCACTTTTGGGTGTATTAGGGTTTCTAGCTATTTTTTGTTTTGGTTAGTTTATGTTTGTGAGTTTTGTAAGAGGTTATGCCTGGTTGTAATTCTTGCTATTCATAGTGGATTTTAGTTGGCATTGCTCATAGATGTAGATATAGAGTTTGTCGAATCATGTTTGTGTGCTGTGGTACTTAATATTTTATAGTTTGCGTGTTTTTTCCTTTTTCTTTTACATCAACTTGGTATCAAAGTTATTGGTTTGATATTCTAAAGATGAGTTTTTGAGTTATGTGTGGTTGTAATTCTTAAGGCACACATCCTGAATTTTTGAGTTAGGCAACTCTGATTGAAAAACAACTTTAGTTTTATTTATAACGAAAGAGTCCACACTCCAAACAAGAAAATAACACACCAAGGAATGTTATGATGCTGAGAACAAGAGGGAGAAGTTCCATTTGAATGCAACCATTCAATAACATGCTTGAAAAGGCAAGAAATTAACACAAAAGGAATCTCAATTCTATTCCAAAATGTCTTAAAAAAAAAACAATATTTTAAGACACAAGTGATAGACAAATCTCCCTGTTATAGCCAAGAGTCTTGTAGGTCAATCAGTATCTTCTGGTGTTTCCAACGGAGACGTCTAGAGTTTAAATTCTCCCACCTCCAACTATTAAATTGTATATAAAAAAAAAAAAAAAAAAAAAGGCAAAAGAAAAAATCTCTCTATTGTAAGAGGAGTAGTGTTGATCAAAACCCCTTGTACCCAATATTTATCTAACTGGAATACTATTAAAAGAGCAAAGCTAAAGAACAGTTCAGATTCTCTCAGTCGTGTTAGCCATCCAAATCCAAAATATGAGAAAGGAAGAGGATTGGAAAGGATTTAAACCTTTTGCAAGAGGGTAGGCAGAATTTAAAGAGAAATTTCTATCTTTGCTAAGAGACCAAGCAAAAGCATTATTTCCTTTGGTTGAGAGATTCAAAGGAACGGCCTGAATAGTTTGGATGATGTTGATTGGTAGTACAAAAGAGAGTGCAATCCAATCCAACTCTTGGAATCATTTGACACATGACTTACATAGATGTCATCTTCCCCTTGTTAAAAAGCCCAAAATTACGCGACACGAAGAGGCCCTTAGACAGACCGGTGATCTCTCCAAAGAAATCAGATTCCCCATTTTTGACTATCCTTCTTAGCCTTTTTTCCACTAAAGGATTAGCTGCCTTGCAAGCAGCCCAAGTTCTTGAACAAAAGCTGTTTGTCTTCCAGGGGCCATGAACATACTTAGCCTTTATCACATGGGTTCAGAGGCATCCTCTTCATTGAGTAACCTCCAGTTGAGCTTGGATAGAAGAGCCACATTCCAGGGTCTTGAGTCTCTTGACGCAGCTAAACCCAGACCCCCACTCTCTCTTGGCAAATTTACTTTATCCCATTTAACCATATGTAGCTTTCCTTTCTCTTGTGTAGAGCCCCAGAGAAAGTTTCTGTTTTCACTATCAACTTCCTTATGACATATTCCCGAGTGGAACTTGTGGTAGATTTTCTAAGAATCCTCCTTCCTGCCAAGGAAAGGGGATTTGCTTTCCATCCTACCAACTTGTCTTGGACTTTTTGAACTGCCAAATCGAAATTCTTCTGGCCACAGTCAACATATTTTAATGGAAAGCCCAAACACCTATTGAATTTCTTTGTTACCAAAATTTCCAAAGCTGTACAAACAGCTTCTTATACTGCAGTGGAGGTGTTTCTAAAGAATAGGTCACAATACTTGTCTTTACTCTTTGACATAAGATCATCTGCAAAGATCTTGTGCCTAAATTTTCACATCTTTCTAAGATCCATTTGAATGCTTTTTCATAAATGAGAATGCCCAAATATTCCAAGCTCAAGATAAATAGGTAAAGGGATAGAGGATCCTTTTGCCTAATACCTAATAGGAAGAAAAGATTAAAGTATACCCCCATTAAAAAAGATAGAAAATGAGGTTGAAGAAATACAAATCATGATAATGGTGACTAACTCAGCTGGGAAATTGAACTGTAGAAGGATCTTCTAACAAATCCCGACTCCAATCTGTCAAAAGTTTTTTCAAGATCAATCTTCAAAGCCATAATCCCAGTCTTCCCTGTTTTTTTTCTTTTGCATAGTGTGTAGTATCTCTTGAGTGATGATCATGTTGTCAAGTTGTTGTGGGAGTGTGTCACATGAGAAGAATGATAGGGAGAGGTTATGATCAAAATATGGACCTAGGAAGGATATTAATGATGTCAAGTGCTACATATTCCTGGGGCATTATCAATATCAATGCAAGAAGTTTTCTGGTTAAGTTAGAAGGGTTCAGGAAAACTCTTGATTGTCAAAGGTCCCCGATGCAACAATTGTTGTAGCAAATGGTGAGGATGAAGATTGTGGTGATGTTCTTTTATGTTGGTCAGTAATATAGAACTTATGGGGATCTTATAGTTACAATTAAAATTAAAAAGATGTTTGATGGGAGTGTGATGACCTTGGGTAATGTGAGACACGTGCTTGAGCTTGGAAGAAATTTGAATTCTTTAGGCTGATTGGTTTTTTTATGGATTTTACCTATAAAAAAAAAAAGGGTTTTTTTATGGATAATTTGCAAAAGTTGGAATTATGAAAGTTACCAAAGGAGCTTTAGTAGTGATGAAGGGAGAGAAGGTTTTCACACCCACAAGGGAGGATGAGACAGTTAAATTTGCAGTGCATGGTAGAGAAAAAGCAAAGATGAGCTTTTGGTCAAAGCACTACAAAGGAAAGATAATCATGGATGGAAGAGAGTGATATTTACTGAGAGCGTGATTAATACGGTTGTGAAGCCAAGTTCAAATGACAAGTTCAAGTGTTGCTTGCGCTCAATTGATCATATTTCTTTTTGAGGACGTGATGGGGCACCCCTACCCATAAAAAGGTTGCAAGGAGAGTACTTAAGGGTTGCAAAGAGAGTACCAAAGGATTACTAGTGAAGACACTTCATGGGCTGGAGGTGGAGATTTGTTAAGTTCAACCCAAGTTGGAATACTTTATAGGTTTCTTAGTTAGTTTTAGAATCCTATATTGGCTAGAAGAGTAATAAGGAGGTGCATAAATTCCTATTAGAACTGTTTTTTTTTTTTTTTTAAGAATTCCTATTAATAAATTCCTGTTAGAACTGTCAGTCCCACATTGATAAGAAAAGAAGCAAGGAAGTGTAATAGTCCCTATAAATAGAGTCATGTTGTAACTTTATAGGGTGTGTGAGAGTTAGAGGACAAAAGTTTTGTCTAGTGAGAGAATTAGAGATTAAGTTTTTTCTAGTGTGTTAGTGTAAGTGCCTTTGGCTATATTGGAGTTTTGAGTTAGTTTATGTTTGTGAGTTTTGTGAGAGGTTATGTGTGGTTGTAATTCCTATTATTTGATTGTGTTTTTTTAGTTGGCGTTGTCTTTCAATGTAGGCATAGAGTTGCTGAACCATGTAAAATTTTGTGTTCAGGTACTTGCTACTTTATTTTTTTGCATATTGATTACAACATATTTCTTTGTAGTTGTCGTGGACTTTTGAGAAAGAAGGGACCAAGCTAGAATGGCGATGGAAGTGTCAGCCGTCGCCTAATAGTAAGGAAACTACAGCAGGGATATTGGACTTTCTCATGGATGCAAATATAAGGCTAAGTGTATGGTTGCACATATTTTTCTTATTGTCATATGCAATATTGCAATGTTATTTTCATAGAATTCTTCTTAATATTTGGAGTTTACTTAGCTGCTGAGACTTTTGACTAAATTCAGATGTTACCAGTTAGTTATTGTAATTGTTGCTTTAGATATGTGGCTATTGCTGTCAACATGGATAAATTTTCTAGGCTATCTTAGTAATTTAAGTTGACATGATATGAAGATGACTTTCATTATTCATGAAAGAAATTTAGCATCTGTCAAGTATAGAAGTCAACATCTGCAATACTGACTACTGAGAGCATTGCTTTAAAAACTTTGATAATTAAAATAAAGGATGTAAAAGCAAAAGCCTGAATAGTGAGGTTATCAAGTGCAGTTCTCTTTAAAGTCTTGCATTGAGTTTTTTAGAAATGTGATTCATGAGATATATGTAGCTTGTTGATTTTTTTTTTTTTTTGGTAATAAAGTATATTAAACCAAACAATTGTGTCTAGATCTAGAATGTTGGGGAGTTGTGAGACAAGCTACAGAGTCATGATATACCTCAGGTAGTATGTGTCACAATAATGAAGGTCCATCTGCAGTGCTGCACAAACGACGAATAAGTAGCTATATACAGGCTGCTTGAGTAATTGAATTAGCTAAACACTTCTATAGTTATAACTTATAAGTTATGGAACATAAAGAAGGCTAGGCAGGATTGATGTTCCTGGCCCAAATATATACCAAAAGCTAAGCTCCTTTTCTAGCACCAAACTTCCTTATGGATCCTGCAAATGAGCCTATGATTTGAACCTGTTGGGCTGGTGGGCGTGGTCTAAAATTGCCAGTCATACAGGATAGGGGTTTGTTCAAATCTGTGGTAAGGATTCTTTGGGATTAGTAGATACAATGCTGAGATTTGTTGAGATTCAATACTGATTTATACTTTCTCTAAAGCTCTTTGTTCAGCATAACTTTCCCCCCTCTGGTGCAAAGTGGAGATCACTATTACTTTCATGCAATATTTGGGGGAAAGGAGTGAAAATTTTTATGGAGATTGGAAACATCACAATAAGTTGCTTGCATTCAATTTTTTGTTGATTGAATCGTGAAACATTATGGAAACTATGAATTAGCCTATATTTGCATAATGTTAAGATGGACTCTTCTGGGTTTTTCTAAGCAGTCATACAAATTCAATGCGGCATAAGTGCCTTAGTAAGATGTTCTTGAAATTCTGGCTTTGTCATTTGATACAATGCATAATGAAGGAAATCATTTATTACTAGATTGATGGATAACTTCGAGACTATTGTAAGGAACTAAGGATTCCAAATTAGATTGTGGTATGTGTAGATCAAAATAAATCTGGGTTAAACATGTTACAAGAAATATATTTGTGTCAGTATAACTGAGTCCCTTATGATTGGTTGTGATGCATCAATTTACAGTTACGTATTCCATGTTACACAACTCAAAACTTCAGAGTTTGATAAAAGATCTTAATTCACTAGCTATTGCTTGAAATGTTTAATTGACTCTCAGATAAGTTGGGATAATATCAGACTAAGGAGTCACAGGGGATGATGAAAGCATTGTCATATATGAGATTCTGCTGTGTGTTGTAGCGTTGTTTGAATGTTTTCTGTTTCTTTAATAAATTTATGCTCATTCATCAAAAAAAGAAAAAAAAAAATCTAAATTCAAATTGAAATTTGAAGCTTATTCCATGTTAGAAGTGATTACTCACTTTTTTCCCTGGTTTCCTTTGGTAAAATGGAATTGGTAGGTATCTTGCATAGTTTAGTAACTTGTTTGTTTGATATATATGATGGTACTCTTTGTATGTATAATAGGAAGAAGTTGTCAGAAAAACTCAATCTTTTGAGATGCTGAAAGTGGAAGCTGAGAAGTGTTTAGCACAGAGTGAGAGAATTAACAAAGAGAGGGTGGATTTTGAATCTGAAATATATGCAAAGGTGTGCACATTATGTTATCTTATCATTTATATAGCATCTTTACTTTTTACTATTTAAATTTTTACTTGATTTTGCAAATTGAACTCCAATTAGAAGTTATCGTATAATAATTCTTTTCAATATATTTTAGTTTAATATTTTGTTGATTGTAATGCTCTGGAAATTGATTTAATTGATGTAACCATGAGAGACTACTACTATCAAAGAAAAGAAAAGGATATAATTTTTTGAGACTCCATTGATTATACTGTTTATGAATTATGAGTGAAAATGTTTGTTAACATTTTAGCTCTATTAAAAGGTGAATCCAATGTTATGCTTTGTTAGGCAACATTTTGTTTTTCCTTTTTCATTTCTTGGTGTAGCAACTTTGTCCTTGGAATTTGAGTCTCCTCAGTCCTCTACCAGTTGTGTTTGTTTAACAACAACACTTATACCAGTTAATTTGGTTTATTTTTTATTTTTTATTTATAATTCAATAGTTGGGAGAGGGGGGATTTGAACCCTAACTGTCTCCATTTGAAACCCAAGGAGGTGCCAACTAGTTGAGTTACAAGGCTCTTGGCAGTCAATTTGATTTTTTGAAGAGAGATTAATTGCACACACAATCCAATAGGTATAAATGTGATTATCTTTTCTTTTTAGATATGGCTGTATCTGTCATGAAGGAATTGAAAATAAGCACAAAGCCAGGAACAGTGGGATTAAATATACTCTACTGAGATTGAGTTGGTGAAAAAAAGTGGCAAACAGCTAGAATTATTTTAAAACCCTTGAATACCTAAAAACTTCAAACTGCACATGACCCCTGTCCCGCCAAGTATTCCTTCTTTAACAAATACATAAGAGCACTTTTGTTTGGCATCCAATAGCCTCATGTTTAATATTTTTATCAGAAAGAATCGTTCCTCTTCCAGGATTAATAAGCTTTCGATGCTACCTGATTTATTACTATATCAATCTAGTACATAGGCAATGAGTTAATTTCCAAGATTTCTGCCTCTCTTATTCTTTTTTTGTAATATGTAATATTTGGTTAAAAGATAAAAGATTGAATGAATGCCATTTTGGGGTTAATGCTTGGTTCTTGTTGTTATATTGGATGAATGCCATTGAGGCAATGTTTTGGTGAAATGGGAAAGGTCAATAATAGATGCAATGTTTTGGTTTAATTGTTTTTTAATATAAGTGAATTTATATAAATTTTTTGGTTTGATTTTCTGATATTTTTCAAAATACATAATAAGTGATTTTTTAACCACATATTTATCATGATGTTTTGATCAATATCATCATATAATCATATGCAATGGATTTTTCCTAGCTACGTTTATTAACTAGAGAGAATCATCATCTTGCAATCTTTTTGCAAACATTAGGAATGACTTTTCCTTTTTCTGCTTCTAGTTTCTTGGGGTCTTAAATTCAAAGAAAGCAAAACTAAGAGATCTTCGAGATCAGATTTCAAATAAAAAGGCTGCTGGGAAATTGCCTGAAGAAGAGGAAGAAGGATCCACTGACAAAACTGAAAGTTTTGATGATGGAAGTGACAATGAGACAAGTGAGGAAGAACCTGCAGAAAAAGTTTCAGGCACTTCAAAGGATATTCTAGTGGGTAAGCCTCGTGGCCGAAAGAGGATTGCACGCATTTAGTACCTCACAGGTCAAGTGTATATTCTGCCATGTTAGGCATTGCCTTTCTCCCTTCTCTGCCATTTCTGTTTTATATACTTTTTTTTTTTTTTTTAAATTTTATTTTAAGGGCGGGGAGGGCGGTTGTGCATTGAATTTTGTAAAGGTTTTCAACATGTATTGAGATTTTTAGGTAGTATACAAACTTATCCGCATGTCATTAACATACCACAGGCTACTTTTCTTCACAGCCGTTTCTGCTACTGAAGAGGATTTAGTAACAACAGTCACAACACAAGAATTAGACGTAGGCAATATTTGGTTACAAACTGAATCTCTGCCAGTGTAATGCTACAGTTATCTGCAGAAGAATGACCTCAGTAAGAGTGATCTGGTAGAAGTAGATGCTAGAATTGCTTGAAAATAGATTGTTATAGGACAGGTAAGAGTAGGAGTGGTACTTGGGAATTTAAATTGGAAATTTAATCTGTTAGTTAATTTTCTAATTTCTAAATATATTTTTTGAAAGAATGGAAATTTAAATTGATGGTACTAAAATTTCTGTCTGTTTAAATTGATGAGATTGAAAATAGCATCAATTTAAAATATAACTTCCGTTAGAGCATTCTCATTAAGCCTCCTAAATGTTATAAATCTTATTTTTTAGCAACTGAATACCAAAACATGCACCCCATCAAAACTGGTATATTGTAAAAAATTTACAATATTGCTACAGTGCGCTCTCATTTTTGAGACCGCACTGTAGCAAGCTGCTATCTATTTTTTAATATTTTTTCTCTCTCTCTTCAGACTATCCTCTGGCTCTCTCATTCTCGTTCTCTCTCATCTCTCTTTCTCAGATTCTCCCTCTAGTGGGTCTTGATGACTGCAAGTGGGTCTGGGTCCGACGGTGGTTGGGGTTGGTTGAGACCGTGGGTTGAGTTGGTTGAGGCCGTGGGTTGAAGATCGGGGTTGAGGTGAGGATCGGGGTTGTTGGGGTGGTGGGTTTTGTGGCGGTTTTGTGGTGGGTTTTCGCTGCGGTTTGTGCTGTGGGTTTTATTTTTTATTTTATATATATATATATATATATATATATATATATATATTGGTGGTTGGGGGTTGAGGTTGTGGTTGGTGGTGGTGGCTGTGGCTATGGCCGTGGTTAGAGGTGATGAGCTTGAAAAGCTCAGGCCATGGAGGTTTTGAAAGCAAATATCAGAGAGAGGGAGAAGCTTCTCGGTTTGTGCCGTGGGTTTTTTTTTTGGTGGTTGGGGGTTAAAGTTGTGGTTGGTGGTGGTGGCTGTGGCTGTGGCTGTGGTTGTGGCCGTGGTTTATCAGTGATGAGCTTGAAAAGCTCAGGCCATGGAGGTTTTGAGATCAAATATCAGAGGGAGGGAGAAGCTTCAATGGGTTGAGAAAGATGGAAAGACAATGGGAGAGAGAGACAAAGGGAGAGTGAGAAATTAAAAAAAAAAAAAAGAATAAAAAATAATAAAGAAAGAATATTTAAATGAAGTGTTAAAAAAATAGAAATTTTGATGTGAGGAATATTGTAAAGTAGTGTTTTATATGTTATAAATATAGGTTTTGAGATGGTAAATGCTAAATTTTTTAGAAGTCTTGATAAGAATGCTCTTAGTTTGAAAATTTTAAGTTTCATCCAAACAAAATTCTAGAACTTTATTTCGGGTTCAAAGATTTCACTTGCTACTGTTTGGTTGGCGTGAATTTGGATTCCTGTGAATCTAAAGATTCCCAAGAGTTTAAACTTTTGGTTTTAATTGTTTAAATTCTTGAACGATTGGTTGATGATCCTGAGAATTAGTTTTAGAATTCTTGAAAGTTTAATGTAGGTTGTTAGGCTTAACTTGGATTTTATTGAAAAGAAAATAACTGGGCATTTATATTTGTAAGAATGTTAAGACATTCATACATACGGACAAACACTTTACGTTTGGGTATCTAATAATTTTTGGTAGTTTATTTGCATATCATTTATTAAAAAACTAGCCTTATCACACACGTTATGCACGTGCGATGAGGTTTATTTTTTAGCAAAAAAAAAAAAAAAAAAACCTGTGTTTTTATTTTACATATATAATTTTATTTTAAGAATCTAATTTTAAGTGGATAAAGCAAATTTGAAAATTAACAGGAGAGTACTATTTTTTAGGTAATGTTTTAGTGGGTGTTGGAATTGCATTTTTATTGTTCTTTAGTTTTACTTAAACATAGAGATATAAGGGCATTTTTGAACTAAAAAATGAGGAATCCAAATAGGAGAAACCCTTTAAATAGTAATATAGATATAGTTTTTGGTACCTTTTATGTTAAATGTGTGACAAAAATCTAAAACTTAATTTATTATTTAAAAAATAGTTTTCTTATTAAAAAAAAAAAAAAAAACTGAGACAAAAAGTAAAATGAAAAAACTTTTGCCAAACAAACACTCAATTGCATCAATAATGGAGCAAAAAATTATGATTCATAAAAGCATATAGTAGATATCTATGATTTTTTTTTTCTTTGACAACGTATAAAGATCATCTCTTTCTCTCAAAGAAAAATGCCAAAAGAATGTTAAGATCAGACATAAGTTTCATAAAAAAAAAAAAAAAAAAAAAAAAAAAAAAAAGAAAAAAAAAAAAGAAAAAGATCAGACATAAGTTCAGTTTTGAAAATTTTGATGAATAGAAATAACAATTGTTAGCAAAAGTAAATTTTTGGGTTTAGTACAGAGGATGGAAAATTGAAATGAATGAAAATAAATATAAATTTTTTTTGTTTGGTTGAAAAGAAAATGGGAGGGAAAAAAAAAGATAATTTGTTGTAATTTATTATCATGTTCCTGTTACATAAGAAGTAATTCCTTTTTGATAGATAGATATGAGAGGTTTGACATCACACACCACAAAGAGTATCACTACAGCTGGATTATCAATTGAACCTTAATAAGAAGTAATTTTTTATTATTATATAACAAAATAATGTTACTATTTTTTTTAGAGAAATAATGTTATTAATTGAATTAATCAAGATGACATCTTATAAGAGTGAACATATCATATTTATTAAATTCATTTATTTCTCTTTAACAATAATTCATAAATATATTGAATATTCAGACCTTAAAAAAAATAGAAAAAAAAAATGCAATTATGTATATTCAAGGTACACAAATTTTCAAATAATGTACATAATTTTGTATATTGAAAGTACATAATTTTTCAAACACAAGTTGGCATTATTATGGACAAAAATTCATACCCTTGGGTAAAGCTTTTCGTTCGAAATACAAGATTGGAGTTTTGGTATAAAAACTAGAATGGAGCAATGCTTTTAGGTCCTAGACACCCTAGGCGTAGTTTTCTTGTCAAAACAAGTTAGTCTTATTACGGACTCAATATACCCAATTTTGTATATTCAATGTAAACAATTTTTTTTTAAAAGTACAAAATTTTGTATATTCAATGTAAACAATTAAAAAAAAAAATACACAATTTTGTCTGTAGGTGAACAATTTGGTGACCCAATCCCTGTCGCTCAAGTCTTGGTCCAAAAGGTCCCACACAATGAATTTTGATAGAGTATGGGCTAAAGAACTCGGTTTCAGTTAATTTGAACGGTTTGATGCATGCGTTAAGGGAATACACAAACAAGAACGAAAATGTCACAATGTAGAAAGGTCTCCAGAAATGATCAGGCTAAAAACTTGATTAATAGATACAGATCAATGCAGTAAAACTCCTCTACAGTATTCTCTTCTTTTTCTCCCGTCCCCCCCTCTTGGGGGACCTTTACATATTATATAGTCCCTTTCCAATCATCTGGGCTTTACACTTGTTGATCATCCAAACCCCCACTTGAGCACCTGTCCCATCAGACACCCCTCTCAATTCTTTGTGAGTTGCGATAGCCAAGGTAACACTATTCAGGGGTTTTCTCCTTATTAATGCGGCCAGGAGAGTAGTTGTAATGCATTTAATGTGGTGGTGGCAGCCTTTGCTGAGATATTTCAAGTTTCCTTCCTTTTTACGTATTTGGAAGATGGACTATAGTGGCTTGGATGTACCTTTACTCCAGATTTTACAGTATCCGAGGAGAAATTACTCTTCGAACATGTTCTTTTTGCCCCAGCGGGCCTGAATAAGGATTGCTTGGACCACGCTGACTCCTCGGATGGGTCGCGTCCTTGGACGGGCCTAGGGCCCAACCAGCCTGTTATTTTGGGCCGGTTCCCACAATAGCCCCTTAAAACTCCGGTTTTTGATCTCCTTCCGAGGAGAAAAGCAGGGTTTTGACATTACAAAAGATGGAATTAATTAGCTCCTGATTCACACATGTGGGGGCAGTTACTTTTGACGCGCTACAATTTACGAGGCGCAACTATTTACTCCAGGCGGCTTCATGTCTCCTTTATCCAACGGCGAGGCGCAGATCCAACGGCTGACATTCTTTCCAGAATTCTTGAGCGGGAGTGATTTCCCTTTTCCCCCTAACTATATAAAGCCCTTAAAAGACTCTTTTTTCTTTTTTACTAGTACATAAGAAGTCCAGAGAACTCCAGAGAACTTCAACACCTAGAGATTCACGAACATTTCCAACCTTCACATTTCTGTAGCCATTTCTGCGAAGCATCCTTCCTTGAAAAGATTTCCAAGCATCTTGGTGATTGTTTGTGAGGACACCCGTAAGTTCTGCTTACATCGTTGCTTTAAATTTCTCCTCGGCTTTCAATTTTCTTATCGGTTTTCTTTCCGTTTCTCCAGTTTAACTTAGATGGGTAGATTCAAGGATCTAGTAGATACCCCGACTGCCATGGAAGCTTTCAGGGCAAAATATCATATCCCACCTGGTGTGGTTCTACAGTACTGTCCCCCAGAAGGAGTGTTAACAGAGAGAGACGTGGGTCAAGTCGTCATTCCTATGATTGCTTTTATAGAATGGGGAATGACACTTCCCATGTGTAGGATTACCCGGGACTACTTGTTCCACCATAGGTTGACACTGCATCAGTGCGCTCCAAACATGTTCAGGATATTAGGCTGTATAGATGTCCTGAACGAGCGGATGGGTCTAGGCCTTACCTGGCACGGTGTGGTTCATCTGTACGAGTGCCACTACATCGAGAAAGGGGGATATTATCTTAAATCTCGGTCCGAGGTTGTTAGGCTAATCTCCTGCCTCCCCATATCTAATAAGACTATGAAGGATGATTTCCTCATTGCCTCAGGAGTGTGGAGCGATGATTTTCATTGTCCAACTCGGGTAGGAATTCCAGGTGCGGCGCCTTTAGGGCCATTCCTTTAGGGAGGGGGCTTAGCTCTTTAGATTCATTCCCCCTTTTTTTTTTGCTTAAGAATCAAAAATTTTATAACTTAACCATAATCTCCTTCTCGGCTATTTTGCAGATAGAGCTCAAGTTGCTTCTCGGTTGAGCCACGTAAACGTTCCGGCCTTGAAATATTTTTTGAGGTCAGAAATCTACGCTACCGAGGACGGGCAACTACGCGCGGCTCATCTGGTTTTGGGCTACCAACCCCTATCCCGCGCTTTCCAAGACATTGGCTACGCCATAAGAGCTGGTAGTCCGAGGTTAGCTAGGATTGACATATCCAAGCCCAAGTTTTTGGCCCGACAAGATCTCAAGCCAGTCGTGTTACCTGGCGTTCGGAATCCTCCACCAGTTGCGCACTTGCCTCTACCAGACAACCTTGAAGTTGCTGTGCCAGCTGAAGGAGAGACTGAATCTTCTCGTGTTTCTCTTGAGGAGATAGACGAGTTCTATTTTGAAGAGGAGACTCCTAAAACTCCTTTGATTTAGCTTTCAAACCCTGAGGGAGAGTAGGATCGAAATTTTGTGGTCGGCGCCCCAATTATTATAGCCTGCTCGGACGACTCCTCAGACGAAGAGGTAGATAATATGGCCTTCGACAAAGGAAAAAGCCTAAGAGAGTTGATGGCCTCCCGAGGTAAAGGTCAATCTTCAAAGGCGACATCTCAGTTGCAGACCCCTGTTCTTCCTCCCGTTGCTCCTCAGGTCCCTTCTGATCCTGGCCTAAAGGTTAACCTAAACCTGAAGAAGAAAAGACCGCTTGAAACCCTCGAGGAAGGCGAGGTGGGCCCCCGTCAAGGCAAGCAGCAAAAAACCACCCGGGAGCAAAAGAATAAAAGGGCTCCCTCCATAGAAAGCCAGGATGAAGAGAACTGGGCCGAAGTGCGTGTTAATCCGCGCACTTGGAGCTCGAAGCTCGAGGTAGATGGGGTCGCCATTCCCTATATTGTCTCGGTCCGAGAATACAATAGGGGCTGAGCAGGATATATAGTTGAGGCCCTAGAGTAGCCAGTGCTCCTTCCCCAAGACATGGAGGCCTACAGGCGATTCTCTCAGCTTGAGCTCTTTCTATCCCTCAAGAGGGACCTTGCAATGGTAAAGTGACTCTTCTAACCTTTGATAAAATCATTAGACCTTGTCACACTCTAAGACATTGTTTTGTTGTTCTATGGGCAGATTACTCAGCAAGTGTTTGTGGCCGAGGAGTACTGCCGCAACAACCACAACTTGGTTGAATCTGAGGCTCAGTCTCGTGCCGAGGTGGAGAAATTTGTAGGGTCCCTTAAGTAGGAAAATTTTGAACTCTTGAAGAAGTTTAAAGAGGCGGAGAAAGGCCGTAAGAGCGCTCTGGCCGGACTGAAGAACGTTGAAACCCAAGCCGAGGACCAGTGCTAAAAATTGTTCGTGACCGAGACCAACCTCGCCGCAGAAAGGCAAATAGTGTTGGATCTCAAGGCTGCGTTATAGAAAGCTGAGAAGGAGGTCCGACTGGCTAAAGAAGAGGCTCAGCTAGTTCGGGAAGCAGCCGAGGCTGAAAAGAAGGCATCTTATCAGCTTGGGGCGGAGGAGACTGAAGCCAGGCTCTCTAAGGAGCTTCCAGAGGTATGCAGGGATTACTGCAGCATCTCATGGGCTCATGCCCTTGATGCTGCAGGGGTTCCTGCAGACTCGGCCTTGAGGTTGCCTGAGAAGGTCTTCTTCCCTCCTGAGATCCGAGAGATCCCTGACGGCGCCCCTGAAGCTTCTGAGCAGGCCCTGGTTATTCCTGATGCCATCCCTTTGCTTGATAAGGCCAAGGATCCTGCCAAGGAGTTCATCTCCAAGGGTCTTGGGGCAAATTCCCAAGCCAAAGAGGTTCCTCTTCCTCAGCCAGAGCAGAAAGAGAATCCTCCTACTCAGGCTTAGCTTATAGGGTTTTTGCTGTATTTTCTTTTAGAATGGGACTTGTCTTATTTTTTGTTCTTTTGTAAAGACTTCCCTTTGTATTGATCTCGGCTTATTAATATAGAATGTTATTTTTTCCATTTCTCTTATGGTATTTATGACTGATGTTGATATAATTTCATTATTTTGTTCAAAGTTAATACTGTTCCTCTAGTTAATGTTTGCGACAATATAAACAAATATAAATGAATGAGAAAAGGCAGTGCCGTGCGGCGAACTTAGAACAATAGATGCAATTATACCAAACTACGAACGTACCTTAAAATCACACAGGAGTTCTAAGTTGTTAATTTCCCCTAAGTTTGTGGTCCGAAGAGTCATGCAGGACTTAGGTTCTGTTTAAAACTTGAATGGGAGTCATAAGTTATTAATTTCTCCTAAGTCTGTGGTCCGAAGAGCCATGCAGGACTTAGGTTCTGTTTAAAACTTGAATGGATGCCATAAGTTATTAATTTCCCCTAAGTCTATGGTCTAAAGAGTCATGCAGGACTTAGGTTCTGTTTAAAATTTAAATGGATGCCATAAGTTATTAATTTCTCCTAAGTCTGTGGTTCGAGGATCCATGCAGGACTTAGGTTCTGTTTAAAACTTGGATAGATGCCATAGGTTATTAATTTCCCCTAAGTCTGTGGTCTGAAAAGCCATGCAAGACTTAGGTTCTGTTTAAAACTTGAATGGATGCCATAAGTTATTAATTTCTCCTAAGTCTGTGGTTCGAGGATCCATGCAGGACTTAGGTTCTGTTTAAAACTTGGATAGATGCCATAAGTTAGTAATTTCCCTTAAGTCTGTGGTTCGAAGAGCCATACAGGACTTAGGTTCTGTTTAAAACTTGGATGGATGCCATAAGTTATTAATTTCCCCTAAATCTGTGGTCCGAGGATCCATGCAGGACTTAGGTTCTATTTAAAACTTGGATAGATGCCTCAAGTTATTAATTTCCCCTAAGTCTGTGGTCCGAAGAGCCATGCAGGACTTAGGTTCTATTTAAAACTTGAATAGATGCCTTAAGTTATTAATTTCCCCTAAGTTTGTGGCCCGAAGAGCCATGCAGGACTTGGGTTCTGTTTAAAACTTGGATAGATGGAAATGGACCAACGGGTATGCGATGATCATGAAACAAAACATGCGCAGAGCCGTTTTCATTAATAATAATATCTTCTTAGATTATTTACATTCCACGGGCGAGGTACAATTTTCTCATTTAAGTCTTCTAAGTAATAAGCACCTATTCCAGCTACAGATGTGATGCGATACGGTCCTTCCCAGTTGGGTCCCAGCTTGCCCCAGGAAGGGTTCTTAGAGCTGCCGAGAAACTTTCTCATCACGAGGTCGCCTGGACTCAAAGGTCGCAGCTTTACATTAACATCATATCCCTGCTTTAGCTTCTGGTGATAACAGGTCATATGGATCATCGTTTTTTCCCTTTTTTCCTCAACTAAGTCTAGACTTTTCCCCAATAACTCGTTATTGTTTTTTGGGGTAAAAGTGCCAGACTTCAATGTGGGGAAGCTATTCTCGATTGGGAGTACGGCTTCGGCCCCATAAGTCATTGAAAAAGGAGTCGCCCGTTGATCGTCGTGGCGTCGTTCGATAGGTCCATAAAACGTGGGGGAGCTCTTCCACCCATCTCCCCTTCGCCTCATCCAACCTCTTTTTCAGCCCGCCCACTATGACCTTGTTCACAGCCTCAGCTTGCCCGTTTCCTTGGGGGTATGCAGGAGTGGAATATCGGTTTGTGATCCCAAAGTCGCAACAGTATTCCCTGAAGTTTTTACTATCAAACTGAAGACCGTTGTCCGAGATGAGGGTGTGAGGAGTTCCGAAACGCGTAATAATGTTTTTCCAAATGAATTTCTTGGCATCCATGTCCTTGATGTTGGCCAAAGGTTCAGCCCCTACCAATTTGGTAAAATAATCGGTGCCGACTATTATGGGCTAAAGAACTCGGTTTCAGTTAGTTTGAACGGTTTGATGCATGGGTTAAGGGAATACACAAACAAGAACGAAAATGTCACAGTGTAGAAAGGTCTCCAGAAATGATCAGGCTAAAAACTTGATTAATAGATACAGATCAATGCAGTAAAACTCCTTTATAGTATTCTCTTCTTTTTCTCCCGTCCCCCCCTCTTAGGGGACCTTTACATATTATATAAGCCCTTTCCAATCATCTGGGCTTTACACTTGTTGATCATCCAAACCCCCACTTGAGCACCTGTCCCATCAGACACCCCTCTTAATTCTTTGTGAGTTGCGGTAGCCAAGGTAACACTGTTCAGGGGTCTTCTCCTCATTAATGCGGCCAGGAGAGTAGTTGTAATGCATTTAATGTGGTGATGGCAGCCTTTGTTGAGATATTTCGAGTTTCCTTCCTTTTTATGTATTTGGAAGATGGACTATAGTGGCTTGGATGTACCTTTGCTCCAGATTTTACAGTATCCGAAGAGAAATTACTCCTCGGACATGTTCTCTTTGCCCCAGCGGGCCTGAATAAGGATTGCTTGGGCCACACTGACTCCTCGAACGGGCCTAGGGCCCAGCCAGCCTGTTATTTTGGGCCGGTCCCCACATTGTCTATTCAAAACAAAATTTTTTGATGGTGGACATTTTTTTTTTCACAAATTATTGAGAGTGTTAGGTTTGTATATTCAATATTCAAAAAATATACAGAATTTTGTATATTTGTTGTACATAGATTTTTAAATAATGTACACAATTCTATATATTCAATAAACACAAAGTTTCAAAGAACATACACAATTATGTATATTAAATGCACACAATTTTTGATGTGTGGACATTTGTTTTTTCACAATTTACCAAGGGTATAAGGTCTGGACATTAAATATCAAAACATTTTTTAGGGAAATCAAAACACTTCTAAGAATGTCTTGAAACTTGATTTTAACCCTACGGGCTCAAGCCTTTAATAATTATATCAGTTACATCATCAGACACCAAATCGTCAAGTCTTGAGTTTCACCAATCATCTTTATCTTGTTATTGTCATTTATCAACACATTATATAATTAACACCAAGAGGTTGGTCCAATATCTTTTAAGGTCTCATGAGATTCATGAGATTCTAGATTTGAAACTTTTAATTAGCATATTGGGGCCACACCTGAGAGCTCCCCCCTCCCCCGGTTAATGAATTGGTGTGTGTGAGACAAGAAACTATATAGGACTATCCACAGGTCAGGTCAAATCAAGTTTGGGCCTAACCCGCATCTGACTTGGCCTGATCGGGTGGAGTAGCCATCATCAACTCTCCACCAACCGAGAGATTGATCAGATCGGGCGAATCAAACCTCCAACGAATGGTGGGTGGGTCAATTGGGATTAAAGATCTGATAAACAGCGAGAAATTAGTGAGATTTCACAAGATCCAGTGGAAATCTCATCGGATTCGATGAGATTTTGCCAAAGTCGGTCAAAATCTCATTGAATCTACCTAAGATCTTGCCAGGATTTGAAAATTTTTGCTATAAATATCTTAGTAAGTCAGTCAGTTTGGGTTTTTCGATTTTTGGGGGAGGAAAACCTAAATCGGCCCTCGCCAACCGCCGGAGTATTCAAGTCAATCGTTGGTCAACTCGGATCCGATTGATTTCTTCTAGTGGATCGAGTCTCCAATTGGGTTGGATAGCCTTAAAACTATAAACGCCGAAGGGAATAATGTCAATATGTGAGTGTGGTTGGGTAAAACATTTGAATTGCACTATCGACTTTACATTCATCACATAAACCCTTAATCAAAAGCACTTATTATCACCATGTCTATTCATAATCTTCCCAAGCACACCATATCCACTATAGTGACCCAAAAGGAAGGCTTACAATTCATGAAATCCCATATCGCCTACGTGTGGTAAAGTGGAAGGCCTTATATGTGGGTTGAATATTTAAAATGTTAACTATGCGTTTTCCCCTACTCTGTGCTTTGGAAGAACAAATGTTTGAGGGGTATAAGCCCCAAAGTAGACAATTTTATTGACATAAGGATTAGGCTATTAAAATGTTTTAAGCACAAAGTAGGGGAAAAACATAATGTTAACATTTTAGATATTAAAAAACAAGTAGTTATTTCAATCATAACTTTTTGGGTTCAAGGAATTATTTTCCAAATTGTTTTGGAAGTAAACTTGATTAGTTATATTTTTGGTCAGTCTTGCATGGAGAGAATTATGTAAATTGAACGAAAAAAAAATCTAAGACCACACCATTTTGTGCCACAACTTTGTTACAATTCTGACATGACAAGCTGTGAGTAGTAAAGAAAAAATTGTGGGTTCATGTGAAAGTGACAACCAATCACAATATGCGATATAAAATAATTGTGAAAATGGTGTAAGACCATTCACAACAATTCAAAATACTACTTTATCTATTTTAACACACTACTTTATAATACACCCAACATCAAAAGTTTTATTTTTTTACTACTTCATTTAAATATTCTTTCTTTATTCTTTTTTTTTTATTCATCATCTATTTCTTTTTCTTTCTCTGCCTCTCCATCTCTCTCTCTCTCTCTCTCTCTCTCTCTCTCTCTCTCTCTCTCTCTCTCTCTCTCTCTCTCTCTCTCTCTTGGAAGCAATAACAACTAGAACAACCGCTTACCACCACCACGCACAACCATTGCCAACCAAACTAGCCGGCACAACCCATGGCCATAAACTCACCATCCCAGAAAATATTCCATATCACAACCCAACCACAAACCCAACCATCCACTAAAAACCCAGCACCCAAACCACAACCACCACAAACCCCAACCACCCACCAAAAACCTTGCACCCATACCATAACCACCACAAACCCACCACCCACTAACTCACCACACAAACCCACCACATAAACCCAACCACCCATCAAAAACCCACAACCTATATCATGACCACCACAAACCCCAGCACCAAAAACCACCACCGCCACCACTCACTCTCACAACCAATCGATCTCAACAACCTGCGACCCACGAATTAAGGACACCAATATCATCGCCAATCTATCACCACTGCACATCCTTAAGCAAGAAGAGAGATGGTCTTGGTGGAGAGAGAGAGAGAGAGAGAGAGAGAGAGATGGAGATGAGAGGAAAAGAAAAGAGAGAGAAAAGGCTGAATGAAGAAAGAGAGATACGTGAAAAAAAAAATTGTATTTGTGTATAACTTCTAGCTACTATAGACTACCAAAGATGACAATTTACTATAACTAAGTGTTAAAAAATTTTTAGTTTTAGCAACTTTGATGTTAAGGGTCTTTTGGGTATTTTTGTTACTAAAATAAATATTTAGTTATTTTAGTATTTTTAGCGTGAATGTTCTAAATTTGATGGGTTAGATTGAAAGTTAAAAAAAACTTTACTTTAATCTCAACTCTAAGACCAAAACTTTTAACTTTTTAGACATTTTAGCTTCCCTACTTTTTCTTTTCACAATTACATTGAAAAATGACATGTGAAAGTGACAAACGTTCTAACTTTTCCTTATTCAAATTTTTAATATAAGATAGAAATTTTATTGTACTTTAATCTAATTGAAGTGTATATGCGTAAAACTCCCTCCTAGATACTTGAACCTTAACTTTTCTCCCCACACTCTACAAGCAATTATACTTATGAAGTGACCATCGCACGTCATACTAAGTGTGCGATGGTTATTGTTTTAAATAAGAAAACGGCGTCGTAAATATTCTCTCGCGCGCGCTACATCGCACTCTCCCAGTCTCCCGCTCTCTCACTCTCTCTCGGCTACACCACCATGGCCGAAACCGGTAAGTTTCTTCTTCTTCTTCCTGAATTTGTTCTGTTCGGAGAATTTCATTGCTTTCCTGAAACCTTTAAACTAGTAGAACTTAAATATTCTCTTAGTTTCTTCAATGTCCATTGTTGTTGGGCTTTGATTAGATTTGATGTTTATGGAATCCAAAACCTAGATTTGGAATTTGGGTTTCATTTTTTACTAAGGGATTTTTTGGGCTTTACCTATGGGAAGTTGAATGGAATGGATGAGAGATTGAAGTTTTGCTCTAGGTGGTTGGGATTTTTTTTTAAAAATATTTTTTTGATTGATTGAGTAAATGATGTGATTTGTAATAATTGTTCTAGACAATGCTGTATATTTGTTTGTTTGATTTTTCCTTAGTATCAATGGAAATGGAATCTCTTTTATCTCTGTTTCTGTAGATGAAAATGCAAGCACAGGAGAGCAAGCAGGTCGAGAACGTTCGGGTTCTACTTCTGGTGATGAACTGGCTGCCCTATCTCATGCTCATAGTAAGAGGGTACCAACTGAGGGTCAGAAAACAGGTTCAGAAGTTCAAAGTGAGAGGGATATCAAGGTACCTGGCCATTGTCTAGTTCATAACTGATTTTCTTTTTTTGGTGTCTTGATGCATTACTTTTCTATGCTTACAAGTTAAATGTTTATGTTTTTACTTGAAGGGTGTATCTTTCTGGGAACCTAAAGTTTGAGATTCTTTATCTTGGCGAAAGCAGAAAAGTCAAAATCTATTCCCTATCTCAGCTGCAGTGTCGAGTTTTAATAAGTTTGCAATGATGGAAGCTTTATGCACAAATTTCTTCTGCTGCAAAATGATGAAGCTAATAAACTTATGGTAAGAGTGACAGGCATTTCTATATCTCATCCTAATTAGTGTCAAATTTATGTTTTCCTACATTTGGAGTGGTATATTTAGAAATTGAAGGTGACCTTTATTAGTTAAACACTAACAATACAGACTGAAAATGTTTTTCTTAAAAAAAGGCATTGATGCAAACTTATGCTCCAATGGGGGTGGGTAGGAAAGCATTCATATTTTGAATGTAGTTGTTGTAATTGGTAAATTAGTTATTAAGAACATGAGCTCTTGCTTCAGTGATTAATTGGAGTTAATCTTGTTATTTGTTCTTTGTATTAACAATGGCCAGGTAGAGGAAGACAAGACTCGGATGATCGGTGGAGGTGATCACAAGGGTACCCATCAACAAGAGTGCTGTGTTTTCTGCCTTGAGAATGCTAAATGGACAAACCATCTTATTGTATCAATAGCTAATTTCACGTATTTGATGTTGCCGCATTCGAAGCCTGTGGTGCCTGGTCGTTGCTGCATTTTGCCACTGCAGGTGAGATTAAATTGATTCCTTCTCCTAAATGTTAAATTAGTTTATTTCCTGTTAAATTTATTGCTTTTCTCAATATGAAAAATATTTTTCCCCTAATGGATAGCTATTTGCTATGCAGCATGAATTAGCCATAAGAACTGTTGATAATGATGTGTGGGAAGAAATTCTCAATTTCAAAAAATGCCTCATTATGATGTTTGCAAAGCAAGGGAGGGATGTAGTGTTCCTTGAAACAGTGATGGGGTTTGCGCAACAATGCTGCCATTGCTTGATTGATTGTGTTCCATTGCCCCAACAAATTGCCAAACAAGCTCCTTTATATTTTAAAAAGGTGTTTTCCTTATCCTAATTTTGTTATGATTGCAGCATTTGAAATTTGATTGCTTGTTATTTCTTGAGCTAGTGTCTGTGAAGTTGTTTGTGCGAAATAAAAAGTTGTACCATTCTTTCTTTCAACCCCTGCCTTATTGGTGTGCAATGAATTATCTTTGTGCTTTAAGTTAGTGAAAGGCTTGGTCTTCAAAAATAGCTTAGAAATCAAGTGGCAAGTATTTAGCAGGGCAGGGAAGCTAGAAAAAAGTGTGTTTTATTGAAGCAGTGCTATCACTTTGGACAAATCATTGGAGGGAAACTTTGACAAATTTCATACATTTGTGTTAATAATGCTTGTTGAGAAAATGTCAACATGAAACTGGAGTTAAACATAAAACTTAAAAACCTTTTGAACATTTTTTTTAATGAGTGAGTTTGGCCTCAAGAGAAAGGGGAGGGAAATATCTTTCTAATGGACTTCACTTATTGTGCTACCTCTTGGGGTTCCAAAAAAAAAAAACTGGTTTTAGTTTGTGGGTAATATACTTGTGTTTTCATAAGGGCAATGTTCTTCTTCTACATCTTGATGGCATAAGTGGTAAATTTTACTATGCATATTCTTTGAGTGCAAAGAAGAAAAAGATGGAACCTGTGTTTCAAGATAAAAATAATAAGCCACTTAAAAAAATAAAAATAAAAATAAAAATTAAGGAGAGAAAAATAATAAGGCAGAAAATTCTGCAGCATACATATTCACTCCAATTATTTATTATTACATCTGTTTGGAAACTTTTGTGAGTTTCGGACTTTCAGTTTTATATAATTAACCAGTTGACACTCCCATGCAACAAATGTTTGATAATGATATTATTATCTGTCCTTATAAACTCAATAAGAAAAATCATGATTCTTCACAAGAAGGTGATAATCAGCATTTATCACTATTTTATATATATATATATATATATATATATATCTGTGTGTCCCTGTTTGATTTTGAATTACTGTATTTATGTATATGTTTTACAATTTTCTAAAAGTACTTTGTCTTAGGCAATTGATGAAGCAGAAGACGAGTGGAGCCAACACAATGCGAAAAAGCTTATTGACACAACTGAAAAGGGGCTGCAAGCCTCAATTCCCAAGGATTTTCCATACTTTAATGTTCAGTTTGGTCTGAACAAAGGATTTCTACATGTCATTGATAACGAAGATGAATTTAAAAGCAACCTTGGCATTAATGTCATTAGAGGGATGCTCCAATTGCCGGTGGAAGATATGCATGGTCAGCGGAGATATGATTCTGTTGAGGTTCAAAAGGAAGCAGTTAAAAGCTGTCCAAGACTGGGAACCTTTTGATTGGACAAAACAGCTTCACCACTCGTGATTGCATCTGCTCTCATTTAGGGGTTGCCTGCAGTTTAAAACTGATATTATGAAATACTATAGGTGAGTCGGTGACTGAAATTGACATAAACATTTTTGTTTTTGTTCAGTTCTAAAAAGTCAATATTCAGATAATACTGTATATAGTTGTATAGTTTATATAATGTTTTTGTTTGATTTTATCAAATTTGATTCAGATACTTGTACACCTTAACATCTTTAGGACCAAATAGCACCCAATTACTTGAATCTATTATAGTTCTGCAAAGTAAATTATTCTTTACCCCAGGCACATGATACTTTCTCCAAAGGTACTTGCTTAGCATTGAAGTGAGGTGCGGACAACGTCTTGCCAATGTGAGGTATCGGAGGCCTTGTACTAATCTCTTTACTAAAAATACTTGACCATGTTCTGCATTTCTTCTGGTCGCCAGTCATATGGTTTGAGCATCTCAAATAAATGATCCAATCTTTTCAATAATTAACTTATTGTAGCATCATCTCTTCGCCTTCTTCCACAATAGACATTATTGTCATTTCTTCTTCTTCTTCTTCAGCAAGCCTTGTCACAGCAACAGACGCTTTAACATCCCATTCTTTGCTATATTCTTCTTAGTTGCTGGAAGTCGCCATATTTCCTTGATCAAATAGTAAATAGCAAACTACCTTGGGATCTATAGCCGACTAACTACAATATCTTGGAACTAAGACTTGATCGTTGTTTAAAAAATTGAAGAAATGTATCTTGAAAATCTGGATGATGATGTGAGCCGTCACTCTTTAAAATCAAAGTGGCTTTCACATTGAGATTTTTTTTTTTTTTTTTTTAAAGTTATCAATATTACTATGGGATCTGAAATTGACAATATTGTTAGAGATTTTGGTTATGTTTTTCTCTACACTCCAATTAGATTATCGTGGATATGTTGAGGCAGAAACCTCATCAAAATAGTTTTCAAAACTCAAAAACATTATTAAAAAAGAAAAACGGTCAAATAAATTGATACAATGAACAACAGGTATATGGCATTTCATGGTCATATAATGAAATATATATCTAAAGAAGTTATCGAGCTTATCATATAAAAGAAAAGAGCAACGAAGCCAAAAGAAAAGGAAAAAAAAAAAAAAAAAAAAAAAATCAAAGAAAACTGCAGCTAAAGTCAAAGCACCTCATGGTGAAAGACTAAAAGTTATGTCAATATATGACAGCTTACTTGTCCTATGAAGCTATCTCATAAAGAAAAAAAGAGGGGGGAAATTCAATCGGCCTCTTAGCTTGATATATATCTAGAAAGTCAATAATGACAAACCACACGCAAATGTAATGATACTCTACTCTATAAATACTCCCATCTCTTCACCATATCAATTCATCACAAACACAAATAGGCATTAACAATACAAGAGAGTGAAAGAAGAAGGAAGAAAAATGTCATCAGAGTGCAAAGGTAATGAGCGTATACAAAGAGTTAGTGAATATATGCATATATGCATGCCACTTACATTACATATTATATATATCTATGATCTATCTTTGATTTGATACAAGTTTTATATATGCATACATGGCTGTGTAGGTAAGAGTTCATGGCCCGAGCTTGTTGGAGTGCAAGGGACAGTTGCAGAGGCAACTATCGAGAGGGAGAATTCTTATGTTGATGCTGTGATTGTACCAGAAGGATCATCTGTCATATTGGACTTCCGCTGCGACAGGGTTTGGGTTTGGGTTGATAAAAATGGCATTGTTTATAGGGTTCCTACCATTGGTTAGAGTCCATTCCTATTCAAATGAATAAGGAGTTCCTATTATCCATGCATGCGTGGCATTGTTTTGGAAACTAAATAAGAGATCATATTCTTCGTGATTGTAACTTTTAAGTGTATTCGAAGTTAAATAATATATATACAAGTTATTCCTTACCTTTGGTAATTCTGATATGTATCTCATTGTCTAAATAAGCTGGCTGTGCAACGTACGCTAGCTTCTAGTATTGGCATTTGCGCATTGAGTATTGAGTTGAGTCCGTTGACTAGATAAGGTGACCGTACTTTTTGAAGTAAAAAGTGGTCTGTCTCTATTAACATATCCTTTTAATTAGAGTAATATGAGGAACAAAAAGAGTATTTAATTATTTCTAAACGAAGATTAAATTTATTTATTTTTTAAAACCCGGACTTAGAAATGATAAGTACTAGATTGTAAATTAATGACATAAGTTGTTTTAATTTTTATCGCTTTTATTTATAATATATTACACTTCATCGTTTTATTTTTTGAGGTGTCTTTCGATTTTGGCACCATCCGATGGAATAGATTTTCAGTTTCAATAAGTTAAAAATATTTATAATTCCATCATCTAGTAGTTCATATCCCTTGTTCCATCATCTTTATTTATAGAATGTTTAAGTTTCATTTTTTTTTTTCTATTTTAAAGTATACATAAGATGTTAATTTATGGCCTTGTAATTCAATAATATTGCTTCATTTTTTTTTTAAGGACCAGAATTCGAATCTTCAATTTCTGCGTGTTATAATAGTCAATTAATTATCAAAACAATGAACTTATAGATCAAATAATAAAATAACATTCGATTAAAACAAAATTTAACTTGCATATTAGAAAGAATGAAAACATATGATCCAATTGTGAATATATTAAAATATTAATTGAAGAAGAAATTATTGAGTGGTATTATATTATAAAAGACTTACAGCAGGTGTAATTTAATATTGAACTCAAATTCAAACACTCAATTTCAGACCAAAGAAATATTTAGGAAAAAATATTTTTAAGACCATATATATATAATGTTATGTTTTGATAGTGATAGCAGCCATCAGTAGTTTCTTCTATTCATACGTATTAGTTTGACCTTTAAATTTTTATTTCCATAATAATTTTTTGGAAAAAAGGGTAAAAAATATAAATTATAAACTCATTAAGTTTAATTGATTTTCATTTTAGTTATTTAAGTTTACATCTACTGTTTGTTTACATCTATCCTTCTGTCATAAACTACGGTTAACAACTGAAAAAAAAAAAAAAAACATTTTTGAACATTAAAAGCGATTAATTTTAATAAAAAAAAAACATAAGAGAACAAGAGACTATATAGGGGCTCTTAAGCAGCACAATAATGATCAGTTACCTCTAAAACCCAAACCCATCGGATAGAGGCATAGAGCTGTGATTCATAGCAATACGTCAGCGGTTTTGATGCAAATGAAGCCCGTTGACTATGACATGGTTGTTTGAAATGGCGATACGTACAGGATGTGCAGGTGGTGTTGTGGGCTGAGAAACTCCACCCGAACTATTTGTAGATTTTTTTTTAAGGTGATGATCATCATTTGAAATTTGACTTAATAAATAATCTCATACTCAATCAACTTTATGCTGAGAACCCCTTCATGTGAGAATATTTGATTGAAAACAAGCACTATAGGGTAACTAATAAATGTTTATTTTTTATTCGAACACAAATATGAGATGACATAATTCAAAAAAGATGTCATTATCGTTAGACTATCATTAAAAGCATGTTGATGGCCACTTTTGTTAAAAACCCTACAAGGCCGCGTAAAGCAAAGTCCAAATTCTTGGCTGGCATGATATTTCTTGATAGGTTATAAATTGATCACAGTTAATTAAATAAATTACTCAAGTTGATTAATTAGATCAAATTTCATACAATATCATGGAAGCACGAACAAATTACCAAATAATCTAGAGTACAGAGGAAAGTAAATTTGACATGGTGATTTGTTGATTAATGGGAAAAACCTTCACAACACAAAAACCCCATTAGGAGAATTTCAAGCCACCACTCCTAAGAATCCATTAATTAAAATCAAGTGATCACAAGTGCAAGAAATATTACCCTCTTAGCCTATCCCATAGTACCTACCTACAGTAAAATACCCTGTTAGCCTATCCCTTAGTACCTACCTACAGTAAAATACTTTCGCTCCTAATTGAACTTGATTTTGTAAAGATCTATTCCCTTTGCATGGATCGATCGTAGTACATGACTAACTCCCAACGACTTGAAACTTTTTGTTGGATGCAAATTTTTTCACTACACACTTGTAGAACGCTTGGTCACAAAACCCTAAGACGTATAAGAACGTAGTAGCTTCACAATGAGTATATAGAATCTCTATATGAGTCTTTGTGTATGATGACGACTATAAAATAATAATTTTATATCATCTAGAAGGTTAGAGAATGAAACCCTAAAAAGCCAAGTCATCATGAGCCGAAAATCAGATCTAAAAATTCTAGATCTGCGAAACTCGATAGATTGAGAGGTATCGAGATTCATTAATTTTTGATAGATACGTGTATCGAGTTAGGTGTTAAGCCACCAATTTTCAGCATTTCACACTTGTTTCTTTGTGCAGTTTTTATGTCTTCAATACTACCACTTGTAAAATTTATTTAACATATTTCATGATTTTTTTAATCCACTTAAAACTACCCAAATACAAATAAAATACATTTTATCAAAGGATATGTCAACTACATAAAAATATGACCCTAACATCCCTATTTGCAACATTTAAAGCCTAGGATCCATGAGGAAGTTTATGTGCCAGCCACAAACACAACATTTGGCCTTATTAATTGTATTTCCCACAAAATTCAAAACTATCATAAAACTCGAAGGAAGCACCTTAAGTCAAAAAAAATAGGTTGGCATTTATTTAATGTGTTCTGATAACACCCCACAAATTTAGCAGATTCCGTAGGAGTGTTTCTCTTCAATAAAACCTAGAAAATGAGATTGATCAAAGAATTACCGGAAATAATCATTAAAAGTTTAAGCAACTAATTCTATTATCCAACCATGCTGGCTCCCCACGCTAGCTTCTTATTATTTGATGAGTGATGACCGCGATTGCACGAAGAATATCTCGTGCTCGCTTTTTAAGACTAAACTTATCTAGCCAGAATTGGATGGCTCAAATGGACATATACCTCTTTTCCAAGTTTGACATATCCTGTTTTTCAAAAAAAAAAAAAAAAAAAATTGACATTTCCTACTGTATTGTCGATAAGATCCACCGCCGGCAAGTACACATTTCGTACGCAATATCTGACAATTATACACCATTGACTTTGTTCTTAAGTTGTGTATGAATCAAAGTTATTTTTAGGCTACATGTTTTGTACATATGTAGGCCTTTTAGAATGCATTGAAGTCTGAAGAATAGACCACCTTGGCGATAAGGTTTTGTAATCTATAAACAAAGAAAAATCCTTCGGTGGCCGGCCAGCTGGTAAACGAAGATAAATTGATGAATGTCCTTCCAGTCATCAATATTATTTTGGTTGAAACATCGCTTATCTTTTGTTTTCTGTTATGCGAATTCACTAGATCGTCAAAGCTCGTGAGCATATATATATATATATATGAAAGGAGTACGGTCAATAATCACATTTTTCTTCTTTCATTTTAATTTTTAATGTTTGAACGACAACAATTTTTTCTTGAATTTTCCTTCAGCAAGCAAACCGTTGCAATCAGTGACCTCAAAAAGACAGCCTAATTATCTTTGAAGCCACATTCAAACAGGGGACCGGAAAAAGAAAAAGAAAAATCAAAACCCAATGCATGAAATTCATCAAGTCAAAAATGATCAACCACAAGCTATCGTAAAGATGCTCTATATATACCCCATCTCTTCACCATAGCAATACATCACATATTGAAACACTGACAACAAAAGAGCTAAAGTGAAGCAAAAAGGAAACAATGACCAGTTGCGAAGGTAAAGAACATGAACATGTATTAAGAGTTGTGAATATATGCCAGTTACATCAGTATTATATTGTCTTTGATCCATTATAATTTTTTTTTGGTCTATGAGTAGGTAAGAATTCATGGCCGGAGCTTGTGGGAGTGCAAGGGACGGTGGCTGAGGCAACAATTGAAAGAGAGAATCCTTCTGTTGATGCTATAATCGTTGAAGACGGCTCGGTTGTCACACCAGACTTCCGTTGTGATAGGGTTTGGGTTTGGGTCCGCACAGATGGCACTGTTTCCAAGGTCCCCGTCATTGGTTAGGACTCAAAGGGCTTGCACTACTTGATGGCTACTACTTATTATTATTCTCATAGCAATGTTATTCTTATACTATGAATTCCTACTCAAATAAAATGTTATTATTATTATTTAATCAAGTTCAAAGGACCTTTGTGCATTTGTATTGCTTATGAAGTTAATTAATAAGACTGGTTCTATAAAGTTGATGGCCATGTTTTTGGATTTTGTTCAAATCTCCTATACTGCATGCCTGTTTGAGGAATAGATACGAATAAAGATTCAAGAAGCTCCGTTCAGAATCTATATATGCCTTCTCCTGATCTAGCACGAAGTGAAAACATTACTTCATACATATTTTTTTTTTTATGCAAGTTAAAACATTACTTAACAAAAAGTGAATATGGAAAAGAAAAACAAAGTTAAGATGTCACAAGTATGAACGGAAACATGTAATCTTTATCATTGACGTAAAAAATATCCATTCGCTAGCAACAATCTTGTAATATATGCAACTTCACTTTTAAAAGGTGCAGGCTTGAGGCTTGGCTATACTGGTTGTATTGCTTTTTGCTTTTTGGCCGTAATCAGCCATTAACCAAACCAAGATGTCTGCGATATATTCCTTAAGAAAAAACTCTGTTTACAGGTTTAACATTAACAAAAAATCTCAAACTCGGGCTCCTGTAGAGGTTGACATTCTATAAAGGACGTCCGTGTAGTTATAATGTATAAGGTTTAAAAAACTTCACTTAAGCAACTTCTCCTCAAAAATAACCTTGATCTTGTGAATTCTGGAGTTCCTTATGGATTCAAAGAATCCTTTAAAAATTTAATTTTAAGCATTTTCTTTTTCTTGTGGCATTCCACATGCATCACAAAGATTAGCCATATGTAGCACAAAAGTATTCCGTTTAGGGCATATCATAGACATTCTTAACCAAATACGTCCATGAAGTTTTTCCTAACCACATTAGAACATCATTCAGTCTTCAAGACATTAGAGGTATTCCTTTGAAGTCTTAGAGGTATTGTTGTGTGGTTTGATCAATGAGTACCTCCCTTGACTGTGTTACGGAGCATTGTGCATGGGGATGGATATCTATATGTTTTAATACTATTATCTGTCAGACAAATTTTGGCTCTGCCTCTATTCAATGACTAGAAAGTTACTCGTGCAATACACAAATAATAATATAATGTTTTATGTAAGATGGTTTTAGAGAATGTTATACATATATTATAACATAATTATTTGTGCAATACACAAATAATAATATAATGTTTTATATAATGGTTTTAGACCGTTTGCCTTCCCGGAGACCGTTCGAATGAACTTCGACTCCTCTGCCATCACGTCAACGCCGTTGCTTCCAAACTCCACCGCCGGTAATTTCCTTTTTTCAACGTTCACGTTCAAAATTTCCACCGCCAATATATATATATATATATATATATATATATTTCATAAATATATATTTTTTATAATCTGATTTTTGTGTTAGCACTGTATCTATTTGTTTGATTGCTTGAGATTATCTGCTGAATCATACAATTTTTTTATTTTTTATTTTTTTTGCATCGCATTGGATTTTTTTTTTAAATATATTTATTTATAAATTTTATTAGTAAATTTTGTTAAATATGACATTCTTAATCTGATTCTTAATCTGTAACTATTGCCAATGGAGGAGTGTTGCCAAATATCCACCAGACCCTGGCAAAGGAAAAGGCAATATTGGATCAGCTTCACATAGATAGGGGTTGTTTTAGTAGTTTGTAACACATATGTGTTTTTATGTTTTTGTACTTGTGCCAACTGAATTTTCATGCTATGTTTCTTGTTAATGAAGTGAATCTTATTGCTTCTACATACTTGTCCGATGTGCTTTCTTATATCTGTCCTTTTTTAATGAGATTAAATTGAAGGGTGAGATTTTGGATGATGGTATTTATGTGATAGAATGGTTTTGTTGGGGAATTTACTGTTGGGTTTCTCCACAAAGTTATATTGCCTGTCAAGATGGTTCTGTTGTACTTTGGCGTTCTTTGCTATGCACTACCATGTTTCCTCATATGCTAGTTGTGTGTAATTGTGTTTCAGATTAAGTGAAAGAGCCTGCTTTTTTAGATGAATTGTGTAAATGCGTGTGTGATGATATCTTCATATTGGGTTCATTTGACTAAAATTGCTTGCGAATGTGCCTGTGGCCGTGGATAACCTTATTTGTTTTGGAGCTGGTGGGTGAGGTGGTTTAAGTTGCAGCTATGAGCCTATGAGGGAGCAAGGTAGATAAAGGCAATCGTATTTTATGCATTGTGATTGTTTGATTAATTAAAAGTTAAACTTTCTTTTATCTCCAGCTCTCTTTCTCTTTGGTGGTTAAAGAAATTGTGAGGAACAAGGTGAAGAACACAAGTTAACTTTGGATTTTTTCTGAAAGTTGTAAACTTAGCTTGAGCAAAGTAAGTATATTTTAGTTAAAAACTTATAAAACTCTATATATACTTGTGATGTTGGAAATTTGTTTTGTGGTGGGTTGTTGTGTTGGAGCAAGCGGGTGACTTGCATAGTGTTATAAGGTGGTTTAAATTCATATTGGGAGTGTTTTTAATTTCTTGCAAATATGAATGAAACTTGTTGATTAGTAGCAATTGTGTTCCTTTATTCAATTTCAATACTTGTAAGCATTATAGTTGTGATGTTGAAAATTTGTTTTGTGGTGGGTTGTTGTGTTGGAGCAAGCGGGTGGCTTGCATAGTGTTATAAGGTGGTTTAAATTCATATTGGGAGTGTTTTTAATTACTTGCAAATATTAATAAAACTTGTTAATTAGTAGCAATTGTGTTCCTTTATTCAATTTCAATACTTGTAAGCATTATAGTTGTGATGTTGAAAATTTGTTTTGTGGTGGGTTGTTGTGTTGGAGAAAGCGGATGACTTGCATGGTGTTATAAGATGGTTTAAATTCATATTGGGAGTGTTTTTAATTTCTTGCAAATGTGAATGAAACTTGTTGATTAGTAGCAATTGTGTTCCTTTATTCAATTTCAATACTTGTAAGCATTATAGTTGTGATGTTTGTGATTGGCTTTGTGGTGGGTTGTTGTGTTGGAGCAAGAAGGTGGCTTGCGTGATGTTATAAAGTCGTTTAAATGCATATTGGGAGTGTATATTTGTGTGTGCAATGTATATTTGTTTAAGTATTAATATAGACTTGTGCATTCATGAATAGGATAGAACTTTATCTAAGCAGCTTATGGATTTAGATGTTAGAATACATTATGCATGAGTTGTCCTTATTTTACTAAAATAGTATTCATTTTGTAATTGTAGTCAAACATGGATAAAAGTTGAATGACAATGGGTAAGACACCCAATGGCAAATTAAGTCATCCATATATTGAAGGGGTCAATGCATTTATTAATTTTGCAAGAGTAGTTGTGGACGTGAGTGGTAATATTCAGTGCCCGTGTATTCATTTGGGAATTACTATCGACAATCTCCTAATACTGTGCGTATCCATTTGCTTCATCGTGGGATTATGCAATCTTACATTAATTGGTATAATCATGGAGAACCTCATGTATTGAACGAGAACATTCATGATAATGAAATGTCGGATGGTGATCAGATGGATGGTATCGATGCCTTGGTAGGTAACCGAATTAGTGGGGAACCAAGAAATGCAATCGAAGATGAGGAGGTGCGTCATTTTGAAAAACTTGAGGAAGATGCAAAGCGTGAGTTGTATCCGGGTTGCACTGATTATAGTATCTTGAAATTTGTTATTGAGATGTTGAATATAAAAATAATGACCAACTTGAGTAATAAGGGACTTGATATGATGCTAGAATTGCTGACAAAGGTTTTACCGAAAAGTAACTTGGTTCCAAGGTCAACCTATGAAGCAAAGAAGATATTACGTGACTTGGGCATGTCATACGAGCATATAGATGCATACAAAAATGATTGTGCACTATTTTGGAAGGAAAATGAAAACCTTGATAAATGGCCGGTGTGTGAAGCGCCTAGGTACAAGGATACACGTGCCCAAGATAAGATGATACCTCATAAGGTATTACGCTACTTCCCGTTGACACCGAGATTGAGGAGATTGTACATGTCGGGCCAAAGAGCTAAGGATATGAGATGGTATATAGACAAACGTGTGGACGATGGAATAATGAGGCATCCGGCTAATAGTGAGGAGTGGAAGGAGTTTGATTTGCAATATCCTGATTTTGCCCTCGAACCTCGTAATGTAAGGCTGGGATTGGCTACAAATGAATTTAATCCTTTTGGGAATATGAACAACAACTATAGTATGTGGCCTGTCATACTTATCCCCTATAACCAACCGCCTTAGTTGGTTATGAAAGAGCCATATTTTATGTTGTCCTTGCTTATTCTTGGTCCTCATCAACCGGGAAATGAGATTGATATTTACTTGAAACCATTAGTTGACTAGAAACTTATGATGTTTATAATAAAGTGCATTTTCAGATGCGTGCAACTTTGTTGTGGACAATACATGACTACCCTGGATTTGGTAACGTGTCTGGGTGGAGGACAAAGGGTTATCATTCTTGTTACACTTGCAACGATGAACCATAATCAGAAGCTTTGGAAAGTAAAATTGGATTCATTAACCATCGAGCTTATTTGCCTATGGAATATCGTTGGAGACATAGTCGGTTGCATAATGGTTTATCGGAGAAACGGAAGAGATCTTTAGAGTTACAAGTGGGAAAAATACAAGAGCAGCTAGATAGAATGCCAAATATAATTTTACAAAAGCATTCAAGTAACAAGAAGAGACAACTCATTGGGGAGCCAAATTGGTCAAAGGTAAGTATTTTGTACAAGCTTCCATACTGGAAGAATAAGAAACTTAAGCACAACATTGATGTTATGCATGTGGAGAAGAACATTAGTGAGAGTACTTACAATACTTTGTTAGGCATTGAGGGGAGAAATAAGGATATTGACAAGGCACGGATAGACTTGCAAAATATGAACTTTAAGCACACGTTGCATTTGAAACAACATCCTGATGGATCATATGACAAGCCTCGGGCTTTCTTTTCATTAAGCCCAAATGAAAGGGATGGTTTTTATGACTTTTTAAAATTAGTCAAGTATTTGGATGGCTATGCAGCCAACATATCAAAGTCAGTGAATGCAAAAAATGGTACATTATCTGGTTTGAAAAACCACGACTGCCATGTGCTACTACAACGAATTCTTCCAATTGGGTTGCGAGGGTTTGCACATAAAGACATTAGTATTGTATTATTTGAATTAGGCAACTTTTTCCAAGACTTATGCTGAAGGACCCTAAAGCGGAGTGAATTGGAGAAACTAGAAGAACGTATAGTTCTTATACTATGCAAGCTTGAGAGGTTCTTTCCTCTAGCATTCTTTGATGTTATGATCCACCTTGCTGTTCACTTGCCTCAAGAAGCAATTCTAGGAGGCCCGGTACAATATCGGTGGATGTACCCTATTGAAAGGTAATTAGATCCTTTAATGCATCCATCAATTGCATTTTTCCCATATGGTATAAAATCACATAATGTGCGTATTTTTTCCTCGTAGGTATCTTGAAAAATTGAAAAGATACATTTCAAACCGAGCTCAACCAGAAGGTTCGATTGCAGAGGCTTACATTCTCAAAGAATGTATTAATAACTGGTCTTTGTATATTGATGGGATTGAAACTGTGCATAATTGAAGAGAAAGAAATGAAGATTTAGGTGAATCTAGCGAAGGATTGATAGTTTTTTCACAAACTGCCCGACCTACAGGTGGTAGGCGGAACGATGGTAACTTGTCTTGTGCATTGCTTGATACTGCTCATTGGTACTTATTGTACAATAGTCCTGAGCTAGAGCCTTATTTAAAGTATGTGATTTCATATGCATGTATTGTTTAATCAAATTTTGAATATTATCTGCAATACTTAGCTAAAAATAAATCACCTTATTTTTAACAGTGAACACAAAAGCATATTGCATAATCCTACTGGAGAAACCATAACTCAAATCCAACGACAAGAGTTTCCCAACTGGTTCAGAGAACGTGTAAGACATTTGAAATTTAATCACACACTAATAAAAATTAAACATTTAAAAGTTTCTTCATTACTTATTACTAATTAATACCACTTGTTGTATGTCATTATAGATGAGTAGATTGAAAGTTAACGAGTCACCAGAAGCTACTAAACAGTTATGGTCATTAGCAAATAGTCCTAAGCCGCATGTAAAGGAGTACACAGTTTGTATGGTCAATGGTGTAAAGTTTCATACAAGGGACCTAGACAATTGTCGTGTAAACCAAAACAGTGGTGTATGTACCGAAGGGGATCATGAGGGAGAAATGCACGACTTCTATGGTCATATGTGCAAAATTTGGGAATTGGAGTATATGTTTCGCCATAAAGTTGTTTTGTTCCAGTGTGATTGGTACAATACTGGTACCAATGGTCACAAGCATTGATGTTACAAATCGGTGGTATGAAAATGACCCTTTTATACTTCACAGTCAAGCGAGACAAGTTTTTTTACATTCAAAATACCAAATTGGGTGAACCTTGGAAAATTGTGCAATCCATCCAACATAGGAGAGTGTTTGATGTCCCGAAAGTTAGGGGTGGAGAATCCAATGATAATACAGAAGATAGTGACACATTCCAACAAGAAGCTATTGTTGATGTTGTCTCTATCAATGTTGAGGACAATATTATTGACTATTGTATGGGTGATGTTGAAACTAAGGTTGTTCTTGAATGTGGAACTTCAAGAGATGCTAATAAAAATGAAGAGCATGACATACCTGATGTTGATCTTGATATGGATTATGATATGTAAAATTCATAACAATTGTCTTAAATGTTGTGTGTTTGTCTTAAAGTTTTATGCTTGTTTAAGTAGCAATTGTTTTGTACTTATCTTGAACTTAATATAGATATTGATGTGGTCATTTGTTGTGTTGAGTTAGTAGTAATTGTGTTCAAATTTAGCACTTGTGAATTGCTTGATGTGGTCATTTGTTGTGTTGAGTTAGTAGTAATTGTGTTCAAATTTAGCACTTGTGAATTGCTTAATATGGATAATGGTGTAGACTATGATATGTGAAGTTAGTAGTAATTGTCATTGAGATGTTTTGTATCTTGAACTTGATATGAATATTGATGTGGTCATTTGTTGTGTTGAGTTAGTAGCAATTATGTTCAAATTTTGCACTTGTGAATTGCTTGATGTTAAATTAGTAGCAATTGTACTTATCTTTCATGTCAATACGTAATTTCAAAAAATGCCCAAAAAGGCCAAATACACTTGTAATATACCGAGGTATGAGATGGTAAGATTGGATAGAAAGAGGCAATACCAAGAGATAATTGATGCTTTGGGATTGAAGCACATCTCAACTTCTCTAAAGGATTCTGCTCAGTCCAATTGTGCAAAAGGGAAAAGAAGTAGAGCTAGTGTTGTGGTAGATGATGATTATGTACCACCTATTGGTGACAATGACAATGATGATGAGTCATCTAATTCTGTAATCCATAAGGTATAATAGATATTTCATAGGGTACAATAGATGATAATAACGTTATTGTTCTATTACTTGTAATGACTTTGTTGTTCCATTATATGTATGTTACTTACAGATGACACCAGGACGACTTATACGCTCACGAGGTGAGGCATCTATCCCGGTGGTCCGATCTACAGTCCAGTCTACGGAAACACCTCCTAAAGCAAATCCTCCTGCCCAAAGTTCTTCTAGTGCGGAGGCGCAGACTACCGGCGCATTAACTAGCATGACTGATAATTACATAAAATATACTTAATTACAACTGCACTCTATTTTTACTATTGAGATTATACTTCACTTAATTTAGCTATAATGTACACGAAATATATAATTTTTTAACATTAATAATGTTTAAATAGGATCTGCTAGCAAAACTACCCGTGGAGCAACACGTGGTATAGCAGTACGGGCACTTGTTAAAAAAAGTGTTAAGCTACCAGTACGTATAGCTGCAGAGTATGATGCTCCTGTTGAGAAGAATGTGTGCAAGCTTGTCAATCACATTGGCGTACAAGTGCGAAGTATTTTGTCCAGTTACAATGTGAAAAATTGGAAAAATGTTGATACTGCTACTAGAGATGTGGTGCTTTAAAATATCGCGGTAAATTTACATTGATAACGTCTAACTCCCACAAGTTGATAACGTAAATTGAGATTCCAATTTACATTGGTAAATTTACATTGATAACGTAAATTGAGATTCCAATTTGATAACGAAAACATTAAATACAAAATGTGGAAGATTATTGAGTTCCAACTCCCACAATTTGCATCAGGCTTATAAAAAGCTCAAACAATCTCATGGTGCTGACTATGCAAGAAGCCACCCGCAAATGAATGCCACGGAGAAGCAATGGACTGAACTCATTGATGGGAGATGGACCAATGAGAATTGGTTGGTAAATTATTTATGCGTATGTTATTATTATCCAATGTTTACTATATTATGTTGTCAACTAATTAGATTAATATTTAGATGAAGTAAATGTATATTGTTTTATTCATGATCTAATAAATATCTTAAATATTGTTTATTAGAAAAAATCAAGAAATAACTCTGAAAATAGAAATAAAACTAAAGACAAATATAGATGTGGGACAAAGGCACTTGCTGTTAGGGTTGATGAGGAGGTGCGTATTTTTTCATTTTTTTAAACCTTAGTATATTGCATGTTGTGATTAATTAAGTATATTTATCTAACACTTGAATGTTAATTAATCAGACAAATAATAATGACGGTCAAGTTCCTGAATTGGCAAAAATCTTCAAAGATGTTCATTTTAATCCAAATACAAATATGTGGATACATCCTGAAGATGAAGCAACATATATATATGTGTATCATTCCATCCTTATCATGTTTGTAAAGCTATAACATATGTAGTATTAATGTTGTGATTGTTTGTTTGTTTCTTTCTTTCTTTCTCTCTTTCAAATGATAGGAAAATATTCTCAAAAGTGCAAGTGGATCATTGTCAAGATCCTAATGCTATTCCCCTTACACAAGAGGAGATCTCAAACTTGGTGTTGAAGAAGAAGTCCGGTATTGTAAAAGGACTTGGCATGAGACCTTCCTCTTCTCTAATAACCACTGCCTCCTCTAATTCATTGGTGGAGTATATCCAACGGTTAGAAAATGAGATAATTGAGCTCAAAGAGGCAAGAGTTAGAGATCAAGAGGAGCGAGCTAAGGACCAAGATGCATGAACTAAGCAAGATGAGGTCCAAAAGAATATTCTTAACTTTTTGAGGAGTAAGGGTTATTATGATGCTCTTACTTATGGGGGTGGTCCAACTTCAAGTTAAAACACTTTTTGGTTAGTACTTTATTTGCTTTCTACAACTTATACATTAGGAGTTGTGATTTTAATTTATTGGTGTGGTTACTCTTAATGCATTGTTAGAAATATTTCTTATAATATAGTTAATATTTTTACTTTACGGTTTTAATGAATTATTGTTTTTATATTTGTGCAGATTTCTTATTGGTGGTTTTTAGGGGATTTACTTTTGGCATTACTTGAAGACATATGAGAACATCTTCCGTTAGTTCTAAAATAGGGTTTAGGTAGAGTTATTGTATGTATTGCAAACAATTATTGTATGGAAGGAGTTTGAATTAGATACTTGTTTTATTTTTTACTTGTGGAATGTATGGATCTTTTTTTATAAATGTGTTGTTGAAATAAATGTGTTATTCAAATGTGAGGTTTTAATAATGTAATGACATATTACAGGTTAATATCAAAGCCATGAAAAAAATAAAAACAAAAAATAAGTTTTAGTGATGAATTTTTTCGTCACAAATATAGCAACAAAAAATTGTTTTAGTGACGAAAATTTCGTCACTAAATATAGCAAAATTTTGTAAGAAATGGTTTTAGTGACGAAAATTTTCGTCACTATATGTGCTTGGATTTTCTTAAAAATAGTTTTAGTGACGAATTTTTTCGTCACTATATGTACCCAAACATAGTTTTAGTGACAAAATATTTTCGTCACTGAATAGTATTTTTAGTGAGGAAAACATTTAGTAACAAAACGTTTTCGTCTCTAAAAGTTTTTTTTTTTTTTTTTTTAAATCAAATCGGACTTTTAGTGACGAAATTTTTCGTCACCAGGACTTTTAGTGATGGGGCTACAGTGACGAAATGAGTTTCGTCACTAAAAGTCTAATTTCGTCACTAAAGATCCTTAGTGACGAAAAACTGGACTTTTAGTGACGAATTTTTTCGTCATTGAAAATACATTTTGTTGTAGTGATAGAACTTTGTTAGTAATAAGTTCATCATAAGAAACAACAATTATAAATTACACACACATATTCATTATAGTTATTCAGTTCAAGTAATGAGAAATAAATAAATAAATTTTTTGGAGGAATATAGTAGAATAAAGGTTGATATAGAATGTGTCTCTGTTCTTTGTCCTTAATTCTAAAACAACATACACATCCCAAACACTCACAGTCAATCACAGTCTTTACAAAACTCACAAGTCCACAAAATTCAACCTTAACATCAAAATCGTAATTACCGTTGTCACTCAATACAAAATGCAAACCCCGTTCTTTGGTTGTAGCCAACTCATACAAGGTAGGAATAAATGGGACAACAATGTTAGACTTAGGTAGGTGTTGTCAAAAGATTGAAGGTAAATGACACCATTTTTTTTTTCGTGTGTATTTGAAATGGGATGACATGAAGGGCTATAGATAGGTATATATATAAAATAGTAGAAGTGCAAGAGGTGAAAAGTGTGAATTGAAATGCAAAGAATTTTGATTAGAAAAGTCTTAATATATTGAACCAAATAAAACAAAAAATCAATATTTAAGTTGTTCTTATCTCTAATGTGGCACTTGTGAATATATATTTCAATTCTCTTTGCAAATAATGCGCCAACTGGTTGAACATTATGCTTTTCCTCATAAGTTCTCTCCTTTTATATATACTAGTCACTAATCCATGCGATGCACGGGAAAGCTATTGAATATAAAATTCAAAAAATAGTGTCATGTGCTTGACAAGTTGTCAAATTAAACAATGTTAAGAACACATTCTATTTTACACATTGCTAAGATGGAAAGTTGTGATTGGAGAAATAATATTGTTAAGGACACATTCTTTGCACCAATCACAATTTCAAAAAGTTTTATATTCCTAAACTTATTGATTAATGGTGTCTACTAAAGCAACTATGCTCAAAAGGAAAACAGATAAAAGACAACTCATCCTCATGTTCACCAAAACAAAAATCACATACAATACTTGATTATATTATCATTGATGGCTTCCTTTTGGTCAATTTTGATACGATTCATGATCTTTATGTCCTAGCATTCATCATTAGCCTTAGCATTCTTCAAAGTTCTCTAAATAGTTATCATTCAATGTTTTTCAAGCCTAGTTAGAAATTGTGCCAAGACTTATCATTAAAAGTTAAATTAAACGTATCACCCTAACCCACATCATTAAATCCACCTATTTTCTTCTCCACACCCAAACCTACAATCAGTTATTGACCCAAAACATTTGTTGTAGAATCTGTCTTAAAATTCTGAAACTTAACAACAAAATCATCATATATAACAGAATATAAATGCATTTGGCTTATTCATCCTCTTTTGAATAATTAAGACCTTAAGGGATTGGACAGAGTCTACAAATTAGGCTTAAATATATTTATTATGCAATATCCTACTTAGATTTGGCTTACATGACAATTAGTTAGCAACATCCTAGTTAGAAATCAGTCAAATAACTATTGGATATCATTGAAATTGTGACAATTCTAAACCAATCAATTAAATATATAGCTATACGAATTAATTAAGGAAAAAATCATATACAAAACACAACCACAACAAAATTATAACAAAAAAAGATGTGGAAAATTTTAGAAAACCTAAAAAGTAGAACAAAGAGAAGAATCACTCACTCACCAAAATCAGGAGCAAAATACATGTTATAGTAGTAATTAAGTTACGAAACAACAAATAAACAAACAAAATATATATATATATATATATATATAACACAAAATTTTGTAAACCTAACCCAATTTGTCTTGTTTTCACTTTTAAGCCAATGGCTGATGCTAGACCCAATTTGGATCATTTTTTCGATGTAGCACATTTGTGATTCCAAAGCCGTGTTCGGGAATGGAGGAGTTGCTACAGTTAACGATGTAAAGGAGTTTGGGTAGTTTAATCAGTTCAGAAAGAGATTGAATCTCAAAGTGCTAGTCAAAGTTTGAAACTCTTCAAGCAAAGCCATTTGTGCAGAGGGACGGAATTAGGATTTAAACTGAGGGGGGGGGGGGGTGGGCAAACTTCTTTGTTTAAGAATTTTAAAAAGTTGGAATATTAATACTAGAAGTTGACAAGGATGCATTATTAGATTAAACTAGAGTAGAATTCTATCTTGTGTATATATATATATATATATATATATATATAATATAAAAAAACATTATTAGCATTAATTTTTTTTTGTATTTAAAAAAAATCAATAATAGATATTTATAATCAAGAGTTTTGTAAGTTAATTGGCACGTCTTGATATTTTCAAGGTTTGACTAAAATTAGACCAATTCTTTATTCTATTCCCATTATAATTTTTTTTAAGAAAATATATTTATTCTTTTCACATAATTCTATACCTAATAACTTCATAATGCTATATATAAAAGATTCTAAAAAAAAAATACAAAAACTATAGTTAAAAGTTCAAATTTATGTCTAGTATTACATTAATAAAACGGCTAAAATAGTGGGTTCCAGTTAGCTCAACTGGTAAAATTTTTGATGATTGAATAAGAGATATGGGGTTCAATCCCTGCCTACACTAAAAACCGATTGGTATCTTGGTTTGATGATAAAAAACTATTATCAAAAGCGGATGCCATAGGTTAAAACTATCTAAAAAAAAAAGAACAACTGAAATAATGGTTAATCAACATCATGTACTAATATTCAGCAAAAAAAAGGGTGAGACAATTATTGGTGTCTTGGTTAAGATTTTCTTTTTTCTTTTTTATATATATATAATTACTTGGTTAAGGTTGAGGTAGCATAAAGATGTGAAATCTTTTCCTTTAAAAATTTGCCATTTTGAAAAAGCAGTAAAAAATGAAAAAAAAAAAAATCTGTTAAACAATCACATGATAATGAACGGTAACTTTAAGTTTTCAACTATGTAAATAATAAAGTTTTTCTCATCACTACATAAATTTAGCTAAGGCACAATGTTTATTACCAATAGACTAATCACACACATGCTTTGGTAGCAATTTAGGTAAGGCACAAATCAGTAAATTGTTGTTTCACACGTGTATTACATTTATGCATGGATGTCAAGTGTGTCCCAAAGTAAATAAAACATTAAAAACGAATAAAATTCTATCATTCAAAAAAAAAAAAAATCCACAGGTTGTGTTAAAGAGCAGCAGCTCTTTAAAAAAATAAATTTTTTTCATGGGTTGAGTTAAAGACACCAATTGATCCAAGTTGCTAGTGACACTAATTGGTGTGTGGATGGAGTGATTAACAGCATAGGAGCTGTCTCTGTGACTATGGGGAGTCATTTGAGAGGGACAAGGAGCTCTCAAATGAGAGATAGAAATTGGGTAAAGATTATTGGGTATTTGTGATTTGTTTTGCTTGGATTTATAATTGATTTGTTATAAATTTTTTTTTACTTAGACCATGTCCAAAGATTTTTTTTATTATCTAAATATGTGAATTGTTTTGTAGATTTTCCTTATTGTCCAAATATTTAGCTAAATGTTTTTCTTGATATTCTTGGGACAACCAAACCGAGGATGATTTGATAATTGTTTTCATTTTTGGTTTCATAGGTCAGCTTGTAAATTGTTTGGGAGAGGGGGGCCAAATATATTAATTTTAGACCCAAAAGTAAATTTTTTATGCTAATATATATAATAGAGAATTTTTTTCCAAAGGCTGGGGGGGGGGGGGGGGGATGGCCCCCTTTAGCCCCAAGGTAGTTCCGTCCCTGTTTGTGCAAATGGGTGGAAGCATTGTTTTAAAAACCGAAATAGTCAAAGAACCGAAAGAGGGAGTGGTTTTTTGTTTTTTGGTTCAACCAAAGTTACATCGATGGTTGAACCGATAATATCATAAATAATTAATTAATAATTTTAAAATAATAAAGAATATTTTACATTTTTGGTTCAACCGGAGTTACATCGATGGTCAAACCGATAATATCATAAATAATTAATTAATAATTTTAAAATAATAAAGAATATTGTACATTTTTAGACCCCTTAACACAAGTTGTTTAACCTAGTTATTTAGCCAAGTGATTACTTAGATAAATTATTCAGTTCTAGGTTAACACAATAAAATCATATCATGTAAATAATGCGAAAATATAAAGAATACAACGATATGATAACCTAGGAAAATCTAACCGGTAAAAAGCCTAAGGAGGATTTAATCTAGCTATCCTCAAGGTAAAACAGATCTACTATGAAAAAATTGAAGTTTGTACAATAGAACTTAGACCACTAGCATCTTATTGCTACCTCGAGTAGAAAACTTACTACCACGACCACGTGACAGATCCGAGTCCGCAAACTACTTCTTTCTTTAATCTATTGCAATCACAAGTTCTCCTACTTGTAATTTTGAGACTCCGCTCAAAGGTTTTGGATCTTGAAAGTTCTTTATGCAGCAACTGAAACCACCATCAAGTTATTGATCCAAATCTTGATCTTTATAGCTTTATATGTGTGTATGAAGGTAAACACCTCTCAGATCTCACAAAAAATTCAACACACAACTCAACAAAGACCTTAGAGAGCTTTTGGGTACAAAACCCTAGATCTACAAAGGAGGCACAAGATGCACTCTAATCTCTCTCTAAAAAGCCCTTATAAAAACGTGTTTAGGGTTTTTTTTTTTATATACTAGGAGAAGGTAATCTGAAACTCTAATCCTTTTTGGGCTTGAACTGCTATTTAGGCTTAATTCAAATTCTACAGATACAATTCTCGATCGATTGAATCTTACTTTCGATCGATCGAGCTTTGCAATTTTGCACAATAAGTTTCTGCATTCAGCTCGATTCAAACTATAACAAATAAACTTTGAGCAAGCCTAAATCTAGACTCATTGTTTTGATCATGGTTTGCCAGCATATACAAAGTGAAGTTCTAATATATTTAGTTCTTAAAATCTTACAACCTAACAAATATATATATTTTAAGTTTTTTAACTAAAAATATTCAGTAATGTGACTTTAGTTTCCATTTATTAAATTTAGCAAATAAAAATAACAAAATGCACAACCCATATATAAAAAATTTATAACTATTAAATATCAAATCAACAATATATAATATATATTTAATACGAATCTATATATACTGACATGACCTTCTTCTTCTTCTTCTTCTTCTTTTCTTTTTTTTCTTTTTTTATTTTTATTTTTTTTAACCCTTCCCTTCCTTTTAATGAGCTATAAGTCACTTTGATTATTTCAAGTTGTAATGTGGCTCTAGGAGGGAGACATCAGACAAGACATAAAATTAAAAAAAAAAAAAAAAAGAGTCATTCTCCTTCATTAAGACTTCACCTACAGTCTTACACTTTCAGTCTCAAAAGTATTTTTGCTGCAAAATAAAAAATTTTAGGAAGTTGATACTGTCAAGGTAATTCACCTTAAAGATTCACACGTTAATCTTTAGTTCTTTACCCCTTTCTCTCTTTTCATTGAGTTTTTTTTTTTTCCTTCCCACAGTTTTGGATCATCATTTTTATGGGTCTTTAGGCTGGATTTGATGGAAAACAATGCAACTTTTTGCTGCAAAATGCATACACTTGAACAGTATTCTGAATCTTGTACTTGATTTGCTTGATTTCTCATGTTTATGTTTTCCATGGGGGAAACAATGGAGAGGCTGAGAGTTGAAGAAGAAGAATGAGATGAGATTCAGGTTTTGTTTTGTTTAGTTCACAGTTTCAAAATTGTGGAACGATGGAGAGGGCCGAGAGGCTGAGAGAGTTGAGACTTGAGAGAGATGAAGAAGAAGATGAGATTCGGGTTTTGTTTTGTTTAGTTCACAGTTTCAGAATTACAGGGGGAGGACGAGAGTAATTTTATCAGGTTTTGTATTTGGGAAAGAGAGATTTTTTTTAGTTTTTATTTTTTATTTTTTAAATATTGCTGATTTGGAATATTGTGGGAGTAGCAAAACCCACGTGGCAAACTCTAAAGAAATCAACAAAAAGTTAAAGACTTCGGTGTTATAGTATATATATAAAATAGTTATTGTGGTTTTTGATAGATATGTGTCTAACTGTGAGTTGTGCTACTTCATCTCAAAACTAATTAATGATAAAAAAGACACAACCAAGTATTTTATGACATTAGATATCGTGCTCCACAGGTTTGTTTGTTGAATTGTGGTCTCCCACCACCTTCACAATGATGCTCCTGCATTTCAAACCCATGGTTTTGGCTCTAATACCACTTGTTGGATTATGAGTTATGTCACTCAACCTCAAAACCAATTGGTAATGAGAAAGATATATTCAAGTATCTTATGAGATTTGACATCACACCCCCTAGACTTGTTTTCAAAGCGGTCATAGGGAGTTGAATTGTAGTTCCCAACAATGTGATATGATTTAAACTTATGGCTTCCGTTTTTTGATAAGCTCTCTTAATCATCAAGTTATGAAATCAATTGGTTTTTTATATAGTTAGGATTTGAACCCTAATAATTTATTCTACAACAATTTGCTTTACTTGATGAGTTAATTGCAAGCCATTGTCCATTTAACTGTTTTCACTTGTGGATGCTTGTGAAAGGAGATTACAATTACAATTGAAATGCAAGCTGGCTCCCCTCGCTCCAGCTTCTTGTACGTTGTTTGATGAATGATGACCACAATTGCACGTAGCATATCTCATGTTATTTTTTCAAGACCACTCAAATTGACATATACATCTTTTCCAAGTTTGACAGTTCCTATTGTGTTGTCCATAAGATTAGTCGCCGGCAAGTACACATATAGTACTAGATATCTTACAGTTATATTATATCTTTGACTTTGTTCTCAAGTTATTGCGTATGAACTAAAGATATCTTTAGTTTTCATCTTTTTCTTTTATTAGGGTTTTTGGAATGCATTAATGAATAATAATGAAGCATAGCCACCTTAGCTATACGATTTTCTATTGTCCTTTATAAACAAGCTGAGATTGATTTGGTCAAAGAAAAATCCTTCAGCGGCCAGCAGGTAAACGAAGATGAATGTTCTCCCAGTCATCGATATTGTTGGGTTGAAATATCCCTTATCTTTTGTAATCTCTCACGTGAATTCACTCGAATGTCAAAGCTTATGACCTTATATATATGAACGGAGTACGGTCAGTGATCACATTTTTCTTCTTTCATTTTAATTTTTAATCTTTGAACCACAATATTATTTTCTTGAATTTTCCTTGAGCAAACTGTTCTGATCAGTGACGTCTATGGGCAGCTTAATTTTCTTTGAAACCATATCCAAAAAAGATAAGCAATAATATTAATAAAACCCATTGCAGGAAATTGAGAAAGTCAAAAATGATCAACCACAAGCTATCGTATTCAGCCAAAAAAAAAAACCCCAAGCTATCATAATGATACTCTGTAAATAATTCATCTATTCGCCATAGCAATACATCACAAATTGAAACACTGACACCATACGAGTAAAGGAAAACGAAAACAATGGCATCAGAGTGTGAAGGTAAAGAACATGAACATTTTTTCTAAAGTTGTATATGTGCCAGTCACATATTATATTGTCTATTTGTCTTTGATCTAATATAATTTGTTTTTTATTTTATTTTTGGCCAACTACTATGAGTAGGTAAGAATTCATGGCCGGAGCTTGTGGGAGTGCAAGGGACGGTGGCTGAGGCAACAATTGAACGAGAGAATCCTTCTGTTGATGCTATAATCGTTGAAGAAGGATCAGTTGTCCCACAGGACTTCCGCTGTGACAGGGTTTGGGTTTGGGTTGATAAAAATGGCGTTGTTACTAGGGTCCCTATTATTGGTTAGGACTCAAAGAGCTTGCACATAAGGGCTACAGCCTTTTCTCCTAGAAATGTTATTATTAAACTACGAATTCCTACTAAAATGAAATAAAAAGCTCCTATTCCGCATGCATTATATATGAAACCAAATATATAGGAGTTCATAGTCTTTGCGCATTTGTATTGTTTATGAAGCTAATTAATAAGACTTGCTCTATAAAGTTGATGATGATAATTTTCATGTTCTTGGACTTTGCTCGAATCTCCTAGATGCCCTCTACTCTCTTTTCTTTTTTTGGGATAACAAAAAGGCCGGAAAAAGTAACATGGTCGAAGAAAACGAAGGTAAGATGTCACAAATATGAGCGAAAACATGTAACCTTCATCATTGACATAAAAAATTATCTATTAATTAGCTTGCAATTCATCCTATAATATGCTACTTCATTTTAGAAAAATGCTGGCATCTATGCTGGCCTTTGCCATTTGGTCGTAATCGCCTATTGTACAACATATTATATTATAACAATGAAAAATGTCCCTTTGAGTTTGAAAATTAATTTAATGATTTTAAATTCAATAAGGACTTGGTGTAATACCTCTTGTTTGCACCTTCCAATGCCAAAGTGCCATGTTAGCTTTTTACAAATTAATAAATATGATTTACCACACATAAGTATTTCTCTTAATACCCAATTTTAGAAACGTTTGGAACTTGAAAGTTGAAACTCAGTCCTCCTTCCTACCACCACTAAATCTCCGACCCAACATAATTTTCACTAGAGTTTTTATCGAAATCTAGAAAATAAATCGGAGTCTCTCTCTCTCTCTCTCTCTCTCTCTCTCTCTCTCCAACCCAAGATGACCACAAATCCTCAACCCCAAAACGGACCAAACCGTCCACCATGGATGATTTAAACTGCCTGAATATATTGAACCCCCTGCCTCCATTATTTTTCTTTGTTTGTCTCACTCTAGATCAGCTTTGTCAAGATGACATGACGAGGTTTAAGGGAACTCAAGATGATGACACAAGATCTAGTGAGACTTTGCTCTCTCTCTCTCTCTCTCTCTCTCTCTCTCTCTCTCTCTCTCTCTCTCTCTCTCTCTCTCTCTCTCTCTCTCTCTCTCTCTCTCTCTCTCGTTGTCTATTCGAATGGAAATCAAAAGAGGATGTGTTGATACCGTATTTTGTAAGCCCTCGATTTGCATGCCGAATCCTGAAAACCCCAAAAATATCATTTTCTCTCCATTGGGTCACGAGATATATAATGGCGTGGCACAACCCATTTAGACACCGGAGCACTCAAAGTGCATTTTTCAGCCAAAATGACCAAAATGCCCCTGATCAACTCTAGGTTGACCAAAAACAAGGTCAAAATCCCCACAAAATAACATTTTTCATGATTTTATATCAAACCCGAGCTCCTTGGAGATTTTTAGCAAGTTTGACCCAGAGTTGACTCCGATGGGCCCTAGAAACCCTAATTTTGATCTGGCCGTCAGAAGGAGTTGAAACAAATTCCATTGTGAAGATAATCAAATTTTAATTCCAACGACTATTCATGGGTCGAAAATGGAGTTAAAACAGTTGAGATATTGAGAAAACTGTGAAAATCACGTCAACACGATTCCCGAGGTCATAACTTTTGATCCAACTGTTGTAATTTTAATTTCTTTAGCTTTCTGAAAACTATACATCTAGAGCTTTCCAGAGACACCAAGATCGCCTCAATTCGAGTCTAGAAAGACCTCTAAATGCACGTCTGAATCAAAATTGAAAAAATGCAACAAGACGAATTTGCCAATGTCACGATGACATCAGCATGGCGGCCCTTGTAGGGCTGGTGGCCTGACCCGGCGACCCTACAAGGTGCACCAAGCCTGGCACCTCAGATTGGAGGAGGACTGAAAATTTGGGTTTTTGGGAGCTATTTTAGGCGTTTTTGGGCATTTTTTCTCACCATATTTCTCTCCCAAAAAACATAAAAACACATCAAAGTTTCTTAATTCTTCTCTCTTCTCCAAGAATACAAGGTAGTGTTCATACCCTCCATCTTCCTCTCCTTGGTTCCGTACCTTATATTTGAGGTTTAAGGGGTATGGATATAGCTTTTCAGCTACTATCCATTCTCCTTTTTCTTTAAAGCTTCATCAAGCTTTTTATCCTTTCTTTTTGCTTGAATAACATGATTCATCGCTTTCTTTAGCATGTTTCTTGCGTTGTTTGTG